>NW_028270189.1:15915160-16515160 GCF_037043375.1 Chiloscyllium plagiosum
TCACTGCCATAAATCCACACACCCCAGCCTGAACCCCATCGCAATCTACACACCAACCTCAGCCTGACCCTCACTGCCATCCAACACACCACCCACAGCCTGACACCCACTGCCGTCCACACTCTGCCCCCATCATGACCCCCACGGCCATCCATACACCACACACCGCCCACAGCCTGACACACACCGCCATTCACCCACACACCCCAGCCTGACCCTCACCACCACCCACAAACCTCCCCCAGCCTGACACCAAACACAGGTCACACACCGCCCTCAGCCTGACCCTCACGCCGACCACACAGGGCCCCCACCCTGAAAGCCACCGCCGTCCACATGCTGCACCCAGCCTGACCTTCTCCGCCCCCATCCTGTCTCTCACTGCACTCAACCTGACCATCTCCCACATAGCCTGACCCTCACCGTGTCCAACACTGCCCCAGCCTGACTCTCACCATTGGCCCCAGCCTGACCCTCACCGCCGATCACACACCGTCCCCAGCCTGACACTCACTTCTGTCCACACACCATCCCCAGCCTGACCCTTACTGCCGTCCATACACCACCCCCAGCCTTACCCTCACTCATCCACACACCGCCCACAGCCTTACCCTCGACACCATCTACACACCAACCCCAACCTGACCCTCACTGATGCCGACTCATCTCACCAGACTGCACAACACTGCCCGCAGCCTGACCCTCACAGCTGCTGCACATCGCCCCCAACTTTGCCCTCAGCGCCATCAACACACCTCCCCCAGCCTTGCCCTCACTGCCTTCCACACACCTCCCCCAGCCTGGCACTCACCTCTGTCCATGCACCGCCCCCAAACTGACCCTCACTGCCCTCCAACACCGCCCCCAGCATGAACCTCACAGGCCCTCCACACACCGCCCCCAGTCTGACTCCCACCACTGTCCATCACCGCACCCCCAGCCTGACCATCACCACCATTCAAAACCGCCCCTAGCCTCGCCTTCACCGCTGTCCACACACTTCCCCAGCCTGACCCTTCCCTCTGCCATTCACACACACACTGCCCCCAAGCTGACCCACCCCTCCGCCCACCACCACCCCAGTCTGACCCTCACCGCCATCCTACATCATCCCCAGCCTGACCCTCACCGTCCACAGCATGACCCACACTGCCGCTCACACACCGCCCCCTAGCCTGACCCTCACCACCGCCCACACACCGCTCTCAGCCTGACCCCCATCACCGTCCAACACTGCAACCACAGCCTGACCATCACCACCATTCAACACCACCACAGCCTGACCTTCACCGCCATCCTACACCACCCCCAGCCTGACCCTCACCGTCCCCAGCATGACCCACACTGCTGCTCACACACCGCCCCCCAGCCTGGCCCTCACCACCGACCACACACCACCCCCAGCCTGACCCTCACTGCCATTCACACAACACCCCAGCCTGAACCTCACCACCGTCCACACACCGCCCCCAGCCTGACCTTCATTACCGCCCACACACCGACACCAAATTGACCCCCACTCCCATCCACACACCTCCCTTAAGCTGAACCCCACCATCGTTCACACACCGACCTTAGCCTGACCGTCCCCTCCGAACATACACCGCGCCCAGCCTCACCCCCGCCGCCGCAACTCACCACCCACAGCCTGAACCCCACTGCCATTCACACACCTCCCTCAGGCTGACACCCACAACCAACCACACATCGACCCCAGCCTGACCTCCACCGCCATCCACACACCGTCCCCAGCCTGAACCCCACCGCCATCCACACACCGTCCCAGCCTGAACCCCACCATCATCCACACACCAACCTCAGCCTGACCCTCACTGCCACCCACACACCGCCCACAGCCTGACAGTCACCGCCATCCACCCACACACCCCAGCCTGACCCTCACCACCGTCGAACACCGCCAGCAGCCTGACCTTCACCTCCGTTCAACACCACTACCAGCCTGACCCCCACTGCTATGAATACACTGCCCCCAGCCTGACCCACACTGCCGTCCACACACTGCCCCCAACCTGACCCTCCCCTCTGCCCAAAATCACCCCCTGCTTGACCCTCACCGCCATTCAACACCGCCTCCAGCCTGACCCTCACCACAACCCACAAACCGCCCCCAGCCTGACCCCAAACGCAGTTCATACACCGCCCTCAGCCTGACCCTCACCGCCATCCACACGCTGCACCCAGACTGACCCTCACCGCCCCAAACCTGTCTCTCACCACACCCAAACTGACCCTCACCGACCCCAACCTGACCCTCTCCCACTTAGCCTGACCTTCACCATGTCCAACACTGGCCCAGCCTGACTCTCACCACCGCCCCCAGTCTGACACTCACTGCCGCCCACACCACCCCCAGCCTGACCCTCACTGCCGCCCACACACCATCCCCAGCCTGACACTCACTGCCGCCTACACACCATCCCCAGCCTGACACTCACTGCCGCCCACATACCATCCCCAGCCTGACACTCACTGCTGTCTACACACTGCCACCAGCCTGACACCCACTGTCGTCCACACACCGCCCCCAGCCTTACCCTCGACACCATCTACACACCAACACCAACCTGACCCTCACCGATGCCCACTCACCGCACCAGCCTGACCACCATCACGCACAATACCGCCCCCAGCCTGACCCTCACCACTGTCAACACTGCCCTCAGTCTGACCCACACAGCTGCCGCACACCGCCCCCAACTTTGCCCTCACCGCCATCAACACAGCTCCCCCAGCCTTGCCCTCACTGCCTTCCACACCCCTCCCCGAGCCTGGCACTCACCGCTGTCCATGCACCGCCCCCAAACTGACCCTCACTGCCCTCCACACACCGCCCCAACCTAACCCCCACCACCGTCCATCACTGCACCCCCAGCCTGACCATCACCACCATTCAAAACCGCCTCTAGCCTGGCCCTCACTGCTGTCCACACACTGCCCCCAAGCTGACCCACCCCTCCACCCAACACCACCCCAGCCTGTCCCTCACCGTCCCCAGCATGACCCACACTGCCGCTCACACACAACCCCCCAGCCTGACTCTCACCACCGCCTATACACTGCCCTCAGCCTGACCCCAACCACAGTCCACACACCGCCCTCATCCTGAACCCCACCGCCATCCACACACCACCCCCAGCCTGACTCTCACCGCCATCCACACGCTGCACCCAGCCTGACTATCAAAGCCCCAAGCCTGTCTCTCACCGCACTCAACCTGACCCTCACCACCCCCAACCTGACCCTCTCCCACTTAGCCTGACCCTCAACATGTCCAACACTGGCCCAGCCTGACTCTCACCACCGTCCCAGCCTGACACTCACTGCTGTCCACCACCGCCCCCACCCTGACCCCCACCACTGTACAACACCTATCCCAGCCTGACCCTCAACACCGTCCAATTCCACCCCAGTCTAACCCTCACCGCTACCACACACCACCCCCAACTTTGCCCTCACTGCCATACACACACCGACCCCAGACTTGTCTTCACCGCCTTCCACACACCTCCCCCAGCCTGGCCCTCACAACCGTCCACATACCGCCCGCAACCTGACCCTCACTGCCATCCAGCACTGCCTCCAGCCTGCCCCTCACCACCATCCAAAGCTGCAACCCCAGCCTGGCCATCACCACCATTCAATACCGCCCCCAAACCTGGCCCTCAGCCCTGTCCACAAACTGCCCCAGTATGACTCTCACCACCGTCCACTCACAGACCGCAGCCTGACCCCCACCGCCGTCAAACACCGCCCCCAGACTGACCCTCACCACCGTCCACACACAGCCGCCAGCCTGACCCTCACCACCGTCCACACACCGCCCGCAGCCTGACCCTCACCACCGTCCACACACCGCCCCCAGCCTGACACCCACTGCCATGCACACACCGCCCCCAGCCTGACCGGCACCGCCTTCTAACACTGCCCCCAACCCATCCCTCACCGCCATCCATACACCGCCCCGAGACTGACCCCCACCGCCATCCAACACCGCCCCCAGCCTGAACCTCACCGCCATGCACTCACCACCCCCAGCCTCACCCTCACCTCTGCCCACACATCGCTCCCATTCTGACACTCACCGCTGTCCACACACCGCCCCGAGCTTGTCCCTCACAATTGCACACACATCGTCCCCAGCCTGACACTCACCGCTGTCCAAACGACGCCCCCAGCCTTGCCCTCACTGCTGTCCACTCAACGCCCCCAGCCTGACCCACACCGCCGTCCAACAGTGCGCCCCAGCCTGACACTCACTGCCATTCGAATCCGCCTCCAGCCTGACCCTCACCGCCACAAAACACTGCCCCCAGCACGTCACTCACTGCCGTCCACACACCGACTCCAGCAAGAACCTCACTGCCGTCCACACACCATCTCCAGCCTGACCCTTACAGCCGTCCACACACCGTCCCCAGCCTGACCCTCACATGCTGCCCACACTTCTCCCCCATCCTGACCCTTACTGCCACCCACTCACCGCCTCCAGACTGACCCCACCACTGCACAACACCGCCCACAGCCTGACCCTCACCACCGTTCAACACCATCCCCAGCCTGACCCTCACAACTGCCCACACACCGTCCCCAGCCTGACCGTCACCCCGCCCATACACCACCCCCAGCCTGACCCTCACCGCCCCAAACCTGACCTTCGCCACAGTTCAACAATGTCCGCAGCCTGACCCTCACCACCAGCCGCGCACCGCCCCCAGCATGATACTCACCACCGTCCACACAGCGCCCCCAGCCTGGCACTCACCGCCGTCCAAATCTGCCTCCAGCCTGACCCTCACGCCACAAAACACCGCCCCCTGCCAGTCACTCACTGCCTTCCACACATCGCCTCTAGCAGGAACCTCACTGCCACCCACACACTGCCCTCAGCCTGACCCTTACTGCCGTCCACACACCGTTAACAGCTTGACCCTCACCGACGCCCACACACCGCCCCCAACCTGACCCTTACTGCCGTCCGCTCGCCTCCCCCAGACTGACCCCACCACTGCACAACACCGCCCACAGCCTGACCCTCACCACTGTTCAACACCATCTCCAGCCTGACCCTAACCACCGCTCACACACTGCCCCCAATCTGACCCTCACTGCCGTTCAACAACGCCCCCAGCCTGACCCCCACCAACACAAACACCGCCCCCAGCCTGACCTCATTGCCTTCCAACATCGCCCACAGCCTGACCCCCACCACCACAAAACACTGCCCCCAGCCTGACCCTCACTGCCGTTCACACACTGCCCCAGCATGAAACTCATCGCTGTCCACAAACCGCCCGCAGCCTGTCCCTTACTGCCGTCCACACACTGCCCCCCAGCCTGACTCTCACTGCCATCCACACAGCGCCCCCAGCCTGACCCCCACTGCCGTCCACACACCGCCCCCAGCCTGATCCTCACTGCCGTCCACACTCCGTCCCAAGCCTGACCATCACCGACGTCCACTCCCTGCCCCCAGACTGACCCCACCACCGCACAACACCGCCCAAAGCCTGACCCCACCACCGCACAACACTGCCCACAACCTGACCCCAAACACAGTCCACACATCGCCCTCAGCCTGACCCTCACCGCCGTCCACACAGGGCCCCCACACTGAACGCCACCACCATCCACACGCTGCACCCAGCCTGACCTTCACCGCCCACATCCTGTCTCTCACTGCACTCAACCTGACCCTCTCCCACATAGCCTGACCCTCACCGTGTCCAACACTGTCCCAGCCTGACTCTCATCACCGCCCCCAGCATGACCCTCACCGCTGACCACACTCCACCCCCTCGCTTGACCCTCATTGGCATCCACACACCGCCCCAGCCTGACCCTCACTGCCATCCACACACCACCCCAGCCTAACTCTCACCGCCGTCCACACACCGCCCCCAGACCGACCCTCACTGCTGTCCAACAACGTCCCAACCCTAACCCTCACTGCCGCCCACACTCTGCCCCCAGCATGACCCTCACGGTCGCCCACACACCACCCCAGCCTGATCTTTTCCGCCGTCCACACACCGCTCCCAGCCTGATTCTCACTGATGCACACTCGCCACCACTATCCTGACCCCCACCACCGCACAACACCACCGCCAACCTGACCCTCACCACCGTACACACAACTCCCCGACCCTGACCTTCAAGGCCATCCAACACCGCCCACAGCATGAACCTCACTGCACCTCCACACACTGCTCCCAGCCTGACCCCCACCACAGTCCAAACCTGCATCCAGTATGACACTCACCAGCATTCAACACCGCCACCTGCCTGACCTTCACCGCCATCCACACACTGCCCTAGCCTGACCCCCACTGCCGTCCACACAGCACCCCCAGCATGACCCTCACCACCGTCCACACACCACCGCCGAACTGAACCTCACCGCTGTCCACATACCGCCCCCAGCCTGACCCTCACCGCCGTCCAACATGAGCACCGCCTCCCACACTCAGCACCACACCCCACACCTAAACCCATGCCCGCTGCTCCCATCCAGCACTACTACCGCGCCACGAACCCAGTCCTCAATCCCGTTCAACAACCCTGTCCAAAACTGCCACCTCCCCAATCCCGTCTAACACCGCCCCCCGACAACCCCGTCCAAAACCGCGCCCCCATAACCCTGTCCAACACCGCCCCCTCCCCAATCCCGTCCAACACCGCCCCATAACCCTGTCCAACACCGCCCCCTCCCCAATCCCGTACAACACCGCCCCCCACACAACCCTGTCCAACACCACCCTCTCCCCAATCCCGTTCAACAGTGCCACCCCAACAACAATTTCCAACACCGCCCCCTCCCCAATCCCGTCCAACACCGGCCCCCTCCCACAACACTGTCTAACACTGCCCCCTTCCGAATCCAGTCCAACACCGCCCCCCCACAACCCTTTCTAAATCCGACCCCCTCCCCAATCCCGTCCAACACCGCCCCCCCACAACCCTGTCCAACACCGCCACCTCCCCAAACCCGTCCAAAACCGCCCCCCACACAACCCTGTCCCAACACGGCCTCCTCCTCAATCCCGTCCAACACCGCCCCCTCCCACAGCCCTATCCAACACTGTCCCCTCCCCAATCCCGTCCAATACCGCCCCCTCCCACAACCCCGTCCAACACCGCCCCCTGTCACAACCACTTTCAACACCGCCCCCTCCCACAATCCCGTCGAACACCGCACCCTCCTACAATCCCGTCCAACACCGCCCCCTCCCACAACCCCGTCCAACACTGCCCCCTCCCACAATACTGTCCAACACCGCCCCCTCCCAACTCCCGTTCAACACTGTCCCCTCCCAAATCCCGTCCAACACTGCCCCCTGTCACAACCACGTCCAACACCGCCCCCTCCCACAATCCAGTCGAACACCGCACCCTCCCACAATCCCGTCCAACACCGACCCCTCCCACAATCCCGTCCAACATCGCCCCCTCCCACTATCCCATCCACACCGCCCCATCCCACAATCCCATCCATCACCGCCCCCTCCCACAACCCCGTCCAACACTGCCCCTTCCCACAATCCCGTCTAACACCGCCCTCTCCCACAGTCCCGTCCAACACCGGCCCCTCCCACAATCCCGTCCAACACCGCCCCCTTCCACAACCCCTCCAACGCTGCCCCATCCCCCAACCCTTTCCAACACCGACCCCTCCCCCAACCCCGTGCAACACTGCCCCCTCTCACAACCCCGTACAATACCCCCCTCCCCCAACCCCGTCCAACACCACTCTCTCCCCCAACCCGTCCAACACCGCCCCTTTCCCCCAAACCAGTCCAACACTGCCCCCTCCCCAAACCCGTCCAACACCGCCTCCCCAACAACCCTGTCCAACACTGCCCCCTCCCAATCTCGTCCAACACTGACTCCCCCAAACCCGTCCAACACCGCCCCCCACAACCCTTTCTAAATCCCACCCCCTCCCCAATCCCGTCCAACACCGCTCCCCACCCAACCCTGTCCAACACCGCCCCCTCCCGAATCCCGTCCAACACTGCCTCCCTCACAACCCTGAACCAACACTGCCCCCTCCCCAATCCCGTACAACACCGCCCCCCACAACATTGTCCAACACAACCCCTCCCCAATCCCGTCCAACACCGCCCCCTCCCACAGCCCTATCCAACACAGTCCCCTCCACAATCCCGTGAAAAAACCGCCCCCTCCCACAGCCCTGTCCAACATAACCCCTCCCCAATCCCGTCCAACACCGCCCCCTCACAACCCCGTCCAACACCGCCCCCTGTCACAACCCCGTCGAAAACTGCCCCCTCCCACAATCCCGACCAACACCGCCCCCTCCCACATCCCCGTCCAACACAACCCCTCCCACAATCCCGTCCAACACCGCCCCCTCCCACAACCCCTCCAACGCTGCCCCATCCCCGAACCCTTTCCAACACCGCCCCCTCCCCCAACACCTGCAACACTGTCCCCTCCCACAATCCCGAACAACACCCCCCTCCCCAACCCCGTCCAACACCACACTCTCCCCCAACCCGTCCAACACCGCCCCTTTCCCCCAACTCCGTCCAACACCGCCCCCTCCCCAAATCCATCCAACACCGCCCCCTTCACCCACCACGTACAACACCGCCCCCTTCACCCAACCGCGTCCAACATCACACCCTTCCACAACCCAACCCAACACCGCACCCTCCCACAACCCAAACCAACACCGCCCCCTCCCCAATCCCATCCAACACCGCCTCCTCAACAACCCTGTCCAACACTGCCCCCTCCCCAATCCCGTCCAACACCACCCCCCCACAACCCTGTCCAACACTGCCCCCTCCCCAATCCCGTCCAAAACCACCCCCCCACAACCCTGTCCAACACAGCCCCCTCCCAAATCCCGTCCAACACCGCCCCCCCATAACCCAATCCAACACCGCCCCCTCACCATACCGTCCAACATCGTCCCCTCCAACAACACTGTCCAACACCGCCCCATCCACAACCCCATCCAAAACCGATCCCCCCAAAACCCCGTCCACTACCGAACCCTTCCTCCCAATCCCGTCCAACACCGCCCCCTCCCACAACCCTGTCCAACACCGCCCCCACCCACCACCCCGTCCAACACTGCCCTCTCCCACAATCCCGTCCAACACCGGCCCCCCCACAACCCCGTCCAACACCGCCCCCTCCCACAATCCCGTCCAACCATGCCCCCTCCCACAACCCTGTCCAACACCGCACCCTCCCACAATCCCGTCCAACACCGCCCACTCCCACTATCCAATCCAACACCACCCCATCCCACAATCCCGTCCAACACTGCCCCCTCCCACAACCCTGTCCAACACCGCCCCCTCCCACAACCCCGTCCAACACTGCCCCCTCCCACAACCCTGTCCAACACCGCCCCCTCCCACAACCCCGTCCAACACTGCCCTCTCCCACAATCCCGTCCAACACCGACCCCCACAACCCAAACCAACACCGCCCCCTCTCCAATCCCGTCCAACACCGCCGACCCCACAACCCAAACCAACACCGCCCCCTCACCAATCCTGTCCAACACAGCCTACTCCCACAACCCCATCCAACGCCGCCCCCAAACAACCCAAACCAACACCGCCCCCTCGCCAACCCCTTGCAAAACCGCCCACTCCCACAACCCAGTCCAACACCGCCCCCTCCCACAATCCAGTCCAACACCGCCCACTCCCACAACCCAGTCCAACACCGCCCCCTCACACAATCCTGTCTAACACCGCCCCCCGCCAATCCCGTCCAACACCACCCCCCCACAACCCAGTCCAACACCGCCCCCTCCCACAATCCTGTCCAACACTGCCCGCTGCCCAATCCCATCCAACACCGCCCACCCACACACCTGTCCAATATCGCCCCCTCCCCAATCCCGTCCAACGCCGCCCCCCATAACCCTGTCCAACACTGACCCCTCCCCAATCCCGTCGAATACCACCCCCCAACACTGTCCAACACTGCCCCCTCACCAATCCCGTCCAACACCGCCCCCCAACAACACTGTCCAACCCTGCCCCCTCCAAAATCCCTTCAAACACCGCCCCCCCACAACACTGTCCAACACCACACCCTCCCCAATCCCGTCCAACACCGCCCCACCACAACCCCGTCCAACACCGCCCACTCCCACAACCCTGTCCAACACCGCCTCCCCACAACCCCGTCCAACATCGCCCCCTCCCCAATCCCGTCCAACACCGCCCACTCCCACAACCCTGTCCAACACCGCCTCCCCACAACCCCGTCCAACATCTCCCCTCCCCAATCCCGTCCAACACCGCCCACTCCCACAACCCTGTCCAATACCGCCTCCCCACAACCCCGTCCAACATCGCCCCCTCCCCAATCCCGTCCAACACCGCCCACTCCCACAACCCCGTCCAACATCGCCCCCTCCCCAATCCCGTCCAACACCGCCCCCATAACCCCGTCCAACACCGCCCCTCCCCAATCCCGTCCAACACCGCCACCCCAACAACCCTGTCCAACACGGCCCCCTCCACAATCACATCCAACACCGGTCCCCCACAACCCTGTCCAACACTGCCCCCTCCCACAATCCCGTCCAATACCGCACCCCCACAAACCTGTTCAACATCGCCCCTCCCCAATCCCGTCCAACTCCGTCCCCCCACAACCCTGTCCAACACTGCCCCCTCCCCCAATCCCTTCCAACACCGTCCCCCCACAACCCTGTCGAACACTGCCCCCTTCCCAATCCCATCCAACACCGCCCCCTCCCACAACCCTGTCCAACACGGACCCCTCCCCAATCCCGTCCAACACCATCCCCCACAACCCTGTCCAACACTGCCCACTCCCCAATCCCGTCCAACACCGGCCCCCCACAACACTGTCCAACTCCGGCCCCTCCCCAATACCGTCCAACACCGCCCCCTCCCACAACCCTGTCCAACACGGTCCCCTCCCCAATCCCGTCCAACAACGCCCCCCCACAACCCTGTCCAACACTGCCCCCTCCCAAATCCCATCCAACACTGCCTCCCCCACAACCCTGTCCAACACTGCCCCCTCCCCAATCCCGTCCAACATTGCCCCCCCCGCAACACTGTCCAACACTGCCCCCTCCCAAATCCCGTCCAACACTGCCTCCCCCACAACCCTGTCCAACACTGCCCCCTCCCCAATCCCGTCTACCAATGCCCCGCCGCAACACTGTCCAACACCACCCCTCCCCATCCCGTCCAACACCGCCCCCTCACAAAGCCCTGTCCAACACTGCCCCCTCCCCAATACGGTCCAACACCTCCCCCCACAACACTGGCCAACACCACCCCTTCCCAATCCCGTCCAACACCGCCACCGCCCCTCAACCCTGTCCAACACGGCCCTCTCCCCAATCCCGTCCAACACCGCCTTCTCCCACAACCCTGTCCAACACCGCCCCCTTTCCCGACCACGTCCAACACCGCCCCCTTCCACCAACCCCGTCCAACACCGCCCCCTTCCCCCAACCTCGTCCATCAACGCCCTCTTCCCACAACCCCGTCCAACACCACACCCTCCCCCAACCCAATCCAAAACCGCCCTCTTCCCAATCCCGTCCAACTCCGCCCCCCCACAACCCTGTCAAACACCACCTCCTCCCCAATCCCGTCCAACACCAACCCCCCACAACCCTGTCCAACACCGCCCCTCCTCAATCCCGTCCAACACCGCCCCTCCCACAGCCCTATCCAACACAGTCCCCTCCACAATCCCGTGAAAAAACCGCCCCCTCCCACAGCCCTGTCCAACATAACCCCTCCCCAATCCCGTCCAACACCGCCCCCTCACAACCCCGTCCAACACCGCCCCCTGTCACAACCCCGTCGAAAACTGCCCCCTCCCACAATCCCGACCAACACCGCCCCCTCCCACATCCCCGTCCAACACAGCCCCCTCCCACAATCCCGTCCAACACCGCCCCCTCCCACAACCCCTCCAACGCTGCCCCATCCCCGAACCCTTTCCAACACCGCCCCCTCCCCCAACACCTGCAACACTGTCCCCTCCCACAATCCCGAACAACACCCCCCTCCCCAACCCCGTCCAACACCACACTCTCCCCCAACCCGTCCAACACCGCCCCTTTCCCCCAACTCCGTCCAACACCGCCCCCTCCCCAAATCCATCCAACACCGCCCCCTTCACCCACCACGTACAACACCGCCCCCTTCACCCAACCGCGTCCAACATCACACCCTTCCACAACCCAACCCAACACCGCACCCTCCCACAACCCAAACCAACACCGCCCCCTCCCCAATCCCATCCAACACCGCCTCCTCAACAACCCTGTCCAACACTGCCCCCTCCCCAATCCCGTCCAACACCACCCCCCCACAACCCTGTCCAACACTGCCCCCTCCCCAATCCCGTCCAACACCACCCCCCCACAACCCTGTCCAACACCGCCACCTCCCAAAATCCCGTCTAACACCGCACCCTCCCACAACCCTGTCCAACACCGCCCCCTCCCACAATCCCGTCCAACACCGCCCTGTGCCACAACCCCGTCCAACACCGCCCCCTCCCACAACCCCTCCAACGTTGCCCCCTCCCACAATCACGTCCAACACCGCCCCCTCCCACATCCCCGTCCAACACTGCCACCTCCCACAATCCCGTCCGCCACCGCCCCCTCCCACAACCCTGTCCAACACCACCCCCTCCCACAATCCCGTCCAACACCGCCCCCTCCCACATCCCCTCCAACGCTGCCCCCTCCCACAATCCCGTCCAACACCGCCCCCTCCCATAATCCCGTCCAACACCGTCCCCTACATAACCCTGTCCAACACTGCCCCCTCCCACAACCCGTCCAACATCCCCCTCCCGCAACCCCGTCCAACACCGCTCCCTCCCACAACCCCGTCCAACACCACTCTCTCCCCCAACCCGTCCAACACCGCCCCTTTCCCCCAACCCCATCCAACACCGCCCCTCCCCAAATCCAACCAACACCGCCCCCTTCACCGAACCCCGTCCAACATCACACACTCCCACAACCCAATCGAACACGGCACCCTCCCACAGCCCAAACCAACACCGCCCCCTCCCCAATCCCGTCCAACACCGCCCCCCACACAACCCTGATCAACACTGCCCCCTCCCCAATACCATCCAACCCCCCCCACCCACAACCCTGTCCAACACCGCCCCCTCCCCAATCCCTACCAACACCGCACCCCTACAACCCTGTTCAATACCCCCCTCCCACAACCACGCCCAACATCGCCCCCTCCCACAATCCTGTCCAACACCGCCCCCACACACAACCACGTCCAACACTGCCCCCTCCCACTATCCCATCCAACACAACCCCCTCCCACAATCCCGTCCATCACCGCCCCCTCCCACAACCCCGTCCAACACTGCCCCCTCCCACAATCCCGTCTAACACCGCCCCTTCCCACAATCCCGTCCAACACCACTCCCTCCCACAATCCCGTCCAACACCGCCCCCTCCAACAATCATGTCCAACACCGCCCACAAAATAGTTACAGCATTCCAACAGAGCACTTTTGCAAACTGAAACCAGTATTGTTGCAGAGGAAATGTCAGGGAGAATGTACAACACTGTCCAACACCCCCATCCCACAACCCCGTACAACACCGCACCCTCCCCAATCCCGTCCAACACCGCGCACCCAATAACTCTGTCCAACACCGTCCCCTCCCCAAACCCGTCCAACACCGCCCCCTCCCACAACCCTGTCCAACACCGCCCCGTCCCACAACCCCATCCAACACCGCCCCCTCCCACAACCCCTCCAACGCTGCCCCATCCCCCAACCGTTTCCAACACCGCCCCCTCCCCCAACGCCGTCCAACACTGCCCCCTCCCACAACCCCGTCCAACACCCCTCTCCCCCAACCCCGTCCAACCCCACCCCTTCCCACAACCCCGTCCAACACCGCCCCTTTCCCCCAACCCCGTCCAACACCGCCCCTCCCCAAATCCATCCAACACCGCCCCTTCACCCACCACGTACAACACTGCCCCCTTCACCCAACCCCGTCCAACAACAACCCCAAACCAACACCGCCCCCTCCCCAATCCCGTCCAAAACTGCCCCCCACACAACCCTGTCCAACACTGCCCCCTCCCCAATCCCGTCCTACCCTGCCTCCCCAACAACCCTGTCCCACACTGCCCCCTCCCCAAATCCATCCAACACCGCCCCCTTCACCCACCACGTACAACACCGCCCCCTCCCCAATCCCGTCCAACACCACCCCCCACAACCCTATCCAACACCGCCCCCTCCCCAATCCCGTCCAACACCACCCCCCACAACCCTATCCAACACTACTCCCTGCCCCATCCCCCAACCCTTTCCAACACCGCCCCCTCCCCCAACGCCGTCCAACACTGCCCCCTCCCACAACCCCGTCCAACACCCCCCTCCCCATCCCCGTCCAACCCCACCCCCTCCCACAACCCCGTCCAACACCACACTCTCTCCCAACCCGTCCAACACCGCCCCCGCCCACAACCCTGTCCAACACCGCCCCCTCCCCATTCCCGTCCAACACCGCCCCCGCCCACAACCCTGTCCATCACCGCCCCTCCCCAATCCCGTCCAACACCGCACCCCACAACCCTGTCCTACACCGCCCATCACCAATCCCGTCCAACACCGCCCCACCCACAACCCTATCCAACACTGACCCCTCCCCAATCCCGTCCAACACTGCCCCCCACACAACCCTGTCCAACACTGCCCCCTCCCTTATCCCGTCCAACACCGCCTCCCAACCAACACTGTCCAACACTGCACCCTCCCAATCCCGTCCAACACCGACCCCCCAATCCCGTCGAACACCACCACCCCCACAAAAATTTCCAGCACCGCCCTCTCCCCAATCCCGTCCAACACAACCCCCCCACAACCCAATCCAACACCGCCCCCTCCCACAACCCCGTCCAACACCGCCCCCTCCCACAACCCAATCCAACACCGCCCCCTCCCACAACCCCGTCCAACACCGCCCCCTCCCACATCCCCGTCCAACACCGCACCCTCCCACAACCCTGACAAACATCGCCCCCTCCCACTATCCCATCCAACACCGACCCCTCGCACAATCCCGTGCATCACCGAAACCCTCCCACAACCCCGTCCAACACCGCCCCCTCCCACAATCCCGTCCAACACCGCCCCCTCCCACAACCCCGTCCAACACCGCCACCTCCCACAACCCCGTCCAACACCGCCCACTAAATAGTTACAGCATTCCAACAGAGCACTTTTGCAAACTGCAACCAGTATTGTAGCAGAGGAAATGTCAGGGAGAATGTACAACACTGTCCAACAGCCCCCTCCCACAACCCCGTCCAACACCGCACCCTCCCCAATCCCGTCCAACACCGCCCCACCCACAACCCTATCCAACACTGCCCCCTCCCCAATCCCGTCTAACACCGCCCCCCACACAACCCTGACCAACACTGCCCCCTCCCCAATCCCGTCCAACACCGCCTCCCCAACAACACTGTCCAACACTGCCCCCTCCCAATCCCGTCCAACACCGACCCCCCAATCCCGTCCAACACAACCCCCCCACAACCCAATCCAACACCGCCACCTCCCAAAATCCCGTCTAACACTGTACCCTCACACAACCCTGTCCAAAACAGCCCCCTCCCACAATCCTGTCCAACACCGCCCCGTCCCACAACCCCGTCCAACACCGCCCCCTCCCACATCCCCGTCCAACACTGCAACATCCCACAATCCAGTCCACCACCGCCCCCTCCCACAACCCTGTCCAACACCACCCCCTCCCACAATCCCGTCCAACACCGCCCCCTCCCACATCCCCGTCCAACACCGCCCCCTCCCACAATCCCATCCAACACCGCCCCCTCCCCAATCTCGTCCAACACCGCGCCCCACACAACCCTGTCCAATACTGCCCCCTCCCCAATCCCGCCCAACTCCGCCTCCCCAACAACCCTGTCCAACATTGCCCCCTCCCAAATCTCGTCCAACACCGACCCCCCAAACCTGTCCAACTGCCCCACCGCCACAAAAATTTCCAACACCGCACTCTCCCCAATCTGTCCAACACCATCCCCCCACGACCCTGTCCAACACTGCCCACTCCCCAATCCCGTCCAACACCGCGTCCCCAACAACCCTGTCCAACACAGCCCCCTCCCCAATCGCGTCCAACACCGCCCCCACCCACAACCCTGTCCAACAATGCCCCCTCCCCAATCACGTCCAACACCGCAGCCCCACAACCCTGTCCAACACACCCCTCCCTCAACCCCGCCCAACATCGACCCCTCCCACAATCCTGTCCAACACCGCCCCCACACACAACCACGTCCAACAACGCCCCCTCCCACTACCCGTCCATCGCCGCCCCCTCCCACATCCCCGTCCAACACCGCCCCCTCCCCAATCCCTTCCAACACCGCCCCCCACTCCCCAATCCAGTCCTCCACCACCCCCTCCCACAATCCTGTCCAACACCACCCCCTCCCACAATCCCGTCCAACACCGCCCCCTCCCACATCCCGTCCAACACCGCCCCCTCCCACATCCCCGTCCAACACCGCCCCCTCCCCAATCCCTTCCAACACCGCCCCCCACTCCCCAATTCAGTCCTCCACCGCCCCCTCCCACAACCCTGTCCAAAACCACCCCCTCCCACAATCCCGTCTAACACCGCCCCCTCCCACCACCCCTCCAACGCTGCCCCCTCCCACAATCCCGTCCAACACCGCCCCCCACACAACCCTGTCCAACACTGCCCCCTCCCCAATCCCGCCCAACTCCGCCTCCCCAACAACCCTGTCCAACATTGCCCCCTCCCAAATCTCGTCCAATACCGACCCCCCAAACCTGTCCAAAAGCCCCACCGCCACAAAAATTTCCAACACCGCACTCTCCCCAACCTGTCCAACACCATCCCCCCACGACCCTGTCCAACACTGCCCCCTCCCCAGTCCCGTCCAACACCGCGTCCCCAACAACCCTGTCCAACACTGCCCCCTCCCCAATCGCGTCCAACTCCGCCCCACCCACAACCCTGTCCAACAATGCCCCCTCCCCAATCCTGTCCAACACCGCAGCCCCACAACCCTGTCCAACACAGCCCTCCCTCAACCCCGCCCAACATCGACCCCTCCCACAATCCTGTCCAACACCGCCACCTCCCACAATCCCGTCCAACACCACTCTCCCCCCACCCCGTCCAACACCGCTCCTTTCCCCCAACCCCGTCCAACACCGCCCCTCCCCAAATCCAATCAACACCGCCCCCTTCACCGAACCCCGTCCAACATCACACCCTCCCACAACCCAGTCGAACACGGCACCCTCCCACAGCCCAAACCAACACCGCCACCTCCCCAATCCCGTCCAACACAGCCCCCACACAACCCTATCCAACACTGCCCCCTCACCAATCCCATCCAACACCGCCCCCACCCACAACCCTGTCTAACACAGCCCCCCCACAACCCTGTCCAACACCCCCCTCCCACAACCACGACCAACATCGCCCACTCCCACAATCCTGTCGAACACCGCCCCCACACACAACCACGTCCATCACCGCCCCTCCCACAATCCCGTCCAACACCACCCCCTCCCACAATCCCGTCCAACACCGCCCCCTCCCACAATCTCGTCCAACACCGCACCCTCCCCAATCCCGTCCAACACCGCCCACCCAACAACTCTGTCCAACACCGCCCCCTACCCAAACCCGTCCAACACCGCCCCGTCCGACAACCCCATCCAATACTGCCCCCTCTCACAACTCCTCCAACGCTGCCCCATCCCCCAACCCTTTCCAACACCGCCCCCTCCCCCAACGCCGTCCAACACTGCCCCCTCCCACAACCCCGTCGAACACCCCCATCCCCCAACCCTGTCCAACACCACCCCCTCCCACAACCCCGTCCAACACCACTCTCTCCCCCAACCCGTCCAACACCGCCCCTTTCCCCCAACCCCGTCCAACACCGCCCCTCCCCATATCCATCCAACACTGCCCCCTTCACCCACCACGTACAATACCGCCCCCTTCACCCAACCCCGTCCAACATCACACCCTCCCACAACACAGCCCAACACCGCACCCTCCCACAACCCAAACCAACACCGCCCCCTCCCCAATCCCGTCCAACATTGCCCCACACACAACCCTATCCAACACTGCCCCTTCCCAATCTCGTCCAACACCGCCCCTCCACAACCCTGTCCAACACCGCTCCTCCCCAATCCCGTCCAACACCGCCTCATCCAACAACCCTGTCCGACACCACGCCCTCCCCCAACATTGTCCAACACTTCCCCCTCCCACAACCCCGTCCAACAGACCCCTCCCACAACCCTGTCCAACACCGCCCCCTCCCACAACCCCGTCCAACACCGACCCATCCCCCAACCCCGTCCAACACCACTGTCTCCCGCAACCCGTCCAACACCGTCCCATCCCCAAATCCCGTCCAACACCACCCCCTCCCCAAACCCATCCAATACCGCCCTCTTCCCCCAACCTTGTCCAACACCGCCCCCTTCACACAACCCCGTCCAACACCGCCTCATCCCCCAACCCTGTCCAACACCACTCTCTCCCCCAACCCGTCCAACACCGCCCCCTCCCCTAACCCATCCAACACCGCCCCCTTCCCCAACCCCGTCCAACACCGCCCCTTCCCCCAACCCCGTCCAACACCACACCCTCCCACAATCCAAACCAACACCGCCCCCTCCCACAACCCTGTCCAACACCGCCCCCTCCACAATCTCGTCGAACACCACCCCCCCACAACCCTGTCCAACACCGCCCCCTCCCCAATCCCCTCCAACACCGCCCCCCACAACCCTGTCGAACACAGCCCCCTTCCCACAACCCCGTCCAACACCGACCCTCACACAACCCCGTCCAACACCACCCCCTCCTCCAACCCCTTCCAACACTGTCCCCTCCCACAACCCCGTCCAACGCTGCCACCGCCCACAACCCTGTCCAACACCGCCCGCTTCCCCCAACCCCGTCCAACACCACCCCCTTCACCCAACCACGTCCAACACCGCCCCATCCCCAACACCATCCAACACCACTCTCTCCCCCAACCCGTCCAACACCGCCCCTTCCCCCAACCCCGTCCAACACCGCCCCCTCCACAACCCCGTCCAACACCGCCCCCTCCCACAATCCCGTCCAACACCGACTCAACACCAACCCCTCCCCAAACCCATCCAATACCGCCCCCTTCCCCCAACCCTGTCCAACACCGCTCCCTTCACCCAACCCCGTCCAACACCGCCTCATCCCCCAACCCTGTCCAACACCACTCTCTCCCCCAAACGGTCCAACACTGCCTCCTCCCCAAACCCATCAAACACCACCCCCCTTCCCGCACCACGTCCAACATCGCCCCCTCCCCAATCCTGTCAAACACCGCCCCCTACCACAACCCTGTGCAACACTGCCCCACCCCAATTCCATTCAACACCGGCCCCCCACAATCCTGTCCATGCCCGCCCCCTCCCCAATCCCGTCCAATACTGCACCATTCCGCAACCCTGTCCAAGACCGCGCCCTCCCACAATCCCGTCCAACAGCGCTCCCTCCCACAACCCCGTCCAACACTGCCCCCTCCGACAACCCCGTCCAATACCGCCCTCTCCAACAACCCCGTGCAACGCAGCACCCCCTTCAATCCCGGCCAACACCGAGCCCGCCCAAAATCCCGTCCAACACTAACCCCTCCTACAATCCCGTCCAACACCGCTCCCCTCCCCAACCCCGTCCAACACCGCCCCTTTCCCAACCCCGTCCAACACCACACCCTCCACAACCCAATCCAACACTGCC
Source organism: Chiloscyllium plagiosum (assembly GCF_037043375.1). Taxonomy (NCBI): domain Eukaryota; kingdom Metazoa; phylum Chordata; class Chondrichthyes; order Orectolobiformes; family Hemiscylliidae; genus Chiloscyllium; species Chiloscyllium plagiosum. Next base: position 15,935,049 of record NW_028270189.1, read on the forward strand.
CCTCCCACAATCCCGTCCAACACCACCCCCTCCCACAATCCCGTCCAACACCGCCCCCTCCCACAACCCCGTCCAACACCGCCCCTACCCCCAACCCCGTCCATCACCGCCCCATCCCCCAACCCCGTCCAACAACACACCCAACCCAATCCAACACTGCCCCCTCCCACAATACCGTCCAACCCTGCCCCCTCCCACAACCCCGTCCAACCCCACCCCCTCCCACAAACCCGTCCAACAACACACCCAACCCAATCCAACACTGCCCCCTCCCACAATCCCGCCCCCTCCCCAAATCCATCCAATACCGCCCCCTTCCCCCACCACGTCCAACACCGCCCCTTCCCCCAAAACCGTCCAACACCGCCCCATCCCCCAACCCCGTCCAACAACACACCCACCCCAACCCAATCCAATAACGCACCCTCCCCAAACCCATCCAACACCGCCGTCTTCCCCCACCACGTCCAACACCGCCCACTCACCAAACCCATCCAACACCGCCCCCTACCCCCAACCCCGTCCAACACCGCCCCCTACCCCCATCACGTCCAACAACACACCCAACCCAACCCAATCCAACAGTGCCCCTCCCACAATCCCGTCCAACACCGCCCCCTCCCACAATCCCGTCCAACACCGCCCCGTCCCACAACCCCGTCCAACACCGCCCCTACCCCCAACCCTGTCCAACACCGCCCCATCCCCCAACCCAGTACAACAACACACCCAACCCAACCCAATCCAACACAGTCTCCTCCCACAAACCCGTCCAACACCTCACCCTCCCACAAACCCGTCCAACACCGCCCCCTCCCCAAACCCATCCAACACCGCCCCCTTCCCCCACCACGTCCAACACCGCCCCCTCACCAAACCCATCCAACACCGCCCCCTACCCCCAACCCCGTCCAACACCGCCCCCTTCCCCCAAACCCGTCCAACACCGCCCCATCCCCCAACCTCGTCCAACAACACACACCCAGCCCAACCCAATCCAACACCGCCCCCTCCCCAAATCCATCCATCACCGCCCCCTTCCCCCACCACGTCCAACACCGCCCCCTCACCAAACCCATCCAACACCGCCCCCTACCCCCAACCCCGTCCAACACCGCCCCCTTCACCCAACCCCGTCCAACACAGCCCCCAACCCCCAACCCCGTCCAACACCGCCCCATCCCCCAACCCCGTCCAACAGCACACCCAACCCAACCCAATCCAACACCGCCCCCACCCACAATCCCGTCCAACACTGCCCCCTCCCACAACCCCGTCCAACACCGTCCCCTACCCCCAAACCCCGTCCAACACCGCCCCCTTCACCCAACCCCGTCCAACACAGCCCCCAACCCCCAACCCCGTCCAACACCGCCCCATCCCCCAACCCCGTCCAACAACACACCCAACCCAACCCAATCCAACACTGCCCCCTCCCACAATCCCGTCCAACCCTGCCCCCTCCCACAACCCCGTCCAACACCACCCACTCCCACAATCCCGTCCAACACCGCCCCCTCCCCAAACCCATCCAACACCGCCCCCTTCCCCCACCACGTCCAACACCGCCCCCTCACCAAACCCATCCAACACCGCCCCCTACCCACAACCTCATCCAACACCGCCCCTTCACCCAACCCAGTCCAACACCGCCTCATCCCCAACCCTGTCCAACACCACTCTCTCCCCCAACCCGTCCAACACTGCCCCCTCCCCAAACCCATCAAACACCGCCCCCTTCCCGCACTACGTCCAACATCGCCCCCTCCCCAATCCTGTCAAACACCGCCCCCGACCACAAACCTGTCCAACACTGCCCCCACCCCAATTCCATCCAACACCGGCCCCCCACAATCCTGTCCATGCCCGCCCCCTCCCCAATCCCGTCCAACACTGCACCATTCCGCAACCCTGTCCAACACCGCCCCCTCCCACAATCCCGTCCAACAACGCCCCCTACCACAATCCCGTCCAACACCGCCCCCTCCCACAACCGCGTCCAACACTGCCCCCTCCCACAACCCCGTCCAATACTGCCCCCTCCCACAACCCCGTGCAACACAGCACCCCCTACAATCCCGGCCAACACTAATCCCTCCTACAATCCCGTCCAACACCGCCCCCCACCCCCAACCCCGTCCAACACCGCCCCTTTCCCAACCCCGTCTAACACCACACCCTCCCCAACCCAATCCAACACTGCCCCCCCCACAATCCCGTCCAACACCGCCCCCTCCCACAATCCCGTCCAACACCGCCCCCTCCCACAACCCCGTCCAACACCACACCCTCCCACAATCCAAACCAACACCGCCCCCTCCCACAACCCTGTCCAACACCGCCCCCTCCCACAACCCCGTCCAATACTGCCCCCTCCCACAACACTGTCCAACACCGCCCCCTCCCCAATCCCGTCCAACACCGCTCCCCCACAACCCTGTCCAACACCACCCCCTTCCCAATCCCGTCCAACACCGCCCCCCCACAACTCTGTCCAACACCGACCCTCCCCAATCTCGTCCAACACTGCACCCCACAACCATGTCCGACACTGCCGCCTCCCCAATCCCGTCCAACACCGCCCCCTCCTACAACCCTGTCCAACACCGTCTCCCCAACAACCCTGTCCAACACCGCCCCCTCCCCAATCCCGTCCAACAAAGCTGCCCCCACAACCCTGTACAACACTGCCGCCTTCCCCCAACCCCGTCCAACAGTGCCCACTTCCCCCAACCCCGTCCAACACCGCCCCCTCCCCAAGCCAATCCAACACCGCCCCCTCCCACAACCCTGTCCAATACTTCCCCCTCCCACAATCCCGTCCAACACTGCCCCCTCCCACAACCCTGTCCAACACACCCCTCCCTCAACCCCGCCCAACATCGACCCCTCCCACAATCCTGTCCAACACCGCCACCTCCCACAATCCCGTCCAACACCACTCTCCCCCCACCCCGTCCAACACCGCTCCTTTCCCCCAACCCCGTCCAACACCGCCCCTCCCCAAATCCAACCAACACCGCCCCCTTCACCGAACCCCGTCCAACATCACACCCACCCACAACCCAGTCGAACACGGCACCCTCCCACAGCCCAAACCAACACCGCCACCTCCCCAATCCCGTCCAACACAGCCCCCACACAACCCTATCCAACACTGCCCCCTCACCAATCCCATCCAACACCGCCCCCACCCACAACCCTGTCTAACACAGCCCCCCCGCAACCCTGTCCAACACCCCCCTCCCACAACCACGACCAACATCGCCCACTCCCACAATCCTGTCGAACACCGCCCCCACACACAACCACGTCCATCACCGCCCCTCCCACAATCCCGTCCAACACCACCCCCTCCCACAATCCCGTCCAACACCGCCCCCTCCCACAATCTCGTCCAACACCGCACCCTCCCCAATCCCGTCCAACACCGCCCACCCAACAACTCTGTCCAACACCGCCCCCTACCCAAACCCGTCCAACACCGCCCCGTCCGACAACCCCATCCAATACTGCCCCCTCTCACAACCCCTCCAACGCTGCCCCATCCCCCAACCCTTTCCAACACCGCCCCCTCCCCCAACGCCGTCCAACACTGCCCCCTCCCACAACACCGTCGAACACCCCCATCCCCCAACCCTGTCCAACACCACCCCCTCCCACAACCCCGTCCAACACCACTCTCTCCCCCAACCCGTCCAACACCGCCCCTTTCCCCCAACCCCGTCCAACACCGCCCCTCCCCATATCCATCCAACACTGCCCCCTTCACCCACCACGTACAATACCGCCCCCTTCACCCAACCCCGTCCAACATCACACCCTCCCACAACACAGCCCAACACCGCACCCTCCCACAACCCAAACCAACACCGCCCCCTCCCCAATCCCGTCCAACATTGCCCCCCCACAACCCTGTCCTACACCGCCCCCTCACCAATCCCGTCCAGCACCGCCCCACACACAACCCTATCCAACACTGCCCCTTCCCAATCTCGTCCAACACCGCCCCTCCACAACCCTGTCCAACACCGCTCCCCCCCAATCCCGTCCAACACCGCACCCCCACAACCCTGTCCTACACTGCCCCCTCCCCAATCCCGTCCAACACCGCCCCATCCAACAACCCTGTCCGACACCACGCCCTCCCCCAACATTGTCCAACACTTCCCCCTCCCACAACCCCGTCCAACAGACCCCTCCCACAACCCTGTCCAACACCGCCCCCTCCCACAACCCCGTCCAACACCGAACCATCCCCCAACCCCGTCCAACACCACTGTCTCCCGCAACCCGTCCAACACCGTCCCATCCCCAAATCCCGTCCAACACCACCCCCTCCCCAAACCCATCCAATACCGCCCTCTTCCCCCAACCCTGTCCAACACCGCCCCCTTCACACAACCCCGTCCAACACCGCCTCATCCCCCAACCCTGTCCAACACCACTCTCTCCCCCAACCCGTCCAACACCGCCCCCTCCCCTAACCCATCCAACACCGCCCCCTTCCCCAACCCCGTCCAACACCGCCCCTTCCCCCAACCCCGTCCAACACCACACCCTCCCACAATCCAAACCAACACCGCCCCCTCCCACAACCCTGTCCAACACCGCCCCCTCCACAATCTCGTCGAACACCACCCCCCCACAACCCTGTCCAACACCGCCCCCTCCCCAATCCCCTCCAACACCGCCCCCCACAACCCTGTCGAACACAGCCCCCTTCCCACAACCCCGTCCAACACCGACCCTCACACAACCCCGTCCAACACCACCCCCTCCTCCAACCCCTTCCAACACTGTCCCCTCCCACAACCCCGTCCAACGCTGCCACCGCCCACAACCCTGTCCAACACCGCCCGCTTCCCCCAACCCCGTCCAACACCACCCCCTTCACCCAACCACGTCCAACACCGCCCCATCCCCAACACCATCCAACACCACTCTCTCCCCCAACCCGTCCAACACCGCCCCTTCCCCCAACCCCGTCCAACACCGCCCCCTCCACAACCCCGTCCAACACCGCCCCCTCCCACAATCCCGTCCAACACCGACTCAACACCAACCCCTCCCCAAACCCATCCAATACCGCCCCCTTCCCCCAACCCTGTCCGACACCGCTCCCTTCACCCAACCCCGTCCAACACCGCCTCATCCCCCAACCCTGTCCAACACCACTCTCTCCCCCAACCGGTCCAACACTGCCTCCTCCCCAAACCCATCAAACACCACCCCCCTTCCCGCACCACGTCCAACATCGCCCCCTCCCCAATCCTGTCAAACACCGCCCCCTACCACAACCCTGTGCAACACTGCCCCACCCCAATTCCATTCAACACCGGCCCCCCACAATCCTGTCCATGCCCGCCCCCTCCCCAATCCCGTCCAATACTGCACCATTCCGCAACCCTGTCCAAGACCGCGCCCTCCCACAATCCCGTCCAACAGCGCTCCCTCCCACAACCCCGTCCAACACTGCCCCCTCCGACAACCCCGTCCAATACCGCCCTCTCCAACAACCCCGTGCAACGCAGCACCCCCTTCAATCCCGGCCAACACCGAGCCCGCCCAAAATCCCGTCCAACACTAACCCCTCCTACAATCCCGTCCAACACCGCTCCCCTCCCCAACACCGTCCAACACCGCCCCTTTCCCAACCCCGTCCAACACCACACCCTCCACAACCCAATCCAACACTGCCCCTCCCACAATCCCGTCCAACACCGCCCCCTCCCACAACCCCGTCCAACACCGCCCCTACCCCCAACCCCGTCCATCACCGCCCCATCCCCCAACCCCGTCCAACAACACACCCAACCCAATCCAACACTGCCCCCTCCCACAATACCGTCCAACCCTGCCCCCTCCCACAACCCCGTCCAACCCCACCCCCTCCCACAAACCCGTCCAACAACACACCCAACCCAATCCAACACTGCCCCCTCCCACAATCCCGCCCCCTCCCCAAATCCATCCAACACCGCCCCCTTCCCCCACCACGTCCAACACCGCCCCTTCCCCCAAAACCGTCCAACACCGCCCCATCCCCCAACCCCGTCCAACAACACACCCACCCCAACCCAATCCAATAACGCACCCTCCCCAAACCCATCCAACACCGCCGTCTTCCCCCACCACGTCCAACACCGCCCACTCACCAAACCCATCCAACACCGCCCCCTACCCCCAACCCCGTCCAACACCGCCCCCTACCCCCATCACGTCCAACAACACACCCAACCCAACCCAATCCAACAGTGCCCCTCCCACAATCCCGTCCAACACCGCCCCCTCCCACAATCCCGTCCAACACCGCCCCGTCCCACAACCCCGTCCAACACCGCCCCTACCCCCAACCCTGTCCAACACCGCCCCATCCCCCAACCCAGTACAACAACACACCCAACCCAACCCAATCCAACACAGTCTCCTCCCACAAACCCGTCCAACACCTCACCCTCCCACAAACCCGTCCAACACCGCCCCCTCCCCAAACCCATCCAACACCGCCCCCTTCCCCCACCACGTCCAACACCGCCCCCTCACCAAACCCATCCAACACCGCCCCCTACCCCCAACCCCGTCCAACACCGCCCCCTTCCCCCAAACCCGTCCAACACCGCCCCATCCCCCAACCTCGTCCAACAACACACACCCAGCCCAACCCAATCCAACACCGCCCCCTCCCCAAATCCATCCATCACCGCCCCCTTCCCCCACCACGTCCAACACCGCCCCCTCACCAAACCCATCCAACACCGCCCCCTACCCCCAACCCCGTCCAACACCGCCCCCTTCACCCAACCCCGTCCAACACAGCCCCCAACCCCCAACCCCGTCCAACACCGCCCCATCCCCCAACCCCGTCCAACAGCACACCCAACCCAACCCAATCCAACACCGCCCCCACCCACAATCCCGTCCAACACTGCCCCCTCCCACAACCCCGTCCAACACCGTCCCCTACCCCCAAACCCCGTCCAACACCGCCCCCTTCACCCAACCCCGTCCAACACAGCCCCCAACCCCCAACCCCGTCCAACACCGCCCCATCCCCCAACCCCGTCCAACAACACACCCAACCCAACCCAATCCAACACTGCCCCCTCCCACAATCCCGTCCAACCCTGCCCCCTCCCACAACCCCGTCCAACACCACCCACTCCCACAATCCCGTCCAACACCGCCCCCTCCCCAAACCCATCCAACACCGCCCCCTTCCCCCACCACGTCCAACACCGCCCCCTCACCAAACCCATCCAACACCGCCCCCTACCCACAACCTCATCCAACACCGCCCCTTCACCCAACCCAGTCCAACACCGCCTCATCCCCAACCCTGTCCAACACCACTCTCTCCCCCAACCCGTCCAACACTGCCCCCTCCCCAAACCCATCAAACACCGCCCCCTTCCCGCACTACGTCCAACATCGCCCCCTCCCCAATCCTGTCAAACACCGCCCCCGACCACAAACCTGTCCAACACTGCCCCCACCCCAATTCCATCCAACACCGGCCCCCCACAATCCTGTCCATGCCCGCCCCCTCCCCAATCCCGTCCAACACTGCACCATTCCGCAACCCTGTCCAACACCGCCCCCTCCCACAATCCCGTCCAACAACGCCCCCTACCACAATCCCGTCCAACACCGCCCCCTCCCACAACCGCGTCCAACACTGCCCCCTCCCACAACCCCGTCCAATACTGCCCCCTCCCACAACCCCGTGCAACACAGCACCCCCTACAATCCCGGCCAACACCGAGCCCTCCCAAAATCCCGTCCAACACTAATCCCTCCTACAATCCCGTCCAACACCGGCCCCCACCCCCAACCCCGTCCAACACCGCCCCTTTCCCAACCCCGTCTAACACCACACCCTCCCCAACCCAATCCAACACTGCCCCCCCCACAATCCCGTCCAACACCGCCCCCTCCCACAATCCCGTCCAACACCGCCCCCTCCCACAACCCCGTCCAACACCACACCCTCCCACAATCCAAACCAACACCGCCCCCTCCCACAACCCTGTCCAACACCGCCCCCTCCACAATCCCGTCCAGCACCGCCCCCTCCAACAACCCCGTCCAATACTGCCCCCTCCCACAACACTGTCCAACACCGCGCACTCCCCAATCCCGTCCAACACCGCTCCCCCACAACCCTGTCCAACACCACCCCCTTCCCAATCCCGTCCAACACCGCCCCCCCACAACTCTGTCCAACACCGCCCCTCCCCAATCTCGTCCAACACTGCACCCCACAACCATGTCCGACACTGCCGCCTCCCCAATCCCGTCCAACACCGCCCCCTCCTACAACCCTGTCCAACACCGTCTCCCCAACAACCCTGTCCAACACCGCCCCCTCCCCAATCCCGTCCAACAAAGCTGCCCCCACAACCCTGTACAACACTGCCGCCTTCCCCCAACCCCGTCCAACAGTGCCCACTTCCCCCAACCCCGTCCAACACCGCCCCCTCCCCAATCCCGTCCAACAAAGCTGCCCCCACAACCCTGTACAACACTGCCGCCTTCCCCCAACCCCGTCCAACAGTGCCCACTTCCCCCAACCCCGTCCAACACCGCCCCCTCCCACAACCCTGTCCAATACTTCCCCCTCCCGCAATCCCGTCCAACACTGCCCCCTCCCACAATTCTGTTCAACACTGCCCCCTCCCCCAACCCCGTCCTACACCGCCGCGTCCCACAACCCCGTCCAGCACCGCCCCATCCCCCAACCTCGTCCAACACCACTCTCTCCCCCAACCCGTCCAGCACCGCCCGCTTGCCCCTACCCCGTCCAAGACCGCCCCCTCACCAAATCCATCCAACACTGCCCCCTTCCCCCACCACGTCCGAAACCACCCCCTCCCCAAACCCATTCAACACCGCCCCCTTCCCCCACCACGTCCAAAACTGCCCCCTCCTCAAACACATCCAACATCGCCCTCTTCCCCCAACCCCGTCCAACACCGCCCCCTTCCCACAACCCTGTTCAACACCGCCCCCTCCCACATTCCGGTCCAACACTGCCCCCTCCCACAACTCCGTCCAACACCGCCCCCTCCCAAAACCCCGTCCAACACTACCCCCTCACACAACCCCGTCCAACACCGCCCCCCCACAACCCTCTCCAAGACGGCCCCCTCCCCAATCCCGTCCAACACCGTCCCATTCCACAACCCTGTCCAACACTGCCCCCTCCTCAATCCCTTCCAACACCGCCCCCTCCCACAAACCTGTCCAACACTGCCCCCTCCCCAATCCCTTCCAATACCGCCCCCCAACATCGCTGTCCAACACTACCCCCTCCCCAATCCCGTCCAACACCACTCCCCCACAACCTTGTATAAAACTGCCCCCTCCCCAACCCCGTCCAACACCGCCACCCAAAACCCTGTCCAACACCGCCCCCTCCCCAATCCCGTCCAACACCGACTCCCCCACAACCCTATCCAACACGGCCCCCTCCCCAATCCGCTGCCACGCCGACCCCCCCACAACCCTGTCCAACACCACCCCCTCCCCAATCACGTCCAACACCGCTCCCCCACAAACCTGTCCATCCCGGACGCATTCCCAATCCCGTCCAACACTGCCCCCTCCCCAAACCCATCCAACAGCGCCCCCTTCCCGCACCACGTCCAACACCGCCCCCTCCCCAATCCCTTCCAAACGCGCCCCTTCCCACAACCCTGTCCAACACTGCCCCGTCCCCAACCCCGTACAACACCGCAACCCGCACAACCCTGTCCAACACTGCCCTCTCCCCAATTCCGTCCAACACCGGCCCCCACAATCCTGTCCATGCCCGCCCCGTCCCCAATCCCGTCCAACACCGCACCATTCCGCAACCCTGTCCAACACTTCCCCCTCCCACAACCCCGTCCAACACCGCCCCTTCCCCCAACCCCGTCCAACACCGCCCCCTCCACAACCCCGTCCAACACCGCCCCCTCCCACAATCCCGTCCAACACCGACTCAACACCAACCCCTCCCCAAACCCATCCAATACCGCCCCCTTCCCCCAACCCTGTCCAACACCGCTCCCTTCACCCAACCCCGTCCAACACCGCCTCATCCCCCAACCCTGTCCAACACCACTCTCTCCCCCAACCGGTCCAACACTGCCTCCTCCCCAAACCCATCAAACACCACCCCCCTTCCCGCACCACGTCCAACATCGCCCCCTCCCCAATCCTGTCAAACACCGCCCCCTACCACAACCCTGTGCAACACTGCCCCACCCCAATTCCATTCAACACCGGCCCCCCACAATCCTGTCCATGCCCGCCCCCTCCCCAATCCCGTCCAATACTGCACCATTCCGCAACCCTGTCCAAGACCGCGCCCTCCCACAATCCCGTCCAACAGCGCTCCCTCCCACAACCCCGTCCAACACTGCCCCCTCCGACAACCCCGTCCAATACCGCCCTCTCCAACAACCCCGTGCAACGCAGCACCCCCTTCAATCCCGGCCAACACCGAGCCCGCCCAAAATCCCGTCCAACACTAACCCCTCCTACAATCCCGTCCAACACCGCTCCCCTCCCCAACCCCGTCCAACACCGCCCCTTTCCCAACCCCGTCCAACACCACACCCTCCACAACCCAATCCAACACTGCCCCTCCCACAATCCCGTCCAACACCACCCCCTCCCACAATCCCGTCCAACACCGCCCCCTCCCACAACCCCGTCCAACACCGCCCCTACCCCCAACCCCGTCCATCACCGCCCCATCCCCCAACCCCGTCCAACAACACACCCAACCCAATCCAACACTGCCCCCTCCCACAATACCGTCCAACCCTGCCCCCTCCCACAACCCCGTCCAACCCCACCCCCTCCCACAAACCCGTCCAACAACACACCCAACCCAATCCAACACTGCCCCCTCCCACAATCCCGCCCCCTCCCCAAATCCATCCAACACCGCCCCCTTCCCCCACCACGTCCAACACCGCCCCTTCCCCCAAAACCGTCCAACACCGCCCCATCCCCCAACCCCGTCCAACAACACACCCACCCCAACCCAATCCAATAACGCACCCTCCCCAAACCCATCCAACACCGCCGTCTTCCCCCACCACGTCCAACACCGCCCACTCACCAAACCCATCCAACACCGCCCCCTACCCCCAACCCCGTCCAACACCGCCCCCTACCCCCATCACGTCCAACAACACACCCAACCCAACCCAATCCAACAGTGCCCCTCCCACAATCCCGTCCAACACCGCCCCCTCCCATAATCCCGTCCAACACCGCCCCGTCCCACAACCCCGTCCAACACCGCCCCTACCCCCAACCCTGTCCAACACCGCCCCATCCCCCAACCCAGTACAACAACACACCCAACCCAACCCAATCCAACACAGTCTCCTCCCACAAACCCGTCCAACACCTCACCCTCCCACAAACCCGTCCAACACCGCCCCCTCCCCAAACCCATCCAACACCGCCCCCTTCCCCCACCACGTCCAACACCGCCCCCTCACCAAACCCATCCAACACCGCCCCCTACCCCCAACCCCGTCCAACACCGCCCCCTTCCCCCAAACCCGTCAAAACACCGCCCCATCCCCCAACCTCGTCCAACAACACACACCCAGCCCAACCCAATCCAACACCGCCCCCTCCCCAAATCCATCCATCACCGCCCCCTTCCCCCACCACGTCCAACACCGCCCCCTCACCAAACCCATCCAACACCGCCCCCTACCCCCAACCCCGTCCAACACCGCCCCCTTCACCCAACCCCGTCCAACACAGCCCCCAACCCCCAACCCCGTCCAACACCGCCCCATCCCCCAACCCCGTCCAACAGCACACCCAACCCAACCCAATCCAACACCGCCCCCACCCACAATCCCGTCCAACACTGCCCCCTCCCACAACCCCGTCCAACACCGTCCCCTACCCCCAAACCCCGTCCAACACCGCCCCCTTCACCCAACCCCGTCCAACACAGCCCCCAACCCCCAACCCCGTCCAACACCGCCCCATCCCCCAACCCCGTCCAACAACACACCCAACCCAACCCAATCCAACACTGCCCCCTCCCACAATCCCGTCCAACCCTGCCCCCTCCCACAACCCCGTCCAACACCACCCACTCCCACAATCCCGTCCAACACCGCCCCCTCCCCAAACCCATCCAACACCGCCCCCTTCCCCCACCACGTCCAACACCGCCCCCTCACCAAACCCATCCAACACCGCCCCCTACCCACAACCTCATCCAACACCGCCCCTTCACCCAACCCAGTCCAACACCGCCTCATCCCCAACCCTGTCCAACACCACTCTCTCCCCCAACCCGTCCAACACTGCCCCCTCCCCAAACCCATCAAACACCGCCCCCTTCCCGCACTACGTCCAACATCGCCCCCTCCCCAATCCTGTCAAACACCGCCCCCGACCACAAACCTGTCCAACACTGCCCCCACCCCAATTCCATCCAACACCGGCCCCCCACAATCCTGTCCATGCCCGCCCCCTCCCCAATCCCGTCCAACACTGCACCATTCCGCAACCCTGTCCAACACCGCCCCCTCCCACAATCCCGTCCAACAACGCCCCCTACCACAATCCCGTCCAACACCGCCCCCTCCCACAACCGCGTCCAACACTGCCCCCTCCCACAACCCCGTCCAATACTGCCCCCTCCCACAACCCCGTGCAACACAGCACCCCCTACAATCCCGGCCAACACCGAGCCCTCCCAAAATCCCGTCCAACACTAATCCCTCCTACAATCCCGTCCAACACCGCCCCCCACCCCCAACCCCGTCCAACACCGCCCCTTTCACAACCCCGTCTAACACCACACCCTCCCCAACCCAATCCAACACTGCCCCCCCCACAATCCCGTCCAACACCGCCCCCTCCCACAATCCCGTCCAACACCGCCCCCTCCCACAACCCCGTCCAACACCACACCCTCCCACAATCCAAACCAACACCGCCCCCTCCCACAACCCTGTCCAACACCGCCCCCTCCACAATCCCGTCCAGCACCGCCCCCTCCCACAACCCCGTCCAATACTGCCCCCTCCCACAACACTGTCCAACACCACCCCCTTCCCAATCCCGTCCAACACCGCCCCCCCACAACTCTGTCCAACACCGACCCTCCCCAATCTCGTCCAACACTGCACCCCACAACCATGTCCGACACTGCCGCCTCCCCAATCCCGTCCAACACCGCCCCCTCCTACAACCCTGTCCAACACCGTCTCCCCAACAACCCTGTCCAACACCGCCCCCTCCCCAATCCCGTCCAACAAAGCTGCCCCCACAACCCTGTACAACACTGCCGCCTTCCCCCAACCCCGTCCAACAGTGCCCACTTCCCCCAACCCCGTCCAACACCGCCCCCTCCCCAACCCAATCCAACACCGCCCCCTCCCACAACCCTGTCCAATACTTCCCCCTCCCACAATCCCGTCCAACACTGCCCCCTCCCACAATTCTGTTCAACACTGCCCCCTCCCCCAACCCCGTCCTACACCGCCGCGTCCCACAACCCCGTCCAGCACCGCCCCATCCCCCAACCTCGTCCAACACCACTCTCTCCCCCAACCCGTCCAGCACCGCCCCCTTGCCCCTACCCCGTCCAAGACCGCCCCCTCACCAAATCCATCCAACACTGCCCCCTTCCCCCACCACGTCCGAAACCACCCCCTCACCAAACCCATTCAACACCGCCCCCTTCCCCCACCACGTCCAAAACTGCCCCCTCCTCAAACACATCCAACACCGCCCTCTTCCCCCAACCCCGTCCAACACCGCCCCCTTCCCACAACCCTGTTCAACACCGCCCCCTCCCACATTCCGGTCCAACACTGCCCCCTCCCACAACTCCGTCCAACACCGCCCCCTCCCAAAACCCCGTCCAACACTACCCCCTCACACAACCCCGTCCAACACCGCCCCCCCACAACCCTCTCCAAGACGGCCCCCTCCCCAATCCCGTCCAACACCGTCCCATTCCACAACCCTGTCCAACACTGCCCCCTCCCCAATCCCTTCCAACACCGCCCCCTCCCACAAACCTGTCCAACACTGCCCCCTCCCCAATCCCTTCCAATACCGCCCCCCAACATCGCTGTCCAACACTGCCCCCTCCCCAATCCCGTCCAACACCACTCCCCTACAACCTTGTATAAAACTGCCCCCTCCCCAACCCCGTCCAACACCGCCACCCAAAACCCTGTCCAACACCGCCCCCTCCTCAATCCCGTCCAACACCGACTCCCCCACAACCCTATCCAACACGGCCCCCTCCCCAATCCGGTGCCACGCCGACCCCCCCACAACCCTGTCCAACACCACCCCCTCCCCAATCACGTCCAACACCGCTCCCCCACAAACCTGTCCATCCCGGACGCATTCCCAATCCCGTCCAACACTGCCCCCTCCCCAAACCCATCCAACAGCGCCCCCTTCCCGCACCACGTCCAACACCGCCCCCTCCCCAAACCCTTCCAACCGCGCCCCTTCCCACAACCCTGTCCAACACTGCCCCGTCCCCAACCCCGTACAACACCGCAACCCGCACAACCCTGTCCAATACTGCCCCCTCCCCAATTCCGTCCAACACCGGCCCCCACAATCCTGTCCATGCCCGCCCCGTCCCCAATCCCGTCCAACACCGCACCATTCCGCAACCCTGTCCAACACTTCCCCCTCCCACAACCCCGTCCAACACCGCCCCCTACCACAATCCCGTCCAACACTTCCCCCTCCCACAACCCGGTCCAACACCGCCTCCTCCCACAATCCCGTCCAACACCGCCCCCTCCCACAATCCCGTCCAACACCGCCCCCTCCCACAACCCCGTCCAACACTTCCCCCTCCCACAACCCCGTCCAACACCGCCCCCTCCCACAACCCCGTGCAACACAGCACCCCCTACTATCCCGTCCAACACCGACCCCTCCCAAGATCCCGTCCAACACCGCCCCCGGCCACAACCCCGTCCAACACTAACCCCTCCTACAATCCCGTCCAACACTAACCCCTCCTACAATCCCGTCCAACACTAACCCCTCCTACAATCCCGTCGAACACCTCCCCCTACCCCCAACCCCGTCCAACACCGCCCCTTCCCCAACCCCGTCCAACAACACACCCTCCCCCAACCCAATCCAACACTGCCCCCACCCCAATCCCGTCCAACACCGCCTCCCCAACATCCCTGTCCAAGACTGTCCCCTCCCCAACCCCGTCCAACACCGCCACCCAAAACCCTGTCCAACACCGCCCCCTCCCCAATCCCGTCCAACACCGACTCCCCCACAATCGTTTCCAACACGGCCCCCTCCCCAATCCCGTGCAACCCCGCCCCCGCACAAACCTGTCCAACACTGCCCACTCCCCAAACCTGTCCAACACCGCACCCCCACAACGCGGTCTAAAACTGCCCCTCACCAATCCCGTCCAACACCGCCCCCTCCCCAATACCGTGGAACACCAAACCCCCCACGACTATGTCCAACACAGCCCCCTCCCCAATCCCGTGCAACGCCGCCCCCCACAACCCTGTCCAACACCAGCCCCTCCCCAATCCCTTCCAACACCGCCCTCCCAAAAACCGGTCCATCCCCACCCCCTCCCCAATCCTGCTCAACACCGCCACCCCACAACCGTGTCCAACACTGCCCCTTCCCCAATCCCGTCCAACACCGCCCCGCCACAACACTGTCCAACACCGCCCCTCCCCAATCCCGTCCAACACCGCGCCCCCACAACCGTGTCCAACACTGCCCATTCCCCAATCCCGTCCAACACCGCCCCCTCCAACAACCCTGTCCAATCCCGGCCAACACTTCACCCTTACACAATCTCGTCTAACACCGTCCCCTCCCACAACCCTATCCAACACCGCCCCCTCCCCAATCCCGTTCACCACTGCCCCGTCCCACAACCTCTTCCAACACAGCCACCCCTACAATCCCATCCAAAACCGACCCCTCCCAAATCCCGTCCAACTCTGCCCCCTCACCAAACCCATCCAACACCGCCCCCTTCCCCCAACCCCGTCCAACACCGAGCCCTTCCCACAAAGCCATCCGACACCGCCCCTTCCCCCAACCCCTTCCAACACCACACCCTCCCCCAAGCCAATCCAACAGTGACCCCTACCCAATCCCATCCACCACGGCCCCCTGCTGAACCTTGTCCAACACCGCCCCCTCCCAATCCCGTCCAACACCGCCCCATTCCACAACCCTGTCCAACGCTGCCCCTCCCCAATCCCATCCAACACAGCCTCCCCCACAACCCAGTCCAACAATGCCCCCTCCCCAATCCCGTCCAACACCACGACCCGACATCCCTGTCCAACACTGCCCCCTCCCCAATTCCGTCCAACAACGCACCCCCCACAACCCTGTCCAACACTGCCCCCTTCCCAATCCCGTCCAACACCGCACCCCCCACAACCCTGCCCAACACTGCCCCCTTCCCAATCCCGTCCAACACCGCACCCCCCACAACCCTGCCCAACACCGCCTCCTCTCACAACCCTGTCCAACACCGCCCCCTCCCACAACCCTCTCCAACACCGCCCCCTCCCACAACCCCGTCCAACACTGCCCCCTCCCACAACCCCGTCCAACACCGTCCCCCCACAACCCTGTCCAACACCGCCCCTCCCCAATCCCGTCCAACACCGCCCCCTCGCACAATCCCGTCCAACACCGCCCCTCCCACAGCACCGTCCAACACCGCCCCCCCACAACCCTGTCTAACACTTGCCCTCCCACAACCCCGTCCAACACCGCCCCCTCCCACAATCCCATCCAACACCCCCCTCCCACAACCCCGTCCAACACCGCCCCCTCACACAACCCCGTCCAAAACCATTCCCCCACAACCCTGTCCAACACCGCCCCTCCCCAATCCCGTCCAACACCGCTCCCCCACAACACTGTTCAACACCTCCCCCTCCCCAATCCCGTCCAACACTGCCCCCTCCAACAACCCTGTCCAACACCGCCCCCTCACACAACCCCGTCAAACACCGCCCCCTTCCACAACCCTGTTCAACACCGCCCCCTCCCCAATCCCGTCCAACACCGCACCCCCCACAACCCTGGCCAACACTGCCCCCTTCCCAATCCCGTCCAACACCGCTCCCTCCCACAACCCTGTCCAACACCGCCCACCCCACATTCCCGTCCAACAACGCCCCCACCCACAATATCGTCCAACACCCCCGTCCCACAACCCCCTACAACACTGCCCCTCCCACAACCAAGTCCAACACAGCCCCCCCACAACCCTGTCCAACAGCGCCCTCCCCAATCCCGTCCAAAACCGACCCCCACAACCCTGTTCAACACCTCCCCCTCCCCAATCCCGTCCAACACCGCCCCCTCGCACAGCCCTGTCCAACACCGCCCCCTCGCACAATCCTGTCCAACACCGCCCCTACCACAACCCCGTCCAACAACGCACCCCCCACAACGCTGTTCAACACCTCCCCCTCCCCAATCCCGTCCAACACCGCCCCCTACCACAACCCTGTCCAACACCGCCCCCACCCACAACCCCGTCCAACAACGCACCCCCCACAACGCTGTTCAACACCGCCCCCTCCCCAATCTCGTCCAACACCGCACCCCCCACAACCCTGTTCAACACCTCCCCCTCCCCAATCCCGTCCAACACCGCCCCCTCCCACAACCCTGTCCAACACCGCACCCTCCCACAACCCCGTCCAAAAACGCACCCCCCACAACGCTGTTCAACACCGCCCCCTCCCCAATCTCGTCCAACACCGCACCCCCCACAACCCTGTTCAACACCTCCCCCTCTCCAATCCCGTCCAACACCGCCCCCTCCCACAACCCTGTCCAACACCGCACCCTCCCACAACCCCGTCCAACAACGCACCCCCCACAACGCTGTTCAACACCGCCCCCTCCCACAACCCCGTCCAACAATGCACCCCCCACAACCCTGTTCAACACCTCCCCCTCCCCAATCCCGTCCAACACCGCCCCCTCCCACAACCCTGTCCAACACCGCACCCTCCCAAAACCCCGTCCAACAACGCACCCCCCACAACGCTGTTCAACACCGCCCCCTCCCCAATCCCGTCCAACACCGCACCCCCCACAACCCCGTCCAACACCGAGCCCTTCCCACAAACCCGTCCAACATCGCCCCCTCCCACAACCCTGTCCAACACCGCCCCCTCCCAAAACCCTGTCCAACACCGCCCCCTCCCACAACCCTCTCCAACACGGCCCACCCAACAATCCAGTCCAACACCGCCCCCTCCCACAATCCCGTCCAACACCCCCCTCCCACAACCTGTCCAACACCGCCCCCTCCCACAACCCTGTCCAACACCGCCCCCTCCCACAACCCCGTCCAACAACGCACCCCCCACAACCCTGTTCAACACCGCTCCCTCCCCAATCCCGTCCAACACCGCACCCCCCATAACCCTGTCCAACACTGCCCTCTTCCCAATCACGTCCAACACCGTCACCCCACATCCCTGTCCAACACCGCCCCTCCCCAATCCCGTCCAACACCGCCCCCCACAACCCTGTCCATCCCCACCCCCTCCCCAATCCTGCTCAACAAAGCCAACCAACAACCGTGTCCAACACTGCCCCTTCCCCAATCCCGTCCAACACCGCCCCACCACAACACTGTCCAACACCGCCCCTCCCCAATCCCGTCCAACACCGCGCCCCCACAACCGTGTCCAACACTGCCCATTCCCCAATCCCGTCCAACACCGCCCCCTCCAACAACCCTGTCCAATCCCGGCCAACACTTCACCCTTACACAATCTCGTCTAACACCGTCCCCTCCCACAACCCTATCCAACACCGCCCCCTCCCCAATCCCGTTCACCACTGCCCCGTCCCACAACCTCTTCCAACACAGCCACCTCTACAATCCCATCCAACACCGACCCCTCCCAAATCCCGTCCAACTCTGCCCCCTCACCAAACCCATCCAACACCGCCCCCTTCCCCCAACCCCGTCCAATACCGAGCCCTTCCCACAAAACCGTCCGACACCGCCCCTTCCCCCAACCCCTTCCAACACCACACCCTGCCCCAAGCCAATCCAACAGTGACCTCTACCCAATCCCATCCAACACCGCCCCCCGAAAATCCCTGTCCAACATTGCCCCCTCCCCAATCCCATGCAACGCCGCTCCCCAAACAACCCTGTCCAACACCACACCCTCCCCGATCCCATCCACCACGGCCCCCCGCAGAACCTTGTCCAACACCGCCCCCTCCCCAATCCCGTCCAACACCGCCCCATTCCACAACCCTGTCCAACGCTGCCCCTCCCCAATCCCATCCAACACAGCCTCCCCCACAATCCAGTCTAAAACTGCCCCCTCCCCAATCACGTCCAACACCACCCACCGCACAACCCTGTCCATCCCCGCCCCCTCCCAAATCCCGTCCAACAGCGCCCCCCCACAACCATGTCCAACAATGGCCCCTCCCCAATCCCGTCCAACACCACGCCCCGACATCCCTGTCCAACACTGCCCCCTCCCCAATCCCGTCCAACACCGCCCCCCACAACCCTGGCCAACACTGCCCCCTTCCCAATCCCGTCCAACACCGCCCCCCCCACATCCCTGTTCAACACAGCCCCCGCCCCAATCCCGTCCAACACCGCTCCCTCCCACAACCCAGTCCAACACCGCCCCCTCCCACAACCCTCTCCAACACCGACCACCCCACAATATTGTCCAACAACGCCCCCTCCCACAACCCCGTCCAACACCGTCCCCACACAACCCTGTCCAACACCGCCCCTCCCCAATCCCGTCCAACACCACCCACCCACAAACCTGTCCAACACCGCCCCTCCCCAATCCCGTCCAACACCCCCCTCCCACAACCCTGTCCAACACCGCCCCCTCCCACAACCCTGTCCAACACCGCCCACCCCACAATCACGTCCAATTACCGCCCCCTCGCACAACCCGGTCCAACACCGCCCCCTCCCACAACCCTGTCCAACACCGCCCCCTCCCACAACCCCGTCCAACAACGCACCCCCCACAACCCTGTCCAACACCGCCCCCTTACACAACCCCGTCCAAAACCATTCCCCCACAACCCTGTCCAACACCGCCCCTCCCCAATCCCGTCCAACACCGCTCCACCACAACCCTGTTCAACACCTCCCCCTCCTCAATCCCGTCCAACACCGCCCCCTCCCACAACCCTGTCCAACACCGCCCCCTCAAAAAACCCCGTCCAACACCGCCCCCTTCCACCACCCTGTTCAACACCGCCCCCTCCCCAATCCCGTCCAACACCGCACCCCCCACAACCCTGTCCAACACTGCCCCCTTCCCAATCCCGTCCAACACTGTCCCCCCCACAATCCTGTCCAACACCGCCGCTCCCCAATCCCGTCCAACACCGCCCCCCCACATCCCTGTTCAACACGGCCCCCTCCCCAATCCCGTCCAACACCGCCCACCCCACAATCCCGTCCAACACCGCCCCCTCCCACAATCCTATCCAACACCCCCTTCCCACAACCCCGTCCAACACCGCCCCCTCCCACAACACCGTCCTACACCATTTCCCCACAACCCTGTCCAACACCGCCCCTCCCCAATCCCGTCCAACACCGCTCCCCCACAACCCTGTTCAACACCTTCCCCACCCCAACCCCGTCCAACACCGCCTCATCCCCCAACCCCGTCCAACACCACTCTCTCCCCCAACCCGTCCAACACCGCCACTCCCGCCAACCCCGTCCAACACCGCCCCATCCCCAATCCTGTCCAACACCGCCCCCTCCCACAACGCTGTCCAACACTGCCCCCTCCCAAATCCCGTCCAACACCGTCCCCCGCACAACCCTGCCCAACATCGCCCCCTTCCCAATCCCGTGCGAACGCCACCCCCCCAACAACCCTGTCCAACACCACCCCCTCCCCAATCCCGTCCAACTCGACCCCCCGCAGAACCCTGTCCAACACCACACCCTCCCCAAACCCGTCCAACACCGCCCCATTCCACAACCCTGTCCAACACTGCCCCTCCTCAATCCCATCCAACACAGCCTCACCCACAACCCTGTCAAAAACTGCCCCCTCCCCAATCCCGTCCAACACCGCCACCCGCATAACCCTGTCCATCCACGCCCCCTCCCCAATCCCGTCCAACACTGCACCCTCCCACAAATCTGTCCAATACTTCCCCCTCCCCAATCCCGTCCAACACCGCCCCCCGACATCTCTATTCAATACTGCCCCCTCTCAAATCCCGTCCAACACCGCACCCCCCACAACCCTGTTCAACACCGCCCCCTCCCCAATCCCGTCCAACACTGCACCCCTCACAACTCTGTCCAATACTGCCCCTTCCCAATCGGGTCCAACACCGTCCCCACCACAACCCTGCCAACACCGCCCGTCCCCAATCCCGTCCAACACCGCTCCCCCACAACCCTGTTCAACACTGCCCTCTCCCCAATCCCGTCCAACACCGCCCCCTCCCACAACCCTGTCCAACACCGCCACTCCCGCCAACCCCGTCCAACACCGCCCCGTCCCCAATCCTGTCCAACACCGCCCCCTCCCACAACCCTGTCCAACACTGCCCCCTCCCAAATCCCGTCCAACACCGCAACCCCCACAACCATGTTCAACACAGCCCCCTCCCAAATCCCGTGCAACGCCGCCACCCCAACAACCCTGTCCAACACCACCCCCTCCCCAAACCCGTCCAACACCGCCCCATTCCACAACCCTGTCCAACACTGCTCCTCGTCAATCCCATCCAACACAGCCTCACCCACTACCCTGTCAAAAACTGCCCCCTCCCCAATCCCGTCCAACACCGCCCCCCGCATAACCCTGTCCATCCACGCTCCCTCCCCAATCCCGTCCAACACCGCACCCTCCCACAAATCTGTCCAATACTTCCCCCTCCCCAATCCCGTCCAACAGCGCCCCCCCCCACAACACTGTCCAACACTGCACCCTCCCCAATCCCGTCCAACACCGCCCACCGACATCACTATCCAACACTGCCCCCTCCCAAATCCCGTCCAACACCGTCCCCCCCACAACCCTGCCCAACACCGCCCGTCCCCAATCCCGTCCAACACCGCTCCCCCACAACCCTGTTCAACACTGCCCCCTCCCCAATCCCGTCCAAAACCGCCCCCTCCCACAACCCTGTCCAAAACCACCCCCTCCCACAACCCTGTCCAACACCACCCACTCCCAGAACCCCGTCCAACACTGCCCCCTCCCACAACCCTGTTCAACACCGCCCACCCCACAATCCCGTCCAACACCGCCACCTCCCACAATCCCGTCCAACACCCCCTCCCACAACCCCGTCCAACACCGCCACCCCCACAACCCTGTCCAACACCGCCCCTCCCCAATCCCGTCCAACACCGCCCCCCCACAACCCTGTTCAACACTGACCCCTCCCCAATCCCGTCCAACACCGCCCCCTCACACTACCCTGTCCAACACCGCCCCCTCCCACAACCCGTCCAACACCGCCCCCTCCCACAACCCTGTTCAACACCGCTCCCTCCCCAATCCCGTCCAACACTGCACCCCCCACAACCCTGTCCAACACCGCCCCTCCCCAATCCCGTCCAACACCGCCCCCCCACAACCCTGTCCAACACTGCCCCCTCCCCAATCCCGTCCAACACCGCCCCCCCACAACCCTGTCCAACACTGCCCCCTTCCCAATCCCGTCCAACACCCCCCTCCCATAACCCTGTCCAACACCGCCCCCTCCCACAACCCTGTCCAACACCGCCCACCCCACAATCCCGTCCAACACCCCCTCCCACAAACCCGTCCAACACCGCCCCCTCCCAAAACCCCGTCCAACACCGCCCCCTCCCACAATCCCATCCAACACCCCCCTCCCACAACCCCGTCCAACACCGCCCCCTCCCACAACCCCGTCCTACACCATTTCCCCACAACCCTGTCCAACACCGCCCCTCCCCAATCCCGTCCAACACCGCTCCCCCACAACCCTGTTCAACACCTTCCCCGCCCCAACCCCGTCCAACACCGCCCCCTCCAAAATCCCGTCCAACACCGCCCCCCCACAACCCTGTTCAACACTGACCCCTCCCCACAACCCTGTTCAACACCTTCCCCGCCCCAACCCCGTCCAACACCGCCCCCTCCCAAATCCCGTCCAACACCGCCCCCCCACAACCCTGTTCAACACTGACCCCTCCCCACAACCCTGTTCAACACTGACCCCTCCCCAATCTCGTTCAACACCGCCCCCCCCACAACCCTGTTCAACGCTGCCCACTCCCCAATCCCGTCCAACACCGCCCCCTCCCACAACCCTGTCCAACACCGCCCCCTCCCACAACCCTGTTCAACACCGCCCCCTCCCCAATCCCGTCCAACACCGCACACCCCACAACCCCGTCCAACACCGCCCCCTCCCACAATCCCATCCAACACCGCCCTCCCACAACCCCGTCCAACACCGCCCCCTCCCACAACCCCGTCCTACACCATTTCCCCACAACCCTGTCCAACACCGCCCCTCCCCAATCCCGTCCAACACCGCTCCCCCACAACCCTGTTCAACACCTTCCCCGCCCCAACCCCGTCCAACACCGCACACCCCACAACCCTGTCCAACGCTGCCCCCTCCCCAACCACGTCCTACACCGCCCTCTCCCACAACCCTGTCCAACACCGACCCCTCCCACAACCCCGTCCAACACCGCCCCCTCCCACAACCCCGTCCAACACCGCCCCCTCCCACAACCCTGTTCAACACCGCCCCCTCCCCAATCCCGTCCAACACCGCACACCCCACAACCCTGTCCAACACTGCCCCCTTCCCAATCCCGTCCAACACCCCCCTCCCATAACCCTGTCCAACACCGCCCCCTCCCACAACCCTGTCCAACACCGCCCCCCACAATCCCGTCCAACACCGCCACCTCCCACAACCCCGTCCAACACCGCACCCTCCCACAACCCCGTCCAACACCGACCCCTCCCACAACCCTGTTCAACATCGCCCCCTCTCCAATCCCGTCCAACACCGCACCCCCCACAACCCTGTCCAACACTGCCCCTTCCCAATCCCGTCCAACACCCCCCTCCCATAACCCTGTCCAACACCGCCCACCCCGCAATCCCGTTCAACACTGCCACCACCCACAATCCCGTCCAACACCCCCCTCCCACAACCCCGTCCAACAGGGCCCCCTCCCACAACCCCGTCCAACACAGCCCCCCACAATCCTGTCCGACACCGCACCCTCCCCCAACATTGTCCAACACCGCCCCCTCAAACAATCCCGTCCAAAAGCTCCCTCCCACAACCCCGTCCAACACCGCCCCCGCCCACAATCCCGTCCAACACCGCCTCATCCCCCAACCCCGTCCAACACCACTCTCTCCCCAAACCCATCCAATACCGCCCCCTTCCCCAACCCTTTCCAACAACGCCCCCTTCACCCAACCCCGTCCAACACCGCCCCTCATCCCCCAACCCGGTCCAACACCACTCTCTCCCCCAACCCTTCCAACACCGCCCCTCCCGCCAACCCCGTCCAACACTGCCCCCTCCCGAAACCCATCCAACATCGCCCCCTTCCCGCACCACGTCCAACACCGCCCCCTCCCCAATCCCTTCCAACACCGCCCCTTCCCACAACCCTGTCCAACACTGCCCCCTCCAACAACCCCGTCCAACACTGCAACCCGCACAACCCTGTCCAACACTGCCCCCTCCCCAATTCCGTCCAACACCGGCCCCCCACAATCCTGTCCATGCCCGCCCCCTCCCGAATCCCATCCAACACCGCACCATTACGCAATCCTGTCCAACACCGCCCCTCCCACAATCGCGTCCAACACCGCCCCCTACCACAATCCCGTCCAACACCGCCCCCTCCCACAACCCCGTCCAACTCTGCCCCCTCCCACAACCCCGTCCAACACCGCCCCGTCCCACAACCCCGTGCAACACAGCACCCCCTACAATCCCGTCCAACACAGACCCCTCCCAAAATCCCGTCCAACACCGCCCCGCCTACACGCCCGTCCAACACTAACCACTCCTATAATCCCGTCCAACACTAACCCCTCCTACAATCCCATCCAACACCGCCCCCTTCCCCCAAACCCGTCCAACACCGACCCTTCCCCAACCCCGTCCAACATCACACCCACCCCCAACCCAATCCAACACTGCCCATCCCACAATACCGTCCAAAACCACCCCCTCCCACAACCACGTCCAACCCCGCCCCGTTCCCCTAATCCCATCCAACACCGCCCCCTTCCCCCAACCCCGTCGAACCCCACACCCTCCCACAATCCAAACCAACACCGGCCCCTCCCACAACCCTGTCCAACACCGCCCCCTCCCCAGGCTCATCCAACACCACTACCCCCACAATCCTGTCCAACACCGCCCCCTCCACAATCCCGTTCAACACCGCCACGACCCACAACCCCGTCCAACACTGCCCCCTCCCACAAACCCGACCAACACTGACCCATCCCCCAACCTCATCTAACACCACCCTCTCCCCCAACCCGTCCAACACCGTCCCATCCCCCAACACCGTCCAAAACCACCCCCTCCACAAACCCATCCAAAACCGCCCCCTTCACCCATCCCTGTCCAACATTGCCCCCATCACCCAACCCCGTCCAACACCACCCCTCCTGCCAACCCAGTCCAACACCGCCCCCTCCCCAATCCCGTCCAACAGCGCCACCTCCCACACCCCTGTCCAACACTGCCCCCTCCCCAATCCCATCCAACACCGCAATCCGCACAACCCTGTCCAACACTGCCCCGTCCCCAATTCCGTCCAACACCGGACCCCACATTCCTGTCCATGCCCGCCCCCTCCCGAATCCCGTCCAACACCGCACCATTACGCAATCATGTCCAACACCGCCCCCTCCCACAATCCCGTCCAACACCGCCCCCTACCACAATACCGTCCAACACCGCCCACTCCCAAAATCCCGTCCAACACCGCCCCCGCCCACAACCCCGTCCAACACTAACCCCTCCTACAATCCCGTCCAACACTAACCCTCCTACAATCCCGTCCAATACCGCCCCTTCCCCAAACCCCGTCCAACACAGCCCCCTTCCCCAACCCCATCCAACACTACATCCTCCCCAACCCAATCCAACACTCCCCATCCCACAACCCCGTCCAGCACCGCGCCTCCCACAACCCTGTCCAACACCGCCCACCCCACAATCTCGTACAACACCGACCCCTCCCACAATCCCGTCCAACACCCCCCTCCCACAACCCTGTCCAACACCGCCCCGTCCCACAACCCCGTCCAACACCATTCCCCCACAACCCTGTTCAACACCTACCCCGCCCCAACCCCGTCCAACACCGCCTCATCCCCCAACCCCGTCCAACACCACTCTCTCCCCCAACCCGTCCAACACCGCCACTCCCGCCAACCCCGTTCAACACCGACCCGTCCCCAATCCTGTCCAACACCGCCCCCCTCCCACAACCCTGTCCAACACTGCCCCCTCCCACATCCCGTCCAACACCGCAACCCCCACAACCATGTTCAACACTGCCCCCTCCCCAATCCCGTCCAACACCGTCCCCCGCACAACCCTGTCCAACATCGCCCCCTCCCAAATCCCATGCAACGCCGCCCCCCCAACAACCCTGTCCAACACCACACCCTCCCCAAACCCGTCCAACACCGCCCCATTCCACAACCCTGTCCAACACTGCCCCTCGTCAATCCCATCCAACACAGCCTCACCCACAACCCTGTCAAAAACTGCCCCCTCCACAATCCCGTCCAACACCGCCCCCCGCATAACCCTGTCCATCCACGCCCCCTCCCCAATCCCGTCCAACACCGCACCCTCCCACAAATCTGTCCAATACTTCCCCCTCCCCAATCCCGTCCAACAGCGCCCCCCCACAACACTGTCCAACACTGCACCCTCCCCAATCCCGTCCAACACCGCCCACCGACATCACTATCCAACACTGCCCCCTCCCAAATCCCGTCCAACACCGCACCCCCCACAACCCTGTTCAACACCGTCCCCTCCCCAATCCCGTCCAACACCGCACCCCCCACAACGCTGTCCAACACTGCCCCTTTCCAATCGGGTCCAACACCGACCCCCCACAACCCTGCCCAACACCGCCCGTCCACAATCCCGTCCAACACCGCTCCCCCACAAACCTGTTCAACACTGACCCCTCCCCAATCCCGTCCAACACCGCCCCCTCCCACAACCCTGTCCAACACCGCCCCTCCCCAATCCCGTCCAACACCGCCGCCCCACAACCCTGTCCAACGCTGCCCCCTCCCCAATCCCGTCCATCACCGCCCTCTCCCACAACCCTGTCCAACACCGCACCCTCCCACAACCCCGTCCAACACCGCCCCCTCCCACAACCCTGTTCAACACCGCCCCCTCTCCAATCCCGTCCAACACCGCACCCCCCACAACCCTGTCCAACACTGCCCCCTTCCCAATCCCGTCCAACACCCCCCTCCCATAACCCTGTCCAACACCGCCCCCTCCCACAAACCTGTCCAACACCGCCCACCCCACAATCCCGTTCAACACTGCCACCTCCCACAATCCCGTCCAACATCCCCCTCCCACAACCCCGTCCAACAGGGCCCCCTCCCACAACCCCGTCCAACACAGCCCCTCACAATCCTGTCCGACACCGCACCCTCCCCCAACATTGTCCAACACCGCCCCCTCAAACAATCCCGTTCAAAAGCTCCCTCCCACAACCCCGTCCAACACCACTCTCTCCCCAAACCCATCCAATACCGCCCCCTTCCCCAACCCTTTCCAACAACGCCCCCTTCACCCAACCCCGTCCAACACCGCCCCTCATCCCCCAACCCGGTCCAACACCACTCTCTCCCCCAACCCTTCCAACACCGCCCCTCCCGCCAACCCCGTCCAACACTGCCCCCTCCCGAAACCCATCCAACACCGCCCCCTTCCCGCACCACGTCCAACACCGCCCCCTCCCCAATCCCTTCCAACACCGCCCCTTCCCACAACCCTGTCCAACACTGCCCCCTCCAACAACCCCGTCCAACACTGCAACCCGCACAACCCTGTCCAACACTGCCCCCTCCCCAATTCCGTCCAACACCGGCCCCCCACAATCCTGTCCATGCCCGCCCCCTCCCCAATCCCGTCCAACACCGCACCATTACGCAATCCTGTCCAACATCGCCCCTCCCACAATCGCGTCCAACACCGCCCCCTACCACAATCCCGTCCAACACCGCCCCCTCCCACAACCCCGTCCAACTCTGCCCCCTCCCACAACCCCGTCCAACACCGCCCCGTCCCACAACCCCGTGCAACACAGCACCCCCTACAATCCCGTCCAACACAGACCCCTCCCAAAATCCCGTCCAACACCGCCCCGCCTACACGCCCGTCCAACACTAACCACTCCTATAATCCCGTCCAACACTAACCCCTCCTACAATCCCATCCAACACCGCCCCCTTCCCCCAAACCCGTCCAACACCGACCCTTCCCCAACCCCGTCCAACATCACACCCACCCCCAACCCAATCCAACACTGCCCATCCCACAATACCGTCCAAAACCACCCCCTCCCACAACCACGTCCAACCCCGCCCCGTTCCCCTAATCCCATCCAACACCGCCCCCTTCCCCCAACCCCGTCGAACCCCACACCCTCCCACAATCCAAACCAACACCGCCCCCTTCCCCAACCCCATCCAACACTACATCCTCCCCAACCCAATCCAACACTCCCCCTCCCACAATCCCGTCCAACACCACCCCCTCCCACAACCCCGTCCAACGCCGCCCCCGCCCACAACCCCGTCCAACACTAACCCCTCCTACAATCCCGTCCAACACTAACCGTCCTACAATCCCGTCCAATACCGCCCCCTTCCCCCAACCCTGTCCAACACCGCCCCCTTCCCCCAACCCCATCCAACACCGCTCCCTTCCCCAACCCCGTCTAACACCACACCCTCCCACAATCTAAACCAACACCGGCCCCTCCCACAACCTGTCCAACACCGCCCCATCCACAATCCCGTCCAACACCGCCCCCTCCCATAATCTCGTCCAACACCGCCCCCGCCCACAACCCCGTCCAACATAACCCCTCTGACAATCCCTTCCAACACTAACCCCTCCTACATTCCTGTCCAACACGGCCCCCTTCCCCAACCCCGTCCAACACCACACCCTCCCCCGACCCAATTCAACACTGCCCCCTCCCATAATCCCGTCCAACACCACCCCCTCCCACATACCCGTCCAACACCGCCCTCTTCCCACAACCCTGTCCAACACCGCCCCCTCCCCAATCCCATCCAACACCGCCTCCCGCACAAACCTGTCCAACACAGACCCCTCCCCAATCCCGTGCAATCCCGCCCCCCCAACAACCCTGCGCAACACCACCCCCTCCCCAATCCCGTCCAACACCGCCTCCCGCACAAACCTGTCAAACACTGCCCCCTCCCACAACCCCGTCCAACACCGCCCCCGCCCACAATCCAGTCCAACACTGACTCATCCCCCAACCCCGTCCAACACCACTCTCTCCCCAAACCCATCCAATACCGCCCCCTTCCCCAACCCTTTCCAACAACGCCCCCTTCACCCAACCCCGTCCAACACCGCCTCATCCCCCAACCCGGTCCAACACCACTCTCTCCCCCAACCCTTCCAACACCGCCCCTCCCGCCAAACCCGTCCAAAACTGCCTCCTCCCCAAACCCATCCAACACCGCCCCTTCCCGCACCACGTCCAACACCGCCTCCTCCCCAATCCCTTCCAACACCGCCCCTTCCCATAACCCCGTCCAACACTGCCCCCTCCAACAACCCCGTCCAACACTGCAACCCGCACAACCCTGTCCAACACTGCCCCCTCCCCAATTCCGACCAACACCGGCCCCCCACAATCCTGTCCATGCCCGCCCCCTCCCCAATCCCGTCCAACACCGCACCATTACGCAATCCTGTCCAACACCGCCCCCTCCCACAATCGCGTCCAACACCGCCCCCTACCACAATCCTGTCCAACACCGCCCCCTCCCACAATCGCGTCCAACACCGCCCCCTACCACAACCCCGTCCAACACCGCCCCGCCCACAAACCCGTCCAACACTAACACCTCCTACAATTCCGTCCAACACTAACCCCTCGTTCAATCCCATCCAACACTGTCCCCTTCCCCCAACCCCGTCCAACACCGACCCTTCCCCAACCCCGTCCAACACCGCCCGCTCCCACAACCCTGTCCAACACTGTCCCCTCCCCAATCCCATCCAACACCGCAACCCCCCCACCCTGTCCAACACTGCCCCGTCCCCAATTCCGTCCAACACCGACCCCCACATTCCTGGCCATTCCCGCCCCCTCCCCAATCCCGTCCAACACCGCACCATTACACTATCATGTCCAACACCGCCCCCTCCCACAATCCCGTCCAACACCGCCCCCTACAACAATCCCGTCCAACACCGCCCCCTCCCAAAATCCCGTCCAACACCGCCCCCGCCCACAACCCCGTCCAACACTATCCCCTCCTACAATCCCGTCCAACACTAACCCTCCTACAATCCCGTCCAATACCGCCCCTTCCCCCAACCCCGTCCAACACCGCCCCCTTCCCCAACCCCGTCCAACACTACACCCTCCCCAACCCAATCCAACACTCCTCCTCCCACAATCCCGTCCAACACCGCCCCCTCCCACAACCCCGTCCAACGCCAACCCCGTCCACCATCCCGTCCTCCCACAATCCCGTCCAACACAGCCCCCCTACAATCCCATCCAACAACGACCCCTCCCAAGATCCCGTCCAACACTGCCCCCTCACCAAACCCATCCAACACCGCCCCCTTCCCCAACCCCGTCCAACACCGCCCCCGCCCACAACCCCGTCCAACACTATCCCCTCCTACAATCCCGTCCAACACTAACCCTCCTACAATCCCGTCCAATACCGCCCCTTCCCCCAACCCCGTCCAACACCGCCCCCTTCCCCAACCCCGTCCAACACTACACCCTCCCCAACCCAATCCAACACTCCTCCTCCCACAATCCCGTCCAACACCGCCCCCTCCCACAACCCCGTCCAACGCCAACCCCGTCCACCATCCCGTCCTCCCACAATCCCGTCCAACACAGCCCCCCTACAATCCCATCCAACAACGACCCCTCCCAAGATCCCGTCCAACACTGCCCCCTCACCAAACCCATCCAACACCGCCCCCTTCCCCAACCCCGTCCAACACCGAGCCCTTCCCACAAACCCATCCGACACCGCCCCCTTCCCCAACCCCGTCCAACACCACACCCTCCCCCAACCCAATCCAACAGTGACCCCTACCCAATGCCGTCTAACACCGCCCCCCGCACAATCCTGTCCAACATCGCCCCCTCCCCAATCCCATGGAACGCCGCCCCCCCAACAAACCTGTCCAACAACACCCCCTCCCCCAACCCAATCCAACAGTGACACCTACCCAATCCCGTCTAACACGGCCCCCCGCAGAACCCTGTCCAACACCGCCCCCTCCCCAAACCCATCCAACACCGCCCCATTCCACAACCCTGTCCAACACTGCCCCTTCCCGAATCCCATCCAACACAGCCTCCCCCACAATCCTGTCTAAAACTGCCCCCTTCCGAATCCCGTCCAACACCGCCCCCCGCTCAACCCTGTACATCCCCACCCCCTCCCCAATCCCGTCCAACACCGCCCCCTCCCAAAAATCTGTCCAACACTTCCCCCTCCAAAATCCCGTCCAACAGCGCCCCCCCACAACCCTGTCCAACACTGCCCCCTCCTCAATCCCATCCTACACCGCACCCCCCACAACCCTGTTCAACACCGCCCCCTCCCACAACCCCGTCCAATACCGCCCCATCACGCAACCCCGTCGAACACCGCACCCCCCACAAACCCGTCCAACACCGCCCCCTCCCACAACCCCGTCCAACACCGCCCCATCACGCAACCCCGTCCAACACTGCCCCCTCCAACAACCCCGTCCAACACTGCAGCGCGCACAACCCTGTCCAACACTGCCCCCTCCCCAATTCCGTCCAACACCGGCCCCCCACAATCTTGTCCATGCCCGCCCCCTCCCCAATCCCGTCCAACACCGCACCATTACGCAATCCTGTCCAACACCGCCCCCTCCCACAACCTCGTCCAACACCGCCCCCTACCACAATCCCGTCCAACACCGCCCCCTCCCACAACCCCGTCCAACTCTGCCCCCTACCACAATCCCGTCCAACACCGCCCCCTCCCACAACCCCGTCCAACTCTGCCCCCTCCCACAATCCCGTCCAACTCCGCCCCGTCCCACAACCCCGTGCAACACAGCACCCCCTACAATCCCGTCCAACACTAACCCCCCCTACAATCCCATCCAACACCGCCCCCTTCCCCAACCCCGTCCAACATCACACCCACCCCCATCCCAATCCAACACTGCCCATTCCACAATACCGTCCAAAACCACCCCCTCCCACAACCACGTCCAACCCCGCCCCGTTCCCCCAACCCCGTCCAACACCGCCCTCTTCCCCTAACCCCATCCAACACTGCCCCCTTCCCCCAACCCCGTCGAACACCACACCGTCCAACAATCCAAACAACACCGGCCCCTCCCACAACCCTGTCCAACACCGCCCCCTCCACAGTCCCGTCCAACACCGCCCCCTCCCACAAGCCCGTCCAACACCGACCCATCCCCCAACCCCGTCCAACACCACTCTCTCCCCCAACCCGTCCAACACCGTCCCATCCCCCAACCCCGTCCAACACCACCCCCTCCCCAAACCCATCCAATACCGCCCCCTTCCCTATCCCTGTCCAACACCGCCCCCTCCTGCCAACCCCGTCCAACACCGCCCCCTCCCCAAACCCATCCAACACCGCCCCCTTCCCGCACCACGTCCAACACCGCCCCCTCCCACAACCCTGTCCAACACTGCCCCCTCCGCAATCCCATCCAACACCGCAACCCGCACAACCCTGTCCAACACTGCCCCCTACCCAATTCCGTCCAACACCGGCCCCCCACATTCCTGTCCATGCCCGCCCCCTCCCACAATCCCGTCCAACACCGCCCCCTCCCAAACTCCCGTCCAACACCGTCCCCGCCCACAATCCCTTCCAACACTAACCGTCCTACAACCCCGTCCAATACCACCCCTTCCCCAACCCCGTCCAACACCGCCCCTTCCCCAACCCCGTCCAACACTACACCCTCCCCAACCCAATCCAACACTCCTCCTCCCACAATCACGTGCAACACCACCCCCTCCCACAACCCCGTCCAACACCGCCCCCGCCCACAATCCCGTCCAACACTAACCCCTCCTAGAAACCCGTCCAACACTAACCCTCCTACAATCCCGTCCAATACCGCCCCCTTCCCACAACCCCGTCCAACACCGCCCCTTCTCCCAACCCCATCCAACATCGCCCCCTTCCCCAACCCCGTCCAACTCTGCCCCCTCCCAAAACCCCGTCCAACACCGCCCCGTCCCACAACCCCGTGCAACACAGCACCCCCTACAATCCCGTCCAACACAGACCCCTCCCAAAATCCCGTCCAACACCGCCCCGCCCACTAGCCCGTCCAACACTAACCCCTCCTACAATCCCATCCAACACCGCCCCCTTCCCCCAACCCCGTCCAACACCGACCCTTCCCCAACCCCGTCCAATATCACACCAACCCCCAACCCAATCCAACACTGCCCCTCCCACAATACCGTCCAAAACCACCCCCTCCCACAACCCCATCCAACCCCGCCGACTTCCCCCAACCCCGTCGAACCAC
The DNA here is from genome assembly GCF_037043375.1 of Chiloscyllium plagiosum. NCBI lineage: Eukaryota > Metazoa > Chordata > Chondrichthyes > Orectolobiformes > Hemiscylliidae > Chiloscyllium > Chiloscyllium plagiosum. Next base: position 15,968,958 of record NW_028270189.1, read on the forward strand.
ACACCCTCCCACAATCCAAACCAACACCGCCCCCTCCCCAGTCTCATCCAACATCACCCCCCCACAACCCTGTCCAACACCGCCCCCTCCACAATCCCGTACAATACCGCCCCCACCCACATCCCCGTCCAACACTGCCCCCTCCCACAAACCCGTCCAATACCGACCCATCCCCCAACCTCATCTAACACCACCCCCTCCCCAAACCCATCCAATACCGCCCCCTTCCCCATCCCTGTCCAACACCGCCCCCTTCACCCAACCCCGTCCAACACTGCCACATCCCCCAACCCCATCCAACACCACGCTCTCCCCCAACCCGTCCAACACAACCCCTCCTGCCAACCCAGTCCAACACCGCCCCCTCCCCAAACCCATCCAACACCGCCCCCTTCCCGCACCACGTCCAACATCGCCCCCTCCCCAATCCCGTCGAACACTGACCCCTCCCCAATCCCATCCAACACTGCAACCCGCACAACCCTGTCCAACACTGCCGCCTCCCCAATTCCGTCCAACACCGGCCCCCACATTCCTGTCCATGCCCGCCCCCTCCCCAATCCCGTCCAACACCGCACCATTACGCTATCTTTTGCAACACCGCCCCCTCCCACAATCCCGTCCAACACCGCCCCCTCCAAAAATCCCGTCCAACACCGGCCTCGCCCACAACCCCGTCCAACACTAACCCCTCCTACAATCCCGTCCAACACTAACCCTCCTGCAATCCCATCCAATACAGCCCCTTCCCCCAACCCCGTCCAACACCGCCCCCTTCCCCAACCCCGTCCAACACTACACCGTCCCCAACTCAATCCAACACTCCCCCTCCCACAATCCCGTCCAACTCCACCCCCTCCCACAATCCAAACCAACACCGGCCCCTCCCACAACCCTGTCCAACACCGCCCCCTCCCCAATCTCGTCCAACACCACACCCCCACAACCCTGTCCAACACCGCCCCATCCACAATCCCGTCCAACACTGCCCCCTCCCACAAACCCGTCCAACACCGCCCCCTCCCATAACCCCGTCCAACATAGCCCCCCCACAATCCCGTCCAACACCGCCCCCTCCCATAATCCCGTCCAACACCGCCCCTGCCGACAACCCCGTTCAACACTAACCCCTCCTACAATCCCGTCCAACACTAACCCTCCTACAATCCCGTCCAATACCGCCCCTTCCCCCAACCCCGTCCAACACCGCCCCCTTCCCCAACCCCGTCCAACACTACACCGTCCCCAACTCAATCCAACACTCCCCCTCCCACAATCCCGTCCAACTCCACCCCCTCCCACAATCCAAACCAACACCGGCCCCTCCCACAACCCTGTCCAACACCGCCCCCTCCCCAATCTCGTCCAACACCACACCCCCACAACCCTGTCCAACACCGCCCCATCCACAATCCCGTCCAACACCGCCCACTCCCACAACCCCGTCCAACACTGCCCCCTCCCACAAACCCGTCCAACACCGCCCCCTCCCATAACCCCGTCCAACATAGCCCCCCCACAATCCCGTCCAACACCGCCCCCTCCCATAATCCCGTCCAACACCGCCCCTGCCGACAACCCCGTTCAACACTAACCCCTCATACAATCCCTTCCAACACTAACCCCTCCTACATTCCTGTACAACACGGCCCCCTTCCCCCAACCCCGTCCAACACCGCCCCTTCCCCCAACCCCGTCCAACACCACACCCTCCCCCGACCCAATCCAACACTGCTCCCTCCCATAATCCCGTCCAACACCACCCCCTCCCACAAACCCGCCCAACACCGCCCCCTTCCCCCAACCCCGCCCAACACCGCCCCTTCCCCCAACCCCGTCCAACACCACACCCTCCCACAATCCAAACCAACACCGCCCCCTCCCCCAACACTGGCCAACACCGCCCCCTCGCCAATCCTGTCTAACACCGCCACCCCCACAACCCTGTCCAACACTGGCCCCTCCCCAATCCCGTGCAATACCGCCCCCCCAACAAACCTGTGCAACATCACCCCCTCCCCAATCCCGTCCAGCACCGCACCCCCAACAACCCTGCCCAACACTGCCCACTCCACAATCCTGTCCAACATCGCACCCACAACATCCCTCTCCAACACTGCCCCCTCCCCAAACCCATCCAACACCGCCCCCCACAACGCGGTCTAAAACTGCCCCTCCCCAATCCCGTCCAACACCGCCCCCTCCCCAGTACCATGGAACACCGAACCCCCCACAACTCTGTCCAACACCACCCCCTCCACAATCCGGTGCAACGCAGCCCCCCCCACAACCCTGTCCAACACCACCCCCTCCCCAATCCCGGCCAACACATCCCCCTCCCACAATCTCGTCCAACACCGCCCCTCCCACAACCCTATCCAACACCGCCCCCTCCCCAATCCCGTCCACCACCGCCCCCTCCCACAATCCCGTCCAACACTGCCCCCTCACCAAACCCATCCAACACCGAGCCCTTCCTACAAACCCGTCCGACACCGCCCCCTTACCCCAACTCCGTCCAACACCACCCCCTCCCCAACCCAATCCATCAGTGACCCCTACCCAATCCAGTCAAACACCGCCCCCTGCACAACCCTGTCCAACATCGCCCCCTCCCCAATCCCATGGAACGCCTCCCCCCCAACAACCCTGTCCAACACCACCCCCTCCCCCAACTAAATCCAACAGTGACACCTACCCAATCCCGTCTAACACGGCCCCCCGCAGAACCCTGTCCAACACCGCCCCCTCCCCAAACCCATCCAACACCGCCCCATTCCACAACCCTGTCCAACACTGCCCCCTCCCCAATCCCATCCAAGACAGCCTCCCCCACAACCCTATCTAAATCTGCCCCCTCCCGAATCCCGTCCAACACCGCCCCCCGCTCAACCCTGTACATCCCCACCCCCTCCCCAATCCCGTCCAACACCGCCCCCTCCCACATATCTGTCCAACACTTCCCCCTCCACAATCCAGTCCAACAGCGCGCCCCCACAACCTTGTCCAACACTGCCCCCTCCCCAATCCCGTCCAACACCGCCCACTCCCCAATCCCGTCCAACACCGCACCCTCTCACAATCCCGTCGAACAACGCCCCCCCACAACCCCGTCCAACACCGCCCCCTCACGCAACCCCGTCCAACACTGCCCCCTCCAACAACCCCGTCCAACACTGCAACGCGCACAACGCTGTCCAACACTGCCCCCTCCCCAATTCCGTCCAACACCGGCCCCCCACAATCCTGTCCATGCCCGCCCCCTCCCCAATCCCGTCCAACACCGCACCATTACGCAATTCAGTCCAACACCGCCCCCTCCCACAACCTCGTCCAACACCGCCCCCTACCACAATCCCGTCCAACACCTCCCCCTCCCACAACCTCGTCCAACACCGCCCCCTCCCCAATCCCGTCCAACACCGCACCCCCAACAACTCTGCCCAACACTGCCCACTCCACAATCCTGTCCAACACCGCACCCACAACATCCCTCTCAAACACTGCCCCCTCCCCAAACCCATCCAACACCGGCCCCCACAACGCGGTCTAAAACTGCCCATCCCCAATCCCGTCCAACACCGCCCCCCACAACCCTGTCCAACACCGCCCCCTCCCCAGTACCATGGAACACCGAAACCCCCACAACTCTGTCCAACACAACCCCCTCCACAATCCGGTGCAACGCAGCCCCCCCCACAACCCTGTCCAACACCACCCCCTCCCCAATCCCGGCCAACACATCCCCCTCCCACAATCTCGTCCAACACCGCCCCTCCCACAACCCTATCCAACACCGCCCCCTCCCCAATCCCGTCCACCACCGCCCCCTCCCAAGATCCGGTCCAACACTGCCCCCTCACCAAACCCATCCAACACCGAGCCCTTCCTACAAACCCGTCCGACACCGCCCCCTTACCCCAACTCCATCCAACACCACCCCCTCCCCAACCCAATCCAACAGTGACCCCTACCCAATCCAGTCAAACACCGCCCCCTGCACAACCCTGTCCAACATCTCCCCCTCCCCAATCCTATGGAACGCCGCCCCCCCAACAACCCTGTCCAACACCACCCCCTCCCCCAACTAAATCCAACAGTGACACCTACCTAATCCCATCCAACACGGCCCCCCGCAGAACCCTGTCCAACACCGCCCCCTCCCCAAACCCATCCAACACCGCCCCATTCCACAACCCTATCCAACACTGCCCCCTCCCCAATCCCATCCAAGACAGCCTCCCCCACAACCCTATCTAAATCTGCCCCCTCCCGAATCCCGTCCAACACCGCCCCCCGCTCAACCCTGCACATCCCCGCCCCCTCCCACAATCCCGTCCAACACCGCCCCCTTCCCCCAAGCCCGTCCAACACCACACCCTCCCACAATCCAAACCAACACCGCCCCCTCCCCCAACCCTGGCCAACACTGCCCCCTCGCCAATCCTGTCTAACACCGCCACCCCCACAACCCTGTCCAACACAGCCCCCTCCCCAATCCCGTGCAATCCCGCGCCCCCAACAACCCTGTGCAACACCACCCCCTCCCCAATCCCGTCCAACACCGCCTCCCGCAGAAACCTGTCAACACTGCCCCCTCCCCAATCCCGTCCAACACCGCACCCCCAACAACCCTGCCCAACACTGCCCACTCCCCAATCCTGTCCAACACTGCACCCCCAACATCCCACTCCAACACTGCCCCCTCCCCAAACCCATCCAACACCGACCCCCACAATGTGGTCTAAAACTGCCCCTCCCCAATCCCGTCCAACACCGCGCCCCCACAACCCTGTCCAAGACCACCCCCTCCCCAATACCATGGAACACCGAACCCCCCACAACTCTGTCCAACACCGCCGCCTCCACAATCCCGTGCAACGCCGCCCGCCCCACAATCCTGTCCAACACCACCCCCTCCACAATCCCGGCCAACACATCCCCCTCCCACAATCTCGTCCAACACCGCCCCTCCCACAACCCTATCCAACACCGCCCCCGCCCACAACCCCGTCTTCCACCGCCCCCTCCCACAATCCCGTCCAACACAGCCCCCCCTACAATCCCATCCACCAACGACCCCTCCCAAGATCCTGTCCAACACTGAGCCCTCACCAAACCCATCCAACACCGCACCCTTCCCCCAACCCCGTCCAACACCACACCCTCCCCAAACCAATCCAACAGTGACCCCTACCCAATCCCGTCTAACACCGCCCCCCGCACAACCCTGTCCAACATCGCCCCCTCCCCAATCCCATGGAACGCCGCCCCCCCAACAACCCTGTCCAACACCACCCCCTCCCCCAACCCAATCCAACAGTGACACCTACCCAATCCCGTCTAACACGGACCCCCGCAGAACCCTGTCCAACACCGCCCCCTCCCCAATCCCATCCAACACCGCCCCATTCCACAACCCTGTCCAACACTGCCCCCTCCCGAATCCCATCCAACACCGCCCCCCGCACAACCCTGTATATCCCCGCCCCCTCCCCAATCCCGTCCAACACCGCACCCTCACGCAACCCCGTCCAACACCGCCCCCTCCAACAACCCCGTCCAACCCGCCCCACCCCCAACCCCATCCAACCCCGCCCCCTCCCGCAACCCCGTCCAACAGCACCGTCTCCAACAACCCCGTACAACACCGCCCCCTCCCACAATCCCGTCCAATACCACCCCCTCCCACAACCCTGTCTGACACTAACCCCTCCCACAATCCCATCCAACACCGCCCCATCCCACAACCCTGTCCGACACTGCCCCCTCCACCAACATTGTCCAACAGCGCCCCCTCCCACAACCCCATCCAACATCCCCCTCCCACAACCCCGTCTGACACTAACCCCTCCCACAATCCCATCCAACACCGCCCCATCACACAACCCTGTCCGACACTGCCCCCTACCCAACACTGTCCAACACTGCCCCCTCCCACATCGCCGTCTAACACCACCCCCTCCCGCAACCGCCACCTCCCACAACGCCGTCCAACACTGCCCCCTCCCACAACCGCGTCGAACACCGCCCCCTCCCTCATCCCCGTCCAACACCACCCATCTCACAAAACTGTCCATCCCCGCCACCTCCCCAATCCCGTCCAACACCTACCCATCCCACAACCCTGTCCAACACCATCCCCTCCCCCAACCCAATCCAACAGTGACACCTACACAATCCCGTCTAACACGGACCCCCGCAGAACCCTGTCCAACACCGCCCCCTCCCCAATCCCATCCAACACCGCCCCATTCCACAACCCTGTCCAACACTGTCCCCTCCCGAATCCCATCCAACACCGCCCCCCGCACAACCCTGTATATCCCCGCCCCCTCCCCAATCCCATCAAGCACCACACCCTCACAACCCTGTCCAACACCGCCCCCTGCCCAATCCCGTCCAACACTGCTACCTTCCACAACCCTGCCCAACACCACACCCTCCCCAATCCCGTCCAACACCGCCCCGTCCCACAACCCTGTTCAACACCGCCCCCTCCCCAATCCCGTCCAACACCGCCCCCTCTCACAACCCTGTTCAACACCGCCCCCTCCCCCATCCCGTCCAACACCGCCCCCTTCCACAACCCTGTCCCACACCACCCCCTCCCCAAACACATCCAACACCGCACCCTCCTACAACCCGACCCAACATCGCCCCCTCCCACAACCCCCGTCCATCACTGCCCCCTCCCACAATCCCGTCCAACACACCCCCCACAACCCCGTCCAACACTGCCCCTTCCACATTCCCGTCTAACACTGGCCCGTCCCACAACCCTGTCCAACAGTGCCCCCTCCCATAATCCCGTCCAACACCGTTCCCCCCACAACCCTGTCCAACACTGCCCCCTTCCCAATCCCGTCCAACACCGCCCCCCTCCCACAATCCCGTCCAACACACCCCCCACAACCCCGTCCAACACCGCCCCTTCCACATTCCCGTCTAACACTGCCCCCTCCCACAACCCTGTCCAACAGTGCCCCCTCCCATAATCCCGTCCAACACCGTTCCCCCCACAACCCTGTCCAACACTGCCCCCTGACCAATCCCGTTCAACACCGCCCCCCCACAACCCCATCCAACATCGCCCCGTCCCACACCCCTGTCCAACAACACCCCCTCCCCAACCCCATCCAACACCGCACCCTCCCACAACCCCATCCAACATCACTCCCTCCCACAACCCCCGTCCAACACCGCCCCCTCCTACAACCCAGTCCAACAGGGCCCCCTCCCCAACCCCGTCAAACACCGCACCCCCACAACCCCGTCCAACACTGCCCCCTCCGACAATCCAGTCCGACACTGCCCCCTCCCACAATCCCTTCCAACACTGACACCTCCCAAAATCCCGTCCAACACCGCCCCTCCCACAACTCTGTCCAACACTAACCCCGCCTACAATCCCGTCCAACAGCGCCCCATCACCCAAACCCGTCCAACACCGCCCCCTTCCTCCAACCCCGTCCAACACCGCTTCCCAACAACCCTGTTCAACACTGCCCGCTCCACAATCCCGTCCAACACCGCGCCCCCCACATCCCTGTAAAACACCGCTCCCTCCCAATCCTTTCCAACACCGCCCCCCACAACACCCTGTCCACAACAGCTCTCTCCCCAAACCCGTGCAATGCCGCCCCCCCAACAATCCTGTCCAACACCAACACCTCCCCAATCCCATCCAACACCGTCCCATTCCACAACCCTGTCCAACACTGCCTCCTCCCACAACCCTGTCCAACACCGCCTCCTACCACAACCCCGTCCAACACTGCCCCCTCCCCAATCCCGTCCAAAACCGCCCCCTCCCACAACCCCGTCCAACTCTTCCGCCTTCCACAATCCCGTCCAACACCGCCCCCTCCCACAACCCCGTCCAACTCTTCCGCCTTCCACAATCCCGTCCAACACCGCCTCCCCAACAACCCTGTTTAAAACTGCCCCCTCCCCAATCCCGTGCAACGCCGCCCCCAACAACCCTGTCCAACACCGCCCCCTCCCCAAACACGTCCAACACCGCCCCCTTCCACAACCCTGTCCAACACTGCCCCCTCCCCAATCCCGTCCAATACCGCGCCGCCACAACCCTGTCCAACACTGCCCCCTCCCCAATCCCGTCCAACACCGCACCCCCACAACCCTGTCCATCACCGCCCCTCCACAATCCTGTCCAACACCGACCCACGCCACAAGCCTGTTAAACGCAGCCCCCTCCCCAATCCCGTGCAACGCCGCCCCCCCTCAACCCTGTCCAACACCGCCCCCTCCCCCAACCCAGTCCAACCCCGTCCCCTCCCACAACCCCGTCCAACACCAACCCCCCACAAATCTGTCCATCCCCGCCCCTTCCCCAATCCCGTCCAACACCGAACCCCACATCCGTGTCCAACACTGCCCCCTCCCAAATCGCGTCCGACACCGCCCCACCCCACAACCCTATCCAACACTGCCCCATTCCCAATTCCGTCCAACACTGACCCCCACAACCCTGTCCAACACCGCCCGCTCCCCCAACCCGGTCCAACACCGCCCCCTCCCACAACCTCGTCCAACACCGCCCCCTCCCCTAACCCGGTCAAACACCGCTACCTCCCACAATCCCGTCCAACACTGCCTCCTCCCACAACCCTGTCCAACACCGCCTCCTACCACAACCCCGTCCAACACTGCTCCCTCCCCAATCCCGTCCAACACCGCCCCCTCCCACAACCCCGTCCAACTCTTCCGCCTTCCACAATCCCGTCCAATACTCCCCTCCCACAACCCCGTCCAACAGCGCCCTCTCCCACAACCCTGTCCAACAGCGCCCCCTCCCAAAACTCCGTCGAACAGCGCCCCCCCTCCCTCAATCCCGTCCAAAACCGCCCCCTCCCACAACCCCATCCAACACCGCACCCTCCCACAACCCCGTCCAACACTGCCCCCTCCCACAACACCGTCCAACACCGCCCCCTCCCACAACCCCGTCCAACACCGCCCCCGCCCACAAACCCGTCCAACACTGCTCCCTCCCACAATCCCGTCCAACAGCGCCACCACCCACAATCCCGTCCAACACCACCCCCTTGCCCCAACCCCGTCCAAGACCGCCCCCTCCCCAAATCCATCAACCACTGCCCCCTCCCCCAACCTCGTCCAACACTGCCCTCTCCCACAACCCCGTCCAACACCACTCTCTCGCCCAACCCGTACAACACCTCCCCCTTGCCTCAACCCCGTCCAAGACCGCCCCCTCCCCAAAACCATCCAACACCGCCCACTTCCCCACCACTGACCCCTCACCAAACCCATCCAACACCGCCACTTCCCCCAACCCCGTCCAACACCGCCCCCTTCCCAACCCCGTCCAACACCGCCCCCTTCCCCCAACCCCGTCCAACACCACACCCTCCCCCAACCCAATCCAACACTGCCCCCTCCGACAATCCCGTCCAACACTGCCCCTTCCCCCAATCCCGTCCAACACCACACCCTCCCACAATCCAAACCAACACCGCCCCCTGCCCCAACTCTGGCCAACACCGCCCCCTCCCACAATCCTGTACAACACTGCCCGCTCCTCAATCCCGTTCAACACCGCCTCCCCCACAACCCTGTCCAACACCGCACCCTCCCCAATCCCGTGCAACGCCGCCCCCCCAACAACGCTATCCAACACTGCCCTCTCCCCAATCCCATCAAACACCGCACCCCCACAACCCTGTATAATACTGCCCCCTCCCCAATCCCGTCCAACACCATCCCCTCACAACCCTGTACATCACTGCCCCTCCCCAATCCCATCCAAAAACGCCCCCTCCCCAATCCCGTCCAACACCGCCCCCTCCCACAACCCTGTCCAACACCACCCCCTCCCCAACCCCATCCAACACTGCACCCTCCCACAACCCCGTCCAACACCGCCCCCTTCAACAATCCCGTCCAACACCGCCCCCTCCCACAACCCTGTACAACACCGCTCCCTCCCACAATCCCGTCCAACACCGCCCCCTCCCACAATCCCGTCCAACACCGCCCCCTCCCACAATCCCGTCCAACACCGCCCCCTGCCACAACCCCGTCCAAAACCGCCCCCTCCCACAATCCCGTCCAACACCGCCCCCTCCCACAATGCCGTCCAACACCGCACCCTCCCACAACCCCGTCCAACACTAACCCCTCCCACAACCCTGTCCAACACTGCCCCCTCCCCAACCCCATCCAACACCACACCCTCCGCAAACCCAATCCAACACCGCCCCCTTCCCCCAACCCCGTCCAACACCGCCCCCTCCCCAAACCCAACCAACACCGCCCACTTCCCCGACCACATCCAAAACCGCCCCCTCCCCAAACCCATCCAACACCGCCCCCTTCCCCCAACATTGTCCAACAACGCACCTTCCCACATCCCTGTCCATCACCGCCCCTCCCCAACTCCGTCCAACATCACGCCCTCCCCAACCCTGTCCAACACCGCCCCCTCCCAAACCCCGTCCAACAATGCCCCCTCCCCAACCCCATCCAACACCGCCCCCTGCCTCAACCCCTTCTCTCACACTCCCTCTCCGCTCTCTCCACACCGTCTCTCCCCCTCTCGCTCTCCCATCTCTCTCTTCCCCTCTCTCTCTCCCCCTCACTCTCTCGCTCCCCTCTCTCTCTCAATTCCCTCTCCATCTCCACCCCTTCTCTCCCTCTCTCTCAAGTCTCTCTCTCTCTCGCCCTCACTCTCTCTCTCACTCGCCCCCCATTTTCGCCCCCCTTTTGCCCCCCTCTTTCATCCCCCTGTTTTGCCCCTCCTTTCGCCCCCTCCCTTTCACCACAAACTGTTTTGCCCTTGCTTTCGCCCACTCTCTCTTTCACTCCCCCTCTCTTTCGCCCCCTCTCTCTTTCACTCCCACTCTCTTTCGCCCCACTCTTTCGCTCCCCTCTCTTTTCCCATCCCCTCTTTTGCCTCTCTCTTTCTCCCCGTCTCTTTCGCCATTCCTCGCCCCCGCTCTCTCGCCCCCGCTTTCTCGCCCCCTCTCTCTCGCCCCCGCTCTCTCGCCCCCACTCTCTCGCCCCCTCTCTCTCGCCACCTCTCTGTCACCCCCCTCTCTCTCTGCCCCCCTCTCTCTTGTGCCCCTCTTCTCCCGCCCACCCTATCTCTCCCTGCACATTCACATTCCCTGGACGTTCTCTCCCTTTCGCCCACTCTCGCTCTGTTGCTCTCTAACCACCATCTCGTCCCTCTGTCTGTCTGTCTGTCTGTCTGTCTCTCTCTTTCTCTCTCTGTCACTCTCTCTCTGGACCCATCTCCCCCCTTGCTCACTCACTCTCTCTCTAGTCACTATCGCCTCATCTCTCTCTCTCTCTCTCCCCTTCTCTCTCTCATTATCGCCCCCGTCTCGCTTTCTCTTGCCTCCATCCCTTCCCTCCCTTGCCCCCTCTCTCTCTGTATTGCTCTGCTCCTCTCTTTCTCTCGCTCAGCCTTCTCTCTCAATATCTCTCTCTCATCCTCTCTCTCACCCTGTCTCTCTCTACTGCTCGCCCTCTGTCTGTCCTTCTCTCTCTCTCTCCTCATATGTCTCTCTCTCTCACTATCTCCCTCTCACACCCCCCTCTCTCTCGCCCCCTCTTTCGCTCCCTCGCTCTCATCCTCTCTCTTCCGCTGCCCCCCTCGTCCCTTCTCGCTCACTCTCAACAACCCTTTCACAGCCTTCTCTCCTTCTCACCCATCCTCACTCTTTCCTCTCTTTCACCATCGCTCCATCGGTCTCTAACTCGCCCTGTCTCTTTATCTCTCCCCTATCTCTCTCTCTCTCTACCTTGCTCTCGCTGACTCTCTTCGGTCCCCTTATTCTCTCTCTCCAGTTTCTTTTCTCCCTCCCTCTCACTCTGTCTCTCTCTCTCTCTTTCTCTCTTTCTGTCTGGCCCTGTCTTGTCCCTGCGCTCTCGCTGTCACCCTTTCTCTCTTCCCACCCCCTCTCTGTCAAACCCCCTCTCACGGAGTCCTCTCTCCTTCTTGATCTTCCTCTCTCTCTCTCTCGTCTCTTCTGCCCTCGATCTCTCCCAACACAACACTCTCTCTCATCCTCTCTCTCTCTCGCCCTCACTCTCATTCTTGCCCTTGCGCGCTCTCTCTCAACCCCTTTCTCTCTCCCTCGCCCCCTCTCTCTCACCCCCTCTATCTCTCTTTTGCCTCCATCTCTCTCGAACCCCGTTTCTCTCTCTCTTGCACCTTCTGTCTCTCTTGCTCCCTCTCCCTCTCTCGCTCCTCAATCTCTCCTACCCATCTCTCTTTCTTGCTCTCTTAACGCCTCCCTCTCTCGCTTCTTCTTTCTCTCACCCCCCTCTCCTTGCCCCTCCTTCTCTCTGTCTTGCCCTCCCCTCTCTCACTCCCCCTCTCCCACCTCTGTCTCTCTCATCCCGTTTTTCTCTCTCTCATTCACCTCATCACTCTCTCACCCACTCTAACTCTCTCTTGCCCAGTCTCTCTCGCCCTCACAAACTCTCTCTCACTCGCCCTCTCACTCACTGTCCCGCCTGCCTCCTTGCCCCTCTCTCTCTCGATCCCCCGCTCTCTCTCTCTCTCTCTCGAACACCTCTCTCTCGACCCTCTCTCTCTTGCCGCCTCTATCTCTCTCGACCTCCCGCTTTTTTGCCCCTCTCTCTATCTCTCACCCCTGCCTCTCTCTCATTCTCTCAACCCTCATTCTCTCTCTCTTCCCTCTCTCCTCTTCTCTCTCTCTTTCTCCCCCCTCCCCATCTATCTCATCCACTTTCTCTCTCCTGTTCCCTCTCTCTCTAAGACTTGCCCCCATTCTCTCTCGCTCCCTCCCTCGAACCTCTCTGTCTCTCTTTCTCTCTCTTGCCTCTGTCTCTCATTATCTTCTCCCCTGTTTCTCTCTCTCTCCCTACTTCACCAAATCTCTCTCTTGCCCCCTGCTCTCTCTCTGTCTGCGCCTTCACTCTCTCTCCACCTTCTCTCACTCTCGATCCCCCTCCCTCGGTGTCTCTCTCTCCCGACCTCCCTCCGTTTCTCTCTGACTGAATCTCTCTTCCTCCTGTCCCTCCCTCTCTCTCTGACACTCTCTGTCTCCCTGGTCCTTCCCTCTCCCACTAACCCAGAGACTGGGAATTGGTAGTGAGTCTGCGTGTGGGGTGTGGGGTGAGATGATAGAGAGATGTGGGAAGTGGGAGGAGGGGAAAATGGGGCGGAGATGGAATTGCGGGAGGGAGACAAAGACGGCAGGAGAGACAGAGAGAGAGTAAGTGTGAGAGGGAGAAACAGTAGTGGAGGCAGGTGGAGAAATCGGGGTTGGGGGGTGTCTGAGAGGGGACGAGAGCGTGAAAGGGAGAGGTGGTGAGAAAGAGACAGTGTGCAGAAAGAGAGGGAGAGGGGAAGAAGTGATGAGAAAGAGTAGGGGAGAGGAAATGGGGAGGCCAGGTTGTAGTGGTGGGGACAGAGGGAGTTAAACCCAGCTCCTGAGCTCAGGGCACGGTACCCTCCCCTTCCCTGAGGACCAGGACTTGGGGCTGAGTCTGTCTCTCTCCACCTCAGCTTCTCCAACACAAAGACACGCAACAACATCGGTCACTCTGCTGCTCGGCACGCTTTAATCAACATTTTTATTGTTTACAAATGGAAGTGATGGATACAGTCAGTGGGATGGTGCCTTTTCTCACTGGCCCCTGAGTTGTGAGAAACATTGAAATGTGTCCCTGTAACCCCCCTGTGGGATAAGGATGGACAAACCAGCAGTACCCTCAGTCTGTTACCATAGCGACAGGCTGCTCCATCGCTGAAACACTGAACTGAAATGAGAAAATCCCGGATGGATTGATTAATGAGGGAATTTGATTGATTGATGGATTTTGGTGAAGGGATATTTCAGCACATTCTTCAGCTGCTGCCTGAACTTAGTCTGGGTCACGGCATAAATCGCGGTGTTTGTGCAGCAACTGAGGAGCTGCAGCATGAAGCCCAATTCCTGCACAAATCGATGGAGAATCACAGACCGATACCCAATAAACCACATCCGACTCCATATAGAATACAGCATGAACGTTGACCATAACAGGATGAAATTGGCCGAGATCACAAACAGTAAAATGATGGATTTTGTTCGGTTTCTCATTTCAGTGTCAGACTGAGCGTCTCCATTGGTGTGAGCGCGGAGTCTCCTGCGGGCTCTGCTGGTCACTACAATGTGTCTGACGGTGAGAACATTGAGCAGCAGAATCAGGAGAAATGGGACACCCGGGGTTAGAATGTGGTGGAGGAACTCGATTGTGACCCAGACACTGGAGACTGCAACAGCGCCTGTTACAGTACAAAACCAGGGGAGGTTCCCCAGATAATACCAAGTCGTGAACATAAAATACCAGGAAATGTCCTTTAAACAGCTCAGCACAGTCACTGCTCCCAGAACCACAGCCGCCGTTTTCTCACTGCAATATTTACTCTTCAGCTTCTGGCAACAAATGGCCACAAACCGATCAAAGGTGAAAGTGACGGTGAACCAGACAGAGCAGTCAGTGGCTGCATAAAGCAGGGCGGCGTGGATATTACACACGGGGACGGAGTCCCTCAGGAAATAAAACTGTTCCCAATAAACAATGGGAATGTGTCTCAGGATCAGGTCGAGGATAATGACCAGGAGATCCGCCGCTGCCATGGCCCCCAGGTAACGTCTGACACATGGAGACAATCCACAATCTTTATAAAGCATGACGTAGATGGTCACTACGTTAACTGTGAGGAAGGAAAACAAACCCATTATCCATCAGCCTGGAGGCAAAGGGACCCGTTTGATCGGGGACCCAGTGAGATTTCCAAATGTGTTCCTGTATTCAGGGATTTATTAAAATAATTGGAGCTGGAATAACAAATGGGAAGGTCGGAATTACTGACAAAAATGTGACATAAACCACAAGAAACCCTCCCTCCCCAAACACACAGAGACACATCCATAAGGACAGATGGTTTTATAACATTCCCAAACACTCGATCACTCGAGAGCAAACACAGGTCACTCCTTCCCAGTTCCTAATACGGAAGGTGGAAATGTTGCTGTCCTGAAGGATTCTCTCCCAGTTTCCTGAAGACAAACGGAGTTTGGGAATTCCTGTATTTTGGTCTAAATTGTGGTTGATATTATGTCGTGGAGAAATGTAAATGCAGGGAAAACGTATTCACCCCTTTAACTGCCTGAGAGGCCTTCGGAACAGTGTCTCCTTCTCCCTGGAACGGGATCTCTTCCCTCGGGATCTTATCGTTTGTTCAATTCACTGACGTCCGGCCGTTCACAAACAATGTCAGGGACAGAACGTTCCGGGGATTGTCAGTTACAGAATGTCAGGGACAGAACCTTCCAAGGAACATCACTTATACGATGTTGGGGACATAAAGTTCAGGGGAACACCTTGACCTGTCCATCACCTTTTCCCCCATCCACCCCACCCTCCTCTCTGACCTATCACTTCTCCCCCACCTCCATCTTCTGATCACATTCCCAGCTTCCTTCCCCCCAGCCAAAGCCCCAGTCCCCTCCCATTTATCTCTCAGCTCCCCGGTCCACAAGTCTCATTCCTGATGAAAAGATTATGCCTGAAACGTTCATTCCCCTGCTCCACGGACACTGCCTGACCTGCTGTGCTTTTCCAGCACCACACTCCCAGTCAGGAAACAGTCCGACATCGTCATACTCACGGGACCAGGCCTGATGTTTCATGTTTCATGAAGCCCCATCACCATCACTGGGTAATCCTGTCCCACCGGCAGGATAGACACACCAGTGATGGGGACTCCCTGGGATACAGTCAGGGAAGGAGTTACCCTGCAATTCCCCAACATTAATTCCAGAACCCAGGAAATCTCATAGTAACAGATCATGTTCAAGGAAATCGCCTGAGGATGGATATCTCCTGCCCCCCACCCCTCCTCTCGGTGATAACTCAGTTCCCCTCGATGTTAGAAACAAATCAGAGGAAGCACTGAGGGTGACAAGGAGACAGACCGTCCTCTGGGTGTGGGACTTCAATGTTCATCACCAAGAGTGTATCCACAGGCCCACCCCTGACTGAGCAGTGAATGGCCTCACATACACAGCGGTCAGACTGGGGCGAAGCGATAGGGGAACCAACAAGAGGGAAATATTCTCACCAAACCCCTTGTCCCAGAGAGATCTGTCCCTAACAGTACCTGTAGGAGCAGCCAGCACACAGTCCTGGTGGACGGAAAGTCTCAGCCTCATATTGAAGACCCTGCCCACTGTGTGATGTGGCACTCCCTCCTGTGAAGTAGGGACATACGTCTAAAGGACCAAGCACATGGAAGCTAGCCATCCATGAGACACTGTGGGCTAGCAGAAGCTGCAGCATCAATGGCCATCTCTCCACCATAAAGTCAGAAGTGGCCTATTCACTGATGGTTCCAAAATGTTCTGCACTAATCCCACTTCACCTGTACTGAAGCAGGCTATTCAGCCCATCAAGAGTTTTATTCAAGACAACATCCACCTGGTCCGGGACCTGATCCATTTCTGTCGACGGGCTGGTCTGCCGAGCGCCTTCCTGCTCTCGACCAGGAGAAGGTGTTCAACAGGGTCGATCACGAATACCTGCTCGGGACTCTGCGGGCATTTGGGTTCGGGATGCTGTTCCTCGCCCCGATTCAACTTTTGCAGCCACTGCAGAGTGTCTGGTTAAAGTTAACGGTTCCCTGACGGCGCCCCTTCACTTCGGGAGAGGAGAACATCAAGGCTGCCCCCGTCAAGCCATCTGTATTCCCTGTGCGTGGAGCCTTTCCTGCGCCTCTTGCGGGGGAGGTTGTCGGGGCTGGTTCTGCATGGTGTGGGTACTGGGTTGGTCCTCTCGGCTTATGCCGCCGATGTTCTCTTCTCTTTCATCGACCCGGCTGTCCTGGGGAGGATGCGCGAGTGCCAGGTCATGTACTCGGCAGCGTCTTCCACCAAGATAAACTGGGCCAAATGTTCCAGACTACTGGTCGATCCGTGGCGGATGGACTCTGCCGGAGGAGTTGCGGGGGTTCAGCTGGAGTACCACCATCTCCATTACCTGGGGGTCTACCTAAGCCCGGCTGAGGAATCCTGGCCGGCCAACTGGCAGGAGCTGGAGGCCAAAGTCTCGGCTTGCCTAGGCCGCTGGACAGGACTGCTCTGAGTGCTATCTTACAGGAGACGAGTGCTGGTCATAAACCAGCTGGTGGTCGCCATGCTATGGTACCGGCTGGTCACTTTGGTCCCTACTCCTGGCTTTGTCGCTGACATCCAGAGAACGTTGGTCGACTTCTTCTGGAACAAAAAGATGCACTGGGTCGCTGCGCAGGTTCTGAGTCTCCCTATTGAGGAGGGCGGTCAATCGCTGGTGTGCGTCTGCACCCAGGTCACGACGTTCCACCTTCAGACCTTGCAGCAATACATTTACGTCGAGCCTCCTTCTCGGTGGGGCGTACTGGCTACATATTCTTTCCACCAGGTGTGTAACCTCAATTACGACACGCAGCTCCTGTTTGTCGACCGTGACGGTTTGGAGGTGACCCTCAGGACACTGCCTATCTCTTACCAGGACCTGATCACTATCTGGAACATGGTCGAATCGCGTCGCCGCTACCCTCCAGCAGGAGTAGTGGCTGTCATCAGGGAGCCATTGCTCAGGACTCCTCACCTCCGTACTCGCGGGTTCGAGTGGCTGTCAGAGGGGAGGGCCGTGGTGGCGAGGGTGACAAGGGTCGGGGACGTGCTGGGTGCTGGGAGCCCGGGCTGGACGCTGCAGCATGACATAGCGAGCAGGGAAGCGGTAGACGTCCGGTACGTGGCCACCGCCATCCGACGCTTTAAAACGGCAATGCTCGGACCTGACGTAGTGCACCAGTTGGAGGTTGCTCAGGTGTGCAGTGGCATTCCGTCCAGGCTCACCCCAGCCCGGACGGAATTTCACATTGGTCCCAAGGTCCTGTACTTCCCGCGGGAGCCTGTGCCCCACAACCTGAGCTGCCTCTGAAAGTTTAATTTTGTCCCTTTTAAGGACGTAAAAATGCAGGTCCTATACCGACTGCTGCTGCACATCGTCCATCTCTTCTCCCTCATCCACCGTCCGGAAGCGCCTTGGCCTGCCCATTTGCGACTGGGCGGTGGGGATCCCAATGGAGGGCTCTCTAGGCGGGAGTCCTCCCCTTTCTCCCGGGGAGATGGCGTGGAGGGTCCCCTGCAACTGCAGATTGCGGTAGTTCACGGACTCCCAGCCCAACTGCTTGTTCTGTGGCGCTATGGAGTCCGTGGATCACGTGTATATTGGGTGTGGGCGTTTGCACTCCCTTTTTGATTTCCTGAAAAACCTCCTCCTCTGCTTTTGGCTGCACTTCAGTCCCACGCTCCTGATCTTTGGGCACCCGGTATGGAGGAGGGAGGGCAGGTCTGAAGACCTCCTCATGGGTCTGCTCCTGGGCCTGGTTGAACTGGCCATAAACAGGACCAGGCAGCGGGCCGTGGAGGGGGTCCTTAGGGACTACAGCCTGCCCCTCTTCTGCTATGTTAGAGCCCGGGTGTCCTTGGAGAAGGAATACACGGTGTACACCAACATCCTGGAGTTGTTCAGGGAGAGGTGGGCGCCGCAGGGAGTGGAGTGCATTATTTCCCCCTCCAACTCTATTTTGATTTAATCCCTGCCCTCCCCTTCACTGTTTGATCACACAGCATTGCCCTTTGATGTGAGGGGCACTGCTTGTCACTTTCCTTTCTTCCTGGTGGTGGAAATTTGAATAAAGATTCGTGCACCTTGTGTCTCTCACTGTGTCTCACACCTGTACACACACAACATGGATGCTGGGGAAAAATAAGCACTAAAAATAAACTGAAGTGTCAGACACCATGTTCACTAAAAAAAACAAGAGATTTAAACAGGAACAGAATGACGCCATTCGGCCCTTAGATGCTGTTACTCAGCTATTGGAGCAGATCTTTTAATCTTTCCAACCTGTTACACAGGAAATGCAGGGAAGATACAGCCTTTCAAAGCTGCTACATAGGAATACGGGGAGGAGGGGGGATACTGAGCCAGGAGCAAGAATGAATTAGGGAGAAATCAGTCTCTATCAGTTTAACACAAGTTATTGACTGCAGTGACCAGTGCTGGGACCTCAACTATTTGCAAATTACATCAATGGTTTCCAGAAATGGAACAAACATGTTCTAACTAAATTTGAACTGATAGTAAGATTGAGATAAACTGAAGTTATCAAGGGGAGGTAGAGACTCTGTAAATGGATAAGTAACAGACAACAACTTGGTAGATCGAATATAATGTGGGTAACTGTGAACCTGTGATCTTTTTTCAGGAAGAATAACAGGCTGTGTATTACATAGATGGAGAGGGATTACAGGACTTAGTGATACCATGTGTACTGGAGGGTTCACTCTTATCTGTCCAGACATGGGAAGGGTGGCCCCATCACTCTGATGGTCTGCTCCCTGATGTTCTCAGTGGCCCCATTACTCTCAGTACATACCGGATATTCTGATGTGGTTGGTTGGTGGTGGGACTTGGTGAGGGGGAGGATGTTTTGAGCCCTGTACAACTGGGACAGCCTTTATCTAAAAGGCTATCATTCCTTTCTGCGTGGAGACGCGAGGACAATGGGAATGGCTGCCTGCTTCTGAATGAAGAGGCTTTGCCTGCTCCCAGGACAGCGAGTATTCAACAACATGATGAACTGTACCTGGGCCCACTGAAACGTTAAGGGGGTGAGAGACGGAGGGTCCAATCACAGGAATGGAAACTAAAGGTATTACCAGATCAGCTGAAATGGTTAGATATTCCACACTCTCAATCCACCTCACAGAACCAGCCCAGACACCATAAACCCAGAGGAGATGTCTGTTCACTGTGGAACACTGTGCAGATCAGGCCAGTGTACTGCTCAGTGCAAGCCAGCAATCTGTCCAGATTCATCCATTGCACTGGTCAGTACAACCCAGCAATCTGTCCAGAGTGAAACACTGCACAGATCATGTCAGAGCATTTACCTTTAAATCATCGGTCGAGTATGGGAAGCTGGGATAGAGACAAAAAAAACCCTTCTGATGCTGAAATCCAAAGTAGACAGGCAGGAGGCTGGAAGAACACAGCAAGCCAGGCAGCATCAGGAGGTGGAGAAATCGACGTTTTGGGAGTAACACTGCTGAAGGTGTCCTGAAGAAGGTTTACACGGGAAATGTCAAATTCCACACCTTCCAATGCTGCCTGGCTTGCTGTGTTCATCCAGCCGCCTGCCTGTTAAGTGTGAGAAGCAGTGGAGACCACACCCATGAATTGATCGATAAACCCGGTTTAAACATCTGTTCATCACCAGGAGCTGCGCAGTGATCACCAATTTGTAACCTGGAGCAGTTACCCTCCAAGCATGAAGGACTGTGTACAGCGCCCCAGTGCATTGATCTGTAAACCAGGAGCAGTTACCCTCCCAGCATGTAGGACTGTGTACACCACCCCACTGCATTGATCTGTTAACCAGGAGCAGTTACCCTCCAAGCATGTAGGACTGTGTACCCCAACCCAGTGCATTGATCTGTAAACCAGGAGCAGTTACCCTCCCAGCATGTAGGACACTGTACTGCACCCCAACGCATTGATCTGTAAACCAGGTACTGTTACGCTCCTAGCATATAGGATTGTGTACACCATCCCAGTGCATTGATCTATAAAGCAGGAGCAGTTACCCTCCCAGCATCTAGGACTCTGTACTCCACCCCAGTGCATTGATCTGTAACCCAGGAGCAGTTACCCTCCCAGCATGTAGGACTGTGTACACCACCACAGTGAATTGCTCAGTAGCACTGTGTTAGATCCCTGCCCAGCGTGGGGAAACTTGCAGCCCATGCTGGAAGTGAAAGGATGTGCAGCTCCCACCCATTTCCAGCTCCATCTCTCCATTGTGTCCTGACAAGGGGATGCTGTGGGTGTGAACAAGATTGCCACAGAGATACAGAGATGGAGGGGGAATCAGTTTAAACAATAACAAATGGGAGGGCTGTGGGAAATAGACACAGAGGGGGAGACAGAGAGACAGTGTTATGGAAGGATGTGTTCCCAGGTTTCAGAATGCAGAAATGAAAACATTTCAACAGCATCGTGTAACATAAGTATTTCCAAGAATGGTAGGTGAACAGGATATTGGTGGGAGTTCAGATGATGCAGAGTTTTGGATGAGTATTTGTTCTGCAGCTTTGTATCTGGGTGTAGGGTCAGCAGAGTCTTTGGCTCATTGAGCTAAATATAACAATAATTTGTCTCAGTGCCATTTCCATTGAGTGTGACAGAGGGATCATCCACACGGGGCCGAGCTACTTTCCTGGTGCTATCCTATCGAACTCACCTCATTAACTACCCACCCTACCCCATGGTGTCCCTCTCATTCAATACCAGCCCGACACTCCCACCCATCATGGCTGGAGGTACTCACCATCGCCTGGTTGCCCCTGGATATTCCATGACCCCTGACACTGGGGTCATCTTTAAAAGGCCAAGGGGCATACGGTTGAGCTTTCTCAGTCCGGAGCTGCCCTGCAGTTTACCCCGAGCATGGCAGATAAGGTGTAATTACACCCCGGTTTGTCGACAGGGGCACGGAGAGCCTGGTGATTGGGCTAGTACAGAGGGGGACCATTCTCTTCCCAGTGGGGCCACACCATCAGACCCACCGAGCATGATCTGAGCTCACAACCCAGCTCAGTGCAGTAACTGTGGAAATGTCCAGCAATACAGGACAAGCATCAATAACCTTCCCCACTCTGTCAGGATAAGGGTCACCATATCTTCTCTGCTCCCTCACATTCACTGTATATCTGTTATAGCACCGACCCCCGAACAAGGCTCATGCTCCACCACTCTCACTGCTGCATGCAGCACCTTCTCTCTCTCTGTGTCTCTCTCTGTCTCTGTCTGTCTCTCTTTCTCTCTCTCTCTCTTCCCCTCCACTTTACCCACACCCCACCCACAACATTAATAACACTGCATGGATACAACACTGTGGACTGACTCCCTCCGGACACCTCACCATGACCACGTCTCCTACCTATACCAGCTAACAGCAGGGCCACCCACACCCACCCTCACTCCCTCCCTCCCCTTCTACCATTCCAGGAGAAACAGCCTGGAATAGGACAGAAATGGCCAAACCCGGTGGTGGAGTGCCCGATATCCGTTCCCTCACCCCCCTCCCTCCCGCCATGTGGGGAGGACCCTGGTACGAGCCGGAGAGGATCAGGACGTCTCTTGTGGAGATTCTGAAACATGCACGTCCCACCGACCGAGTAAGGAGCAATGTTCAGTGAAGGGCAATTCTCACTTTAAACCCACTGGCAGCTCCGTTTCCCCCTGACACAACTTAGAAGCCGTGGCCCTGATGCCATCTCCCTTTTGTGTCGAGCTGGTACAAATGGAATCCCCACGGTCTCGGTGGGCAGGAGGGTGGGCTCACAACACATCGTCACCCCCACCTCCCACGAGAGGAGCACTGAGATTCCCTCCTACACCTCCTCCTGTAAACAGCTCAGATACTGAAACTAATCTGTGATAGTAACTGTTCTCCCCACTTGTCCTGACATCTTCAACAATCTGTGCTCATATACACGCAGCGCTCTCTGCTCCTGCAGCCCCTTTTTAATGGCACAGCCTGCTTTAGACTGTCTTTATTTATCTTTCGTACCAATCTGCATCACCTCACATTGCTCTGCATTGATCCCCATCTGCTATATACCTGAACACGACACCAATGTGTGATTTTACTGTTAAAGTTCCACACTGCCCTCGATAGATTTTACAATTCTTCCAGGTTCGATGCCATCTACAAACATTGAGATTGTCCTAGCGTCACAGTCCCCATGAAACATCTGAAATCCTGCCACACTCACGAGTGTGAGCAAGTGAAATATTGCTCCATGGACGGTGTCGAATAATGACCTGCTGTAAACGGAGCAACAAAAATCCAGACGGTCTGAATGAAATATTAACAAACCACAGAGCAAGAGAGATCTGGATAGGTTCCACTCATCTGTATTAATCAGGTATGATGTGATGAAGTTGAAAGCGTGCACTGTACCTTTAGGAGTAGGTGAATGCTGTTCTGAACTGAGAGCTTACAAGCACCTGAGATATGAGAGAATGGCAGACCCAGAAACACATATTGCAAGAGAACTGGAGTTGGGTAATAAGCAGTTAAGAGATTGGGGGTCTCAGAGTTGTGAATAGTTGATACAAAATGTTCACTTTCAGAGGTAAAAAATAAATTGATGTTTTTTATTTAAACTGTTGAATTTGGGAGTTCTCTGCCATTCATATTTGAACAGTTTACAAGGTGAATTGAGCATTTCTTTATGTTTAATTGAAATTACCAGATGAGCTTCAATTCCTAACAATTCTTGTCAGTGTATCTGTGTGTGTCTGTGTGGGGCAGGTCTGGCAGTCTCTGTGGTGTTTAAAGTGATGCAATGCCACCCTCTGCTGGCCTCCACAGGCCACTTCACCGGCATTGGCAGAGGGTGAAAACCAACAGGGATTCGTTCAGAGAGGCGGAGGGAGAGGGCAGCTGCTCCCAGCACTATCCAAATTGATGTCTTATCCATGGACTGATCTAAATGTCCTTCAAACATTGTAACTGTCACTGCTTTCACCGCTTCCTCTGGAAGTTCATTCCACACACAAGCCAGACCCTGTCTGAAATAATTACCTCTCATGACATTTGTGAATCATTTTTCCTCGCATCTTAAAATATCCCTCAGTTTTAAATTCCCAACTCTAGGGAAAAGACATCAGCCCTTCTGCTTATCTGTACCCCTCACGATTTTGTAAACTTCTGTGAAGTTACCCCTTAATCTCATACTCTCCAGTGAAAAAAGTCCCAGCCAATCCAGCCTCTCCTTTTCGCTCACTCCCTCCATTCCCAACAACATTCAGGTTAATCTCTTCTGAACCCTCTCCAGTTTAATAATATCAACGTCAGTAATATCAAAGTGAATAGTCAAGGTGTTTTCTAAGGGTACGGGAAGGACATAGGCTTAATGTGAGAGGGGAAACATTTAAAAGTGACCTAAGGGGCATCTTTTTCACCCAGAGGGTGGTGCGCCTATGGAATGATCGGGCAGGATGACCAGACTGGACACACTATTCCAGAAGGGGTCTCACCAATGTCCTGTACAACCACAACATGACGTCTCAATTCCGATACTCAAAGGTCTGACCGATGAAGACAAGTGTGTTCAACACTTTCTTAACCACACTATCTGTATGAGATGCAAATTTTAAAGAATTATACCTGACGGCCTAGGTCTCTGTCCTACAACACTGCCAAAGGCTCTACTTTTAACTGTATAGGTCCTGCTTTTGTTTGATTTACCAAACCCAATACCTCGCAGTAATCCAAACTAAACTCCATCAGCCACCCCTCAGCTCAGTGTGTGATATTACTGCAATCTCACCCTCCCCCTTCAATGTTAAAGTGCCCATCCCCCTCTCCAGGATGCCTGCACACTCCGGCCTTGAGTTTCACAAAGACCCTGAGCGTGGGTAGCCTTGTGTGGTTCGTGGGAGGAGGTACAGATTGCAGATACAGTCAGTGGGGAGGAGAGGCTGGACAGTAATCACCGGCCTGGCATCATTTCATGGCTTTAGGAAGTGGGCAGTCGCACGTTAGAGGTGGGTAATACCGCTCAGTGCTTTGGGGCCAGAAAGTAAGCTCTTCTTCGTCTCTGGTGTTCAGTAATAAATATCCATTTGAGACCCTTCATTGGGCAGAGTGTGTCTGCAGGATTACTTTCCCTAATATTGCAGACAATAGATAATAGCAATTAATGCCGTTCATAGTTAATTTCGATGGCACAGAATGTACACTCAATATCCTACAGTTGAGACAAATATCTTGCATTTGTTTAACACTACAAAGTGTTTTTTTTGTAATTGAGTAATGATAACCTGATTATAATAAATAGGAGAAAGTGAGGGTGGCAGATGCTAGAGATCAGAGCTGAAAAATGTGTTTCTGGAAAAGCGCAGCAGGTCAGGCAGCATCCAAGGAGCAGGATAATCGACGTTTCGAGCATAAGCCCTTCTTCAGGAATGAGGCTGGTGTGCCAAGCAGGCTAGTATAAAAGGTAGGGAGGAGGGACTTGGGGAGGGGCATTGGGAATGTGATAGGTGGAAGGAGGCGAGGGTGACGGTGATAGGCCGGACACTGGCCTACCGCAGCTACACAGGCACCACCCCCCACCTTTTCCTCCGCTACATCGATGACTGTATTGGCGCTACCTCGTGCTCCCACGAGGCGGTTGAACATTTCATCCACTTTACTAACACCTTCCACCCCGACCTCAACTTCACCTGGACCGTCTCAGAATCCTCCCTCCCCTTCCGAGACCTCTCCATTTCTATCTTGGGCGACCGACTCAACACGGACATTTTCTATAAACCGACTGACTCCCACAGCTGCCTAGATTACACCTCCTCCCACCTTGCCCCCTGTAAAAACGCCATCCATATTTCAAATTCCTTCGCCTGGGCTGCAACTGCTCCCAGGAGGGCCAATTCCAATACCGAACAACCCAGATGGTGTCCTTCTTCAAAGACCGCAACTTCTCCTCAGACGTGGTCGACGATGCCCTCCACCACATCTCCTCCACTTCCCGCTCCTCCGCCGTTGAACCCCGCCCCTCCAATCACCACAAGGACAGAACCCCATTGGTCCTCACCTACCACCCCACCAACCTCCAGATACATCGTATCATCCTTCGTCATTTCCGCCACCTCCAAACAGACCCCACCACCAAGGATATATTTCCCTCCCCTCCACTATCAGTGTTCCGGAAAAAACACTCCTTCCACCTTTCCCTCGTCAGGTCCACAATCCCCACCAACCCAACCTCCACTCCTGGCAGCTTCCCCTGCAACCGAAAGAAATGCAAAACCTCGCTCACACCTCACCCCTCACTTCCCTCCAAGGCCCCAAGGGATCCTTCGATATCTGCCACAAATTCACCTGCACCTCCAAACACATCATTTACTGCATCCGCTGCACCCGATGTGGTCTCCTCTACATTGGAGAGACAGGCCGCCTACTTGCGGAACGTTTCAGAGAAGACCTCTGGGATACCCGTACCAACCAACCCAACCGTCCCATTGTTCAACACTTTAACTCCCCCTCTCACCCAACCAACGACATGCAGGTCCTTGGCCTCCTCCATCGCCAGACCATGGCAACAAGACGCCTGGAGGAGGAGCACCTCATCTTCTGCCGAGGAACCCTCCAACCACAAGGGTTGAATGTGGATTTCTCCAGCATCCTCATTTCCCCTTCACCCACCTTATCTCAGTCCCAACCCTCAGATTCAGCACCACCTTCTTGACCTGCAATGTTCTTCCCGACCTCTCCACCCCCACCCCCTCTCCGGCCTATCTCCGTCACCCTCACCTCCTTCCACGTATCACATTCCCAATGCCCCTCCCGCAAGACCCTCCTCCCTACCTTTTATCTTAGCCTCCTTGGCACACCAGCCTCATTCCTGAAAAGTGCTTATGCCTGAAACGTCGATTCTCCTGCTCCTTGGATGCTGTCTGACCTGCTGTGCTTTTCCAGCAACACATTTTTCAGCTCTGATAATAATAAACCCACAGTGAGCTGAAAGCGGGCACTAAAATATGTCCCAAAATCTGGGTATGGTAGTGTAGTGCGTAGTGTCCCTGCCTCTCAGTCAGTGCTCTGAATTTAATTCCAATTCCTGAACTTGTGTGGTAGTGTTCCTTGCTCTGGACTAGAAGGCCTGGATTCAAGTCCTGCCTGTTGCAGAGCTATGTCACAGCATATCAGAACAGGTTGATGAGCAAACACACAGGAGAATACTGTTCCAGCTTTATGGGTATTGCTGAGTGGTGCTAGTGTCCGTCCGGGCACAAAGGTCTCGGTGTAAAGCTCACAGATGTGTCTCCTGATACATCTGAACAAACTGATTAAAATGGATTTAGAATTGTGACCTGATGGAGAAGGAGGAGGTGTCAGTATTGCATTTCAGAATTTAGGCCCAGGGTGACTGAAAGTACAGCTATTCATGTTGATTAAAGTCACATTTTGCAGCAGTAAAGGTTTATAAAATCAGAATGGTCATGGATAGGGTGAGTAGTCAAGGTTTTCCCCCAGTTTAAGCGTGTCAAGAACCACAGAGGATTGGTGGAAAGTGAGAGAGGAAAAGTTTTGATGAGGCCTAAAGGGCACCTTTTCACACAGAGGGTGGTGTGTGTATGGAATGAGCTGCCAGAGGAAGTGGTGGAGGCTGGGACAAAGACAGCATCTGGGAACTGAGAGACCTGGCGAGCTTTACCAGCAATTTCTGCATTTCTTTAAAAATGCATTCATTTTAACACAGGTATTCTGAATAAATTCAACATTTTATTTTTTTAATGATGCAGGGCCATGTAAACATATTTCAAATCAAACGAGACAATTTTCTGCTAAGGGTATGGCTCTGTGTATGACAGCAGCAATGATGCACCTACATGGAACAGGGAATGTGATGGAGGACATAGTTTTGACAATGTACAAGGAGACCTCACATGCTCCAGTTTGGGAAAGGATGACATTACTGTGTGATTCAGCTCAGAGAGGGAGAAAACGTAATCTGTCCGAGAAGGAACGGCCTATTGCACTCTCTTTCCTTCATTGTTCCTCATCACAGCAATGTGTGCGAGCAAAAAAAAAAAATCTACAGTCGTCATTACCATTCTTATTTTTTATGGAATCCCTGCAGTGTTGAAACAGGCCCTTCGGCCCAACAAGTCTATACCAAACTTCCCAACCCATTCCTCAATATTCACCCCTGACTAATTCACCTAACCTAGAAATCCCTGAACACTACAGCATGACCAATCCACCGAACCTACACAGTTTGTGGTCGGAAACTGGATCACCAATTAGAGCTCACACAGAAAAGTGGTGAATGCGTAAACTGCACACAGACAGTCACCCAAGGCTGGAATCGAACCCAAGTTCCTAGTGCTGTGAGGTAGCAGTGCTAACCACCGTGCTACCCTTTGAGTGATCACTGACCAGAATTCACTGGAATCTCCTCTGCCGAAAGCAAAGGGAATTAAGCCAAATCCAACTGTCCCAGGATGGAATCCCATTGCTAGCAGCTGTGTGTGTGTGTGTGTCAGTGTTTTTAGAAAGGGAAATATTGATTATATTCTTGCAATACCCAAACAGTTTGCCATTCATCTTTCCATCATAGTTTGAGTACCATTGCCCTGGATCATAAACGTGCTATTTGAGCAGATTAAATAAACTAGCCTGACTTGTTCCTAAAACTGATCCTGACCCAGTCTGAGACCGATATCATCGGCCATCTCACCAACCTGGTTACATTTAATATTTGTTGTGAGCAGTGGAGGGGTGGGACGAGAAAAGGAAACAATGACCCAAAAAGCCGGGGAATTATACACCGGTGAGCCTGATGTCAGTGGTGGGTAAGTTGTTGGAGGGGATTCTGAGGGATAGCATTTACATACATTTGGGAAGGCAAGGGCTGATCGAGGTAGACAACGTAGCTTTCTGCATGGGAAATCATGGCTCGTTAATTTGGTTAAGTTTTTTGAACAGGTGACAAAGAAGATTGATGAAGACAGTTTGGTTGACATTGTCTATATGGACTTCAGCAAGGTGTTCATTTAAAGAACAAAGAGCAAAGAAAATTTACAGCTCCAAGCCTGAGCCGATCCAAATGTACTGTCTAAATCTGTTGGTCAATTCCTCAACATCTGTATCCCTCTGCTCCACACCTACTCATGCTTCTGTCCCGACGCATCTTAAATGAATCTACCGTGTCTGCCTCTACCACCTCTGCTACCAACGTGTTCCAAATGCCCACTACCCTCTGTGTGAAGTATTTACCGCGTGTATCTCCCTTACACATTCCATCTCTCACCTTGAAAGCACGACCCCTCATTACTGAATCCTTCACCCTGGGAAAAGTCCCCTCTCTATCCATCCTGTCTCAACCCATCATGATTTTGTAAACCTCAATCAAGTCCCCCCTCAATCCCCTTTTTTCCAGTGAAAATAAACCTAACCTACTCAGCCCCACTTCATAGCAAGTATTTCATTCTGATTGGTAGACAAATGAGTAAGTTTCAGTCACATGGGATACAGGGGAACACAGTCACAATTGGCTTGAAGGAAGAGGGATATTTTTCAGACTGGAGGCTTGTGAGCAGCAGTGTGCTGTAAGAATCAGTACTGAGTTCACAGCATTTCATCATTTATGTAAAGGATTTAGATGTGAATATTGGGGCCATAGTTCGTTAGGTTACAGATGACATCAGAAAGGTGGTGTAGTCGATTATCTCAGAGTACAACGAGACCACAATTAGATGGGACAAAGGGGCAAGGAGTGAGAGATGAAGTTCAATTTAGATAAATACGAGGCTTTGCATTTTGTGAACGCAAACCAGAGCAGGAATTATACACTTAATGGTAAGGTCCTGGGGCGTGTTGTGGAACAAAGGGACCTTGGACTGCAGGTACATTGTTCCTTGAAAGTGGAGTCGAGGTAGACAGAGTGGGACAGAACACATTTGGGACATTTCAATTAATCAGTCAGAGCATTGCGTACAGGGGTTGTTGTGGCATGTTACATCTGTACAGGATGTTGGTGAGTCCATTTTAAGAACACTGCGTACAACTCGGTTTTCTGCATTAATGATTTAGACACAGATGTTCCAGGAGTGGAAGTTTGAGCTTTAGGGAGAGGTTTCCCCCTGGAGTGTCAGAGATTGAGGGGTGACATTATAGAGGTTTATAAAATCATCAGGGGCATTGATATTCTGAACAGCCATGTTCTGCTCCCCAGGATAGGGGAGTCCAGAAAAAGAGGGCATAGGTTGAAGGGGAGAGGGCGAATGATTTAGAAGGGACCTTAAGGTAAATGTTTCACACAGAGAGTGGTGTGTGTACGGAAAGTGCTGTCAGAGGAAGTGCTGAAGGCGGTTACAATCGCACATTTAAAAAGTATCTGAAAGAGGAGGGATATTGGCCAAATGCTGGCAAATGGGACTGGATCAGATTTGATATCTGATCGGAGTGAACAGATTGGACTAACGCGTCTGTTTCCGTTCTGCATGACTCTCTGATTCTATAAAAAGGATGACGAATAATTCTGAAAGGACCTTTCAAGTGGGAATTCTCTTCACTGAAAGTTTATCATGCCTCTATGCTCACATTGATTGAAAGCTGCATTAGGTAAATATTTGACAGAGAAGTGAGTCATGCATAATGGGATATCGACAGGAAAGTGGGGCTGAGACCACAACCTGATCAGTCACAATCTTAGTGCCTGGTGGAGAAGGCTCAAAGTATGTAATGACCCACTTCTGCTCCTCAGTCCCATGCTTCTGTGTTCCATTCAGCCCCTCAAACCTGCTAGACAGGAGCAGTTGGAGGCTACTTACTGCGATAAACTGGTGCACAGAAACCGAGGAGTCTATTCAGTCCTTCATAACTGTCCCACACGCTTTGAGGTGATTTATGAAATGTAATTGGAAAACCCAGGCACGGGTATAAACGAGGACCCTCATCTCTCTTTACAGATCTTCCCCTATCTGCAACTTGTGCTTCATTTGTTGGTCATGTTGTAGACCTAAATTCACTGTGAATACAGCCCCTATAGCTCACCCAGAGATGGCTCACAGAATCCTCTGGTCTCCCTGACTGCAATATTCAATAACAGAGCATTCATGGAAATAACAACCACTAACTTTTCAATAACAGAATGTGAGAACATCTGAAACAGGGGCAGGTCGTTCATTCCCCATGCCTGCCTTGCCCTTCACAAAAATCTTGGCTGATCTGCTCCCTGTCTGAAATCCTCTTTAATAAGCAATTCGTCATAGCCCTCAGCTCTCTGACAGATCAATATCCATCTACCTCCTCTTCAAATAATTTCAGTCATCTCGCTCCCAGAACACTCTTGAGAAGAGAAATCCTGACATTCAATCCCATCTGTTTGAAGAAAACACTTGCTGCTCCTATATCATGGTTTATTGATGTGAACAAAAGAGGTTGACACAAGGGTTCAGGAAAAATGACTGGCCCCAATATTAAGGCTGTGGTTGACTTCTGTTGACATCAAGGAGTTTAACAAAACTGGACATAAAGGGAATCAGAGTAAACTCTCCAGTGTTTGGAGTCAAGCATGGCACAAAGGAAGATTTCATCATCTCAGTCCTGGGTCACCTCTGTGCGAGATCCTCAGGGTAGCTTCCCCTTCACAAACATCTTCAGCTGTTTCATCAATATCTCCCCGCCCCCACCCTCCCCACCATAAGATCAGAAGTGGGGATGGTCTCTGGAGATTCCACAATGTTCAGAACATTTTGTGCCCACTCAGCTCCTGAACTGGTCTGTGTCCATGTGCAGCAAGACCCGGACACCACTCAGGCTTGTGCTGTTAAAGTGTCTGTAACATTCATGTAGCAGCACTGCCGGACACTGCACATTGCCACAGTAAAATAAGAGTTCATTCAGCACCTCACGCTGGTTTCACAGGAATATGAGGAAGCCATTCAGCCCATTGACACTATTGGAGAAGAAAAGGACAGCCCATTCAGTGCCTCCAGCCTATTACTCAGGAAGAGAAGGAGTACAGTGTGATGGACCACACCAGAGCCCTTCGAAAAAAATTGAAGGCAATAGCCTAGACGCTAATGTTTTATTATTTTACAGGGAATTTAAAGTGTCTTTTTCAGATGAAATGTGACAGCATCAAGAGAAATTTCAGAGAGGGTAGCAGTCAGGAGATATACACTCAAGCTTCCAACTCTGTGGAGACGCCAATAGTTTCTGATGTTACTGAGAAACCAAAACCCATAGACCCTAATCTGTAAGAGCTGGCTACACCCATTCAGGCTGCATTAAAACAACACCAAGGCCTCCCTCGCTGTTTACTCCTGTGGTCTTAACTAACCAGCTTGGTAACGATCGTTCAATCTCTCTCTTAAAAGAAATCAGGACAAAATAACCTCTTAAAGCTACAGCATCATCACACTTGTCAGTACAATGAGCTGTCAAACAGGAACCAGGAGTAACCAGTCAGGCCCTTGGCCCTGTCCAATCGGACGAGGAAGAAGTCAATCAGCCCCTTGAGTCACTTATCCAGGAACAGTAGGAGGCCATACTCAACTCAATGCACTTACACGGGGGTGCAGAATGTGGTAATTGATGCTGATTCCTGATGAAGGTCTTATGCCCAAAACGTCAATTCTCCTGCTTCTCGGATGCTGCCTGACCTGCTGTGCTTTTCCAGCAATCGACGCTCTACTCTGATCACCAGCACCGGCAGTCTTATGTGTCTCCAGATTGATGCTCCAACATGATGAACAAGTGGAGCAGAGGCTGCACAGACAGAGTGCTCCATGTTGTTCCACCTGGCTCCGTTACTCATGATACACACTTGGGACTTTACCATGGTGAGGAGGGAAGCCATATGTCCTGTGTGAAGTCTCAAGAAGGCACCTTCCATCTCCGAAATGCCAGCCTGGTGTTCTGTATGTAGGACGGAAGCTGGTGGCAATGGCTACCTGTTTCAGAATGAAGGTATTGTGGCTGCTGTTGGGGATTGTGAAAACATGGCGTCCAGTACAGGGGCACACACCGACTGCACAATAACATGGCGAGAGTTAGTAAAGGCAAAGAAACTGTTCGGAAAGCCGTGTTAGACTGACGAATGGACTCTCTAAGTTCAAATAATGGCGATCTTGCTCATGTTCATCTTGTCACATGCTTGTCCTGTGCAGTGTATCCTGTATGCCTTACTCTGTCCAAGTCTATTTCCACCCTATGATCTGCCTGGCCATGCTTACTATGACCTGCCCCCACTGCTCATAAATAAAGTGTTCCCCTGTACTGAGATACACGTGACAATAAATCAAACCAATCAATCCTGGGCAAAGTATGGAATTTCTCACCCTTTCATCGTGTTTCAGCGTCACCACTTCTGCGTCTCTCACAGCTCTACGCGTTAAACACTTAGTTTCTTTACTCTATCCTCATATTGCCATCACCCATGTCTGTGGTAAGGAGATCATTCCTTACAAAGGAGATTAAATCTGTACAGAGTGCCCCAAATGCTCTCTCAGCAAGGCTCTACAACAGCAGAAAGATGGCTTTACTTATGTACTCGAATCATCTTACAGTGAAGGAAAGCACACAATTGACTGCACCAATTACTTGCACAGGGTTTGATTCGGAGCAGTCAGCATAGACTTGTGAGTGGGAGATCGTGCTTCCCAAATTTGTGAGAGTTCTTTGATGAAGTGACCAGGAAGGTTGTTAAGGACAGAGCGGTAGACATAGTCTCTGTAGATTTCAGTAAGTCCTTTGATAAGGTCCCACACGGCAGGCTGCTCTGCAAGTTTCCATCACGTGGAATGCTGGGGGAACTGGCCAATTGGATACACAGTTGGTTTGATGGTAGAAAGCAAATGGTTTAGTGCAAGGATGCTTGTCAGACTGGAGGCTGGGTCCATTGTTGTTTGTTATCTATGAATTGGTTGAGAATGTACAAATTATGATTAGTAAGTTTGCAGATGACACTAAAGTAAGTGGGAGCATGGTCAGTGAGGAAGTTTATCAGAAATTGCAGCAGGACCTTAATCAGGTGGGGAAGTGGCCCGAGAAATGGCAAATGGAATTTAATATAGATGCGTGATGTCTTATATTTTGGGAACTCAAAGCAAGTTAGGAGTTTCATGGCGAATGGGAGGATCTTCAAGGGTGTAGTGGGCAGAGAGACCTTGGAGTTCAGCTGCACGGTTCTCTGAGAGTGGAGTCACAGGTAGACAGGGCAGTGAAGAAAGCTTTTGGCACATTGGCCTTCATCAGGTGGGACATTGTGGATAGAAGTTGGGAATTTATGTTGCAGGTACACAGGACTTTGGTAAGGCCGCACTTGGAGTATTGTGTTCAGTTTAGACACGTTGTTATAGGGAGGATGCTATTAAATTAGAAAGAGTGCAGAAGAAATTTTCAAGGACGTTGCCAGGACCCAATGGTCTGAGTTATAGGGAGGGGTTGGACAAGCTCGGACCTTTTCTTTAGAGCGTAGGAGACTGAGGGAGTCGTTATAGAGCTGAATAAGATCACAGTGGTAGGGTTCATGCTCTCTGTCTTTTTCCAAGGTTGAGAGAATCGAGAACGAGAGACAATCAGTTTAAGGTTAAAGGGAAAGGATTAAAAGGGAATCTGAGGGACCACTTATTTACATAAATGGCTGGTGTACGGATGAGCTGCCAGCAGATGTGGTTGGGGGGTACATTAACAACATTTCAAACGGATTTGGATAAATATGTGAATAGGAATGGACTGGAAGGATATGGGCGAACTGCAGGGAATTGGGGTTAGCGTGGATGGACATTTACAAGGTGGAGTCACACTCTTCTGTTAATTAAAAACAAACACCCAGAAAAGCTCACCTCACCTCGTAATCTGTTAAATTATGATCGACACAGATCTCCTACGTTCCACGTTTTATACAAAAATTAACAAGTTAGTTTCTTAACTTTAAAAGTGAACACTAAACAACAACTATTCACAAATACAAGCCCCTCTTTTCTTAGCTACTTATTATCTGACTCCGTCTCTGTAAAAATATTCTGTTCCAACAGCCCACATATTAAACATTACAATCTCAAGACCACACAGAATCCATCTTCCCCGCTGTGTTCACTCTTCCAGCTGCTGATCTCCCTGGGTCATTTTTTATTGCAAGTCTGTTTGACATGAACATGTATCTTTGAAAGAGAGAGTTTGAGATGGCCAGTTAGCACTCCTCCTCTACAGCAGTTACTCTGTTGTTGGATGGCAGTGGCTCTCCCTCTAGTGTTCAAATGCTGGGTTTATATACTCCCCATGATACAACAATTCTCATAATTTGATTGCTTTCCAGGTGTCTAAACAATAATATTCAAAATCCGTTGGCTTCTGGTATCCTGACCATTATTTAAACGCTTTGGTTGTATTTGAATTGTTGTCAAAACAGCAACCAAAACTCAGGTATCCATTTCACAGCTAACTGTGACATATGGAACAATCTGACATTTAGCTGGCATCTGTGCTGTACTTTCTATTCAACAAAACCTGTTCTGTCTTAAAGTGAGCTGACATGCTTTCTGCTTCATAAGACCTCCCTCCTTCAGAAAAAAAACCCATCAGAATGAAAAGATGGCTTCGTTTCTTTTCTTCTAATTCTTAATCCCATTATTATGAAATACAAAAGTATTAATCTCAGTTATATCAGTCATATTAATCTTACACACCTATATAAACTGGAATAAGTCAAATCTTATCTAAACTTTTTCCTTTAAATCCACGATAACACATCTGCTATCACATTTTAGGACCCACAGCATGTACATTTTGTAAGTTTAAAGGAGGTATGATAAGACTCCAATGAAATGCTCTCATATTCTGGTCTTTAAATATTCCAAAAAACGCGAGAGGTTTGTCGTTGTCCACAACCATCTCCGACAATTTATTTGTCACATAAACATTAAAATATTGTCAGGTCAGTGCGAAACTTAATCATCCTTTTTCAATAATGGAGAATGTTGTATTTTTCTTTCTGGTGGATATTGCGTTTTTTCGACAAGTAGCCAATTAGCAATTCAATTCCATCATCATCTTACTGTATCAATACAACTCCAACCCCTATATCCCTAGAAGCAAATAGAATTTTGAAAGGGTTTCAAAATATTTGGTGTAGCTAAAACTGGTGCGGTGATTAATCCTGCTTTAAAATTCTCAAATGCCTCCTGGCATTGTTCTGTCCACCACAATTATGTTTCCTTCTTTACTAAGTCCATCAGTAGTGCTAATACGCTGCTGAAGTTTGGAACAAACTTCCGATCGAATTCACTCTTTCATCGAGGATGGTCGTGTAAATTCCTCAAAGCCCGTTGTCTTTGTGTTCCACGGGGGTCAACCTTCCATGTCCAATGTAATGTCCCACGAACGTCACCTCTGCCTTCGCGAATTCAGTTTTCTTTAAGTTTATTACAAAGTTTGCTTCTTGTAAACGTTCAACATGCTCTGGCAGCTGCAACACGTGAGCTTTCAATCACTTGCTAAAAATCACTACATCATACAGATAAACTACACAATTTGTCCATCTGACCATAACTCTGTTCCTGAGTCCCTAAACCTGGCATTGAAGGGGATTCCTATCACTGGTGACAATACTAATACGTCATCCCCACAGGAAATCGTTAAAATTTCAGAGTTTTTATCTGCCACGTGCTTCATTCTATACTGTGCCCTTCAGGTGTTGTTTAGCTAACTCACCTACTCCATCTAATCTCTCCCTCACCTCACATATATAATCCGAGTGTGAGATCTCTGACTTCGGTCCTGTCAATTTATATTCAATTAATTCCAAAGGACCTCTGACTTCAAATATTAACTCAAAGGAAGTAAACTGAGTAGATTTATTTGGGGCAAATAATTTTTGTCTAATGGCAAACAATTTAATGAGACACCTTCATTCCAATCATTCCGGTAATCCTGACAGTACGCTGTTAATATGGTCTTCAGCACCTGATGCTAACTTTCCAAGGGTGCCTGGGATTCAGGATGGGACACCCTTGATTTGAAGTGCTGTATGCCTAAGCTATCCATGACTTCCTTAAACTATCCATGACTTCCTTGAACAGCGGAGCGGTAAAATGAGACCTTGGTCTGACTGAATCTCTCTGCGGAGCCCACAGTGAGTAAAGAAAGCTACCAACTCCTCCACCTCCCTGTTTACCTTAACACTCCATAATAGTTAAAAATCACACAACACCAGGTTATAGTGCAACACTTTTAATTGGAAGCACACTAGCTTTCGGAGCGACGCTCCTTCATCAGGAAATTGCACAATCACCTGATGAAGGAGCGTCGCTCCGAAAGCTAGTGTGCTTCCAATTAAACCTGTTGGACTATAACCTGGTGTTGTGTGATTTTTAACTTTGTACACCCCAGTCCAACACCGGCATCTCCGAATCATGACTCCATAATAGAATTGCCTCTGGGAATCTGGTAGACACATCCATTATGGCTAGCAAATATTGGTTTGCACTTTTATTTTAGATAGGGGAGCTACACAACTAATCATAACCCACATGAAATGTTCTTCGAATGCAGGAATTGGTAACAAAGGTGCTGGCTTTAGTACTGTCTGTGACTTCCCTACCATTTAGAATGTTGGACATGTACATCAAAAAATAACCACGTCCGTGTGCATTCCAGGCCACTAGAAATGCCTCTGTACCTTAGCCTGAGTCTTCTGTACACCTAGGTGACCCCCTGCAGTTAGTTTATGTGCTACCCATAACACTTTACGCTATTCCGAAAACAATGTGATGCACTTCGGCCCATTTCCCTTCTGCACTAACCTATCGGGGTCTCCATTTTAATTTTAGCATTCTATCTTTAAGTTAATAACGTTCGACAATATATTTTGATTCCTTTTTTTGTGTGTGTGTATGTGTATGTGTGTGTATATATATATCTGTTGTATATATATATATGTATCTGTTGTAAGTCCATTAGCCTTTCAGGACTAAACACCCCTGCCTGATCCTCTGCCTGTTCAGGTGTTTTTCTGCACCGTGACATCAAGCAGTGTGTCAGTTCACTGAGCATCATCTCCTTTGGCTTTTTATTTTTCCTTCCTGCTCTAACTAATGACAGTGGAATTGTAGATTAGATTACAGATTACATTACAGTGTGGAAACAGGCGCTTCGGCCCAACAAGTCCACACCGACCCGCCGAAGCGCAACCCACCCATACCCCTACATTTACCCCTTACCTAACATTAGGGACAATTTAGTATGGCCAATTCATGACCTGCACATTTTCGGACTGTGGGAGTTAACCCACGCAGACACGGGGAGAATGCGCAAACTCCACACAGACAGTTGCCTGAGGTGGGACTTGAACCCGGGTCTCTGGCACTGTGAGGCAGCAGTGCTAACCACTGTGCCGTCCACAATCTTGTTACTATACAGTCTGGAAAAATCCTGGGTATTTTTCTTTTAACTCCCCAATTCCCTTGTTTTCCTTTTGCCTTCTCCAACACAAGGGCTGCCACGCCCAACTTGGATCCTGTTAAATCGTTCATAAGAACAAACTGTATTCCTGGAAATGACACTCTGTTACTCACTGTCACTGTTACTTCCCCAACCTTGATTTGGCATTCCAACCTGATGTTACACAAGGGAATGCTTAATTTCTAACCCCATTCCACAAATTGTCACGATCTTGATTAGTACGTCAGAAAGAGTGAAAATACTTTCATCTCTCACTATTAGAGGCCGAGAGAAAGTGAGGGCTGCAGATGCTGGAGATGAGAGTTGAAAAGTGTGGGGTTGGAAAAGCATAGCCAACCAGGCAGCATCCGAGGGGCAGAAGAGTTGACTTTTCAGGCATAAATCCTTCTCAGGAAAGTGGGGGATGGGGAAACGGAGGGGGAAGGGGGCCGAGAAATAAATAGGAGGGTGGGGGTGGAGCTGGGTGTAAGATAGCTTGGAAGGCGATAGGTAGATGCAGGTGGGGTGTGATGGTGCTAGGTCGGACAGGAGGGTGATAGGACACCTATCAGTGGTAGGACAGCTGGAACCCTCAAACTAGAACCATCATCAACGTTGACTTCACCAAATTCCAAATCTCCCCTCCACCAACCTCTCCGAGATCCAACCGTTCAACCTAGCACTGCCCTCTTGAACCGCCCTAACTGGCCAGCTTGCTTCCCACCTACCGACACCATCCTCCTAACCGACATATCATTATTACTCCACCTACATCTTCTTATCGTCTTCCCAGTGACCCTCCCACAGGCCCAGCTACTACCCTCGTATTTATCTTTCAGCCCCATTGTCCCCCCACCACATTCCTGACGATGGGTTTCTGCCTGATATTCGATTGTCCTGCTTTTCGGATGCTGCCAGATCTGTTGTGCTTTTCCGGAGCCTCACTTCTCAACTATTAGAGACTGAGCAGATCCCATATCTCACAAAATTATAACTTCTTGTCCTTCTCCCCCTGATCTTTCTGAGTAAACTTTATCTACAGAGGTGAATTCTTTATAGCGATCAGGTACTGACTCCATACCCCGCCCCTGCCTTGGCTGTATACTCTCCTGCAGCTCCTCGGCTCTACTTGGGGTCTCCTTTACCAGTTTCACTAATGCCACTGGGCTTAGCCTCTTCTACCACATCTTTCCCCAAAATGCCTTTCTTCAACGACCACTGCAGTGAAAACACCTTTTCCCAGTGCCCTTCTTAAACCATCGGCACTGTCATTTTATGTCTTACACTGCCTTATACTGAGAACACCTGAAGCCTTTCACCTCCTTTCAACCCCTTTGGGCTTCTTTTTTCACTTGTGGTAAACCATTGTGCGCTACTGTTCGCTTTGTAATGTGTGAACTTCCCTTCTCCCAATTTCTATCCCTCATAGCATGAAAATTCTCCCAGAAGCTAAATTCCATCTCATGCACCAATACATATTTACCTGCCATTTCTGCCACGCTTCTCACTTCTTGAACTTTCTGTTCGTGCACATGAAATCTTACCATCTCTGGAAGTGAGTCTTTAAACTTCCCCAGCAGAATAATCTCCCTTCGAGCCTCACAAGTCTTATCTATTTTTAAGGCTAGCACCCATCTATGAAAATGACTGTGGTTAATTCTTTCAAACTTAACATAAGTCTGACCAAGTTCCTCAATTTTTATGAACTTCTGTCTATGTGGTTCTGGTACCATTTCATAGCCAATCAAAATAGCCAATTTGACATTTGCACAATCTCTTGACCCCCCATCTGACAGTGCTGCACATGCCTCACCAGCTGTGCCCACCAGCTTAGTCTAAACTAGCATTACCCACAAGTTCACTGGACACGTCATCTGCCGAGTTATTTTTTTCAAATGAGATAAAAAAGGTTTTGACATTTTTCTCACCGAAATATGGCAAAGTACTAACATAGTTGTATACATCCCGATGTTCTCCCTTCATCTCCATCCTGTTAATTTAACTTTCTTGTCTAATTCACAACTTCTAAATCTCAAATTCTCTCTCTCTTTCTTTTTCCTCTCCTCTTTTTTCTAACTCTGTTTCCGTCTCTTTCTTTATCTTCTAACTTCAGTTGCCATATTTGCAATTTAAGTTTTTTCTAACTCGATTGCACTTGTCTGTTTCTCTGATACATCAATGTGCTTGACCAACTACATTATAATTTCAGCTTTCCTTCTGTCCGTGGTTAAACCCAATCCCAACCTATTTGCTAATTCTAATAAATGTCCTGCTTCTGTCTTTCTGAACTTTCTTGGCAAATTTGGGAACCTCTTTCGTAATTTTAAGAGCCATTTCCCTCAGTTTTAATTTAAACAACCACCAGTAAACAAAATTAAACAGATTTTGCGACCGGTTTTATTTGAAGAACTAGGTCACTAATTGCAACGTGTTGGAATTTGCTGGGACATTTTGTACCCGAAATCTGTTCAAATCTACCCAAGTCCCTTATGGCAGGGCCCCGAACTGTGAAGACATCTATGTCGAGCACTTCTGTTAATTAAAACCACAAACCCAAAAAAGCTCACCTCACCTCGTAATCTGTTAATACATGAGTGACAAGAACTCTCAAATTCCACTAATAAAAGAAAAATAACAGTTTGCATGTATGCAAGTTAGCTCGCTGTGCTTGAAGGTTTGTTTTCTGATGATTCGACACTATGACTAATTAACATCATCAGTGAGAGGCTCTGCTGAAGCGCTGGTGGTATGTCGCGCCTCTCTATTTATAGGTCTTGGGTTCTTAAGATGGGTGATGTCATTTCCAGTTGTTTAGTTTTACAAGAGAAGGTAGATAGGATCAAATTGATGTGTTTATTGACGGACTTCTGGTCAGAATGCCATTCCTCTAAGAACGTCCTTGCATGTCTTAGTATGTGCGTGCGTTGTCCCAATCAAAGTGGTGCCCTTCTTTGTCTGTATGTATGGAACATAGTGATAATGGGTCATGTCTTTTGGTGGCCAGTTGGTGTTCATGTATCCTGGTAACACGACAACAGGACAGTTTCAATGGCAGAAAAATGATTTTATACTCACTGTTTAATTAATGTGTTGTGCAGATATGTAACATTTTTCATATGTGCACAACACATTCTAAATGAACAATGGAGACACAGTTAACTGAAAGTGATGCATATGATGTATAAAATTTATAAAACATTAAAACATCATTTGATTCTCATCTAAAATGATATGTTCCCCTTCTCTCAACGTTCCCTCCTTTTCTGGAATCCTCTACGCCAATCTCTCATTCTTATCAGGATGTGTATTATAAATTCTTCCTTCTGGTGTCCCAGCTTATTTCAGTTAATCCCCTTTCTACCAGAATTCAATATATTGGCCTGTTGGGTACTTTCCAAAGCTAGTGTCTGTCACATTATTGGAGATAAAAATTCTGGCATCAGACCCAGCATTTGAACATATTGCTCTGTTGTACATGCACTGTACATAGGACCACAGCACACAGGAATTGTCAAAACATTGGGGGATGTTCATCTCCTTTCTTTCGATGATCTAGTTTTCTCATATTTCACATTTCATCATCTATGTTGTCTCGTTCTTTCTCTCTTTGTATCTAGTTAAGAAATTTACCAATTATTCTTTGCGTCCCTTCTCTCAAAGCTCCTTCTTTAGGTTTATATCTATTGCTCTCTTCTTGATGTAATGTGATTATAATTGAGCAATGTAACTAAAAAGACATTTGGAAGGAGCTGGTCACAGTCAATTGGAAGGGGAACTGAGCAGGGCAGACCATGTAACAGCAAAAGCTGGAATCTCTGGGGATATTTCGGAGGATATCAGAAATTCTCCCAAAGGAGATGAAACATACTCATGGCAGGACAAGGCAGCCATGAGCGATAAGGCATCAAACCAAAAGAGGAAACATACAATGTGGTGAAGATGATTGGGAATCCAGAGAATGCATTGGCTCTGAAACTACATAAGGCTGACATCACTGACACTGCAGAGCTCTTAATCATGGTCAGGGAGAGAAACAGAGGGAAATGCATTCACTTTAAACACAGAAGATGGTATTACTAAGGAAAAAGATTCAGATGAATTAAACAATTGAATTAAAATCAGTTAATTGGTTTTGCAGAATGTGTCAGATTGAAGGCATGACCCGGGGAGAGACCCTCAGCAGAATGAGAGTATGAAAATGGAAGTATTTCCACATCAGAAACCAGAGTAGGTCACTGAGTACATGACTGATGGGTGAATGGGTATCGATGTGAACTAAGGGACAGACAGCAGAATTGCATTGCAGGTATTGCAGCTCAAAACTGCGTATTTATGTAGTGCTGTAGACTACAGCAGCAGGAGAAGCAGAACAGCATTCAAACACAGCCTGTAACATTTAGCCTCGAATAATTTCCTCAGTCTGCCATTGCCATCAATACGATCTACGTTTCAGTAATGACTGTGGGTGAACATGACTGGATCAGAACCACGTGAACCTAAACCTGACGCGAACCCATTAAAGCTACCACACTTGACTAACAGATCTGGTCGAAGCTCCGCAGTCCTGTCACATTCTGTCATAAATGGTGATGAATGATTAAACAAATGACTGGAGCAAAGGGATCCACAAATATCCCCATCCTCAGTAATCAAACAGCTCTGCACATCAGTGTAAAAGACCAGGATGTGGTAGCTGCACCAAGCTCAGCCAGAAGTGTTGAGTTGATGAACCACCTCACCCTCGCCATGATACCCACAGAATCACAGATGCCAGTCTTCAACCAAGTCAATTTGCTGTATGTGACATGAAGAAACAGCTGAACACAGTACGTACGAAAAAGACAATGGTCCCTGACCCCATTCCTGCAATAGGACTGAAGACTTGTGCTGCACAACAAGCCGTGTTCCTGGGGAAGCTGTTTCATTCCAGCTCCAACTCTGACATCGCCCTGGCAATTTGGAAAATTACTCAACTATGTCCAGTTCCTAAGAGGATTATAATTACAATCTGAACAGTTACCTCCCCCTCAGACCCACCACGACTGTCAAATTGGTGGGAGTTCTTTTTGACAGAGTTATCAAACAGCACAGAAATAACCTGCTCAATTTGATTTCAGACAGGTCCCCGTGTAGAGATGGTGCTGCTGTGGAAAGGTCACTGGATTACTAATCCAGACCAGGCTAATGCTCTGGCAGCTTGTGTAAGTTAAACACAATTGACAAAATATTTAAGATGCAAAATCTGGTGTCCGTAAATAATGACCTTCAAGCCAATGTCGATTGTACACACCAATTTGCTTCACAAATGTACTTTCAGAAAGTGGATCTCCCGTGCTTTCCTGGTCTGGCCTAAACGTGACTACAGACACACAGACATGTGGTAAACTTTTCAATGGTCTCTGATTCCGCCAACCAGGACATTCTATTGTATCAAACTGTTCCGAGGTCTAAAGGATAAAACCAGAAAGAACACCCGGGCCCAGCCTCAGTATCGGAAAAGGCAATGAGAAACACAGTCCTGTTGACCCTGCAGAGACCTCCTTCCTAATATCTGAGAGCTTGTGACAACATTTACAGACTGCACAGAAACATCGGGAATGGAGTAGGCCATACAACACATTGAGCCTTCTCCATTCCAGTTCATGTTCAAACATCTCCTCAATGCACTTTTCCGACACACTGTACACATCCCTAAATGTGTTTAACCGTGGGAAGCGATAAAGTAGGAAGTGCAGTAGGCCATTTGGTCTGTCGAGTTTCCTACCCAATTCAATATAATGATACCTGACCCTTTATTTCCATATCGTTCTCCTTCTCTCCCACCATTCCTTTACTGTCTCTACGTCCGTATTTATATTCGGTGTCTTGGCTTCCAGATTCGAGTGCATTCCCCAGGTTCACCAGACGCTGAGGGCAGACATTTATTGTCATCTCATTGCAGAATGGTCTGTCTGTATCTAATACTGTGGACCCTTGTTTTAGACACCAGAGCCTGGGGAATTATTATCCCTGCTTCCAATCCGTCTCACCCTGTCAGAGCTTTATATATCTCACTGAGATCTCCACCCATTTTCCTAAACCCCATGGAATACAGGCCCAGTCGCCCCAAACTCTGCTCCCACAACAAGCCTGTCATCACAGAGATCCGTCTGGTCATCCTTCACTGCTCTCCCTCAATGTTAGGTTTGTCCTTTATTAGGTACTGAGACCAAACCTGCACACAATACTGCACAGTGTTTGAGACGGTGTCTCAACAACACTCTGTACAGCTGCAGTTAGACACCCTTACTCCTGGATTCAAATCCCCCTGAAATGAAGGTCAGCACATCATTGATCTTCCTGCCTGCTTTCTGCTCCTGCAATATTGCTTTCAGTGACTGGTCCACAGGGAGATCCACATCCTTTGCAATGTTACAGCTCCCCACTTGGTGGGTCTATGTACACTGGGCAGCGTG
This sequence comes from Chiloscyllium plagiosum, assembly GCF_037043375.1. Lineage (NCBI taxonomy): Eukaryota > Metazoa > Chordata > Chondrichthyes > Orectolobiformes > Hemiscylliidae > Chiloscyllium > Chiloscyllium plagiosum. The sequence continues at coordinate 16,013,499 of NW_028270189.1, forward strand.
TGAATGCCATTCCCAGTGTTGACTTCTGGCTTCAGACCTCACTGTGCTGCAGGGACCTCGGAGGTCTGCGCAGAAAGAAACAATAAAAAGGAGCATATGTCGCTTTTTAGATCAACATGTTTCAAACAATCCCTTTTCAAATGAAAAGCTGCCAATCTCTTGTTCCCACCAAAGGGCACACCGTCACCTCTACCCATATTGCTCTCCATCTGCCACATATTTGCCCATTCACTCCACTTGCCTTAGTCACCTTAAAAAATTTTTACAACCTCCTCACCCACTCGCAATGCAACATCCTTTAGTTTTCTCAGCAGGTTGTGATATATTGTATTTGATTCCCACAACCACATTTTTAATGGATATTGTGAACAGCTGGTACCCGAGCACCGATCCCTATGATACCTCAGCAACCTTCCTCTGTTAAAAAAAAATCTGTTTTTTTCAATTTATTTATTTCGTGAATCTGGGTGTGACTGGCTGGGCCAGCATTTATTGCCTGTCCCTGGTTGCCCCTTGAGAAGGTGGTGGTGAGCTGCCTTGTTGAACAGCTGCAGCCCACTGTGGATTCAGTGATAGTAACACCATTGAATGCCAAGGGACGGTGGTTAGATTGTATTTTAGTGGTGATGGTCACGGTGTGACATTTGTGTTATGTGAATATTACTTGCCACTTTTCAGCCTGGATACTGTCCAGATCTTGTTGCATTTGGACATGGACTGCTTCAGTATCTTAGGAGCCACAAATGTTGCTGAATATTGTGCAATCATTGGCAAACATCCCCACTTATGATCTTAGAATAGAGGCAATGTCATTGATGAAGCAGCCCTGAAGATGTTTGGGCCTAGGCCACTGCCCGAGGGACTCCAACAGACTTGTCCTGGAGCTGAGTTGACTGGCCTTTATCAACCATGACCATCTTCCTCCGTGTCAGGTATGATTCTAACCAGCGGGGAGTTTGCCCCTGATACCCATTGATTCCAGTTTTGTTTACGCCCCTTGATGCCACACTTGGGAGAAGACAGCCTTGTTTTAAAGGACTGTCACTCTCACCCCACCTCTGGAATTCAGCTCTTTTGTCCATGTTTGAACCAAGGTAATGAGGTCAGGAGCTGAGTGGCCCTGGGGCAGCCCAAACTGGGCGTCATTGACCAGGTTATTGCTGAGCAGGTGCAGCTTGAAAGCACTGAGACATTCCACCACTTTACTGATGATCGAGAGTAGACTGATGGAGTGGTAATTGGCCGGATTGGATTTGTTCTACTTTTTATATACAGGAGATACTTGGGGTAATTTCCCATGTAATCGGGGAAATGTAATTGTAACGGTATTGGAACAGCTTGGTGAGGGCAGTGACAAGGTCTGGAGAACAACTTTTCAGTACTATTGACAGAATGTTGTCAGAGTATGTACCCTCTGGTGTATCCAGTATCTCCAACTGAATCTGGATATCGCGTGGAGTGAATCAAATTGGCTGATGGCTGGTAACTGGATTGCTGAGGACCACTGGAGGAGGCTGAGGTGCATCATCCACTCAGTACTTCTGATTGAAGATTGTTGTGAATGCACCAGCCTAATCTTATACACTGAAGTGCTGGGCTTTTCCATCATTAAGGATTGGGATACTCGTGGAATCTCCTCCTCCAATGACATGTTTAATTGTCCATAACTATTCTCATCTAGAACTAGAAGGACTGCAGAGCTTAGATCTGAACCGTTGCTTGTGGGATCACTTAGTTTTGTCTATCACTTAGTGCTTATGCTGTCTGGCGCACAAGTTGTCCTGTTTGGTGACTTCATCAGGCTGACACCTCATTGTCAGGAATGCCTGGTGCTGCTCCTGCCCTCCTGCACACTCCATTGAACCAAGTTTGATCCTCTGGTTTGATGGTAATTGTTGTGAGGGGGATATGCCAGGCCATGAGGTTGTGCTGCAGTACAATTCTGCTGCTATTGATGACTTGCAACACGTTATGGAAACCCAGATAGATCTGTTCGAAGTCTGTCCCAGTTAGCACGGTGACAGTGCCACCTATGCTGGTGGAGCTTATTCTCAATGTGCAGGTGTGACTTTATCTCCACAATAACTATGCAGTGGTCATTCTTCACGATAATGTCATGGACAGATACTTCTGCAACTGGCAGATTAGTAAGGCTGTGGTCAAATATGGCTTTTCCCTCTTGTGGGTTCCTTCACCACCTGCCGTAGACCCAGTCTATCTGGTATATCCTTTAGGACTCGGCCAGCTCAAGCAGTAATTCTGCTGCTGAACCACTCTTTTTGTGGACATTGACATCCCCTACCCAGAGTACATTTTGTACCTTTGCCACCCTCAGTGCTTCCTCCAAGTGTTGGTCAGCTTGGAGGAGTACTGACTCATCAGTTGGGAGAGGCTGGTACATCGTAATTAGCAGGAGGTTTCCTTTCTCATGTGTAAACTAATGCCATGAGTCTTCCTGGGATACAGTTCACTGTTGTGGACTCCCAGAGCAATTCCCTTCCAACTGTATCCCACTGTGCCATCACGTCTGCTTTGTCAGTCCTGATGGTGAAACAGTAGATATCCGGGGAAGGTGATGGGGTGTCTGGGACATAGTCATCCTCACAGAATCAGACCTTTAATACCAGGTCAGGCTGTTGCTTCACGTGTCTGTTTTTTTCTATTCTCTGTTTCCTGCCAGCTGTCCCATTCTAGAAACATGGCCATATATTCGCCCCAATCCACTAAGATTTGATTTTGCAAACTAGGCTGGGAGATTTATCAACATTTTTTCTGAAAATCCACGTGTTCAACATCCATTGTTTCTCTTTCATTTGTCTCCCCGTCAGTTTCTCAAACATAATTCCCATTTCATAAATCTATGTTAGTGTTGTCTATGACCATTACTTTCAGCCCCAATAATTTCTCCCAAACAATTTACTTACTATGTTCTATGTTCCATGTACTATTTCGTTTTCCCACACCAGACTTGGTTTTCCTGGTATTGTCAGAAAGTTCTGTGAAGACAGAACTGAAGTTGTGGATTCATAGTTTTGCCATTTCCCTGTTTCCCATTCCCCATTCTCTGGTTTCAAACTGGAAAAAAACCTGCACTGTTTTTTCATACTTCTCACATTGATATAATTTGACAAGCTACAACAGTTCACTCTTATAAACTTTGTAAACATTATCTTCAGAAACCCACCAATTCATGTCTTAAGCTGCTCAGCTCCACATCATATACTCACAGGAGCATAGTTTCTGTACCAACAGAAATACAGTTGTCCCACTTTCCAACACCAGGCCCATAGCCTGGAATGTTATGAAGCTTCCAGGTACTTTTAACGGTTGAGAGGTTAGCCGTGATAACTCCCCTCTCAGGAAGTACCCTCTCTGAACCTCGAAACCTTCACTTTTAGATTAGATTTCTTACATTGTGGAGACAGGCCCTTCGGCCCAATAAGTCCACACCGCCCCGCCGAAGCGCAACCCACCCATACCCCTACATTTACCCCTTACCGAACACTACGGGCAATTTAGCATGGCCAATTCACCTGACCTGCACATCTTTGGACTGTGGGAGGAAACCGGAGCACCTGGAGGAAACCCATGCAGACACGGGGAGAATGTGCAAACGCCACACAGTCAGTCGCCTGAGTCGGGAATTGAACCCGGGTTCTGGCGCTGTGAGGCAGCAGTGCTAACCACTGTGCCACCGTGCCGTCCACTTTAAAATTGTGCTCCCTGGTTCTTGACCCTCTGTCTAAAAGGAACAGCTGCTGTCTATCCACCCTGTCCATGCCCCTTGTTAATTTATCCTTCTGAATCACATCCTCCGCAGCCTCCTCTGCTCCAATGTAAACAACCTGAGCTTATCCAGCCTCTCTCCATAGCTGATATGCTCCATCCCAGGGATCATCCTGGTGAATCTCCTCTGCAACCACTCCAGTACAATCACATCCTTCCTGTAATCTGGCTCCCAGAACGACATGCAGTACTCCATCATGGACTAAACCAAGCCCCGTATAGCACTTATAATCTACTCCCTGATTAATAAACGCTACACCCAAGGTTCAATTCTTAACTAGTCCATTACCCTGTTCAGTCACATTCAGGGATGTGTGGAGAAACACCCTGTGAGCTTCCTAGTGTGCTGCCAATCATTGTGTACACCCCATGTCTGGTTCCTCCTTCCAAAGTACATCACCTCATATTTATCAGGATCACATTCCATCTGCCATTGATCTGCCCATCTGATCATTCCACTTGTAAAATCAGAACTTCCTCCTCACTGCCAACCACCCGGCCAATCTTTGTGTCAAACACAAACTTACTTATCACAACTCCCAACCCTCCACCCACCAACACAGCCCCCCTCCAGGTTCACATCTATACCATTTATGAATGCTACAAATAATAAGGGACACTGCACTGATCTCTGTGGTACACCAGGGGACACTGGTCTCCAGTCACACAAACAGACTTCTCCCACCACCCTCTGCCTCCTGACACTAAGCCAATTTTCGTTGTAGCTTGTCAAGTTATCCTTGATATTGTGAGATTTTACATTATTTTTTCAATTTTCCATGTGGGACTTTGTCAAAGGCCTTGCTGCAAAACTAAATAAGCGACCTTCTCAGACTAATTCAATCAAATTCATTAGGTGTGACTTCACTCTGATAAAGTCCTGATGATTATCCCTGATCAAACCTTGCGATTCTGATTGGAGTTGGATTTTCTCCTTCTCTATTTTCTCCAGTAGTTTCCCGAACAGTGATCTAATACTTGCTCATCCGTAGTTACCTTGGAAAATATCTACCACGCTTACTGTGAAGTGGAATCATAATAGCTGCTCTCCAGTCCTCTGGCACCTCCCCTGGGGTCAGATTCCAATTAAAATTTCTTCCCTTGACTCCAACAGTGTCCAGACCTGCGGATTTGTCCAATTTTATACCAGACAAAGCCTCAAACACCTGCTCGTATTTTACATCAATCTCTTCAAGAGCTTTCCGGTCCATCTTCTCCAATTCTGTACCTGCATCCTCCTTCTCCCAAGTAAAACAGCTGTGATGTTTACATGTACCAATCTATCAATGTTCTCCGGGTTGACGCACTGATTGCCCCTTTGGTTTCTAATGGACACTAACTGTTTGCTGATTATTCTGTTCTACTTGTCCGTGTAGAATACCGTGGGATTCTCCCTAATATCGCCTGCTTGCACTTCTCCATGTCCCTCTGTTATTCAGTCCCCTATATGTTCCTAAGCTTCTAAGTTTCACTACAATCACCTCTCATCTTTTGAAACTGGAGATCACAGGCTGTGTTTCCCCATCAGACAATCTTGCCATTTTATGGATTAGTCTGGAAAATACGTTTTGCAGTTCCTCTGTAGTCAATATATTCTATCTTAGATTGGGACTCCAAATGGTCCGCAATACTTTAATTTCAGTCTCAGCAACTCTCTATGCAGCTGGTGCATGACATCTTCTATATTTCAATTACATACACATGAATGTTAACCTAATTTTGCGTTTCCTATTTGCACGCGTTCTTCCCAATTCCTTTCACTTTAACTTTTCTTATGAAGTTAGTGGGAGAGTTCTTAAAAAAGATCCTCCTGAATATCCAACCATACGTTATCCATTAGCTCCTTGTTGCATACGTCCACAAGAATCATCTTCAAACCGTTCCAAAAAATGTTTGCCACGTATGGTTTTCGTTTCATCGATGCATGATCATCCTCCCCAGTTTTCCCATTATCTTCTATATATCCAGTAACAACGTTCTTTGTAATTCAGCCCAAGAGACACCCGACCGCGGATTACAAGTTAACTGATCTGTAGTTCACCACTCTCCATCTTCATCCGTTCTTAAACTGTTGGATAATATTTATAACTTTTGCCATATCCAGAATGGCTAAATGTCGTTCAGGAATATATTGGAAAAAAACATGAAAATTCGCAATGGAATCAATACGTCTATTGCTGCTTCCTCTGATATTCTTGTATGAAGTACATCTGATCTGTCAGATTTATAAATACTCAATCCAGTTTTCTTTTCAAAGATGACCTCAACACTGATAAGAATGATCTTAAACTTTACTTGCACAAGTCCCGTGGTCACTTGGTATTTCTGGGAGAATTTCTGGATATTCTATCTTGAAGATAGACACAAAGAAACTGTTTCTTTCTCCTGTGATTTCTCTGTTCTCTACAATAAAGTACCCTGCTCGCACGCATACTGTTCCATATTTGACCTTGTTTTTACATTAGTTTCATACACTGATGTACTTTTTTTTAGCAGTCTTTATGTTTTATTAGCAGTCTTTATGTTTTTCTTTCGCAGTTTGTATGTTTTTCTTTTGTTTGCATGCTGTTTCGCTTTTTTATTTCCTTCTCGGTTTCTTGGTCATCCGTTGCTGGGTCCTACATTTCTCCGAATCCACTGGCTTACTACAACACTTGGCATTTTTCTAAGCTGCTTCTATTGACCTAATAGGTAGTTAAAGGTGAGGCTGAAAGGGTTAGGTCGGAGAGGAGGGTGGACCAGATTGATGGGAAGGAAGATGAACACATAGGAACGTTCAAAAGGGGGGAGTGTGCTGAGTTGGAAGATTGGACTGGGATAAGGTGGAGTTAGGGGAAATGGGGAAACTGGTGAAATCTACATTAATCCCCTGTGGTTGGAGGGTCCCAAGGCAGAAGAACAACCTTTCTCCATCCATGCTTCGGGTGGTTAGGTTTTGGCGATGGAGGAGGCCCAGGACTCTCATGTCCTTGGCAGAGTGGAAAGGAGAGGTAAAGTGTTCAGTCACAAGGTTGTGGTGTTGGTCAATGTGGCTGTTCCAGCGATGTTCTCTGAAATGATCCACGTGTGTCTCGCCAATGTGGAGAAGACCACACTGAGTTTAAAGGATGCAGTAGATAAGGCGTTCTGTCTCCCTTAATCACCTATCACTTTCAACATCACCTTCATCTACCTATCGCATTCCTAGCTACCTGCCTCCTGCCACACCCCCTTCTCATTTAACTCTCAGCTCCCTTGACCCAGAAGCCTCATTCCTGGTGAAGGGTTGTGCCCGAAACGACAATGCTCCTGCTCCTCGTACGCTGCCTGACTGTGCTTTTCCAGCGCCACTGATCTCCAGCAGCTGCAGTGCCCACTTTCTCCTCACACCTTCAGGGCTTGCATGATTCAGATTTATAACAGTTACTTCAAATAAAACAAAAACTACCGTGTACTCAAACAGCATAAAAGAAAACCAATGTATTGTGGTCACTATTCCCAAAAGGTCCTTTTAAAGTAAAGTTTTCAATTAGCTTTTATGATCATCCAACATCAATTTCTAAATAACCTGATCTCTAGCTCTGTGCTCAACAAAATGTTAATGCCAGCTATCTAACACATGCTCATGAAATCCATTTTTCCCAGCATGAGCATTCAGTTTGGTTAACACAGTTTATATATAATGTAAACAGTGCATTATTACTGCAGTAGCCACAATTGTGTATATCTCATTTTCCTGTTTTATAACCTGCCCAACATTTGTATTGCAGCTATCACTTTGATATATAACCCCCATCAATGTTTCCTGCTCCTTGCTGTTTTTACGCTCCACATTACAAGATTCTGTAGAATCTGAGTGACGTGGACTTTGGGGAGATTAATGGTAGAGATCATCTTGCCACATCATTTATGATCTTCTTAAGCATCATCGTGACATTTTCTCCAGACCTCCCGTTATGCTAGTGGAGTAGAGAAGGACAATGATCGTTCAACAATGCTCTGTATTTCCCCCAGAGAGCTGAGACTGCTCTAACCTGGGTGGGAACCTTACGGCAGGCTGGTAAAGCATTGCTGCTGCTGTACAGGATCTTAGTGAGATCACATCTGGAGTAGTGTGTACAGATTTGGTCTCTTGGATGAAGAAAGGATGTTATTATCTTGGAAGCAGCTCAGAGATGGTCCCCTCAACTGATTCCTGCAATGAGGGTGCTAACTTATAACGAAAGGAAGATCAGGTTGATCCAATAGCCATTGGAGTTTACAAAAATGAAAGAAGATCTTATTTCAACATAGATGACAGGAAGGAGTCAACAACTGAAGCGAATTACACAGATAATGGAGGAATCCATTCCGTTCTTCAGCCTGTTACACACGAACAACAGAAGGATATTCAGGCCTTTGACCCTGTTACACCTGTTCAGCCCCTGGAGCCTGATGTATATTTACAGGAGGAGGCCAATCAGCCCCTCTAATCTACAACACTGGCCCCAGAGTAGGCCATGCTGCACCAGTATCCTATTACACAGCAACAGGATAAGTCCATTCAGCCTCCTCAAGTCTGTAACATAGGAACTGAAAGCGGTCACACAGTGACTGGAGATTTGTTACACTGGGATAGCAGGAAGCCATTCATACCCACCGAGTCTGTTGCAAGAGAATTGGATAAGGATAAAAACTATTTGAGACTTATTTCATGAGAAAAGAGGAGGTAATTCAGACACGTGTCTGTTGTATGGGAACAAGAGAAGACCAATCGCCATCTTAGTCCCATCTCTGGGATACAAGAGGAGACCGTTCAGTACCTCCACCTATTATGGAGAAATATGAGAAGACCCATCAGCCCCTCAAAATGTTGCACAGCAACGGGAAGTTTCCATAATCCCCCACTCCTCTAACGCATCAACAGGGAGTGGTCATTCTGGCCTTGGAGATGATAACATGGGAACGCCAGAAAGACTTCATCCCATCGATTTTGTACACCAGCAGGAGGATGGGTCCAGTCAGCCACACATACCGCTTATGCAGCAAGTGGAGCACATCTCTTAAAACCCTTTTGCCAATCAAATAGGAATTCAAAGAAAACGTAAAGGTTTTAGAAAGGGAAGAACTTATAATAACTGAATACATTAGGGAGTAAAATGTAACAATAAAGTATTGTAATTTAAGGCAAATTATTAGAATCCATTGTTGTGGACATTTGCAAACGTAAACCACAATTCATCGGAGTCAACGTGGTTTTACAAAGGATAAATCATGATTGAAGTGTTTTCTTGAGTTATTTAAAGATGTGACAAACAAGGTGGATAGTGGGAATCCTGGAAATGGAATATATCTGGTCTTCGTGAAGGATTCAAATACGTTGCTTCTCCAAAGAGTGCGTGGTAAGATCAGAGAGCATCGGTTTAGGAGTAATGTATTGGCTTGGATGGAGGATTGGTTAACCAACAAAGTGCAGTCAGATGAATTAATTGTGTCATTTTCTATTGGAAAATGCAATTTGTTGGGTGCCATAGATTTCAGTTCTCATGCTTCAACCATTTGTGATCGACATTATTACTCGGTTGACGGGATAGAAAATGCTATAGCTACATTTTCAGATGACACTAATATTGGTGGGAAATTACTTCGGAATGATGATGCAAGAGATTTAAAAACAATATGTATAGATTGGGTGAATGGGCAAACATTTGCCAATGAAAATTAAAGTGGATAAATATGGGGTTATTCAAGTTGGCCAGCCTAATAAAAAGGCAAATTATTATCTAAATGGAGAGAAACTTCAAAGTGCTTAAGTGCAGAGGGATTTGGGTGTCTGCTTGCATATCACAGAAAACTTACTTGCGGGTACTTGAAGTAATGAGGAATGCAAGCATAACTTGAGTGTTTATTTGTAAAAGGATAGAGTAGAAAGGTTGCTGTAGCTATGCAAGGTGTTAGTGAGGCTGCAACTGGAGGACAGTTTGGGTGTCCTGCAGAATGAGGTATTTCTATTGGAGGCAATTCAGAAGAGCTTCATCAGATTGATTCCATATTTGAAGTGTTTGTTTTATGAAGAGAAATTGACCAGTTCAGGCCTATACTGTCGAGTTCATAAGAATGAAATGAGATCTCATTGAGGTCTGTAAAATGCTAAACGTAATTGAAAGTGTAGATGTGGAGTGGATATTTTTTCATGTGGCGCAATCTACAATAAGAGACGAGAGTTTGAGAGCGAGAGATGGCAGGAAAGTGGAACAGAGGACGCGATGACATCAGCCATGATTGTATTCCATGGCAGAGCAAGTTCGAAGGGTTGGATTCCTGACTGATGCTCCTTGTTCATATTCAGCTTTACGGCTGTGTTACACAGTAATGGGGTAGAATTATGTATCAAACAGGAACCAGGCACTCCGGATAAATCAGTCTAAATCAGTTTGACAGAACGTCACCAGAGGAGTCACACAGTGACCAGTGCTGGGTCCTCAACTATTTACAATCTATATCAATGATCAGGAGGATGGAACAGATATACAGATACTGAGTTTGGTCATGTTGCTGTGATAAGCAAGAGATTAAATTATCAAGAGAGGGTGGAGGGTCTACAGATAAATGCAGAGAGGTAAAGGCAATGGATAATAATTTGGCAGCTGCAATATAACATGATATAATCTGTCATTTCATTTACAGGAATAACGGAAGGCAGTATGTTACTGAAATGGAGAGGGATCACAGGGATTAATAATACTGTGTATTGGGGGGTTCACTCTGACCCGTTCAGACAGGGGAGGTTTTACTCCATCCCTGATTGTCTGCTCCTTGACGCTCCAAGTGACCCCATTGCTCTCCGTGCACATGGAATACTTTGAAGTGTTTGATTGGTGATGGGGGATGCTGTTATCAAACGTGTATCAAGGGGATGGTCTTTATCCAAGATACATTCATTCCTTTCTACATGGAGATCTGAAGACGATGGGAATGGCTGCCTGCTTGTGAATGAAGAGGCTGTGGTTGCTGTCTGGACAGGGGTATTCACCAACATGATGTACTGTGATGGGCACGCTGCAAGATTAATACAGAGAGTGCGCCTTCAGTTCCTCTACCTCTCCCCATTGACACGGCTACTCCGCAGATGCCATGTAGACCATCGAGAATCCCACTATACTGGATACACCCGGCAGCTCCCTGCTGAGGGAGAAACAATGTATTTACCTCACCATATATATCCTCCGTCACTGAATGGTTACATTGATGGCAACATACTGGGAGATGATGAATATGTCACCTAGTCCTGTTTGAAAAGTTCCAGAAGATAGAAGCTGAATGAAACTGTGACCCGAACAGCCACTGGCAGCACCGTCCTTCCCCCTGGTGTGAAGCTGCAGGACGTGTTAAAGGAGTTGACACCGCTCTGTGACCAGCTCCATATTCAATCAGAGTCCCCTCACACTCTGCTACTGGGTTAAGTGGAGCTTGGGAAGCTGTTCCGGAAAATTCCGGGGTGGAAGCAGCAGTTCTCTTTCCCCACACACACTCACTGCGTGGTTTCAGAGCCTCCCCTCTCTGCAACCTCTGCTCCATTTGTTGTTCATGTTGCAGACCCAGATGTTGTAACTCCAGTCCCCAGGCTCCATCCAAGAGTCCACAGGGTCACCAAATCCTCAGGTCTCCCTGAATCTCTGAGGCAGCTCACAGCATAACTTCCAGCAAACCATCCCCAGCTGCTGCACTAACTTTTCAATAACAGGAGTCAGTTAGAACAGACCGGATTCCCGCAAAATATTTTAAGAAGGCCGCTTAGACCCAAACCTTTCCTTATTGTGAATATAGATGGGAAGTGTGCTTGCCAGATATGTTGTGATTGGTCATACCACTCGACATTAGGCAAAATATAATCTATTTAAATGCTTTAGTTAAAATACAATCAAAGAAAAGAACATTTCGGGATGACTTATATGTTGGAACAATTACACATACAATAGATACCATACCTTAATGGTATACACTGCTTGGCACAAAGATATATTCAAATACAGATTCTTACATTGTAGTTTTCTGATCCAGGAGAAATCAACATAAATAGATATCTCAGAGAGAAAGGCAGCTGGGGATCAAGTATTGACACTTCCAACCATTCTGGGAACCGAACAGCTTCTGAATGCTGCAGCTAAAAACAAAACAAAGAAAACTGGTCTGGGAGAGCTGACCACTGCCCTTCCATCGTTACCACCGTTTTAATGAAACCTAAAGGCTTTCTCAGTTATTTACTTAAACTGTTTTCAGACAGCAGTTCTGCACCTCTGCCTTTAAAAGCTCTCATCAAAAAAAAAAAACCGAATAGAAAATAACCTTTTTACAGTGATAGTATTCTCACAACTCCACCTTTAATAAAATGATCCATCAATATATACAAATGGATTCATTTTAGACCGCCTAATCTTCCACTATTAGTAGACTGGAATGAACATATATTACATTGACTCTGAGCATACAAATGTTCACAACTCGATTCGATTTCAGTCATTTCACTCCTGCCACAGAATGCCTTTTGTCTTTCTTCATCCAAGTCTCTACAACATGTCAAAACTTAGGTTTTCTCGCCCTGTCAACTTTATAATTTCAATAAGCTCAATAAAAACGGACTGGTATTTTTCTCCCTAAACTTCTCCAAAATCTTTAAGGGTCACGATCAGTGATAAAGATTTGTCCCATGTATGTTATTGGCAATTTAAATGCTGAAATGTTGTAATGCCAACGCCAAGCTCAAGGCCTCCTTCCCCATTGTGGAATAAATCTGTTGATGTTTCTACTGGACACTCCAACCACACGTTACATAATGGAGCACTTCTCATCTCTCCAATACTCCTTCTGAATGACATAGCTCCTCATGTCTCAGCATAAAAATATTACATCCTTATGTACCACTTCGTGATGTAACCGCTTCACCTGCTAATGCTGGCCTACACCAGTAAACCTTACTCTCACAGGGATATGTTTTAAGAAGATCTCGCACATTCTTCTCAATCCCTCACAGAAACCAAACTTTGATTTCTGAACCCAATCATCATTATCAGCCATTCAGCTTCTAATCTTGCCATAGTAACTCTCTGCTCTTCCACACGAGTTCTCACGACTGCAGGAAGTGAATTGTTAACTTCTCCAAAATTAGAGTCTCTCTCAGAGTGCCATAACTTTGCTCTGTTTTAATACCCTTCCCCACCTTTCAAAATTACTTTGTTTGATTCTTTCAAACACAACGTGCGTTTAACCAGGGATGCTATTTTAGATTCCTGAAACACTTTCGGCTTTTGGCACAAGCTCATATGCACTTCAGATGGCTTTCTTCACCTCCTCCGATAAGGATGCAAATACCTATCAGCTTTGTTTGGATAAACTAAATCCACATGTTCTCTGGCCACTGCACTTGTTTAGCCACTTTCTGAAATGAAATTAAAAAGGCTCCCCCATCATTCTCATCAAATTTAGATAATGCCTGGATGTATTTAAACAGATCCTGATCAGGCCTTTGGCTACTATAGGGTTGCTCAACCTCACTATCCTCTAATGAAAATCCATACCAAATGAAGAGGAATTTAGAATAGCTTAACTATTGTAAACCTTAAGCGAATAATGGATACAGTGCGTTCTGCAAATGAACTGTTCAATCTATTAAAATCATCTAAACACACCCCTTGGCAAAAAGGAACATTCAGACATGCATTCTTGCATACAGTTCTCCAATCCAGGAGGAAACACCATCAAGTGAGGCTTTAGAGAGAGTAACAGCTAGGGATAATTTACTAAAACTTCCAACCCCTCTGGGACCCCAAGCACCCCGTGATTGTTACAGCTGCAAGAAAAAACAAACTAGAAAGCCTGGTCTGTGTGAGCTGTCCATTGTTACTACTATTTATTAAAAACCCTAAAAGCCCCGTGAGTTATTTGCTTGAGCCGTTTTCAGTAGGCACTTTGGCTTTTAAGACCTCTTACTAAAAAAAATGAGAAGCTAACGTTTTAATTAAAAAGTAACAGCATTGTCAGGCAATTTAGATGCCTGGTCCTTCACTCAATGGGCTTGCTCGTGTTACTGATCGGAAGGTCACCTGAGAGGGACAACCACAGGTACAGACCAAGTTACAAGGATGTGTCTCATAACTTCTGAAACACACCTGCCCATGGACCATAACATGGAACATACCAGGAAGTGAACAACAGTTTGACACACACCATTTCAGTATTTCTGAGCTACACAATGCCAGCACTCGATACACCAGGGAGCCAAAACCCAAGGCCAGGGAAAGATACAGAGGGACAGAGAGATTCACATTAAAGACAGAAACAGACAATTAATTAACTGAAAAGATGTTGTGGAAATATGGGGAAAAAGAAAGGGCAGTGGGACTAACTGGAGAAGTGGGATCTTCGTGAGTAAATTTACAAGAATGACAACATTGAATAAAGGCATTGTCAGATCAGCTGGATTGGTTTGTCACATCAAATTCTCTATCTGCTTCACAGAACATCACAAACAACATAAACTGGGACAAGATGACAGCGCAGCATGGAGAGCTGTGCAGACCATGCTAGTGTGTTGTTCAGTGAACTGCACTATTTGCCCAGCATAGAGAGTATTGCAAACGTTACTATCATATGCTAACTTTCCTCGCATCAGATTACTGCTTGCAATGGGAAGGTTTGCTCTCTGTGTGTGTGCGCGCGATTGGCGTGGTTGAATGCGAAACTCACTGTTTGAGAAGGAACGCACATGGAGGAAACTTTTAAATACGAACAAGTGGCAGGCTTTTTGTTAATCAACAGAGAGAACGAGGGAAGTTTCATGGACAGATGAGATAAAGTGTTTGAGAATATTAAAATAAAGTCATTGCCAGACACAACAGCAATATACATCGGTGTGCACATGAATGACAGATGGATGGGGGTTTGGTGTGAATTCGAATCAGATTTGCTTCGGCAGGTTTGAAGCCGGGAGCGTCAGCAGCAGATTATTGCCTTCATTAAGCCTGCATTTCATAGCTCAAGATTCAAACAGCAGATGGAATAAGCAGTGAGATATATTCTGGAGTGGTGAGTATTTCAAGTTAGAAATGGTCAGGACATGGTGTCAGGAATCAGCTCGTGGTCAAAGGGATCTCCCACAGTTGTGACTTGTCTGCTTCAGCTGTAGATATTGGCCAGGGATGGGATGGAAACAGTGGAAGGAAGTGGAATTTGTAACCAGAGCAGTAGACGGTGACCTCTATACTCTTAACAGCAAAGGCAATGCTACAATGCATTGTGGTTCTCCCCTGAAACTGAATAGATCAACATAGAGACCCGGAGTAACACTGCCAGAGCAGAGAGCGAGACAGTAATTGAACGCATTCATTCATGTAGTTAGTAGTGGTCTGTAGAGTGAATATCTGGATTGAGAGATTCAACAGGAACAATAATAGTGGCAGGAAGTGTAGACTACATGGAGTAACAGTAATACAGTCATAACTGGTTTATAGAAACAAAATCTGGACAGTGACACTCACCAGGAACACCAATGATAGCCAGGAAGGGATAATAAAAATATTGAATAATGAGAAGAGCGTAATAGATCCGCAATGATAATGACAACCAATCAAATGCAGAAAGATACCAAACATAATTGGATAAGCGACTGTCTATTGTTGGAACATGCCAGTCTAATGTTCTCAGATTCTGATCCATTGTTTGAATATTCCAGTCTAATGTTCTCATATCCTGATCCATTGTTGGCACATTCCAGTCTAATGTTCTCAGATTCTGATCTCTCCTCTCCCTCTCTCTGGATCTGCTGATCCCGATCAGTGCTGTCGGTGATGCTCCCGCTCATGTTATGGAATAACACATTGAACGGACCCCATTTATCATTAAAAGATCGAAACCCTCTACTGGCATAATTAGAATCCATGGAGATTGGCATTAATCGCAGTCACTGAACAAATAGGCTCAGTTAACCTGTTCAAAACATCACTTTTCATTTATTGGGTTTGGATGGAATGGATGAGGGTTGCTGAGGGATGGATCATAAACCTTTCAATCTTTTAACTCTTTTTATTAATTTGTACGTGAGAGTATTAACAGGACACTGCAGGGGTCAATATATGTTCCACTCTGTTTATGAATGGAGGCAGTTATAAAATAACAGATCGGCCGCATCAAAAAAAGTCGGGTGGGCAAGTTTCTCGATACCTGAACAAAAATTACGGTACTTGTTGACCAGTGTGAGGCTACTCCTGGTGTTAATGCCCTGTTGTCAAATCCTTTCATAACCTTGAGACAGTGCATTGAGACTGCTGCTCAGGAACAGACCGAAGCAATTCTGTCCCTATGGGCCTCTTACAGAGGGATAAGAGAAGGCCATTAAGCCCATATTAGCCTAGTGCTACTTGAAAAGGTGGAAAGCTGGAATATTGGCACATTTTGCCGAAAGATTCATTCAAAACAAAGAGATGTGTCGCTGCATCTGTATAAAGTGTTACTGAGAGGGCACCTGGAGTACATTGTGTTGTTTGTGTTTCTGTAACTCCATCAGATACAGTTTAACGGCTGCTCGTAATCCACGGGTTGCTATCTCATTTAATGTCTCGGATCTGTTACACAGGGACAGGAGGAGGCCATGAAGCCTCTTGAGTCTATTTCAGAGGGACAAGAGGAGGTCATTTAGCCTTTCCAGTCTATTACAGAGGGACACAAGGAGTCCACTCAGCCTCTCGAGCATGTTGCAGAGGGGCAGGAAATGTTTATTTAACATTCAAGTCTGTTTCGCATAAATGTTAGTTTCAAACTAGTTGTGGAATAGGAAAGACCTGATGTAAACATTAAAGTTCTAACTTTGAATAAGGCCAATTTTGAAAGTGTTAGGCGAGCCCTGTGAAAGGCAGATTGGAATACCCTATTCACAGGTAAAGGGATGGTTGGAAAATGCAAGGCCATCAAAACGTGGTTTCAGAGAGTCCAGAGCCAACATGTTCCTATTAGTGAGAGGGGCAAGGCTGGTGGGTGCAGGGAGTGCTGGATGGCTAGATATATTGATGTTATGGTCAAGGTAAGGAAGGAGGCATATGTCAGGAAAACAGAGCTGAGATTAAGTGAATCCCGAGGGGAGTGTAAGGGCAAAAAGTGTATTGTCAAGGGGGAAATTGGGCCAGAAAATTGTGGACATGAGATGGCTTCAGAAATAGTGTTAATCAGGCATTGAAGAAATTCTACAAATCCTTTACTGGCAGAATATTAACTAGGGAGACAATAGGGCACCTTAAAGGTCAGTAAGGCTACCTATGTGTGGAACCATAGGAGATGGAAGGGATACTAAACAAGTATTTTGCCTCGTATTTAATGTAGAAGAGGTTACAAGAGCGAGAGAATGAAGAAATACATAGTGATATCTTGAAAAGTATCTATATTACAAGGAGATGTTGGACATTTAAAAACATATAAAGGTGAACAAAGCCCAGGGACCTGATCAGTTGTATCCCAGAATATTGTGGGAAGCTAGGAAAGAAATTGCTCAGCCTTTTGCTGATATATCTGTAACATTGATTTCCACAGATGAGGTGGCAAGAGACTGGAGAGTTGCTAACATAGTATCATTATTTCAGAAATTAAGGAAAACCCAGGTAACTATAGATCGGTGAGCCTGACGTCAATGGTGACTACATTGTTGGAGGGGATTTTGAGGGAAACGATATATATGCATTTGGAAAGACAAGGAGTGAAGAGGGCTTTGTACATTGGAGATCACGTCTCACTGACTCGGTGGAATATTTTGAGGAAGTGATGAAGATGGTTGATGACGGCAGGACAGTGAATGCTGTCTTTATGGAATTCAGTAAGAAAACCAAAATGTTCTACATGGTAGACTGGTTAGCAAAGTTAGACTGCCTGGGATCCAGGGACAGCGTGCAATTTAGATCCAAACTTTTCTTGAATATCGGAGACAGGGTGTGACAGTTGGCATTTGTTCATTAACTTGGAGACCTGTGACCAGTGGCGCTGCTCGCAAAGATCAATAGTGGGTCCACTGCCTTTTGTTACTTATACAAATCATTTGCACTTGAGTATATGACGTATTGTCAGTAAGTTTGTAGATAATTCCAAATTTGGTGGTGTAGTCGACATGAAGAATGATCTCTCAGAATATAATGGGAACTTAGTTAGGTGAGCTGAGGAGTGGCAGATGGAGTTTATTTTAGATAAATGTGAGGTATTGCATTTTGGCAAGAAACGTCAGGGCCAGACATATAGGTAGGGATCTGTCGAAAGTTGCCAATCAAGGAGAACTCCATAGAAATTATAGAATCCCTACAGTTAGGAGACAGATTTTCGGCCCATCGAGGCCACACCGTCCCTATAAACAGTATCCCACTGGACAAACCACCACCCTATCCCTCTCAGCCTGCATTTCCCATGGCTAATGCCCGTCTCCCTCACATCCAAAGGTACTATGCACAATTTAGGATGGCCAATCTACCCTTACCTGTATATTGTTATACTGTCGGAGGGAAACATAGCACCCGAGGAAGCTCACACAGACATGGGGAGAATGTACAAACTCCACACAGCCACTCATTCAAGGATGGAATTAAACCAAGATCGCTGCGCTCTGAAGCAGCAATGCTAGCCACTGAGCTACTGTGTTCTCAGTTCCTTGAAAGTGCCATCACAGGTAGACAGTGCAGTGAAGAAGGCACTTGGTGATCTTTCCTTTATTGGTGCGTGCTTTGAGTCTAAGCAATTGCATGAAACGTTGCATCTGTACAGGACATTGGTTTGGCCACTTGTGTAATATTGCCTTTAATTCTGGTCAACCTGCTGTCGGAAAGATGTTGTCAAACTTGAAAGGGTGCAGAAGAGATTTAAAAGAATGTTGCAGGTGTTGGAGGGTTGGAGTTACAGGGAGAGTTTGAATAGGCTGTGGCTATTTTCAAGTGTTGAGGCTGAGGGTGGACCTTAAAGAGGTTTATAAAATCATGAGGGGCATAGAAAAAGTAAACAGTCAATGTATTTTCCCAGGATAGACGATTCCAAATATAGAATATAAAGGCTTAAGGTGAGAGGAGAAAGATTTAAAAAGGGACGTGAGGGACAACATTTTCACACAGAACTGCTGCGTGTATGGATTGAACAGCCCAAAGAGGTGGTGGAGGCAGGTACAGTTACACCATTTGGATGGGTATGTGCACGGGAAGTGTTTGGAGGGAGATGGGCCAACTGCTGGCTAGGGGGTCGAGATAAATTTAGGATATTTGGTTGGTATAGATGACCAGACCCGAAGGATCTTCTTCCATGTTATACATCTCTGAGAGTCGATTGACTCTTGAGGGTGAAGGTTATGTGAGACTGGAAGAGAGAACCCTGGATGTCAAGAGATATTGAGGCTTTGACCAGAAAAAAGGAGGCGTGGCTCATGTTCAGGCAGCTCGTATCAAGGGAATCCCTGGAGTATTACAGGGGATAGAGGAGATTACTGAAGAAGGAAATCAGCAGGACCATAAGGGGGTATGAGGTAGTCATGGCTGAGAAGATTAGAGTGAGTCCAAATTCAGTATAGGAAAGATAAAGAGCAACTAGAGAGAGAATAGGATGCTTTAAAATCTAAAACCGGCATGCATGCGTAAAACCTCAAGAGATGGGTGAAGTCCTCAATTTCCCCTCGGTGTTTATCACAAAGAAAGACATGAAGATCTGTGACCTTTAGGAGGTTAGTTGTCATATCTTGGTACAGTCCATATCACAGTAGAGGTGCTGTTGGACATATTAGAACGCAGAAAGTCAGACAAATCTCTTGGTCCTGACCAGATATATCTAAGAGCACTGTAAGAGGCGAGAGAAAAAGCTAAGGGACCGAGATCCCGGAAGACTGGGCGGTGGCAAATGTTGTGCCCTTATTCAAGAAAGGCTGCGAAGAAAAGCCTGGGAAATATGGACCCGTAAGCTTCACACCTGTTTTCGGTGAACCACTTGAGAAGGTTCTGAGAAATAAGATGTGCATGCATTTGGAAAGACAGAGTTTGACTTGGAGCAGTCAGCATGGCTTTGTGCATGGCGGATCATGCCTTACAAATTTTGTTAGAGATTTTTGAGGAAGTGACCAGGAAGGTTGATGAGAGCAGGGTTGTAGACATATTATATATGGATTTCAGTAAGGCCTTTGATAAGGTTTCACATAGTAGGCCGCTCTAGAAGGCTAGATCGCATGGAATCCAAGGTGAACTGTCAAATTAGACTGAGCTGCCAGTGGAAGTGGTTGAAGTCGGTACAATAACAACATTGAAAAGGCATTTGGACAAATACAATGATAGTAAAGGATTAGATGGATACAGAGCAAAGACAGGGAAATGGCAAATTGGTAGATAAGGTGCAATTACACCATGGTTTGTTGACAGAGCACGGTGGGCGTATTGGATGGGCGAGTACAGAGGGGGAACATTCCCATCCCAGAAGGTGCCACACCACCAGACCCACCGAGCATGGTCTGTGCTCACTACCGAGTTCAGTGCAGTATTTGAGGTCTGATGAAATGTCCAGCAATACAGGATAAGCATCAATAACCTTCCCCGCTCTGTCAGGATAAGGGTCACCGTATTCTGTCTGCTCCCTCACAATCACTGTATATCTGTGATTGCAACTACCCCCGAACAAGGCTCGTGGTCCCCCACTCTCACTACCGCATGCAACACCTTCTCTCTCTCTCTCCTTTGCAATACCTCCCACACAGTCATAGAATATTCTGGAGAATGCCGATTATAGAATGTTCCAGATAATGTTCCAAATATTTCCCAGTTTCAGGAAAATGGTAGTGTGCCAGTGTGTAACACATAAGAGTTACTTGACTCACCTTAATGATATTAAACCAAAAACAAATTCTAAACACGTCTCGTTATAAATACAATTTCGACCAAAAATACATTTTTACCCTCAGGCGTTATCTTGACCGTTATCTGAACTGTACCACTTTCCTTATTATGCATGTTTCTCTTAAAATTTGTCTGTGACTGTTTCTGTCTGTAACAGTTACACAGTCTCCCATTCAGTTGGCAGGACGGCAGGTTTGTGATGTAGAGGCAGAGCAACAGCGCAGGTTCAGTTCCTCACACTGACAAAGATTACCATGAAGGGGACAGTCTCTCAGCCTCACCCCATCACCCGAGATGTGGTGATCCTCAGGATAAACCACCATGAGTGGTCTTTCTAATGAGAGTTTTTTGGGACTGTATTCTATCAATGTTAGCATTTTAATTTAAAAAATATTTAAGAAGAGATTTTTAGTATTATAATAAACCAATAACAACACAACTCAACTAACTGAAAACAAAATAACATCCAATTTCATGTACATACAAAACAAATTAAAACACTACACAGACAGAAGAAAAAACAAAACTAAACAAACAATAATGAATAAATAATACAGCTCAACATAACAAAAGGACAGCTCTTGTTCATCAAGAGCATTAACTGATACACATTTTTATGTTCATAGTTCTTCCTCTCTGGGGGTGGGGGAGTTCAGACATCCATCGCAACAGAATATTTTTCCTAGCACGGAAAGTACAGAATGATAGGATATAACTTTGTTCCCATATTCATCTGTGGAAAGTACCCTGGGCAGGCCCAGGAAAACAGAAACCAAGTCCATCTCCAATTCAGTCCCCAATACACACCCTATCACATCTGACACAGTGCTCCAATATAGATGAAGTCTGCAGCAGGACCACAAGCAATGAGTAAGAGTGCCTGTAGACATTCTGCATTTAGGACATGCTGAAGATAATCCCACTTTGCATTTTGAGAGACAATTTGGGGTCAGATAGACACTACGAAGAATTTTCAACTGCATGGAATGGGTCCTATTACAGATCAAAATCCTTCGATCATTTTCACAAATATCGTCCCATGTCTCCGAGGTGTTCTGAACCCCAACTCTCTCTCGCAGACATCACAACGCTGCACAGTCTCATCTGAGGGGACACTCTCCAACTAATGATAAAGGGTACTGACAGAGAGTGTATTCTAAGCAGTAAGCGCCCTCTTCCCTTTATCGGATCTGTAAGAGTGTGGTAAAAGTGTGTTTTTCTTTAATCAAATCTCTGATCTGGAAAAGAAAACAGAAGAGATCTCTACTAGGTAGTCCATACGCACGAGTTATTTGATCAAATGATATAATTGTTTCTCCATCAAATAACACGTGGTGGCTCATTTGTGAGCATTGTTGCCTCACAGCACCAGGGTCTCGGCTTTGGTTCTGGCCTTGGGTGACTGGCTGTGTGGAGTTAACATTCTCGCCGTGTCTGTGTGGGTTTCCTCCCACAGTACAAAGATGCGCATGTTAGATAAATTGGTGATTGATGAATCACCCATAGTGTTCAGGGATGTGTCGGTTTGGGCATTAATCATGGTAAATATGGGATGGTAGGGGAATGCGTCTGGGTGGGTTACTCTTCAGAAGGTCGAAGTGGACTTGTTGGGCCCAAGGGTTTGTATCCACACTGTAGGGATTCTACTAATTCTAAATCACTCAAGCAAGGTGCACCCCTTGCTGTCGACAGTTTAAACCTGGATTCCATTATTCCCGGATGACAGCCCGGTGTGCCAATGACAGGGGTAAGAAACATGATTTTGGCTGTATTGCCCCAATCTGACGCATTGTCATTCATGCTTTAACAATATTGATAATTATTGGGTTATGACAATGCTTCATAAATGTTGTCAATTTAGTTAAGAAAAACAGACTAATAAGGGTTCACTTTATCTGATAGGGTTCAATATCTCATAGTATTGAAGCCGAGTCCTCAGCAGCCCAGGCACTAACATAGGATAAAAAAGAGCTTAATTGATAGCTTTTATCTGGGCGATCTACTCCCCACAATCTGTGGGTTAGTTGCAATTTGGTTAGCTTGATAAAGAGTCGCTCATGCTGCCAAATAGAATAGCTAAACCAGCCATTATGTCTCCTAAATACCTATGTGGGAAACATCAAAGGAAGCATTCACACGGGGTATAGTAAATGAGGAAGGACATTCTTTAATAAGAGCTATCCGACCTCGCCAGGATATTGGAAGTGCCTCCCATCTTTGAAGGTTTTGTTTAATTTTGTCAAACAAATGGACATAGTTCACGTTAAATAAATGATCAAAGACGGATGTAATGAATATACTGAAATAGAGAACCTCGCCCCCCTACACCCCTGTGACCATTGAAAAGGAAACCAGGATTTGCCCTCATCAGGAATTTCCCCAAGACCTCCCACAGGCATGGCCTCCAATGTTGTAAAATTAATCATAGAGCCCGAAAAGGCGGCAAGCGAATTATTGCTTTGCATCACGTGAGCTGCCGAAATTGCGGGATTTGACAAAAACATAAGACCATCTGCATACAAGATAATTTTATGTGACTTTTATCCCACTTCTGGGGCAGGCATGTTGGGGTAATATTCCCAATTGTGCAGGATGCCACCGAATCTAAGATTGTTGCAGGGATGGGGAAGAGATCAACCCTCGTGTGCCATTTCTGCGGGTTAAAGAAGAAAATAAAATCCCTACTTGTGAGGTAGATCTGCCTCCAGACATCCACCAGCTCTCGTTCTAGACACATATCCATTAATTGCTTACATTATAACGAGGGCATTGGGGGAGCTTTGGACATTCTGTCCATCGTGGGGCCATAAGACAGTCGAAATTTCCTTCTGCAATCATGTGCCATGATGCAAGATAAGTGAATTTAAAAATGCATCTACCAGGATTTTAAAAGGGTGCACCGGGTGGCAATAAACATTTAAAATACTGTATTAATTCCCGTAGTTCAAGACTTTGCGATTATGATCTTTCCATGGGTGTTTAATACAATCTAATAATTTAAATGGAAGATTCTTCCTATCCATTATGACTTTACCCCCACTCTTAGTATTAAAAGACGAGAAATAAACCGGATCGAACCCGCCCTGCTGTAACGTCAAATGTTTGTGTCATCAAGGTACATCTCCTGCAATAGGACAACTCTCTCTTTTTTAAGATGAGAAAGTATATTTTTCCTCTTGACTGGCAGATGGCTCCCCTTAATGTTCCAGGTACACCATTTAAGCACATCATTATCCATAACACACTGCAGCAACATTTGAACTCCAGAGAATTTCATATCGAATGAGCATTAATGACAAAAGACTCATCGAGCCTTAAATCTGTACAAACTAAAACTACTGCAACTCACAAGCTCTCAAAACTTTCCAAAGCTAAAACCATAAAAAAAAGAACGAAACAAAATCCAAAGTACCAATGACACTTGATAGGGTTTTTACCCCCCACCGCCCAATGGGGACGCTGACGGCCTAGATCTCTGTTCCACAACACTGACAAAGGCCCTGCTTTTAATTGTATAGGTCCTGCTCTTGTTTGATTTACCAAATCCAATACCTCGCATTAATCCAAACTAAACTCCATCTGCCACTCCTCACCCAGTGAGTGATATTACTGCCACCTCACCTTCCCCTCTCCAGGAGGCCTGCACACTCCGGCCTTGATTTTCACAAAGACCCTGAGCTTGGTTTGCCTTGTGTGGTTAGGGGGAGGAGGGACAGATTGCAGACACAGTCAGTGGGGAGGAGAGGCTGAACAGTAATCAGCGGCCTGGTATCACTTCATGGTTTTAGGAAGAAGGCAGTCACACGTGAGACTTGGGTTATACTGATCGGTTTTTTGGGGCCAGATATTATGGTCTTTTTCCGTCTCTGGTGTTCAGTAATGAAAATCTATTCGAGACCCTTCATTGTCCAGAGTGTGTCGGCAGGATTTCTTTCCCTAATATTGCAGACTACAGATAATAGCGATTAAAGCTGTTCATAGTTAAATTCGATGGCACAGCACGTACACCCAACAAGGTAAAAGCAATGACTTCAGATGCTGGAAACCAGATTCTGGATTAGTGGTGCTGGAGGAGCACAGCAGTTCAGGCAGCATCCGAGGAGCAGTAAAATCATCAGGAAGTGCTTTTGCCCGAAACGTCGATTTTACTGCACCTCGGATGCTGCCTGAACTGCTGTGCTCTTCCAGCACCACTCATCCCGTACACTCAACATCCTACAGTTAAGACAAATATTTTGCACTTGTTTAATACAAAGTGTTTTGTATAATTCTGTATTGGTAATCTGATTATAATAAATCCACACCGAGCTGAAAGCTGACGCTTAAAATATGACCCAAAATCTGGATATGGTAGTGTCGTGGGTAATGTCCCTACCTCTGAGCCAGAGGTCTGGATTTGATTCCTGAACGTGCGTGATGGTGTTCCAAGCTCTGGACTAGAAGTTCTGGATTCAAGTCCTGCCTGTTGCAGAGGTATGTCACAGCATGTCAGAAGAGGCTGATGAGCAAACACACAGGAGAATAATGGTACAGCTTTATGGATATTGCCGAGTGATGCTAGTGTCCCTACCTCCGGGCACAAAGGTCCAGGTGCAAATACCACAGAAGTGTTTCATAACGCACCTGAACAAACTGATTAAAACGGATTTAGAATTGTGGCTTGATGGAGAAGGAAGAGGTGTCAGTATTGCATTTCAGAATTTAGGCCCAGGATGACTGAAAGTACAGCCATTCGTGTTGATTGGAGTCACATTTTGCAGCAGTAAAGGTTTATAAAATCAAAATCGTCACGGATAGGGTGAGTAGTCAGGGTTTTTTCCCCAGATTGGGGCATACAAAACTAGAGGGCATTGGTTGAAATTGAGAGGGGAACGTTTTTGACGAACCCACGAGCACCATTTCACAGAGAGGGTGTGCATGTGGAATGAGCTGCCAGAGGAAGTGGTGGAGGCTGGTACAAATACAGCATGTAAAAGACATCTGGATGCTGACAGACCTGCCGAGCTTTTCCAGCAATGACTGTATTTGTTGCAAAATGCATTCATTTTAACACAATATTCGGAATATATTAAACATTTTATTTTTTTAATGACGCAGCGACATATAAACATACCTTCAAATAGACCGAGACCATTTTCTGCTAAGGGTATGCCTCTGTGTATGACAGTAGCAATGATGCATCAACATGGAACAGGGAATGTGATGGAGACTTGGTTTGGACAACGTACAAGGAGACCTCACATGGTCCAGTTTGGGAGAGGATGACATTATTGTGTGATTCAGCTCAGATAGAGAGAAAATGTAATCTGCCCGAGAAGGAATGGCCGATTACACTCTCTCTCCTTCATTGTTCCTCATGACAGCAATGTGTGCGAGCTAAAACAAAAAATCTACAGTCATCGTTACCATTCTTATTTTTATAGAATCCCTACAGTGTGCAAACATGCTCTTCGGCACAAAACGTCCATACCAACCTTCCCAGGCCAGCTCCCTTACATTTACTCTAACCGATGCACCTAACCTAGAAACCCCTGAACACTTCGGACAAATTATCATGACCAATCCATCTAACCACCACAGCTTTGGACTGTGGAAGGAAACTGGAACAACCATTAGAAGGGGAGAATGTGCAACCTCTACACAAATAGTCACCCGAGTCTGGAATTGAACGCAGGTTCCTCGTGCTGTGAGGCAGCAGTGCTAACCACTGAGCCACTGTGATACCCTTGGGCGATCCCTGGCCAGAATTCATTGGAATCTCTCCACTGCCTAATGTAAAGGGATTTCAGCCAAATCCAACTGTTCCAGGATGAAATCCCATTGCTAGCAGCTTGCGTGAGTAGAATGTCTTCAGAAGCAGAATAACATTTTGAACAATCTCTCAATTGTTCCTTTTGTCATGAGTTACAATAATATATGGACAAAGCGCGTTCAACTTGAAATTGCAGAGATGTTTGTTTGTGTGTGTGTGTCAGTGTTTTTAGAAAGGGAAATATCGATTCTTTATTTGCAATTTCCAAACAGTTTGCCATTCATCTTTCCAAGATAGTTTGAGTAACATTGCTCTGGATCATAAACGTGCTTATTTTAGCAGATTAAAGAAACTAGCCTGACTTGTTGCTAAAACTGACTCTGATCCAGTCTGAGATCGATATCATCGGCCTTATCACAAACCTGGTTACATTTGACATTTGTTGTGAGCAGTGCAGCATTGGGAATTGAAAAGGAAACATGACCCGAAAAGTCGGGGAACTATAGACCGGTGAGCCTGATGTCAGTGGTGGGTCAGTTCTTGAAGGGTATTCTGAGGGAAAGGATTTACATACATATTTATGCCTGCTCCTTGAATGCTGCCTGACCTGCTGCGCTTTTCCAGCAACACATTTTTCAGCTCATACATTTGGGAAGGCAAGGGCTGATCGGGTTAGTCAACGTGGCTTTCTCCATGGGAAATCATGTCTCATGAACTTGATTGAGTTTTATGAAGAGGTGACAAAGAAGATTGATGAGGGCAGTTTGGTAGACATTGTCTACATGGACCTCAGTAAGGTGCTCACAACATTCCAATTGGTAGGCAGATGAGTAAGGTTCGGTCACACGAGATACGGAGGAAGCTAGTCACAATTGGCTTGAAGGAAGAGGGATATTTTTCAGACTGGAGGCTTGTGAGCAGCAGTGTGCTGTAAGAATCGGTACTGACTTCACTGCATTTCATCATTTAGGTAAAAGATTTAGATGTGAATACTGGGGCCAAAGTTAGTAAGGTTACAGATTACATCAGCAAGGTGGTGTGGTAGATTATCTCAGAGTACAACGAGACCACAATTAGATGGGACAAAGGGACAAGGAGTGACAGATATAGTTAAATTTAGATAAATACGAGCTTTTGCATTTTGGGAAGGCAAATCAGGGCAGAAATTATACACTGAATTGTCAGGTCCTGTTGTGGATCAAAGGGACATAGGGCTGCCGGTACATAGTTCCTTGGAAGTGGAGTCGCAGGGAGACAGAGTAGTGCAGAACACATTTGGCACATTTGCCTTAATCAGTCTGAGTATTGAGTATAGGAGTTGTGGTGGCATGTTGCCTCTGTACAGGATGTTGGTGAGGCCAGTTTAAGAATACTGCGTACAACTCGGTTGTAGAACTGGAGGTTTAAGCTTCAGGGATAGGTTGATTAGGTTGAGGTGTTTCCCTCTGGAGTGTCAGAGGCTGAAGGGTGACATTATAGAGGTTTGTGGAATCATCAGAGGCATGGATATTCTGAACAGCCATGTTCTGCTCCCCAAGATAGGGGAGTCCCGAACAAGAGGGCATAGTTTGAAAATGGGAGGGCGAATAATTTAGAATGGACCTGAAGGTAAATGTTTCACACAGAGAGTGGTGTGTGTGCAGAACGTGCTGCCAGAGGAAGTGGTGAAGGCGGCTACAATTGCACATTTAAAATGTATCTGAAAGAGGAGGGATATTGGCCAAATGCTGGCAAATAGGACTAGGTCAGATTTGATATCTGATCGGTGTGAACAGATTGGACTAACGGGTCTGTTTCCGTTCTGCATGACTGTCAGATTCTATAAGAGGGATGGCGAAAGATTCTGAAAGGACCTTTCAAGGGTGAATTCTCTTCACTGGAAGTTTATTGTGCCTCTATGTTCACATGGATTGAAAGCTGTTTAGTTAAATATTTGACAGGGAAGTGAGTCACGGGTAATAGTGTACAAACAGGAAAGTGGGGCTGAGTCCACAATCTTAGACCCTGGTGGAGAAGGCTCAAAATATCTAATGTCCCTCTCCTGCTCCTCAGTCCCATGTTTCTGCATTCCATCCAGCCCCGCATACTTGCTGGACAGGAACAGTTGGAGGCCACTTACTCCTATAACCTGTTGCATAGAAACAGAGGAGACTATTCAGCCTCTCAAGACTGTCACACACGCTTTGAAGTGATTTGGGAAATGCAATTGGAAAATCCAGGCACGGGTATGAAAGACGCCCCTCATCTCTCTTTACAGAGCTTCCCCTCTCTGCAACTTATGCTTCATTTGTTGATCATGTTTAGACTCAGATTCACTGAGAATACAGCCGCCATGCCTCACTCAGCGATGGCTCACAAATTCCTCTGGTCTCCCTGCGTGCAACATTCCAATACAGACATTCATGAAAATAACACCCACTAACTTTCCAATAACAGAATGTGCGAACATCAGAAACAGGAACAGGTCGTTCACTCCCCAAGCCTGCCTTGCCTTTCACTAAGATCATGACTGATCTGCTCTCTGTCTCAAATCCTCTTTCATACCCAATTTATCATTGCCCTCAACTCTCTGACAGGTCAATATCTATCTACCTCCTCTTCAAATACTTTCAGTCATTTTTTTCTCCCCAACATTCTTGAGACGAGAAATCCTGACATTCAATCCCACCTGTTTGAAGAAAACACTTGCTGCTCCTATATCATGGTTTATTGATATGAACAAAAGAGGTTGAGACAAGGGTTCAGGTACAAATGACTGGCCCTGATATCAAGGCAGTGGTTGACGTCTGCTGACATCAAGGAGCTAAACAAAACTGGACTTAATGGGAATCAGAGTAAACTCTCCAGTGTTTGGAGTCAAACATGGCACAAAGGAAGATGTTCATCATCTCAGTCCTGGGTCACCTCTGTGCGAGATCCTCAGGGTAGTTTCCTCTTCACAAACAGCTTCAGCTGCTTCATCAATGTCTCCCGTCCCCACCCTCACCAACATAAGATCAGAATGTGGGGATGGTCACTGAAGATTCCACAATGTTCAGAACATTTTGTACCCCCTTCAGCTCCTGAACTGGTCTGTGTCAATGTGCAGCAAGACGCAGACTCCATTGAGACATGTGCTGTTAAATGGTCCGTAACATTCATCTACCAGCACTGCCTGACACTGCACATTGCCACAGTAAAATAAGAGTTCATTCAGCACCTCACGCTGGTTTCACAGGAATATGGGGAAGCCATTCAGCCCATTGACACTATTGGAGAAGAACAGGGACAGCCCATTCAGTGCCTCCAGCATATTACTCAGGAAGAGAAGGAGTCTAGTGTGATGGACCACACCAGAGCCCCTCGAAAATATTGGAAGGCTGTAACCTAGACTCTTTTTTTAATATTTTAAACGGAATATAAAGTGATTGTTCCAGATGCAATGTGACAGGTCAAACTACTCGGTGTAAAGCTAAACACCATTTATTGAAATACGAAAGATAAAATGAAAGCAAAGAAAGAGGAATTTAGAAAAATGTAGTTCTATTGGACAAGTTAACAGAATAACAAATCTAGGAACTATTACTAATTAACTGAACCAATATAGGAAAATCCCATAAACACAGCCCCTGGCAAAAAGGAAAATTCAGACACAGATTGTCACAAACATTTCTCTAATCCAGGAATTAAAAACAGCACCAAGAGAAAATTCAGAGAGAGTAGCAGCCAGGAGATAGTCACTGAAGCTTCCAACTCTGTGGAGATCCCAATAGTTTCTGATGCTACTTAGAAACCAAAACCCAGAGATCGTAATTTGTGAGAGCTGGCCACACCCATTCAGTCTGCATTAAAATTAACCCAAAATCTCCCTAGCTGTTTACTCAGTGGCCTTAACTAACCAGTTTGTTAACGATCATTCAATCTCTCTCTGAAAAGAAACCAGGACAAAAGAACCTCTCAAAGCCTGCAGCATCATCACACTTGTCAGCACATCGAGCTGTCAAACAGGAACTAGGGGTAACCCAATCAGGTCCTTGGTCCTGTCCAATCAGAAGAGGAAGAAGCCATTCAGTCCGTTGCGTCACTTACACAGGAATAGGAGGAGGCCATTCAGCCCCTGGAGTCTCTTACACGGGAACAGGGGAAGGCCATTCGGCCCCTAAAGCCACTTCCACAGCAACACGATGAGGCCATTCAGCTCCTTCAGTCTATTACACAGGAACAGAAGGAGGCCATTCAGCCCTTAAGTCACTTACACAGGAACAGTACGAGGCCATTTCCCCTCAACGCACTTGCAAAGGGACAGAATGAGGTAATTGATGCTGATTCCTGATGAATGGCTTATGCCCAAAACGTGGATTCCCTTGCTCCTCGGAGCTGCCTGACCTGCTGTGCTATTCCAGCAATCTACTCTCTACTACAATCTCCAGCATCAGCAGTCCTCACTGTCTCCAGATTGATGCTCCAACATGATGAACAAGTGGAGCAGAGGCTGCACAGACAGACTGCTCCACGTTGTTCCTTCTGGCTGCGTTGCTCATGATACACACGTGGGACTTTAACGTGGTTTTCTAGTGGTGAGGAGGGAAGCCATATGTCTTGTGTGAAGTCTCAAGAAGGCACCTTCCATTTCCAAGAAGCCAGCCTGGTGTTCTCTATGTAGGGCGGAAGTTGGTGTCCTGTTTCAGATCGAAGGTACTGTGGCTGCTGTTGGGGATTATATGCAACCTGACGTTCAGTACGGGCTCACATGCCGACTGCACAATAACATGGGGATAGTTAATTTAGGCATATAAACTATTAGGAAAGTCACGTTAGACTGATGAATCGACTCTCTATGTTCAAATAATGTTGATCTTGCTCATGTTGATCTTGTCGAGTGCTTGTCTTGTGCAGTGTAACCTGTATGCCTTACTCTGTCGAAATCTATTTCCACACTATGTCTGGCCATGCTTACTATGATCTGCCTCCACTGCTCAGAAAGAAAGTGTTTCCTTGTACTGAGGTACACGTGACAATAAATCACACCAATCTGTCCTGGGTAAAGTATGGAATTTCTCACCCTATCAATGTGTCTTTTGGAAATACACCTGCTACACCTCGTTTCAGCATCACCATTGCTTCGTATTTCACAGCTCTGCAGATTAAACTCTCAGGTTCTTCACTCTACCCTCATGATACCGCCATCTGTATCTGTGGGAAGGAGATCATTCCTTACAAAGGAGATCAAATCTGTAGAGAGTGTCCCAAAAGCTCTCTCCGCAAGGCTCTACAACAGCAGGAAGATGGCTTTGCTTATGTACTCGAATCATCTTACAATGAAGGACAGCATACCATTGACTGCACCCGTTACTTACACAGGGTTTGATTCAGAGCATTCACAGTAGACTTGTGAGTGGGCGATCATGCTTCCCAAATTTGTTAGCGTTCTTTGATAAAGTGACCAGGAAGGTTTGCGAGGACAAAGCTGTAAATTTAGTCTCTATGGATTTCAGTAAGGCCTTTGATAAGTTTCCACATGACAGGCTGCTCTGGAAAGTTCCATCACGTGGAATGCTGGGGGAACTGGCCAGTCGGATACACAGTTGGGTTGATGATCGGAAGTAGAGGGTTTAGTGGAAGGATGATAGTCAGACTGGAGGCTGTGTCCATTGCTGTTTGTTATCTATGATTTGGTTGAGAATGTGCAAGGCATGATTAGTACGTTTGCAGATGACACTAAAATAAGTGGTAGCGTGATCAGTGAGGAACTTTATCAGAAATTGCAGCAGGACTTTAATCAGGTGGGGAAGTGGGCCGAGATATGGCAAATGAAATTTAATATAGATGTGTGACGTCTTGCATTTTGGAAACTCAAATCAAGGTAGGAGTTTCACGGTGAATGGGAGGGTCTTAAGGGGTGCATTGGGCAGAGAGACCTTGGTTTTCACGGGCACGGTTCTCTAAGAGTAGAGTCACAGGTAGACAGGGCAGTGAAGAAGGCTTTTAGCACATTGGCCTTCATCAGGCAGGATATTGAGTATAGAATTTGGGAACTTAAGCTACAGTTACACAGGACTTTGGTACGGCCGCACTTGGAGTATTGTGTTCAGTTTTTGTAACCTTGTTATAGGGAAGATGTTATTAAATTAGAAAGAGTGCAGAAGAAATTTACAAAGACGTTGCTAGGACCCAATAGTCTGAGTTACAGGGAGAGGTTGGACAAGCTAGGACCTTTTCGTTAAAGTGTAGGAGACTGAGGGAGTCCTTATAGTGATGTATAAAATCACGAGGGATATGGATAGGGTTAATGATCTCAGTCTTTTTCCCAGGTGTACAGAATTGAGGATTAGAGGGGATCAGTGTAAGGTTCGAGGGGAAGGAATAAAAGGGAACCTGAGGGGCCACTTCTTTACACAGAGGCTGGCACATGGATGAGCTGCCAGAAGATGTGGTTGGGGGGTGAACATTAACAACATTTCAATGCATTTGGATACATATTCGATAGGAAAGGATTGGAAGGATATGGGCCAACTGCAGGGAAATGGGGCTAACGTGGATGGACATTTACAAGGTGGAGATGAACCCCTCTGTTAATTAAAACCAAACACCCAGAAAAGCTCGCCTCACCTCGTAATCTGTTAAAATATGAGTGACACAGATCTCCTATATTCGACTATTTAAACAAAAATTAACAAGTTTGTTTCTTAACTTTAATAGTGAACACTAAACATCAACTATTCACAGATACAAGCTACTTACTATCTGACTCCAACTCTGTAAAAATATGCTGTTCCAACAGCCCACATATTAAACATTACAATCTCAAGACCACACAGTCTCTATCTTCCCCACTGTGTTCACTCTTTCAGCTGCTGATCTCCCTGGTCATTTTTTTTATTGCAAGTACGTTTGTATGAACATGTATCTTTGATAGAGAGTGTTTGAGATGGCCAGTTAGCACTCCTGCTCTACAGCAGTGGCTCTGCTGTTGGATGGCAGTAGCTCTCCCACCAGTGTTCAAAATGCTGGGTTTGTATACTCCTCATGATATAGTAATTCTCATAATTTGGTTGCTGTACAGCTATCCAAACAATAATATTCAATTCTGTTGGCTTCTGGTTTCCTGAGCGTTATTTAAACTCTTTGGTTTCATTTGAATGGCTGTCAAAACAGCAACCAAAACTCAGGTATCTATTTCTCAGCTAATGGTGACGTGTGGAACAGTGTGACATTTAGCTGGCATCTGTGGCTTTAATTTCTATTCGGCAAAACCCGTTCTGTTTTAAAGTACCCTACATGTTTTTGGCTTCGTAACATCTCCCCACTTCAGGAAATAAAATGAAACAGCAGAATGAAAAGATGGCTACATTTCTTTTCCTCTAATTCTTAATCCCAATTTTATGAAATACAAAAGTATTGATCTCAGTTATATCATTCATATTAATTCTGCACACTGGAATAAGTCAAATCTTACTTATACTTTTTCCTTTAAATCCGTGAAAACACATCTGCTATCACATTGTAGGAGCCACAGCATGTACATTTTGTGAGTTTAAAGTCGGTAAGGTAAGACTCCAATTAAATAGTCTCATATTCTGCACTTTACCTATTCCAAAAAATGCGAGAGATTTGTCATTGTCCACAACCATCTCCGACAATTTGTTTGTCATATACACATTAAAGTATTGTCAGGCCAGTGTGAAACTTAATCATTCTTGTTCAATAATGGAGATTTTGTATTTTTTTTTCTGGTGGATATTGAGTTTTTCGACAAGTAGCCAATTAGCCATTCAGTTCCATCATCATCTTTCTGTATCAATACATCTCCGAGCCCTATATCCCGAAAATCAAACAGAATTTTCAAAGGGTTTCAGAATATTTGGTGCAGCTAAAACTTGTGCGGTGATTAATCCTGCTTTAAAATTCTCAAATGCCTCCTGGCATTGTTCTGTCCACCACAATTCTGTGTTCTTCATTAATAAATCCATCAGTGGTGCCCATACGCTGCTGAAGTTTGGAACAAACTTCTGATAGAATCCACTCAGTTCCAAACATCGAAGCACCTCTTTCTTCGAGGATGGTCGTGGAAATTCCTCAAAGCCCTTCGTCTTTGTGTTCCATGGAGGCAACCTTCCATGGCCAATGTAATGTCCCAGGAACGTCCCCTCTGCTTTCAAGAATTCTGTTTTCTTTAAGTTTATTCCCAAGTTTGCTTTTTGTAATCGTTCAACATGCTCTGTCAACTGTAACATGGGAGCTTTCAATCACTTGCTAAAGATCACTACATCATACAGATAACCTGCACAATTTGTTCATCTGGCCACAGCTCTGTTCCTGAGTCTTAAATGTGGTGGTGCATTATTAATTCATATGAAATACTCGGTAAAGTTTTTTTGTCATCTCTGGTATCTTTACTAGATAGTTTAACTGACTCCACATTTTTTTTTAGTTTGAAAGGGGCCACTAAACCTGGCTTTGAAGAGATTTCTTACCACTGGTGGCAATACTAATACGTCATCCCCACAGGAAATCTTCAAAGTTTCAGTGTTTTTATCTGCCACCTGCTTCACTCTATGCTGTGCTCTTCAGATACTGTTTAGCAAACTCACCTACTCCATCTACTCCCTCCTTCACCTCATACACATAATCCAAGTGTGAGATTTCCGACTTCGGTCCTGTCAATTTTTATTTAATTAATTTCAAAGGAGCTCTCACTTCTTGCACGAATATTAACTCAAAGGAAGTAAAGTGAATAGATTTATTTGGGGCATCTCTAATTGCAAACAATTTAATGGGGCACCTTTATCCCAATCATTTGGCCAACCCTGACAGTACGCTGTTAACATAGTCTTCAGCGTCTGATGCTAACTTTCCAAGGCTCCCTGGGATTCAGGATGGGACGCCCATGATTTGAAGTGTTGTATTCCTAAGCCATCCATGACTTCCTTAAACAGTTGAGTGGTAAAATGAGACCCTTGGTCTGACTGAATCTCTCTGGGCAGTCCACAGTGAGTAAAGAAAGGTACCAACTCCTCCACCTCCCTTTTTGCCTTGACACTCCAATAATGTAATTGCCTCTGGAAATCTGGTAGACGCATCCACTATGGTCAGCAAATATTGGTTTCCACTTTTACTTGAGAAAGGGGAGCTACACAAGTAATCATAACCCACGGGCAAGGTTCTTCCAATGCAGGAATTGGCAAGAAAGGTGCTGGTTTTATTACTGCCTGTTACTTACCGACCATTTGGTATGTATGTCACGTACAACAAAAATTAACAGCGTCCTTGCGCATTCCAGGCCACTAGAAATGCTTCTGTACCTTAGCCTGAGTCTTCTGTACACCTAAGTGACGGCCTGCTGTTAGTTTATGAGCTACGCGTAACACTGTACGTTACTGCGAACACAATCTGGTGCACATCGGCCCATTTCCCTTCTGCAGTAACCTATCGGGGTCTCCATTTTAATTTTATGATTCTATCTTTAAGTTAATAACGTTCAACAATATATTCTGATTCCTTTTCTGTGCCTGTTCAGGTTTTTCCTGCACCGTTACATCAAACAGGGGGGTCAGTTCATTGAGCATCAACCCATTTGTCTTTTTCGTTCTTTTTTCCTTCCTGCTGTAGTTTATGACAGTGGGACCTTGTTACTACACAGTCTGAATAAATTCCTAGTTAATTTTCTTTTAACTCACCAATTCCCTAGTCTTCCTTTGGCTGCTCCACCACAAGGGGTGCCTATCGCTCCTCGCCTCCTGCTAAATCGTTCCCAAGAATAAACTGTATTCCTGGAACTGACACTATGTTACTCACTGTTACTGTTACTTCCCTTATTTTGATTTGGCATCCCATTCTGATGTTACACAAGGGAATGCTTAATTTCTGTCCCCATTCCACAAATTAACATGCTCTTGATTAACATGCCAGAAAGAGTGAAAAAAACTTTCATTTCTTACTATTAGAGGGTGAGAGAAAGTGAGGGCTGCAGATGCTGGAGACGAGACTTGAAAAGTGTAGGGCTGGAAAAGCACAGCACGTCGGCAGCATCCGAGTTGCAGGGGCGTTGACGTTTCAGGCATAAATGCTTTTCATCAGGAAAGTGGGAGGTAAGGGAGGGGGAAGGAGTTTGAGAAATAAATGGGAGGGTGGGGGTGGAGATAGGTGGAAGGGAGCTTGGAAGGCGTTAGGTAGATGCAAGCGGGGTATGATGGTGGTAGGTCGGACAGGAGGATGATAGGACTCCTATCGGTGGTAGAACAGCTGGAATAATCAAACTGTATAGCATCAACGTTGACTTCACCAAATTCCAAATCTCCCCTCCACCAACCTTTCCCAGATCCAACTGTTCAAGCTAGCACTGCCCTCTCGGACTACCCTAACTAGCCATCTTCCTTTCCATCTACCGACTCCACCCTACCCTCCGACATATCACTATCACTCCCACCTACATCTTCTTATCGCCTTCCCAGTGATCCTCCCACCAGCTCAGCTACTACCCTCGTATTTATCTTTCAGCCCCCTTGTCCACCACCATATTCCTGACGATGGGTTTTTACCTGATATTCGATTGTCCTGCTGTTTGGATGCTGCCTGATCTGTTGTGCTTTTCCGGCGCCTCACTTCTCAACTATTAGAGACTGAGCAGATCCCGTATCTCACAAAATTCTAACTTCTTGTCCAACTCCCCCGTTCTTTCTGTGTAAACTTTATCGACAGAGGTGAATTCTTTAGAGAGATCAGGCACTGCCTCCATACCCAGCCCTTGCCTAGGCTGTGCAATTTCCTGCAGCTCCTCGGCTCCACTTGGCGTCTCCTTTACCAGTTTCACTAATGCCACTGGGCTTAGCCTCTTCTACCGCATCTTTCCCCAAAGTGTTTTCCTTTAACGCCCAGCACGGTGTGTCCCAGCTTACTGCAGTGAAAACAACTTTTTCCCTGTGCCCTTTTTAAACTACCAGCACTGTAAGTTTATGTGTTCCACTCCGTTGTAGTGAGAGCACCGGAGGCCTTTCACCATCTTTCAACCCTCTTGGGCTTCTTTCTTCACCTGTGGTAAACTATTGTGAGCTACTGTTCGCTTTGTAATGTGTGATCGTCCATTCTCCAAATGTCTATCCCTCACAGGATGAAATTCCTGCCAGAAGCTAAATTTCATCACATGCCACAATACATATTTACCTGCCATTTCTGCCGCACTTCTCACTTCTTGAACTTTCTATTCATTCACATGAATTCTTACTATCCCTAGAAGTGAGTCTTTTAACTTCTCCAGCAGAATAATCTCCCCACAAGCCTCACAGGTCTTATCCATTTTTAAGGCCAGTACCCACCTGTCAAAATGACTGGTTAATTCTTTCAAACTCAATATAAGTCTGACCTGGTTCCTTCTCTATTTTTCTGAACTTCTGTCTATATGCTTCTAGTACCAATTCATAACCAATCAAAATAGCCAGTTTGACATCTTGATAATCTCTTGACCCCCCATCTGACAGCGCTGCACATACCTCACCAGCTGTGCCCACCAGCTTAGTCTGAGCTAGCATTACCCACAAGTTCACTGTACACGTCATCTGCCTAGCCATTTTTTCAAATGAAATAAAAAAGATTATGACATTTTTCTCACCGAAATATGGCAAGTTACTAACCTAGTTGTATTCATCCCTACGTTCTCCCTTCACTTCCATCCTGTTAATTTAACTTTCTTGTCTAATTCCCAACTTCTGAATTTCAAATCCCCTCTCTCTTTCTTTTTCTTCTCTTTCACTTTCGTCTCTCTCTCTCTGTTTCCGTCCCTTTATTTATCTTCTAACTCCAGTTGCCACATTTGCAATTTAAGTTTTTATAACTCTACTGCAGTTGCCTGTTTCTCTGATACATCAAAGTGCTTGACCATCTCCATTACAATTTCAACTTCTCTTTTATCCCTTGTTAAACACAATTCCAACCTATTTGCTAATTCTAAAAAATGTCCTCCTTCTGTCTTTCTAAACCTCCTTGGAAAATTTGGGAACCTCTTTAGTAATGTTTAAAGCCATTTCCCTCACTTTTCATTTAACCAACCACAAGTAACAAAATAAAACGAATTTTCCCACTGGTTTTATTTGAAGATCAAAGTCACTAATTGCAATGAGTTGGAATTTTCTGGTGCCTGTTGTATCTCAAATCTGTTCACGTTGGTCCAAGTGCCAAATGGCAAGGCCCCAAACTGTTATGACATCAATGTCGAATCCCTCTGTAAATTAAAACCACACGCCTAGAAAAGCTCACCTCACATCATAATCTGTCAAAACGTGAGAGACAGAGAACTCATAAATTCCACTAGGTGACATCATCAGTGAGAGTATCTGTTGAAGCTCTGGTGGTATGTCCCGCCTCTCTATTTATAGGTCTTGGTTTCTTAAAGTGGGTGATGACATTTCCGGTTATTTTAACAAGAGAATGCAGACAGTATCTAAATTGATGCGTTTATTGATGGATTTCTGGTTAGAATACCATTCCTTTAAGAAGGTCCTTGCGTGTCTTAGTATGTGTGTGTGCTTTGTCTCAGTCAAAGTGGTGACCTTCTTTGTCTGTATTTATGGAACATAGTGATAGTGCGTCATGACTTTTGGTGGCTAGTTGGTGTTCATGTATCCTCGTAACACGACAACAGGACAGTTTCAATGGTGGAAAAATGATTTTATATACACTGTTTAATCAATGTGTGTGTGCAGATAAGTAGCATTTTTCATATGTGCACAACACATTGTCAATGAACAACAGAGACACAGTTAACGAAAAATGATGCATATGATGTATAAAATTGATAAAACATTAAAACATGATTTGATCCTCTCAGCGTTTCCTCCTTTTCTGGGATTCCCAATTCTAGTCTCACATTCTTACCCAGGAAGTGTGCTCCAAATTCTTGATTCTGGTGTCCCAACTTATTTTAGTTAATCCCCTTTCTTCCGGGCTTTCAATATGTTGGCCTGCTGTGTTCTTTCCAAAGCTAGTGTCTGTCATATTATTGGAGATAAATATTCTGGCATCAGACTCAGCATTTGAACATATTACTCTGTTGTGCATGCACTGTACAAAGGACCACAACACACAGGCATTGCCAAAACATTGAGGGATGTTCATCTACTTCTTTCGATAATGTCGTTTTCTCATTTTCCACATCTCCATATCGATATCCTCTCTCTCATTGTCCCTTTGTATCTAGTTAAGAAATCCACGAATTATTCTTCGTGCCCCATCTCCCAAAACTCCTTCTTTCAGTTTATATCTAATGCTCTCGTCAAGAGGTAATGTGGTTATAATTAAGCAATGTAACTACAAGGACATGCGGGTGGAGCTGGCCAGAGTTAATTGGAAGGGGAGCTGAGCAGGTAAGACCATGGAGCAGCAATGAGAGGAGGTTCGGGGGATAATTCAGAAGATAATACCAGAAATGCAACCCCAAGAAATTGAAACATACTCATGGGAGAACAAGGCAGCCATGAGTGATAAGGCATCAAACCAAAAGAGAAAATTTACAATGTGGTGAAGATGATTGGGAATCCAAAGAAGTTATTGGCTCTGAAACTACATAATGCTGGCATCACTGACACTACAAAGCTCTTAACCATGGTCAGGGAAAGAAACAGAGGAAACACATTGACTTTAAACACAGAAGATGGTATTTCTCAAGGAAAAAGATTCAGGTGAATTAAACATTTGAATTAAGATCAGTTAAATGCTTTTGCGGATTGTGTCAGTTTGGAAGCATGACCCGGGGAGACAGACCCTCAGCAGAATGAGAGTATGAAAATGGAAGTATTTCCACATCAGTAACCAGGTTAGGTCACTGACTGCAGGGCTGATGGGTGAATGGGTGTCAGTGAGAATTGGGGAACAGACAACAGAATTGCATTGCAGGTATTGCAGCTCGAACTGCGTATTCATGTAGTGCTGTAGACCACAGCAGCAGGAGAGGCAGACCTGCATTCAACCACAATCTGTAACGTTTTGCCAGGATAGCACCTCAGTCTGTCATTACCATCAACACCATCTATGGCTCAGTGACGAGTGTGGGTGAACATGGCAGAGTCAGAATCACATGAACCTTAATCTGATGCTAACTCAAAGTTTGGGTGAAGATTTGTACAAAATCCCATGCAAGGACTGCACAAAACACTACATAGGACAAACAGGAAGACAGCTAACGATCCGCATCCATGAACACCAACTAGCCACGAAACGACACGACCAGCTATCCTTAGTAGCCACACACGCAGACGACAAGCAACATGAATTCAACTGGGACAACACTACCATTATAGGGCAAGCCAAACAAAGAACAGCCAGGGAATTCCTAGAAGCATGGCACTCATCCACAAACTCCATCAACAAACACATCGACCTGGACCCAATATACCGGCCACTACAGCAGACAGCTGAAACTGACAACCAGAAGCGGCAGGGACAGGCCACTATAGATGCCGGAGGAAACACCACAGAATCGCTTCACAGGAGGCTCCCAAGCACTGAGGATGTCACCTAGACAGGGGACGAAACGTTTGCAACAAAAATTTCGAGCTCGGCGAACAGAACCACACCAACTGATGCTAACTCATTAAAGCTACCAGACATGACCAACAAATCTGAACGAAGTCCTGCAGTCCTGTCACATTCAGTCATAAATGGTGATGGACGATTAAACAAATGACTGGAGGAGAGGGTTCCACAAACATTCCCCATCCTAAATAATGGAACAGACCTGCACATCAGTGTAAAAGAGAAGGATGTTTTTTCTGCACCATCCTCTGCCAGAAGTGTTGAGTCGATGATACACCTCACCCTCATCATGATGCCCACAAAATCACAGATGCCAGTCTTCAACCAATTTGATTCGCTGCACGTGACATGAAGAAACTGGTGAACACAGTAGATACGACACAGAGAATGGGTCCTGACTCCATTCCTGCAATAGGACTGCAGACTTGTGCTGCACAACAAGCTGTGTCCCAAGGGAATCTTTTCCATTCCAGCTCCAAATCTGACATCTCCCTGGCAATGTGGAAAATTACTCAGCTATGTCCCGTTCCTTAAGACGGGAATAATTACAATCTGACCAATTACCACCTCCTCAGTCCCACCATGACAGTCAAATAGGTGGGAGTTCTTTTTGACAGAGCTGTCAAGCAGCACAGAAATGACCTGCTCAGTGTGGTTTTTGACAGACCAGGCTAATGCTCTGGCAGCGGATGGAAGTTAAAGACAATTAATAAAATATCGAGATCTAAAATCTGGGGTCAGTAACAGTGACCTTGAAGCCAATATGGATTATAAACAGAAATTCCTTCTCCAATGTACTTTTAGGAAGTGAATCTCCCGTGATTTCCTGGGCTGACCTAAAAGTGACTCCAAAGACCCTGACATGTTGTAAACATTTCAATGGTCTCTGAAATTGCCAAGCAAGGGCACTCATTTGTATCAAACTACTCCGAGGTCTGAAAGGATGAAACCGGACAGAACACCCGGACTCAGCATCAATGTCGGAAAAGGGAATGGGAACATAGTCATGTCGACCCTGCAGAAACCTCCTTCATAACATCTGAGAGCTTGTGACAGCATTTACAGAGCTTTCCCATACACTGCACAGAAACATCGGGAATGGAAAACACATTTAGCCTCCCCATTCTAGTTCATGGAAAAAATCTCCTCCATGCACTTACCCCACACGATATACATATCCATTAATGTGAGTAACCTTGGGAAGCTCTTAAATAGGCGGTGCAGTAGTACGTTTGGTCCATCGAGTTTGCTAACCAATTCAATATAATGATGGTTGGCTCTTCATTTCCATACCGTACCCCTGCTCTCCCACCATTCCTTTACTGTTTCTAAATCCTTATTTATAATCAGTGTCTCGGTTTCCAGGTGCGAGTGAATTCCCCAGGTTCCCCAGTCAGTGAGTGCAGACATTTATTCTCATCTCAGTGCAGAATGACTGCCTGTACCTAATACTGTGGCCCCTTGCTTTAGAAGTCCCAGCCAGGGGAATTATCGTCCCTGCTTCCAATCTGTCTAACCCTGTCAGAGTTTTGTATATTTCACTGAGATCTCCACTAATCTTCCTAAACCCCATGGAACACTGGCCCACTTACCCCAAACTCTGCTCCCACAACAAGCCCGTCATCCCAGAGATCAGTCTGCTCATCCTTCACTGCTCTCCATCAATGTCAGGTTTGTCCTTTATTAGGTAAGGAGACCAAAACTGCACACAATACTGCACAATGTTCAAGATGATATCTCACCAAGGCCCTGTACAGCTGCAGTAAGACACCTTTTCTCCTGGGCTCACATCCCCAAGAAATGAAGGTCAACACACCATTTACCTTCCTCACTACTTTCTGTTTCTGCAATATTACTTTCAGCGACTGGTGTACAAGGAAATGGAGATCTTTTTCTGTGTTGCAGCTCCCCACTTGGTGGGTCTGTGTACACTGGACAGCGTGCCAATGCCATGCCCAGTATTGACTTCTGGTTGCAGAACCCACTGCGGTGCATGGGCCTCAGATGTTTGTGCAGAAGGAAACAACAAGAAGGAACATACATCCCTTTGTGGATCAACATGTTTCAACCCATCCTTTTCAAATGGTAGGCTGCCAATTTATCATTTCCATCAAAGGGCACACTGTCACCTCTATCCACATTGTTCTCCCTCTGTCACGTATTTACCCTTTCACTCCACTTGTCTTAGTCTTCTCGGTGCTTTTATACATCCTCCTCACCCACTGACAATCCCACATCCGTTAGTGCTGTCAGCAGGCTGGGATATATTGTATCTGATTCCAGCAAACCCAATGTTTAATGGGTATTGTGAACAGCTGGGCCCCAAGCACCGATCCCTGCGACACCTCAGCAACCTTCCTCTGTTAATTTCTATTTATTTATTTCGTGAATCTGGGTAGCACTGGCGGGGCCAGCAGTTATTGCCTGTCCCTAGTTGCCCTTGAGAAGGTGGTGGTGAGCTGCCTTGTTGAACGCTGCAGTCCACCTGCTGCTGTTAACCTCCAATGCCATTAGGGAGGGAATCTCAGGATTCTGACCCAGTGACTGTGAAGGAGCAGTGATATATTTCCAAGTCAGGATGGTGACTGGCTTGGAGGGATGATGGTATTCCCATACATCTGTAGCCCTTCTCCTTCTAGATAGACATAGTCGTGAGTTGGGAAGATACTATCTGAGGATCTTTAGTGAATCATTTCATTGCAGCATGTAGATAGTAAAACACTGCTGCTGCTGCTGAGCGTTGATGGTGGAACATTGTGGATGAAGGGAC
This sequence comes from Chiloscyllium plagiosum, assembly GCF_037043375.1. Taxonomy (NCBI): domain Eukaryota; kingdom Metazoa; phylum Chordata; class Chondrichthyes; order Orectolobiformes; family Hemiscylliidae; genus Chiloscyllium; species Chiloscyllium plagiosum. The sequence goes on from NW_028270189.1 coordinate 16,057,150, forward strand.
AGTCAAACTGGCTGCTTTGTCCTGGATGGTATAAAGCTTCTTGAGTGTTGTTGGGGCTGCACTCATCAAGGCAAATTGGGAGTCTCCTATCACACTTCTGACTTATGTCGACGATGGACAGACGTTTGGAAGTCAGGATGTGAGTTATTCGCCGCAGTATTCCTAGCTTCGGACCTGCTCTTATAGTTACTGTGTTCATGTGGCGAGACCAGTGAGTTTCTGAGTAATGATTACCCACCAGGAATCTGATACTGGGGGGTTTCAGTGATAGTAACACCATTGAATGCCAAGGGGCAGGTTAGATTGTATTTTATTGGTGATGGTCATGGTCTGGCATTCCTGTGGGCTGAATATTACTTGCCACTTGTCAGCCTGGATACTCTTCAGATCTTGTCGCGTTTGAACATGGATTGCTTCAGTATCTGAGGAGCCACAAATGTTGCAGAACATTGTATAATCATTGGCGAACATCCCCACTTCTGACCTTAAAATGGAGGGAAGGTCATTGATGAAGCAGCCCTGAAGAAGTTTTTGGTCACTGCTCGAGGGACTCCTACAGATTTGGAGCTGAGTTGACTGATCTTCATCAACATTGACCACCTTCCTACGTGTCAGGTTTGAATCTAACCAGCAGGGATTTTGCCTCTGATACCCATTGATTCCAGTGTTGCGAAGGGCCCTTGATACCACACAGGGTCGTATGCAGCCTTGACCTAAAGGGCTGTCACTCTCATCCTACCTCTGGAATTCAGCTCTTTTGTCCATGTTTGAACCACAGTAATGAGGTCAGGAGCTGAGTGGCCCTGGTGGAGCCCAAACTGGGCGCCATTGACCACGGTATTGCTGAGCAGGTGCTGCTTAAAAGCACTGAGACATTCCCCCACTTTACTGATGATCGAGAGTAGACTGATGGGGTGGTAATTGGCCGGATTGGATTTGTTCTACTTTTTATATACAGGAGATACTTGGGGTAATTTTCCACGTAATCGGGGAAAGCCATTGTTGTAACTGTATTGAAACAGTTTGGCTAGGGGAGTGGCAAGTTATGGAGCGGCAAGTTATGGAGCACGAGTTTTCAGTACTATTGCCAGAATGTTGTCAGATTATGGACCCTATGGTGTATCCAGTATCTCCAAACGTTTCTGGATATCGCGTGGACTGAATCAAATTGGTTGTTGACTGGTAACTGAATTGCTGAGGATCACTGGAGGAGGCTGAAATGGATCATCCACACAGCACTTCTGACTGAAGATTGTTGCGAATGGACCAGCCTTATCTTATACATTGAAGTGCTGGGCTCTTCCATCATGGAGGAAGGGGTTATTTGTGGAATCTCTTCCTCCAGTGAGTTGTTTAATTGTCCTCAACGTTTGTCGACTAGATGTGGAAGGACGGCAGAGCTTACATCTGAACCGTTGCTTGTGGGATCACTTAGCTCTGTCTATCAATCACTGCTTATGCTGTTTGGCGGACAAGTAGTCCTTTTTGGTGGCTTCACCAGGCTGACACCTCATTGTCAGGTATGCCTGGTGCTGCTCCTGCCCTCCTGCACACTCCATTGAACCAATGTTCATCCTCTGGATTGATGGTAATTGTTGCGAGGGGGATATGCCAGGCCATGAGGTTATGCGGGAGTACAATTCCACTGCTTTGATGACCCACAACACCTTATGGACATCCAGATTTGAGCTGCTAGATCTGATCGAAGTCTGTCCTATTTAGCACCGTGATAGTACCACCCAAATTGGTCGAGATTATTCTCAATATGCAGGTGTGACTTTGTCTCCACAATGACTATGCGTGGTCACTCTTACCGATACTGTCATGGACAGATACTTCTGCAACTGGCAGATTAGTAAGGCTGTGGTCAAGTATGTATTTTCCTCTTGTTGGTTCCTTCACCACCTGCCGCCAGTTATATCCTTTAGGACCCGGCCAGCTCGATCAGTAATGCTGTAGCTGAGATACTGTTGGTGGTGAACATTGAAATCCCCCACCCAGAGTACATCTTGCGTCCGTGCTCCCCTCAGTGCTTCCTCCAAGTGTTGGTCAGCATGGAGGAGTACTGATTTATCAGTTGAGAGAGCCTGGTACATGGTAATCAGCAGGAGGTTTCCTTTCCCATGTGCAAACTAATGCCATGAGACTTCATGGGATACGGAGTCACTGTTGAGGACTCCAAGAGCAATGTCCTTCCAACTGTATCCCACTGCACAGCCACTTCTGCTGTGTCCGTCCTGCTGATGAGACAGGAGATATCTGGGGAAGGTAATGGGGAGTCTGGGACATAGTCATACTCACAGAATCATACCTTTCAGAAAATGTCAGACTGTTGCTTGACGAGTCTGTTTATTTCTATTCACTGTTTCCTGCCAGCTGTCCCATTCTAGAAACATATTCATATATTAGCCCCACTCAGATTTGATTTTGCAAATTGGGCTTGGAGCTTTACCAACATTTTCTAAAAATCAAAACGTTTTACATCCATTGCTTCTCTTTCATTTGTCTTCCAGTCTGTTTCTCAAACATAATTCCCATTTCATAAATCTATCTTAGTGTTGTCTATGACCATTACTTTCAGCAACAATAATGTCTGCTAAACCATTTACTTACTAAGTTTATTGTTCCATGTATTCTATCATTTTCCCACTCCAGACTGGGTTTTCCTTGTATTGTTAGAAAGTTTTGTGAAGACAGAACTGAAGTAGTGGCTTCATAGTTCTGCCATTTCCCTGTTCCCCATTCTCCATTCTCTGGTTTCAAACTGTAAGGAAACTGCACTTGTTTTCTCATATTTCTCACATTGACATAATTTAACAAGCTAATACAGTTCACTCTTATAACCCTTATGAATATAACTCTTCAGAAATCCATCAATTCCTGCCTTAAACTGCTCAATAATTGACCTTCCACACCATACACTCACAAGAACATAGACTCTGTTCCAATAGAAATACAGCACGATCTATATTAGTCCCACTTTCCTACACCAGGCCCATAGCCTGGAATGTTATGACACTTCCAATTGCTCGTCCAAGTACTTTTTAATGATCGTGAGGTGATCATTCCCCTCTCAGGAAGTAATCCCAGAATCCCACACGTCGAGGTGAATAAATGTTTAAATCCTCTCTGAACCCCAAACCCTTCACTTTAAAAGTGTGCTCCTTTGTTCTTGACCCTCTGACTAAAAGGAACAGCTGCGGTCTATCCACCCTGTCCGTGTCGCTTATCATCGTATCCTTCTGATCACTGACCCCTCAGTTTCTCTGCTCCAAAGTAAAAAACCCGAGCTTATCCAGCCTCTCTCCATAGCTGATATGCTCCATCCCAGGGAACATCCTGGTGAATCACCTCTGCACCCTCTCCTGTACAATCACATTCTTCCTGGAATGTGCTCCCGGTACAACATACAGTATTCCATTTTGGCTGAACCAAGGCCCTGTATTGCTCTTATAATCTACACCCTGATTAGGAAACGCTACACCTCAGGTCCAATTCTTAACTAGTCCATTAAACTGTCCAGGAGAAAGTGAGGAATGCAGATGCTAGAGATCAGAGCTTAAAAAATGTGTTGCTGGAAAAGCGCAGCAGGTCAGGCAGCATCAAAGGAGCAGCAGAATCAATGTTTCGGGAATAAGCCTTCTTCAGGAATCTGCCATAAACATCGATTCTCCTGCTCCTTTGATGCTGCCTGACCAGCTGCGCTTTTCCAGCAACGCATTTTTAAACATTAACCTGTCCAGTCACATTCAGGGATGTGTGGAGAAGCACAATCTGAGCTTCCTAGTGTGCTGCCATTCATTGAGTCTTCCACTGCCTGGTTCCATCTCCCAAAGTGCATCACCTCATATTTATCAGGGTTACATGTCATTGATGTGCCCATCTGACCATTCCATCTGCATCTTCCTGTAACTTAAGGCGTTCCCTCCTCACTGCGAACCACCCAGACAATCTTTATGTCAAACATACACTTACTTATCACACCTTCCCCACTCTCCACTTAGCCCCCGCCACATTCAGATCTATATTTTGTTATGAATAACACAAACAATAAGGAACACAACACTGATCCCTGTGGTACACCAGGGTACACTGGTCTCCAGTCACACAAACAGCCTTCTCTCACCGCCTTCTATTTCCTGCTACTAAGACAATTTTCGTTGTAACTTGTCAAGTTATCCTTCATATTGCGAGATTTTACTTTATTTTCCAGTTTCCAGGTGGAAATTTGTCAAAGGCCTTCCTACAAAACTAAATAATCGACCTCCTCAAACTAATTCAATCAAATCCATTGGATGTGACTTCCTCCTGATAACGTCATGTTGATTATCCCTGATCAAACCTTGTGACTCTAATTGGAGTTCGATTTTCTCCTTCCCTGTTTTCTCCAGTAGTTTCCTTAACAGTGATCTAATACTCACTCGTCTATAGTTCCCTGGTCTATCTCTCCCACCCTTATTGTGAAGTGGAATCGTATTAGCAGTTCTCCAGTTCTCTGGCACCTCCCCTATGGTCAGATTCTAATTAAAATATTCAGTCAGGGTCTTTCCTCCCTCGACCCCAACAGCCGCCTGTGATACAAATCATTCAGACCTGGAGATTGGTCCAAATTTGTACAGAACAAAACCTCAAATCCCTACTCGCATTTTACATCATACTGTTCAAGAGCTTCCTAGTCCATCGTCTTGAATTCTGTACCTGCCTCCTCCTTCTCCCAAGTAAAATAGATGCGAAGGTCTCATGGAACAATCCATCAATGTACTCCAGCTTGACACACGTATTGCCCCTTTGCTTTCTAATGGACACTGACTGTTTGTTGATTATTCTGTTCTACTTGTCCGTGTAGAATATCGTGGGATTCTCCCTTATCTCGCCTAGTGTACTTGACCCTCTGTTATTCAATCCCCGTTATGTTTCTAGGTTTCACTGCAATCACCTCTCATGTTTTGACACTCGAGATCACAGGCTGAGTTTCCCTGTCAGACAATCTTGCCATTTTAGGGGTTATCTTGGATAATACATTTTGCAGTTCCTCTGTAGTCAGTACATTCTTTCTTAGATTGGGACTCCGAACGGTACACAATACTCTAAGTATATTCGCATGAACACTCGATACAACTGGTGCACGGCATCCTCTATCTTCCATTCACATGAATGTAAACTTGGTTTTTACTTTCCTATTTGCATATGTTCTTCCTAATACCTCTCGCTTTCACTTTTCTTATGAGCTTACTGTGTGAGTTCTTTAAAAAAGCTCATGAATCTCCAACTATACGTTATACATTGTTTCATCATTGCCTTTGTTCACAAGAATCATCTTCAAACCATTCCAAAAATATGTTTGCCACTTCCGGTTTTCCTTTCATCGGTCCATTCTCACACTCCCCAGTTATGTTATTATCTTCTATATACCTAGTAGCATGTTCTTTGTAATCGAGTCCAACAGACACCCGACTGCGGATGACAAGTTAGTTGATCTGTAGTTCACCAGTCTCCATCTTCATCTCTTCTTAATCTGTTGGATAATATTTATAACCTTTGCCTTATCCAGATTGGCTAAATGCCTTTCGGGCATGTGTTGGAAAATAAAATGACAATCCGCTTTCAATCAGCATGTCTATTGCTGCTTCCTCTGAAATTCTTGTATGAAGTACATCCAGTCTGTCAGATTAATAAATACTTAATCCAGCTTTCTTTTCAAAGATGACCCCAACACTGATAAGAATGGTCTTAGACTTTAATTACACAAGTCCCAGGGTCACTTGGTATTTCTGGAAGAATTTCTGGACATTCTTCCATGAAGATAGACACAAAGAAACTGTTTCTTTGCCCTGCAATTTCTCTGTTCTCTGCAATAAATTATCCTGAACGCACACCAACAGTTCCACATTTGACCTTGTTTTTAGTTTTGTTTCATACATTGATAGACGCTTTTTAGCAGTCTGCATGTTTTTCTTTCGTTTGCACGCTTTGTCTCTTTCTGATTTTCTTCCCAGTTTCTTGGTCATCCTTTGCTGGGTCTTACATTTATCTGAATCCACTGGCTTACTGCAACACTTGGCATTTTTCTAAGCTGTCTCCTTTCATCTAATAGGTAGATGAAGGTGGGGTTGAAAGTAATAGTCGGAGAGGAGGGTGGCCCAGATTGATAGGAAGGAAGGTGGACACATAGGAACATTCAAAAGGGCTGTGCTGACTTTGAAGGTTGGAGCGAGATAAGGTGGGATTAGGGAAAATGGGGAAATGGGGAAATCCACTGTGATCCCCTGTGGTTGGAGGGTCCCAAGGCAGATGAGGAGGTTTTCTTCCTCCAGTCTTCTGGTGGCTCGGGTTTGGTGATGGAGCAGGCCAAGGGCCCTCATGTCCTTGGCAGAGTGGGAAGGGGAGTTAAAGTGCTCAGCCACAATGCGATGGAGTTGTTCAATGTATGCTGTCCCAGAGATGTTCTCTGAAATGATCCACAAGTTGACCTCCTGCCTCGCCAATGTAAAGAAGACTACATTGGGTTTAATGGATGCAGTAGATGGGGCGTTCTGTCTCCCTTCATCACGTAACTCTTTCAACCCCACCTTCATCTACCTACGGCAATCCCAGTTACCTCCCCCCTGCCGCACCCCCTTCTCATTTATCTCTCAGCCTCCTTGGCCCATAAGCATCATTCCTGATGAAGGGCTTCTGCCTGAAACATAGATTTATCTACTCTTAGTATGCTGCCTGACTGTGCTTTTCCAGCACCACACTCTTCGACTCTGATCTCCAGCATCTATAGTCCCCACTTTCTCCTCACACCTTGATGGCTTGCCTGACTCATTTTTATAACGGTTTCTTCAAATACAACAAAAACTATCGTGTACTTAAACAGCATTAAAAAAAACAATTCATTGTGTTCACTGTTCCCAAAAGGTCCTTGACAGCAAAATTTTCAATGTGCTCTTCTGATCATTCAACACGAATTCCGAAATAACCTGATCTCGAGCTCAGTGCTCAACATTATATTCATGTAAACCATCGCACACGTGGTCATGAAACTCATTTTTCTCAGCATTAGCATTCAACTGGGTTAACACAGTTCAGATATAACATAAACAGTACATTTTTACTGCAGTACCCACAAATGTGTATAGCTCATTTCCTGTTTTATAACATCTCCAGCATTTGTATTGCAGCTTTCACTTTGATATATAACTCCCATCAATGTTTGCTCCTCCTTGCTGTTTTTGCGCTTCACTTTACTAGATTCTGTAGAATCTGTGCGACGTGGGCTCTGGGGAGATTAATGGTAGAGATCATCTTGCCACATCATTTATGATCTTCTCAAACGTTAATTTCTCCAGATCTCCAGTTATGCTGATGGAGTAGAGAAGGACAATGATCTTCCAACAATGCTCTATATTCCCCCAGAGAGCTGAGACAGCTCTAACCTGGGTGGGAACTTTACAGCAGGCTGGTAATGTGTTGCTGCTGCTATACAGGGTCTTAGTGAGATCACATCTGGAGTCGTGTGTACAGATTTAATCTCTTCAATGAAGAAAATGTTTTGTTATTTTGGAAGCAGCTCAGAGATGGTTCCCTCAACTGATTCCTGCAATGAAGGTGCTAGCTTGTAACGAAAGGATGATCAGGTTGACCCAGTAGCCATTGGAGTTTACAAAAAATAAAGATGATCTTACTTGGACATAGATGACAGAAGGAGTCAACAAGTGATGTGAATTACACAGATAGTGGAGGAACCATTCCGTTCTCCATCCTGTTACACAGGAACAACAGGAGGATATTCAGGCCTTCGACCCTGTTACACCAAAACAGGATGAGGCTATTCAGCCCCTGGAGCCTGATATACATTTACAGAAGGAGGCCAATCAACCACTCGAGCCTATAACAGTAGACCATACTGCATCAGTATACTGTTAAACAGCAACAGGATCAGTCCATTCAGCCTCCTCAAGTCTGTAACATAGGAACTGGAAGAGGTCACACAGTGATTGGAGATTTGTTACGCTGGGATAACAGGAGGCCATTCAGACCCACCGAGCCTATTGCAAGGGAATTGGATAAGAATAAAAACTATCTGAGATTCCTTTCATGAGAAAGGAAAATATAATTTCGACACATGTCTGTTGTATGGGAACAAGAGAAGACCAATCATTCCCTCGGTCCCATCTCCGGGATACATGAGGAGACCGTTCAGTGTTTCCATCTGTTATGGAGAAGTATGAGAAGCCCCATCAGCTCCTCAAAATGTTACACAGCAACAGGAAGATTCCATAATCTCCAAATCCTCTGAAGCATCAACAGGAGCAGGTCATTCTGGCCCTGGAGATGACAACATGGGAGCACCAGAAAGACGCCAGCCCATCCAATTTGTACACCAGCAGGATGATGAATCCATTCAGTCACACATGGCTCTTACACAGCAATTGATCTCTTAAATTCTTGTGCCCATTAAATAGGAATTCAAAGAAAACGTAAAGGCTTTCGAAAGGGAAGAACTTATAATAATGATATACATTAGGGACTAAAGTGTAACAATAAACTATTGTAATTTAAGGCTAATTGTTAGAGTCCATTGCTCAGGACATTTGCAAAGTTAAACCACAATCCATCAGAGTCAACATGGTTTTACGAGGGCTAAATCGTGTTTGAATTGTTTGCTTGAGTTATTTGAAGATGTCATAAACAAAGTGGAGCGTGTGAATCCTGGAGATAGAACATATCTAGTCTTCCTGAAGGCATCGGATATGTCGCTTCTCCAAAGAATAAGTGGTAAGATCAGACAACATGGGTTTAGGAGTAATTTATTAGCTTGGATGGAGGATTGGTTAACAAACAAAATGGAGTCATATGAATTAAATGTGTCATTTTCTTTTAGCAAATGCAATTTGTGGGGTGCCATTGATTTCAGTACTCATGCCTCACCCATTTGCGATCGATGGTAGTACTGTACTCAGTTGATGGGATAGAAAATACGATGCCACATTTTCAGATGACACTAACATTGGTAGGAAATTACTTCGGAATTTGATGTAAGAGATTTTAAAACTATATGGATAGGTTGGGTGAATGGGCCAACATTTGGCATGGAAAATTAAAGTGAATAAATATGGGGCTATTCAAGTTGGCCAGTATAATAGAAAGACAAATTATTATCTAATTGGAGATAAACTTCAAAGTGTTTAGGTGCAGAGGGATCTGGGTGTCTGCTTGCATATCACAGAGAACCTGCCTGCGGATACTGCAAATAATGAGAAATGCAAGCATAATTTCAGTGGTGATTTATAAAAGGATAGAGTAGGAAGGTAGGGGGTGTTGGTGCAGCTATGCAAGGCATTAGTGAGGCTGCAACTGGAGTACAGTTTGGGTGTTCTGCAGAATGAGGTATTTCCATTGGAGGCAATTCAGAAGAACTTCATTAGATTGATTCCATATTTGAAGTGTTTGTCTTATGAAGAGAAATTGAGCAGTTTAGGCCTATACTCTCCAGTTTATAAGAATGAAAGGAGATTTCATTGAGGCCTGTAAAATGCTAAAATTCATTGAATGTGTAGATATGGAGTGGATTTTTTTTTTTCATGTGGCGCAATCTACAACAAGAGACTAGAGTTTTAGGATGGAGAGATAGCAGGAAAGTGGAAAAGAGGCCGCGTTGACATCAGCCTCATCGAGGGGTTGGATTCCTCACAGATGCTCCTTGTTCTTTTTCAATCCTTCCACTGTGTTGCTCAGGAATGGGAAGGAGAGTGTATCATACAGGAGCAGGCACTCAGGATAAACCAGTCTCAATCAGTTAGACAGAACGTAACCAGTGAGGTCACAGAGTGACCAGTACTTGGTTCTCAACTATTTACAATCTATATTAATGATCAGGAGGATGGAACAGACATACAGATGCTGCGTTTGGTGATGTCGCTGTGGTAAGCAAGAGATTAAATTATCAAGAGAGGGTGGAGGGTCTGCAAATAGATTCAGAGAGGTAAAAGCAATAGATAATAGTTTGGCAGGTGGAATTTAACATGATATAATCTGTAATTTCATTTACAGGAATAATGGAAAGCAGTATGTTACTGAAATGGAGAGGGATTTTAGGACTTATTGATACTGTGTACTAAGGGGTTCACTCAAACCCGTTCAGACATGGCAGGTTTTGCACCATCCCTGATCCTCTGCTCCCAGACACTCCAAGTGACCCAATTGCTCTCCGTACACATGGAATACTTTAATGTGGTTGATTGGTGGTGGGGATGGTGTTTTGAAATGTGCATTCTGCAACTATCCAAGATATATTCATTTCTTTCTACGTGGAGACCCGATGACGATGGGAATGGCTGACTGCTTCTGAATGAAGAGGCCGTGACTGCTGCCAGGACAGTGGGTATTCACCAACATGATGTACTGTGCATGGGCACACTGTAACATTAATAGAGAGAGAGCTCCTTCAGTTCCTCTACCTCTCCCCATTGACATGGGTATTCTGCAGATGCCATGTACACCATCGTGAATACCACTATACTGGATACACCCGGCAGCTTCCTGTTCTGGGAGAAACAATCTATTTACCTCATCCACCAAATATATCCTCCATCACCGAATGGTGACTTTGATGTTGAGATACTGGGAAATGATGGATATGTTACCTAGTCCTGCCTGGAAAGTTATGGATCATGGAAGCTGAATGAAACAGTGACCCTCACAGCCACTGGCAGCACCATCCTCCCCCTGGTGTGAAGCTGCAGGTCGTGTTGAAGGAGGTGACACCACTCTGTGACCAGCTCCTTTTTCAGTCAGGGTCCCCTCACTCTCTGCTCCTGGGTTACGTGTAGCTTGGGAAGCTATTCCTGGAATACTTGGGGTGGATACAGCAGATCCTTTCCCCACACACACTCACTCCGTGGTTTCGGAGTTTGCCTTCTCTGCAGCCTCTGCTTCATTTGTTGTTCATGTTGCAGGCTCAGATGCTGTAAATACAGTCCCCATGCTCCATCCAGATTTGAGTCACCAAATCCTCAGGTCTCCCTGAATGTCTGAGGCAGCTCACAGCACAACCTCCAGCAAACCATCCCCAGCCCCTGCACTAAATTTTCAATAACAGGAGTCAGTCAGAAACCCCTCTGTGCAAGTGTTGTGGACCAGACCAGATCCCCGCAAAGTATTTTAAGAAGGCCGCTTAGACCCAAACCTCCTTATTTAAAACATAGATGTGAAGTGTGCGTTCCAGATATGTTGTGACTGGTCAAACCACTCGACATTAAGCAAAATATAATCTATTCAAATGCTTTAGTTAAAATACAATCAAAGAAAAGAACATTTTGGGATAGCTTATATGTTGGAACACTTGCACAAACAATAGATACCGTACCTACTTGGTTTACACCGCTTGGCACAAAGATATACTCAAATACAGATCCTTACATTGCAGTATTCTGATCCAGGGGGAAACAACATCAACATAGATCCCAGAGAGAAAAGCAGCTGGGGATCATGTATTGATACTTCCAACCCTTCGAGGATCTCCAACAGCTTCTGAATACTGCACATAAAAAGAAAACGAGAAAATCTGGTCTGGGAGAGCTGGCCACTGCCCTTCGATTGTTACCACCATTTAATGAAACCTAAAGGCCTCCTCAGTTATTTACTTAAACTGTGTGCAGACTGCAGTTCTGCATCTCTGCCTTAATAACATCCCTTCAAAAACAACCTAAGAGAACATAACCTCTTTACAGTGATAGTAAACTCACAACTCAGCTTTAATAAAATGATCCATCAAGATACAAAAATGGATTAATTTTAGACCTGCTCACCTTCCTCTATTAGTAGACTGAAATGCATATATATTTCATTGACTCTGAGCATACAAATGTTCACAACTAGATTCGATTTCAGTCATTTTACTCCTGCCACAGAATGCCTTTGTCTTTCTTCATCCAAGTCTCCACAACGTGTCAAATCTTAGGTTTTCTTGCCCTGTCAACTGTAAAAGTTCAAATTGAATGGCAGATTTGATTCTCTCCCTAAAATTCTCCAAAAAACTTTAAGGGGTCACGATCAGTGATAAAGATTTGTCTCAGGTATGTTATTGGCAATTGAAATGCTGAAACGTTGTAACGCTAACACCAAGCTCAAGGCCTCCTTCCCCATTGTGGAATAAATCTGTTGATGTTTCCACTGGACGCTCCAACCACACATTACGTAATGGAGCACTTCTCATCTCTCTAATAGTCCTTCTTTGCCTCTTAATGCTGTAACCCCTTTAACTGCTACTCCTGGCCTATGCCAATAAACTTTACTCTCACAGGGATATGTTTTAAGAAGATCTCGCACATTCTTCTCCATCTCTCACAGAAACCAGCCTTTGATTTCGGAACTCAATCATCATCATCAGCCATTTCAGCTTCTAATCTTGCCATTGTAACTCTCTGCCCTTCCACACGAGTTCTCATGACTGCAGGAAGTGAATTGTTGAACTTCTCCAAAATAAGAATCTCTCTAACAGTGTCATAGGTTTGCTCTGTTTTTAATACCCTTCCCCACCTTTCAAAATTACTTTGTTTGATTCTTTGAAACTCAATGTGCATTTAATCATGGACGCTATTTTAGAATCCTGAAACACTGTCTGTCGGCTTCTGGCACAAGCTCATATCCACTTCAGAAGGCTTTCTTCACCTCCTCCTCCTCAGACACTGCCTGCGATAGGGATGCAAATACCTATCAGCTTTGTTTGGATCAACTAAATCCACATGTTCACTGGGCACTGCATTTGTTTAGCCACTTTCTCAACTGAAATTAAAAAGGCTCCCCCAATCTTCTCATCAAATTTAGATAATGCCTGACTGTATTTAAACAGATCCCCATCAAGCCTTTGGCTACTATGGGGTTGCTCATCCTCACTATCCTCCTCATCCAGCCTATCGTCTACCTTCATCTCGACCCTATATGTCAACTTTCCTCTCTAATCACTAACTTTTGAAGTTGAATCTCTCTGCTTTTCTTCTCTCTTTTCTTTCTTTCTTCTTCATTTCCTTTTATTTTATTTCTACTTTTCATCATAATTCAAACTGTTTCAATTCCTTCTCATGTTCAAGGCGCCTCATTTGAAATTGAATTCTAGCCATTTCCAAAGACTCTGATGGCGCTTCCACCAAATGTAATTGCTGAGCTTTAGCTGTAATCATCTCTCATTTTCTCACAGACAAACGCATCCCCAACTCCAGCTTGTCTGTCAATTCCTACAGCTTTGTCTTCATTACCTTTTGTAAAACCCCCAACTTCACTTCTTCCACACCCAGAGAACTCTCAGTGACTGAAAGAATCTTTATACACAAAACAGTCTTTAAACCAACAGGATTCAACATCCGGAACCAAAGACACTAACAACTACCATACGTGACCTTTGAACCCAATAGTTTCTTGGTGCATACTTTTCAGTGTCTGCATGAGCTTATTCTGGATGCTCTGGTTTTCTCCCACAGTCCAAAGATGTGCATGTCAGGTAAATTGGTCATTGTTAGTTGTTCAAAGTTTTCAGGGTTGTGTGGGTTAGGTGCCTTAGTTGGGGTAAATGTGGAATAATACGGTAATGGAATGGGTCTGGGTAGGTTACTTCTCGGAGGGTTGGTGTGGACTTGTTGGGTCGCATGGCTTGTTTGCAGACTGTAGGGATTGTAATTCTAAACCAGTTTGGTAATATTGATTTAGAACCAGACAAGAGACCCCAGTTTGCAATAGACCAACCAGACTGCCTCAAACTATTTTAAGAAGCTGGATGCCAAACTTTCCTTATTTTAAAGGTAGATGTGAAGTGGGAGTTCCAGATGTGATGCTACTAGTTAAACCACTCACCATTAAGCAAAACACAACATACTTAAAGAATCTAATGAAAATCAATACAAAATGAAGAGGAATTTAGAATAATTTAACTATTGGAAACCATAACCGAATAATGGATACGGTACCTTCTACAAATGAACTCTTCCAACATACCAACATCCCATCAACACATCTCTTGGAAAAATAGAACATTCAGATATACATTCAGACTTGCATACAGTTCTCCAATTCAGGAGGAAACAGCATCAAGTCAGGTTTCAGAGAGAGTCGGAGTTGGGGATAAGTTACTCGGCCGTCGTTACTGCTATTTATTATAAACTCTAAAAGTGTCGTAAGTCATTTACTTGAGCCGTTTTCAGTAGGCAGTTTGGCCTTTAAGATCTCTTATTTAAAGAAAGGAGAAAATAATCTTTTTTTTCAAGTGACAGCGTTGTCACACACTTTAGATCCCTGGCCCTTTACTTCAGGGGTTTCAGCGATCGGAAGATCACATGAGAGGGACAAATACAGTTACAAGGATGTGTCTCATAACTTCTGAAACACCCCTGTCCATGGACCATCACATGGGACATACCGGGAAGTGAACAACAGCCTGACACACACCATTTCACTGTTTCTGAGCTGCACAATGCCAGCACTCGATACACTAGAGAACCATAAACAAAGGCCAGGGAAAGAAACAGAGGGACAGAAAGATTCACATTAAAGACAGAAAGAGACAGTTAATTAACTGAAAAGATGTTGTGGAAATATGGGGAAAAAGACAGGGCAGTGGGACTAACTGGAAAAGTGAGAATCTTCGAGAGTAAACTGAAAAGAATGAGAACATTGAATAAAGGCATTGTCAGATCAGCTGGAATGGTTTGTTACATCAAATTCAGAATCTGCTTGACAGAACACCAGAAACAACATAAACTGGGACAAGATGACAGCCCAGCATGGAGAGCTGTGCAGACCATGCTAGTGTGTTGCTCAGTAAACTGCACTGTCTGTCCAGCATAAAGAGTATTGCAAACTTTACTATCATATGCTAACTATACTCGCATCAAATTGCTACAATGTCGACAATGAGAAGGTCTGCTGTGTGTGTATTCATCAGAGACTGAGGGAGTGTGTGTTTGCGCGCGATTGGCGTGGTTGAATGCAAAACTCATTGTTTGAGAAGGAACGCACATGGAGGAAACTATTTTAAATAAGAACAACTGGCAGGCTTTTTGTTAATCAACAGAGAGAACGAGAGACGTTTCATGGACAGATACGGTAAAGTTTGAGAATGTCAAAATAAAGGTATTGCCAGAAAAAAACCAGCAATATACATCTGCGTGCACATGAGTGACAGACGGATGGGAGTTTGGTGTGAGTTCGAATCAGATTTGCTTCGGCAGGTTTGAAGCCGGGAGCGTCAGCAGCAGATTATTGGCTTCATTAAGACTGTGGCTTCATAGCTCAAGGTTCAAACAGCAGATGGAATAAACCAGTGAGATATAGTCTGGGGTGGTGAGAATTTCAAGTCAGAAATGGTCAGGATATGGTGTCATGAATCAGCTCATGGTCAAAGGGATCTCCCACAGCTGTGACTTGTCTGCTTCAGTCGCAGATATTGGCCAGGGATGAGATGGAAACAGTGGAAGGAAGTGGAGTTTGTAACCAGAACAGTAGAGAGTGACCTCCATGCTCTTAATATTTAAATAACAAAGGCAATGATACAGTAAATTGCAGTTCTCCGCTGGAACAGAATAGGTCAACATAGAGAGTAACAATGCCAGCTCAGAGAGGGAGACAGTCATTGAACACATTCCTTTCTGTATTTAGTAGTGGTCTGTAGAGTAAATATCTGGAATGAGAATTTCAACAGGAAAATAATAGTGACAAGAAGTGTAGACTATATAAAAGAACAGTAATACAGTCACAACCTGTTTTTAGAACAAAAAAATCTGGACGTTGACACTTACCAGGAACACCAACGATAGCTAGGAAAGGATAATAAAAGTTTTGAATAATGAGAAGAGCGTAATAGATCCGCCTAGATAATGACAACCAGTAATATGCAGAAAGACGCCAAACATAAATGTATAAACTCCTGTCTATTGTTGGAACTTGCCAGCCTAATGTTCCCATATTATGATATATTTTTGGAACATTCTAGTCTAATGTTCTCAGATTCTGATCCATGTTTGGAACATTCCAGTCTAATGTTCTCAGATACTGATCTCTCCTCCCCCTCTCTCTGGGTCTGTTGTTCCCTATCAGTGCTGTCTGTGATGTTCCCGCTCATGTTATGGGATACCACATTTAACGGCGCCCATTTATCATTAAAAGATGGAAACACTCCACTGGGATAATTAGAATCCATGGAGATTGGCATTAAGCACAGTCACTGAACAAACACTGGGAAAATTAGCAAGGCTACGACAACAGATGAATGGGCACCGCACAACAATCAACTGACAGGAGTGTTCCCTCCCAGTTGGGAAACACTTCAGTGGTCCCACACATTCAACCTCGGACCTTCTGGTGACCATCCTTCAAGGCGCATTTCAGGACAGGCAGCATAGAAAAGTGGCCGAGCAGAAGCTGATTACAACTTTCGGTACCCATAGGGAGGGCCTGAACTGGGGCCTTGGGTTCATGTCACATTGCAGGTGACCACCATTGCATTATACACACACACACACACACACACGTACTCCTATACACACACATACGTACGGACATATATATACGCAGACACGCACACAGACACACACGCAACCTTACAGACACACACACTCTCACAGGCATCCGCTCAGAGACTTAGACCACTCTACACTCATGCACACACATATACACTCTCTCACTGATACTCAAGTCCCCCCACCCCAGACACACACACTCACACTCCCACACTCACACATGCACCCCTCACAGACTTCAGACACTCTACATCACTACACACACATATACACTCCCTCTCACACTCACAACCCCCAACCAAGACAAACACACACATACAAACAAAGACCCACATGCAAACATATATTTTGTGGGGTGAATTTGTACTTGCAGAGTTACATTGTACTTTGCTCAAAAACTGCATGCATTCCTGTAGAAATCTGAACTCAAAAGCTGCATGAATTCATGTAAAACTCTGTTATCTTACTTTTTAGATTAGAGTCAATCTAAAGATTATGGTATAGACAGAGAACACAGAGGCTAACAGCTTCAAAATATTGTCTAACTAACACTCGTTGTTACTGCTAACCTGAGAATGAAACTTTAAAAGAAAATGGTTTTGTGGTAGACACATGAAAGAAATGAAACTATCATGATATTCGAACAGATGAAAGACTCAACAAACAATCAAGGTATTTTTCAATGTATAATTTCAGTTACATTACACTGTAAATTTTTGCGATAAATTCTGTGCCTTACAAGTGTGTCCTCCACTATCACCCGATGAAGGGCAACGCTCTGAAAGCTAATGTACTTCCAATTAAAACTGTCGGATGAAAACCTGGTGTTGTGTGATTTTTGACTTTGTACACCACAGGCCAACACCGGATTCTCCAAATCATGACTAAACAAACAGGCTCAGTTAACCAGTTCCACACATCATTTTTCATATCACTATAAAAGGGAACATTTACCGGGTTTGGAAGGAATGGATGAGGGTTGCTGAGGGATAGACCAAAGATTTTAAAATGTTTTGCATCTTTTTTTAAAACTTGTATATGAGAGTATTAAAAGGCACTGCAGTGGTCTATATATGTTCCACTCTGTTTATGAAAGGACGCAGTTATAAAATAACAGATCGGTTGCATAAAAAGAAGTCAGGTAGGCAAGTTTCTAGATACCTTACCCCAAAGTATAATATTTATTGACCAGTATGAGGCTGCTCCTGGTTTTAAGTGCCCTGTTATCAAATCCTTTTATTACCTTGAGACAGAGCATTGAGATTGCTGCTCAGCAACAGGCCGAAGCATTTCTGTCTCTATGGGCCTCTTACAAATGGATACGAGAAGGCCATTCAGCCCATATTAGCCTGTTGCTACTTGAAAAGATGGAAATCTAAAATATTGGCACATTTTGCCGACAGAATCATTCAAAACGAAGAGATGTGTCGCTGCAGCTGTATGAGGTGTTACTGAGAGGGCACCTGGAGTACATTGTGTTGTTTGTGTTTCTGTAACTGAGAAGGGATGGACCTCCATCAGATACAGTTTAATGGCTGCTCATAATCCACGGGTTGCTGCGTCATTTAATGTCTCGGGTCTGTTATACAAAGACAGGAGGAGGCCATTCATGCTTTCCAGTCTATTACAGAGGGCCACGAGGAGCCCATTCAGCCTCTCGACCCTGTTATAGAGGGGCAGGAAGTGTAAATGTAACTTTCAAGTCTGTTACGCATAAATATTAGTTTTAAATTAGTTTTGGAATAGGAAAGACCTGATGTAAACATTAAGGTTCTAACTTTGAATACGGCCAACTTTGAAAGAGGGAGGCGAGCCCTGTGAAAGGCTGATTGGAATACCCTATTCACAGGTAAAGGGATGGTTGGAAAACGCAAGGCCATCAAAACTTGGTTTCAGTGAGTCCAGAGCCAACGTGTTCCCATTAGTGAGAGGATCAAGGCTGGTGGGTGCGGGGAGTGCTGGATGTCTAGATATATTGATGGTCTGATCAAGGTAAGGAAGGAGGCATATGTCAGATAAACAGAGCTGAGATCAAGTGAATCCGGAGAGGTGTGTAAGGGCAGCAAGTGTACAGTCAATGGGGATATCAGGCCAGAAAAATGTGGACAAGGGATGGCTTTAGAAATACGGTTAACGAGGCATTGAAGAAATTATACAAATCCTTTAATGTGAAAAGATTAACTAGGGAGAGAATAGGGCCCCTTTAAGATCAGTAAGGCTACCTATGTATGGAACCACAGGAGATTGGAGGGATACAAAACAAGTATTTGTCCTCAGTATTTAATGTGGAGGAGGTTACAAGAGCGAGAGAATGAAGAAATATATAGTGTTACCTTGAAAGTGTCTATATTACAAGGACGTGGTGGACATTTTAAAACACATAAAGGTGAACAAATCTCTGGGACCTGATCAGTTGCTTCCCACATATTTGTGAGAAGATAGAAGATAGATTGCTCAGCATTTTGCTGATATATTTGTAACATTGATTTCCACAGGTGAGGCATCAAAAGACTAGAGGGCTGCTAACATAGTGTTATTATTTAAGAAAGTAAGGGAAAAACAGGTAACCATAGATCGATCAGCCTGACGTCAATGGTGACGAAATCGTTGGAGGGGATTTCGAGGAAAAAGATCGATATGCATTTGGAAAGACATGGACTGAAGAGGGCTTTGTAGATCACATCCCACTGACTTGGTGGAATTTTTTGAGGAAGTGATGAAGATGATTGATGAAGGCAGGACAGTGGATGTTGTCTTTATGGAATTCAGTAAGAAAAGCAAAATGTTCTGCATGGTAGACTGGTTAGCAAGGTCAGACTGCCTGGAATCCAGGGAGAGCTCGCCTGTTAGATCCAAAATTTTCTTGAATATTGGAAACAGGGAGTGACAGTGGACATTTGTTCTTTAAACTTGGAGGCCTGTGACCAGTGGCGTGCCGCAAAGATCATTAATGGGTCCACTGCCCTTTGTCACTTATACAATCATTTGCATTTGAGTATATGAAGTATGGTCAGTAAGTTTGTAGATAATACCAAATTTGGTGGTGTAGTCGACAGTGAAGAATGATCTCTCAGACTATAACGGAACTTTGCTTAGGTGAGCCGAGGAGTGGTAGATGGAGTTTATTTTAGTTAAATGTGAACTATTACATTTTGGCAAGACAAATCAAGGCAAGACATATAGGTAGGGTTATGACGAAAGCTGCCAATCAAGAAGAACTCCATCGAAATTATCGAATTCCTACAGTTAGGAAATAGGCTTTTCGGCCCATCGAGGCCACACCGAACCTCTAAACAGTATACCACTGGACACCCCCGACCCTATCCCTCTGAGCTTGCATTTCCCATGGCTGATCCACCTCGTCTACACATCCCTGGGTACTTCACGCAATCTAGCATGGCCAACCTACCCTTACCTGTATATCTTTATACTGTCAGAGGAAAACTTAACATCCGGAGGAAACTCATGCAGACATAGGGTGGATGTGCAAACTCCACACAGCCAATCAAGGATGGAATTAAACCCAGATTGCTGCGCTCTGAAGCAGCAATGCTAGTCAGTGAGCTGCTGTGTCATCTTGTGGTGCAGGTTCTTCGTTCCTTGACACTGCCGTTACAGGTAGATAGCGCCGTGAAAAAAGGCACTTGGTGATCTTCCCTTTTTGGTCCGTGCTTTGAGTCTAAACATTTTCACTACATGTTACATCTGTACAGGACATTGGTTTGGCCACTTTTGTAATACTGCCTTTAATGCTGGTCTCCCTGCTGTCGGAAAGATGTTGTGAAATCTGAAAGGGTGCAGAAGTGACTTAAAATAATGTTGCAGGTGTTGGATGGTTAGAGTTACAGGGAGAGTTTGAATAGGCTGTGACGATTTTCAAGCGTTGAGGCTGAGGGGTGACCTTAAAGACGTTTATAAAAGCATGAGGGGCATAGATAAGGTAAACAGTCAACGTCTTTTACCCAGGATAGGCAAGTCCAAAATTAGAAGACAAAGGTTTAAGGTGAGAGGAGAAAGATTTAAAAAGGAACATGAGGGACAACATTTTCACACAGAGACTACTGTGTGTATGGATTGAACAGCTAAAAAGAGGTGGTGGAGGCAGGTAGAAGTACACCATTTAAAAGGAAATTGGATGGATACATGCATGGGAAGTGTTTAGAGGGAGATGGGCCAAGTGCTGGCAAGCGGGACGAGATTTATCTAGTATATTTGATTGGTACGGACGACCAGACCGAAATGTATTTGTCCGTGCTGTACATCTCTGAGACTCTATTGCCTCTTGAGTGTATAACACAGGAACAGGAGGAGGCTATTCAGCTTCTGAATTCTGTCAGTCAGCTTGTTTGTTCAATTGCTGAGAGTAAAATACAAAAATACATCATTCAAATTTTGACGGTGTTTTACAAAAACAGGAGAAAGGCTTTTAGTCAAGAGAAGCTGTAAGGAATGTGAAGAGGCCATTCAGGCCCTCAACTCCATTCCACAGGAGCAGCAGGTGAGTGCAGAGCTATTGGAACCTGTTAGTCAGTAGCAGGAAGAGGACGTCTATTTTCGCAAACCATGGATCAGGAGGCAGTCACACAGCTACTCAAGATTGGGACACAGGAACAGGATGCAGTCATTCAACTGCTTGAGACTGTGACACAGGGACAGGAGGGAGTCACTCAGAGCTCGAAACTAGGGTACAGGGAAATATGAGGTTAGTGAGGCCCCAGCATCCTGTTGTGCAAGGACAGCAGGATGTGACTCACTCCCCTCCAGTATGGGACACTGGGAGAGAAGGGGAGTTTGCTTGGAACAAATAGAAATATATGAATAGGTTGCATTAGTGGTCCATTCAATCCTGGCCCAACATTCACTAAGACCACGGCTGATCTGATTGTGATTCCCTCATTCCATTTTACGGAGACGCCCCTCTCTGCAGCCTCTGCTCCGTTTCTTGGTCATGTTGCAGACTCAGATGCTGCAACAACACTCACCATGACTCATCCAGAAGGATGGGTCTAACCGGATGAGTCAGGATTTGAGGGGTCCAATGACAAGAATGAAAACACAACGTAAAGGTATTGTCAGATGTTTCGTACTCTCACATTCACAATCCAACTCGCATAACCAGCCCATCCATGACATATTCAGGATGGAGCACTGTGTCGATCCGGCTCGTGTACAGCTGTATGCAACCCAGCAATGTCCAGAGTGAAACACTATGCAGCCCACACCAATGCTTGATCTAGAACATAGAACATAGAAGAATACAGCGCAGTACAGGCCCTTTGGCCCTCAATGTTGCGCCGATCCAAGCCCACCTAACCTATACTAACCCACTATCCTCCATATACCTATCCAATGCCCGCTTAAATGCCCATAAAGAGGGAGAGTCCACCACTGCTACTGGCAGGGCATTCCATGAACTTACGACTCGCTGAGTGAAGAACCTACCCCTAACTTCAGTCCTATATCTACCCCCCCTTAATTTAAAGCTATGCCCCCTTGTAATACCCGACTCCATACGCGGGAAAAGGTTCACACTGTCAAACCTATCTAACCCCCTAATCATCTTGTACACCTCAATCAAGTCACCCCTAAACCTTCTTTTCTCTAATGAAAACAGCCCCAAGTGTCTCAGTCTTTCCTCATACGATCTTCCTTCCATACCAGGCAACATCCTGGTAAACCTCCTCTGCACCCGTTCCAGTGTCTCCATATCCTTCCTATAGTATGGCGACCAAAACTGCACACAATATTCCAGATGCGGCCGCACCAGAGTCTTATACAACTGCATCATGACCTCAGGACTCCGGAACTCAATTCCTCTACCAATAAAAGCCAGTACGCCATATGCCTTCCTCACCGCACTATTTACCTGGGTGGCAACTTTCAGAGATCTCTGTACTTGGACACCAAGATCCCTCTGCTCATCCACACTACCAAGTATCCGACCATTAGCCCAGTACCCCATCTTTTTGTTATTCTTCCCAAAGTGAAACACCTCACACTTAGCTACATTGAATTCCATTTGCCACCTTTCTGCCCAGCTCTGCAGCTTCTCTATATCCTGCTGTAACCTGCCACATCCTTCCTCACTGTCAACAACTCCTCCGACTTTCGTATCATCCGCAAACTTGCTCACCCAACCTTCTAACCCCTCTTCCAGGTCATTTATAAAAATGACAAACAACAATGGTCCCAAAACAGATCCTTGCGGAACACCGCTAGAGACGGCACTCCATGAAGACACTTTGCCATCAACTACTACCTTCTGTCTTCTTCCATCCAGCCAATTCCTAATCCAAACCTCCAACTCACCCTCAATGCCATATCTCCGTATTTTCTGCAGTAGCCTACCATGGGGAACCTTATCAAACGAGTACTAAAATCCATATATACCACATCTACCACTTTCCCCTCATCAACCTCCTTCGTCACCTTTTCAAAGAATTCAATAAGGTTTGTGAGGCACGACCTGCCCTTCACAAAACCATGCTGACTATCCTTGATCACATTATTCCTATCCAGATGTGCATAAATCCTATCCCTTACAATTCTCTCTAAGACTTTGCCCACAACAGAAGTGAGACTCACCGGCCTATAGTTACTAGGGTTATCCCTACTCCCCTTTTTGAACAAGGGAACCACATTTGCTATCCTACAGTCTTCTGGCACTACTCCTGTAGACAAAGAGGACATAAAAATCAAGGCCAATGGCTCTGCAATCTCCTCCCTTGCTTCCCAGAGAATCCTAGGATAAATGCCATCAGGCCCAGGGGACTTATCTATTTTCACCTTTTCCAGGATTTCCAACACCTCTTCTCTACATATCTCAAAGCAATCCATTCTACTTATTTGTGACTCAGTATTCACATCGACGACAATGCCCTGTTCCTGAGTAAATACTGAAGAAAAGTATTCATTCAGTGTCTCCCCAATCTCTTCCGCCTCCACACGCAACTTTCCACTACTATCCTTGACTGGACCTATTCCTACCCTAGTCATTCTTTTATTCCTAACAGAGCTATTGAAAGCCTTAGGGTTTTCCCTAATCCTACCGACTAAGGACCTTTCATGTCCCCTCCTTGCTGGACTAAATGTTCTATAATCCTGGACTAAATGTTCGGTGTGGGGAGCTGTGCAGTCCGAACTGGTTCATTCATATCCAAACCCAGGCTGTTGCATTGTTCGATAACACTGTGTTAGATCACTGCCCAGTGTGCAGAAACAAGTAACCAATGCTGGAAGTGACAGAATGTGCAGTTCCCATCCATTTCTAGCTCCATATCTGCACTGTACCTTGACAAGGGGTGCTGCAAATGTGAAAATCAATGTGAGGAAGAGATATAAATGGAAACAATTTAAATACCAATAGTTCTGATTAAGGCGCATATCACTCTAGTATTTAAAGTTGAAATAACTGAGATAATATCCAATGAGGTTATGTGAACGGTGCAAAGAAGTAAGAGGGGGATGGTGATGTGATCGTGGTTGCACTATAAGCCTCCAAATAATCAAAGGAACAAGAGGAACAAATATTCAGGGAGATTGGTGAGACTTGCAGGAGCAATAGGGTTGTCATAATAGGTGATTTTAATTTTCCTATTAAAATTTTCCTATTAAACCCTTCCAGAGGGTTAGGAACTTAGATGGAACGTAATTTCTTAAGTGTGTTCAGGAAAGCTTCCACAAGCAATATAGAGAGGTTCCTATTGGGAAAGGGACAAACTCGACCTACTGTTGGGAAATAAGGTCGCATAGGTGACAGAGGTAAAGTGGGCGAGCATTTTGGGAAGAGTGACTAGAGCGGTATTAGTTTTAAAATAGTAATGGTTGGGACAAAATTGGTCCACAGAATCAAGTTCTAAATAGGGGAAAGGCGTATTTTGTTGGAATTAGACAGGGGATTGCAGGGGATGATTGGAGTAGTTTGTTTCAAGGTAAAAGGATCCCGGGAAAGTGGGAGGGCTTCAAAAGTGAGACATGTTCCTATATGTTCCTGTGAGGATGAAGGGAAAGTGAGGCTGGAAGAGAGAACCCTGGATAACAAGAAATATTGAGGCTCTGACCAGAAAAAAAGGAGGCGTGGCTCAGGCAGCTGGGACCAAGGGAATCCCTGGAGGTACACAGGGGATACAGGAGTTTACTGAAGAAGGAAATCAGCAGGGCTAAAGTGGGGTATGAGATAGCCTTGGCTGAGCAGATTAGGGTGAATCCAAATTCATTATAGTAAAGAAAAAGAACAACCAGAGAGAGAATAGGACGCCTTTAAATCCAAAATTGGCACGCATATGTAAAACCTCAAGAGATGGATGAGGTCCTCATTTTCTCCTCTGTGTTTATCATGAAGAAAGACATGAAGACCTGTGACCTTTGGGAGGTTAGTTGTGATATCTTGGTAAAGTCCATATCACAGCAGAGGTGCTGATGGACATATTAGAAATCATAAAGTCAGACAAATCTCTTGGTCCTGACCAGATATATCCAAGAGCACTGCAAGAGGCGAGAGAAGACAGTTCAGGGGCCAAGGACCCGGAAGACTGGGCGGTAACAAATGTGCCCTTATTAGAACATAGAACATAGAAGAATACAGCGCAGTACAGGCCCTTTGGCCCTCGATGTTGCGCCGATCCAAGCCCACCTAACCTATACTAACCCACTATCCTCCATATACCTATCCAATGCCCGCTTAAATGCCCATAAAGAGGGAGAGTCCACCACTGCTGCTGGCAGGGCATTCCATGAACTTACGACTCGCTGAGTGAAGAACCTACCCCTAACTTCAGTCCTATATCTACCCCCCCCCTTAATTTAAAGCTATGCCCCCTTGTAATACCCGACTCCATACGCGGGAAAAGGTTCACACTGTCAACCCTATCTAACCCCCTAATCATCTTGTACACCTCAATCAAGTCACCCCTAAACCTTCTTTTCTCTAATGAAAACAGCCCCAAGTGTCTCAGTCTATCCTCATACGATCTTCCTTCCATACCAGGCAACATCCTGGTAAACCTCCTCTGCACCCGTTCCAGTGCCTCCACATCCTTCCTATAGTATGGCGACCAAAACTGCACACAATATTCCAGATGCGGCCGCACCAGAGTTTTATACAACTGCATCATGACCTCAGGACTCCGGAACTCAATTCCTCTACCAATAAAAGCCAGTACGCCATATGCCTTCCTCACCGCACTATTTACCTGGGTGGCAACTTTCAGAGATCTCTGTACATGGACACCAAGATCCCTCTGCTCATCCACACTACCAAGTATCCGACCATTAGCCCAGTACCCCATCTTTTTGTTATTCTTCCCAAAGTGAATCACCTCACATTTAGCTACATTGAATTCCATTTGCCACCTTTCTGCCCAGCTCTGCAGCTTCTCTATATCCTGCTGTAACCTGCCACATCCTTCCTCACTGTCAACAACTCCTCCGACTTTCGTATCATCCGCAAACTTGCTCACCCAACCTTCTAACCCCTCTTCCAGGTCATTTATAAAAATGACAAACACAATGGTCCCAAAACAGATCCTTGCGGAACACCGCTAGTGACGGCACTCCATGAAGACACTTTGCCATCAACTACTACCCTCTGTCTTCTTCCATCCAGCCAATTCCTAATCCAAACCTCCAACTCACCCTCAATGCCATATCTCCGTATTTTCTGCAGTAGCCTACCATGGGGAACCTTATCAAACGCCTTACTAAAATCCATATATACCACATCTACCGCTTTCCCCTCATCAACCTCCTTCGTCACCTTTTCAAAGAATTCAATAAGGTTTGTGAGGCACGACCTGCCCTTCACAAAACCATGCTGACTATCCTTGATCACATTATTCCTATCCAGATGTGCATAAATCCTATCCCTTACAATTCTCTCTAAGACTTTGCCCACAACAGAAGTGAGACTCACCGGCCTATAGTTACTAGGGTTATCCCGACTCCCCTTTTTGAACAAGGGAACCACATTTGCTATCCTCCCGTCTTCTGGCACTACTCCTGTAGACAAAGAGGACATAAAAATCAAGGCCAATGGCTCTGCAATCTCCTCCCTTGCTTCCCAGAGAATCCTAGGATAAATGCCATCAGGCCCAGGGGACTTATCTATTTTCACCTTTTCCAGGATTTCCAACACCTCTTCTCTACATACCTCAAAGCCATCCATTCTACTTATTTGTGACTCAGTATTCACATCGACGACAATGCCCTGTTCCTGAGTAAATACTGAAGAAAAGTATTCATTCAGTGTCTCCCCAATCTCTTCCGCCTCCACACGCAACTTCCCACTACTATCCTTGACTGGACCTATTCCTACCCTAGTCATTCTTTTATTCCTAACATACCTATAGAAAGTCTTAGGGTTTTCCCTAATCCTACCGACTAAGGACCTTTCATGTCCCCTCCTTGCTGCTCTTAGCTCTCTCTTCAGGTCCTTCCTGGCTACCCTATAACTCTCAATCGCCCCAATTGAACCTTCACGTCTCATCTTGAGATAGGCCGCCCTCTTCCATTTAACAAGGGATTCCAATTCCTTATTAAACCACGGCTCCCTCGCACGACCCTTCCTCCCTGCCTGACAGGTACATAATTATCAAGGACACTCAATAGTTGCTCCTTGAACAAGCTCCACATATCATTTACACTCTTGCCTTGGAGTCTACTTTTCCAAGCCACACATCCTAAGTCATGCCTCACCGCATCATAATTTCCCTGACCCCAGCTATAACTCTTGCCCTGTAGTACACACTTATCCCTCTCCATCACGAGAGTAAAAATCACCGAATTATGGTCACTATCCCCAAAGTGCTCACCTACCTCTAATTCTAACACCTGGCCTGGTTCGTTACCCAGAACCAAATCCAGTCTGGCCTCACCTCTTGTTGGCCTGTCTACATATTGTGTCAGGAAACTCTCCTGCACACATTGAACAAACACTGACCCATCTAACGAACTTGAGCTATAGCTTTCCCAATCAATATCAGGAAAGTTAAAGTCCCCCATAACCACCACCCTATTACTGTCACTCATCTCCTGAATCACCTTCCCTATCCTTTCTTCTACGTTTCTAGGACTATTGGGAGGCCTGTAAAAGACTCCTAACAGGGTGACCTCACCTTTCCTATTCCGAACCTCAGCCCAAACTACCTCAGATGGCAAGTCCTCATCCATCGTCCTTTCCACCACTGTAATACTACTGTAATACTTATTGAAGAAGGGTTGCAAAGAAAAGCCTGGGAAAGATAGACAAGTAGGCTTCGCATCTGTTTTCAGTAAACCGCTTGAGAAGCTTCTGAGAAATAAGATATGCATGCATTTGGAAAGACAGAGTTTGACTTGGAGCAGTCAGCATAGCTTTGTGCGTGGTGGATCATGCCTTACAAATTTTGTTAGAGATTTTTGAGGAAGTGACCAGGAACGCTGACAAGTGCAGGGTGGTGGACATAGTCCATATGGATTTCAGTATGGCCTTTGATAAGGTTCCACATGGTAGGTCGCTCTGGAAGGTTAGATGGCATGGACGCCAATTTAAACCTGCAAACTGGTGACACAGTTGGCTTGACGTCATGAAGCAAATGGCTATGGTGGAGGTATGCTTGTCAGACTGGAGGCCTGTGATTAGTGGAGTGCCTCAGTGGTCGGTTCTGGGTCCATTGCTGTTCGTTATCTTATACCAATGATTTGGACCAGAGTGCACAACGCAAGGTTAGTAAGTTTGCAGATGACTCTAAATTAGGAGGCATCATTTACAATGAGAAACATTATCAGAAATTGCAGCAGTACCTTGGTATGCTGAGGAAGTAGGCTCAGAAATAGCAATTTGAGTTTAATACACAGAAGTGTGGCGTCTTGCATTTTGGAAAGTTAAATCGAAGTAGGATTTCAATGATGAATTTGAGACCCTTAAGGAGTGTAGTGGAACAAAAGGACGTTGGAGATCAGGTGCACGGTTGTCTGAAATTTGAGTCACAAGTACGCAGGACAATGAAGAAGGTTGTTGGCTAAGTGGTCTTCATCAGCACATTGCGTATTGACGTTGGGACGTTATGTTGCAGTTGAACAGGATGTTGGTAAGGCTGCAGTTGGAGTATTGTGTTCAGTTTCGTTCACCTTGCTTTCGAAAGGATATCATTGAACTAGAAAGAGCGTGGAAAAAATTTCGAAAGATGTTTCCTGGGCTAAAGGCTCAAAGTTATAGGCAGAGGTTGGACACGTTAGAACTTATTTCTTTACAGCATAGGAAACTGAGGGAATTCTTATAGAAGTGTAGCTCTTATAAAATCATGAGAGGCGTGCATGTGGTGAATACTTCAAATTTTTTTCCAAGGATGGGGAATCAAGGACTAGCGGACATCCATTAATGATTGGAAAGGATAAAAAATAGAAAAAAGAAACTGAGGGGCAACCTTTTTACACAGAGTGTGGTACGCATATGGACTGAGCAGCCAGTGGAAGTGATTGAGGTGGGTACAATAACAACATTGAAAAGGCATTTGGATAAATACACAGATAGGAAAGGATTCGAGGGATACAGAGCACAGGCAGGGAAATGGGGTGAGTGTTGATTGACATTTTGGTTATCATGGACCAGCTGGACCAAATGACCAGTTACACTGGCAGTCTCGTGCAGTATGACTGTAAATGAGTGTGTTTTGGGGTGGAGACAGGGTCGGGGGGAGACTGAGAAAAAATGTCATGCAAGGATATGTTCACAGGTTTCAGAATGCTGAAATGAAGACATTTCGATCGTATCCTGCAACATGGGTAAGTATTTCGAAGAATTATGAGTGAAAGGGATATTGCTGTGAGTTCAGGCGATGCAGAGTTTTGGATGAGCATTTGGTTCTGCAGCTTTGTAACTGGGAGTGAGGACAGCAGGGTCTTTGCCTCACTGGACTGAATCTGACAAAAAAACTGTCGCAGTTACATTTTCATTAAGTGTGACAGAGGGATTGTCTGCACAAGGCCGAGCTAGTTTCCTGGTGGTATCTTACCAAACTCACTTCATTAACTACCCACCCCACTCCATAGTGTCCCCCTCATACAATGCCATCCCGATTCTCCAACCCATCATGACTGGAGGTACTCACCATCGCCGGGAGGCCCCGGATATTCTGTGATGCCTGGCACTTGTGCCATCTTAAAAAGGCCAATGGGTACACGGTTGTGCTTTCTCAATTCAGGTCTGCCCTGCACAGTTTACCTCGAGCATGGCAGCTAAGTGGAAATTACACCACGGATTGTCAACGGGGGCACAGAGGTCCTGGTAGATGGGCTAGTACAGAGGGGGACCATTCTCTTCCCAGAGGGTTCACACCAACAGACCCACCAAGCATGGTCTGAACTCCTCACCCAGCTCAGTGCAGTGTGCGGTCTGAGGAAATGTCCAGCAATACAGAACAAGCATCAATAACCTTCCCCGCTCTGTCAGGATAAGGGTCACCGTATTCTCTCTGCTTCCTCACACTCACTGTATATCTGTTATAGCACCGGCCCCCGAACAAGGCTCATGCTCCACCACTCTCACTACTGCATGCATCACCTTTCCTCTCTTTCTCTCTTGCCTTTCTAATGCCCCTCCACACAGTTCTAAAATATTCTGGAGGATGCCAATTATGGAATGTTCCAGATAATGTTCCAACTTATTCCCACTTACAGAAAAATGGCTGTGCCCCAGTGTGTATCACGTAAAATGGTGGAGTAGAGATGTACGTTTTTCAAATCACACACAATTAAAATCCATCATCCGGATTCAGTACTTCAAATATGCTCCAACATTCAATACGTTCGGGGGTGATCCGATGGTTTTCTCAGCTCTGTGTTAGAGGAACATTCAGTCATTCAACCCCCAGGTTCCTGTTACTGAGCAGACGATTCTCAGACACTTTTTACCCCGGATTTCTTCTAGCATGTGTTCAGAAGGCATTTCCCATGGGGACGGACTCTCCTTACAATACATTTCATCTACTTTATAAATTCATGCAACAGTCATCATGCTTTCCACAGACCAATCAAAAACATACACTTATTTTATGGTTATCGGTATCAAACCACAATTAGTCATTCTGGTTATTTCACTCGCCTTATTGTATTCAGCCAAAGGCAGCTTCCAAAAACTTGACTCATTATAAAATGCAATTTCTGGCAGAGAACATTTTTATCCTCAGCCGTTATCATGACGTTTATCTCAAATATACCTTTTACCTTGTCATGAAAGTTTCTCTTGCTCTTTGTGACTGATTCTGTGTGTAACAGTTATACAGTTTGTGATGCAGAGGGAGGACACCAGCGCAGGTTCAATTCCCCACACTGATAGCGGTTACCATGAAGGGGACGGTCTCTCAACCTCACCCTGTCACTAGGGTGTGGTGACCCTCAGGGTGAACCACCATGAGTAGTCTTTGTAATGAGAGTTCTTCGGGACTCTATTCTATCAATTCTGGCATTTTAACTTTTTAACAAACATTTTTTTATTGAAAAAGATTTTTTTTTATTATTATATTAAACCAATAACAAAACAACTCAAATAACTGAACAAAATTACACCCATATGCATGTACATACAAAACAAGTTGAAATCTCTAAATGGACAGAAGAAAAAAAAAAAAAAGAATAAATAATAAATAAATAATACGGCTCAGCATGACAAAACCATAGTTCTCGTTCTTCGAGAGCATTACACATTCATATGTTCATAATTCTTCATAAAAGATTCATGAGACAATATCCTCACGGCTATATAAAAGCCCCTTTTAGAGTAGCAGAGAAGCTTGTATCGCGGTAATCCAAAAAGGATTGCCATATTTTATATAAATCTCTGCTTTTTGGTGCACCATACTAGTGAGAACGTCCAAAGGGATATTCTCCATGACAAGCTTACAACCACCCAACAGGTCCGGGGGGGTTTCAGACATCCAACATAACAGAATATTTTTCCCAGCACAGGAGATATTAAACGAGTATTTTGCATCAGTATTTATTGTGGAAGACATAAAAGGTAGGGAAATAGATGATGACACTTTGCAAAATGTCCATATTACAGAGGAGGAAGTGCTGGATGTATTAAAATGGGTAAAGGTGGATAAATACCCAAGGATGTCTTGAAACGGGTCCCCAGGGCCTGATCAGGTATACCCTAGAACTCTATGGGAAGCTAGAGAGTGATTGCTGGGCCTCTTGCTTGAGATATTTGTAACATGAAAAGTCACAGGTGAGGTGCTGGAAGACTGGATGTTGGATAACGTGGTGCCACAGTTTAAGAAGGGTGGTAAGGACACGCCAGGGGACTATAGACTAGAGAGCCTGACGTTCGTGGTGGGCAAGTTCTTGGAAGGAATCCTGAGGGACAGGATGTGCATGTATTTAGAAAGGCAAGGACTGATTAGGGATAGTCAACATGGCTTTGTGCGTGAGAAATCATGTCTCACAAACTTGATTGAGTTTTTGAGGAAGTAACAATGAGGATTGATGAGGGCAAAGGGGTAGATGTGATCTATATGGACTTTAGTAAGGGTTTTCATAAGGTTCCCCATGGGAGACTGATTAGCAAGGTTATATCTCATGGAATGCGTGGAGAGCTAGCCATTTGGATACATAACTGGCTAAAAGGTAGAAGATAGAGAGTGGTGGTGGAGGGTTGTTTTTCAAACTGGAGGCCTGTGACCAGTGCAGTGCCACAAGGATCGGTGCTGGATTCACTACTTTTTGTCATTGACATAAATGGTTTGGATGTGAGCATAAGAGGTACAGTTAGTGAGTTTGCAGATGACACCAAAATTGGAGGTGTAGTGGACAGCGAAGAAGGTCACCTCAGATTACAACAGGAACTGGACCAAATTGCCAATGGGCTGAAAAGTGGCAGATGGCGTTTAATTGAGATAAATGCAATGTGCTGCATTTTGGGAAAGCAAATCTTAGCAGGACTTATGCACTTAATGGTCAGGTCGCAGGGAGTGTTGCTGAACAAAGAGACCTTGGAGTGCAGGTTCATAGCTCCTTGAAAGTGGAGTCGCAGGTAGATAGGATAGTGAAGAAGGCGTTTGATATGCTTTCCTTTATTGGTCAGAGTATTGAGTACAGGAGTTTGAAGATCATGCTGCGACCGTACACGACATTGGATAGGCCACTGTTGTAATATTGCATGCAATTCTGGTCTCCTTCCTATCAGAAATATGTTGTGAAACTTGAAAGGGTTCCGAAAAGATTTACAAGGATGTTGCCAGGGTTAGAGGATTTGAGCTACAGAGAGAGGCTGAACAGGCTGGGGCTGTATTCCCTGGAGCGTCCGAGGCTGAGGGGTGACATTATAGAGGTTTACAAAATTATGATGGGCATGGATAGGGTAAATAGGTAAAGTCTTTTCCCTGGGGTCGGGGAGTCCAGAAAGAGAAGGCATAGGTTTAGGGTGAGAGGCGAAAGATATAAAAGAGACCTACGGGGCAATTATTTCACATAGAGGGTAGTACGTGTATGGAATGAGCTGCCAGGTGAGGTGGGGGAAGCTGATACAAGTGCAAAATTTAAGAGGCATTTGGGTGGGTATATGAATACGACTGCTTTGGAGGGTTATGGGCCGGGTGCTGGCAGGTGGGACTAGATTGGTTTGGGATATGTGGTCGGCATGGATGGGTTGGACCGAAGATTTCCATGCTTTACATCTCTATGACTCTATGACTTATACTAATCTCTGTTCTTTGGTGCACCATACTGGTGAGACAGTCCAAACGGATATTTTCCATGAGGAGCTTACAAAGACCAACAGCCCCAAGGAGTTTTCAGACATCCAACACAACACAATAAGTTTCCTAGCACAAAAAGTAAGGATTTTTTTCCCCATGCATAAGGTACTCTGGGCAGGCCCAGGAAAAGGGAAACCGCGTCCATCTCCAATTCGGTCCACAAAGCCCACTCTGTCAAACCTAACACAGTGCTCCAATATATATGAAGCCTGCAGCAGGACCACATGCAATGAGCAAGAGTGTCTGTAGTCATTCTGCATTTAGGACATGCTGAAGATACTCCTACTTTGAATTTTGAGAGAATCTGACACTGGTGTCAGATTCACCCTCTGAAGAATTTACAACTGCATGGAATGTGTCCTGTTACAGATCAAAATCCTTTGAGCATTTTCACAAATATTCTCCCATGTCTCCGAAGAGATCTAAACCCCCAACTCTCTCGCACAGACGTCACGAAGCTGCATAGCTTTATCTGAGGGGACATTATCCAACTGATGACAAAGGGGACTGACAGAGAGTGTATTCTTAGCAAAAAGTATCCACTTCTCTGTATCGGATCTATCGGTCTCTGTTTTTTTTAAAAATCAAATCTCTAATCTGGTAAAAAAACAGAAGAAGTCTCTACTAGTTTGCGGACCCGTGTAATTTGATACCACTGTCTACATTTTCCTCTACGCTGCAAATTGTTGCGCATTCCTCGAAAGTCCTTAATTCTGTGGGGAAAATCCATCTGTGGGGAAGAGTGTTCCAAAGACTCTCAGCACTTTGAGAAAACAAATATAAACTTTATGATCTGAGTGTGAGAGTATTTTTTTTTCTGTCTCCTTATCTGGGAAAGGATATAATTACATTGAAAGCAGTTCAGAGATATTTCATTTCACGTATTCCTGGGGTGAAGGGAGTACATTATGAAGGCTTGAACAGGGTACTCTTGGAATGAGAATGAAACATACAAGACCTTGATAAGTGTGGATTAGGTATATACCCGCTGGGTGTTTGTATAGGCCAAATTTGTTGTAATTGTCATAGAACCTCTGCAGTGTGGAGGCAGGACATTCCGTCCATTAAGTCTGCACTGATGCACCAAACAGCATCCTACCTGGACGTGGCCCCCTACCTTATCCATGTAACCCTACATTTCCCATAACTAACCCACCTAACCTACACATCCCTGGGCACTATGGGCAACCACTTTAAAATACACATCTTTGGACTGTGGCAGGAAACTGGAGCACTGGGAGGAAACCCACACAGTCACGGGGAGAATGTTCAAATTCCACATAGAGGGTCGCCCGAGGTTGGAATTCAACCCAGCTCCTTGGTGATGTGAGGAAGCAGTGCCACCCACAGATCCACCATACTCCTCTGTTAGTTCTGTTAGTAACTTGTGGCTGACTAAAGAAATCGGCCTGACTTCTTATCACTGAACCTAACCCAGTCTGAGACCTTTATTATCGGCCATATCACCAACCTAGTTACCTTTAAAATTTGTTGTGAGCAGTGGAGGAGTGGGAATAGAAAAGGAAATAGTGACACCCTTCATCTTCAGTCACAAATGGAGTGAGAAGAAATTCACAAAGTGGGAATTCAGTCGAGTGGAAATCCTCTTTCCCAGAAGTTTGGGATGGCTGAATCTTGATATGAGATCGAGGCTGGCTTCATGTGATTTTCCATAGACCGGTGAATAAGGGATAATGGTACTTGGAGAGAAAAGTGCAGCTGGGACAACAATAAGATGAGCCACGATCTCATTTACTGGTGGAGTAGTGTCAAAGGGCCGAATGGCCCACTCCTATCCCTCAGCCCTGTGTTCTGATGTTCCATTCAGCCCTTCGGACCTGCAAATTGAGGCCACTCCGATGGTTAGGTGTAGTTTTGGAAATGTACTTGGAAAATCTAGCCTGGATCAGGAAGTGAACCTCACCCTCAATCCCTGTTTCCAGGCTTCCCATCTCTGTAACTTCTGCTCCAAATTTAAGCCATGTCCCAGACCCAGATTCGCTGTGACTAAACCCCCCATACCCCACCCAGGATAAACTCAAACAAATCCTCTGCTCATCCGAATGTAGCATTACAGAACACAACTTCCAGGAAAATGACCAGTTACTTTCCAAAAGCATAACATGTGAAATTAATAACAGTAGGAACAGTCGGCTATTCGGCCCCTCAAGCTTGCCCTGTCATTTAATACGGACATGGCTGATCTACTCCAGGACTCGACTCCACTTTCTTGCCGACTCCTTGAGGAGAGTGAATGAGTTATATATACCCGCTGGGTGTTTGTGTAGTCCAAATTTGTTGTCCCTCCACACCTCTCCGTGTTAAGGAATTCCAGACATTCTGAGAGAAGACATCACTTTGCATCTCAGACTGAAATCGATGTTCCCTATTCGGTATCTATGTCCTCAAGTTCGGGACTCCACCCAGGAATGGTAACAACTTCTCAACATCTTCAGTGTCAACCCCTCTCTGTGTCTTGTATTTTTCAGCAGTATCACTCCTCATTCGTTTAAACGACAATGAATGATCGCCTCACCATTTTAGAGATTCTCATTAACACAAACCTTTCGTCCCAGGAACCCATCTTTTGAAACAACCCAGTTACTTGCTGCACCAGCATGCTGACTTTATGTTTCATACACAGGAAGACTCCAATCCCTTTGTACTGCTCCTTTTCTGGAAGTATTCTCCATTAAATAATAGCCTGCCTTTGGTTCTCAGTGTCATCCACAAATTCGGATGTATGTTGCACTCAACTCCCTCTTTCAGGCTATCAGTATAGATTGTAAATATCTGATGCCATCGGACTCATAGCTGTGGTACTCCAGCAGATACACCTTTATCATGAAGATTCATTAATCCTGACTCTCCGATTTCTATGTGCGAACCAATCATCATCCCATGTTAATACATTATCCATCATCCTACGACCTTCTGTAATGTGTAAGAACTTTTATTTTGTAATACCTTGTGGAAAATCTCTGGAAAGCCTGATGTCTACCAGATCCCCTTTATCAAGTCTGATTGTTACATTCTCAGGCATCTCCAGAAATACTTTGCCTAATTTTACACGGCAAAGTATAATTTCTCTTTCACAAAACACTCGGACCCTGCGTGAAGCTTTTCTAAATGTCCATGCTGGCCAAGTTTTCCAAATTAAGCGCGTCCCACCTGCTTTCAATTGGCCCATATGCCTCGAAATCTTTCCCATTCATATGTTTGTCCAAATGAGTTTTAAATGTTGTACCTGTACTGGCATCTACCACTCTTCCTCTGACAGCTTATTCCATAACCACAACACCCTCTGTATAAAAAAGTTGCCCCTTCGTTCCTTTTAAATCTTTCCTCTTTCACCTTAAACCTATGCCTTCTATGGCTGAACTCTCCATGCCGTTGGAAAAATCTTGGCTATTCACCCTATCCATATCTCTCATGATTTTTGAAGCTTTTACAATGTCACCACCCAACCTCCTACACTCCATCTGATACTAATTTTAAGAACAAGCATTTAAAGATAAGCACTGCAAATTTAAACAATATTAAACATGACAGGTAAACAATACTCAGATCAACTTCATATGGTGATTTGTTTTTCTCCATATTACAAGACTAAGGCAGCATGAAATGCTTACTAGTGCCAATAAGAAGTCAAACACATGGATTCCTTTGTCTAAAGGGGGCGATGATCTCGTCAGTGAAAACGTATCCATGGTCAGATCTATATAATGCCACAGAGTCAACATTCTCCCTCCTGGCCTCCCTATGACCTTGTGTGGTTGTGTCTTCTTAATCTTGCACTCAATTCAGAGAACCCCTTTCCCTCATTCACACCTTAATTTAAACACATTTTACATCATCCACTCGTTCAGCAGTGCTAAAAGCCCGTTTATCTTTGCCATACCCTATTTTCCCTGTCATCCATTCCCCCACCTCTGACAAGGGATTAAAAATCCCAGGTTCCAATCCTTTTCAGTTCTGAAGAAGTGCCACACTGGGTTTGAAATGCTAACGCTGTTTCTCTGTCTCTGCAGATGGTGATAGACCTGGTGAGTTTCTCCAGAAATGAATAGGCACAGAACAAATTTTCACTAAAACAAATAACTATGGATACTGGAAATAAAAATACAAGAATTTCTGGATAAACTGGGAGCTTTGAAAAGGGTCACTGGACATGAAAGTTTACCTCTGCATTCATTCCAGAAGATGCTGCAACATTTTCAGTAATTTCTTCACCATTTTCTGTTTTTGGACAATTTCCAAAGGAGGACGTCAATGATGCTCAAACATCCCGTCCAACCTGGAGCGCCGTACACTGGGGTCTGAATGATAGTGCGTGGTGCACAAGTTACTAGATTCTGAAACTGCATGAGACTGACATCACTGAAACTTCAGAGCTTTTAATCATGTCAGGGAGAAAAACAGAGGGAACACATTCACTTCAAATGTCGAAGTTGACATTGTGGAAAAGAAACGATTTAGATTATTATCTTAAATGGATTAAGATAAAGTAACAAATTGGAGGCGTGACACCAGGGAGATGCCCTCAGCAGAATGAGAATATGAAAATGGAAGTGTTACCGCATCAGAAACCAGGTGAGGTCACTGAATACAGGGCTGATGCCAAGGTTGGAATCATGTGCACCTAAACCTGTTGACAACCCACACATGACTGGTTGCATTCCAAACAGCAGAAATAACTTCTGATGGAGAAGGGGAAATGATCCCAAGACTAACAGATCGGATCTAAGCTCTGTCATCCTGCTAAATCCTGCTAAATGTCGATGGATTATTAAACAATTTACTGGAGCAGAGGACGCCACAAATATCCTCATTCTAAATATCGGAACAACTCTAAATCAGTGAAAAAGAAGTCAAGAATATGGTGTCTGCACTACCCTCAGCTAGAGGTGTTGACTGGATGATCCAACTCACACTCATCATGATGACCACAGACTTACAGATGCCAGTATTCAAGCAATTCGATTTGCTCTACGTGACATGAAATAACAGCTGGACACAGTAGATACGATAAAGGCAATGGGCCCTGAAACCATTCCTGCAATGGGACTGAAGACATGTGCTGCACAACAAGCCACGTCCCTGGGGAAGCTGTTTCATTCCAGCTCCAACTGTGACATCTCCCTGGCAATGTGGAAAATTACTCAGCTATGTCCAGTCCCCGAAGAGGAGAATAATTACAATCTGACCAATTGCCACCTCGAACTCCCATCACGACAGTCAAATTGGTGGGAATATTTTTGACAGAGCTGTCAAGTAGCACCGAAATAATCAGGTCAGTATGGTTTCCGATAGGTCTCCATGTGGAGATGATGTTGTTGTGGAAATATCATTGTATTCCGAATCCAGACCAGGATAATGCTCTGGCAGCTGGTGGAAGTTAAAAGTAATTAATAAAATATCGAGTCCGAAAATCTGGTGTCAGTAATAGTGATCTCGTGCCCAATGTTGATTTTAAACATTGATCTCCTTCCCCAATGTATTTTCAGGAAGTGAATCTCCTGTGCTTTCCTAGTCTGGCCTAAAAGTGACTCCAGACGCACAGACATGTGATCAACTCTTCAATGGTCTCTGAATCGGCCAAGTAAGACACTCAATTGTATCAAAGTGCTCTGAGGTCTTAAAGGATAAAACCGGACTGAACACCTGGCACCAGCCTCGTTATCAGAAAATGGAACGGGAAACACAATCCTATCGATCCTGCAGAGGCCTCCTTCCTAACATCTGAGAGCTTGTGACAACATTTACAGAGCATTCCCACAGACTGCACACAAATATTGGGAAAGCAGGAGGTCATTCAATTGAGATTTCCTCATGCTAGTTCATGACCGAATATCTCCTCAATGCAATTTTCCCCATACAATGTTCATATCCCATAATATGTTTTCACATTATGAAATATAAACCGAGAACTGATGTAGTCCTTTTGGCCCATCAAGTTTGCTTCTCCATTCAATATACACGCGGTTCTTTGATAACGCTTGTGTATTAAATACGATTTGACTGTTTTCTTTAAAGTGAACTATCATCCTCCTTCCAAGCTGTCTCACACTGTCAGTATTTGATATATTTCCTCGGGCTGGTGAGGCCAGAAACAGGGCGATAATGGACTTGAACGTGTGGCTGGGGAACTGGCACAGGAAGCAGGGATTTAAATTCTTGGATCACTGGGGTATGTTTTGTGGTAAGCATAAATTATACAAGAGAGACGGTTTGCACCTTAATAGGTTGGGGACCAGCATTCTGGCAGGCAGGTTTGCTACTGCAACACAGCTGCATTTAAACTAAGTAGCGAGGGGGAGGGGACTAACTGGATGTTTAAGAAGGAAATTGAAGGGAAAGTTAGAAAAAGGGAAGTCAAGAAACACAACTGTATCAATGATGCAGAAAACTCAAAAAGGGATCATGCTGTAAGGTTGAGTGAAATAGGAGTTTTTGGGAAGGGTAAGGATAGTAACAAATTAAAAATACAATGTATGAATGCACGAAGCATTAGAAATAAGATGGATGAGCTTGAGGCTCTTTTGGAAGTTGGCAGATACGATATTGTTTAGATTACTTACAGTGTGGAAACAGGCCCTTCGGTCCGACAAGTCCACACCGACCCGCCGAAGCGTAACCCACCCATACCCCTACATTTACCCCTTTACCTAACACTACGGGCAATTTAGCATGGCCAATTCACCTGACTTGCACATCTTTGGACTGTGGGAGGAAACCGGAGCCCCCGGAGGAAACCCACGCAGACACGGGGAGAACGTGCAAACTCCACACAGTCGCCTGAGTCGGGAATTGAACCCGGTTCTCTGGCGCTGCGAGGCAGCAGTGCTAACCACTGTGCCACCGTATATTGTGGGGGTAACTGAGACGTGGCTTCAAGTGGACAGGGCCTGGGAAATGAATATTCAAGGCTACACGTGCTATCATAAGGACAGACTGACGGGCAGAGGGGGTGGGGTTGCCATGCTGGTAAGGGAGGATATTCAGTCCCTTGCGGTGCCCTAGAATCAGGGGATGGAGAGTCAGTATGGATAGAGCTGAGAAATTCTAAGGGTAAAAAGACCTTCTTGGGAATTATCTACAGGCCCCCAAACAGTAGTCTGGATATCGGATGTAAGTTGAATCAGGAGCTGAAATTGGCCTGTTGCAAAGATGTTACTACAAATGTTATGGGGGATTTCAACATGCAGGTAGACTGGGAGAATCAGGATTGTATTGGACCTCAAGAAAGAGACTTTGTGGAGTGATTCCAAGATGGATTCTTAGAACAGCAGGTGCTGGAGGCTACCAGAGAGAAGGTAATTCTGGATCTGGTATTATGCAACAAACCAGAACTGATCAGGGACCTCTTGAAGGGACCAAATGAAGGAGCCATTAGGAAGTAGTGACCATAAGCTTCAATCTGCAATTTGAAAGGGAGAGGGTACAATCGGAAGTGACAATATTTCAGTTGAATAAAGGGAACTATGGAGCTATGATGGAGGAGCTGGCCAAAGTTCAATGGTGCAATACCTTAGTCGGGATCACAGTGGAGTAGCAATGGCGGATATTTCTGTGTATAATGCAGAAGTTGCGGGATCAGTTCATTCCAAAAAAAGGAAGAAAGATCCTAGGAGGAGGCATGGGTGGCCGTGGCTGACGAGGGAAGTTAAGAAACATATAAAGTTAAAAGAGAAAAAGTATAAGGTAGCAAAGATAAGTGGGAAAACGGAGGACTGGGACGGTTTTAAAGATCAACAGAGGATTACTAAGAAGGAAATACGCAGAGAAAAAATGAGGTACGAAGGTAAACTAGCCAAAAATATAAAGGAGGGTAGTAAAAGTTTTTTTAGGTATGTGCAAGGCAAAAAAATGGTTAAGACTAAAAGTGGGCCCTTGAAGACAGAAACAGGGGAATATATTACAGGGAACTAAGAAATGGCAGAAGAA
This sequence comes from Chiloscyllium plagiosum, assembly GCF_037043375.1. Taxonomy (NCBI): domain Eukaryota; kingdom Metazoa; phylum Chordata; class Chondrichthyes; order Orectolobiformes; family Hemiscylliidae; genus Chiloscyllium; species Chiloscyllium plagiosum. The sequence goes on from NW_028270189.1 coordinate 16,098,323, forward strand.
TTGAATTGGTACTTTAGATCTGTGTTCACTGGGGAAGACACAATCAATCTCCCTGAGATAACAGTGGCTGAAGGACCTGAACTTAAGCGAATTTATATTTGCCAGGAATTGGTGTTGGAGAGACTGTTCGGTCTGAAGGTTGATAAGTTCCCGGGGCCTGATGGTCTACATCCCAGGGTACTGAAGGAGGTGGCTTGAGAAATCGTGGATGTGTTGGTGATTATTTTCCAGAAATTCATAGATTTGGGATCAGTTCCTGCGGATTGTAGGGTACCTAATGTTGTACCACTTTTTAAGAAAGGTGGGAGAGAGAAAACAGGAAATTATAGACCAGTTAGTCTGACCTCAGTGGTGGGAAAGGTGCTGGCGTCTATTATAAAGGACGAAATTACGACACATCTGCATAGGTCAGAGTCAGCATGGATTTATGAAGGGGAAATCTAATTTTCTGGATTTTTTTGAGGATGTAACTCTGAAGATGGACGAGAGAGATCCAGTAGATGTAGTGTACCTGGACTTTCAGAAAGCTTTTGATAAAGTCCCACATAGGAGGTTAGTCAGCAAAGTTAGGGCGCATGGTATTGGGGGCAAAGTACGAACTTGGATTGAAAGTTGGTTGGCTGACAGGAAACAAAGAGTAGTGATAAACAGCTCCATTTCAGTATGGCAGGCAGTGACCAGTGGGGTACTGCAGGGATCAGTGCTGGGACTGCAGCTTTTTACAATATATATTAATGATATAGAAGATGGTATGAGTAATAACAGTAGCAAATTTGCTTAGATACTAAGCTGGATGGCAGGGTGATATGTGAGGAGGATGTTAGAAGATTACAGGGTGACCTGGACAGGTTAGGTGAGTGGTCAGATGCATGGCAGATGCAGTTTAATGTGGAAAAATGTATGGTTATCCACTTTGTGGTAAGAACAGGAAGGCAGATTACTACCTAAATGGAATCAATTTGGGTAAAGGGGCAGTACAGAGAGATCTGGGTGTTCTTGTACACCAGTCAATGAAGGCAAGCATGCAGGTACAGCAGGTAGTGAAGAAAGCTAATAGCATTGTGGCCTCCATAACAAGAGGGATTCGGTATAGAAGCAAAAAGATTCTTCTGCAGCTGTACAGGGTCCTGGTGAGAGCACACCTGGAGTATTGTGTGCAGTTCTGGTCTCCAAATTTGAGCAAAGACATTCTGGCTATTGAGGGAGCGCAGCGTAGGTTCACGGGGTCAATTCCTGGAATGGCGGGACTACCTTGTGCGGAAAGACTAGAGCGACTGGGCTTGTATACCCTTGAGTTTAGAAGACTGAGAGGGGATCTGATTGAGACATATAAGATTATTTATGAAATGATTGGACACTCTGGAGGCAGGAAACATGTTTCCGCTGATGGGTGAGTGCCAAACCAGAGGACACAGCTTAAAAATACTAAGTCGACCATTTAGGACAGAGATGAGGAGAAACTTCTTCAACCAAAGAGTGGTGTCTGTGTGGAATGCTCTACCCCAGAGGGCAGTGGAGGCCCAGTCTCTGGATTCATTTAAGAAAGAGTTGGATAGAGCTCTCAAGGATAGAGGAATCAAGGGTTATGGAGATAAAGCAGGAATAGGATACTGACTGAGGATGATCGGCCATGATCATAATGAATGGTGGTGCAGGCTCGAAAGGCAGAATGGCCTACTCCTGCTCCTATTGTCTGTTGTCTATTGTCTAATGATATATCCACTCATTTTCCTAAACCCCATAAAATACAGGCCCAGTCACCCCAAATCGCTGGTCCCTCAACAAGCCTGTCATCCCAGAGATCAGTTTGCTCTCCCTCAATATCCTTTACTAGGCAAGGAGACCAAAACTGCGAACAATATTGCACAATGTTCGAGATGGGGCCCCACTAAGGCTCCATACAGCTGCAGTAAATCACCCTTACTCCTGTATTCAAATCTCCCTGAAATGAAGGTGAATACACCATTTATCTGCCTACCTGCTTTCTGCTCCTGCAATATTACTTTCACTGATTGGTGGACAGGGACATACAGATCGTTTTCAACGTTACAGCTCCCCACTTGTTGGGTATATATACACTGGTCAACGTGCCAATGCTATTCCTAGTATTGACTTCTGGCTTCAGAACTCACTGCCTTACATGGACTCGGAGGGCTGCGCAGAAATAAAATAAAAATGCAGCTTAAGTTCATTTATAGAGCAACATTTTTCAACCACTCCCTTTGCAAATGATAGGATGCCACTCTATTGTTCCCATCAAAGTGTACAACATCTCATCTCTCCCATTGCTCTCCATCTACCACGTACTTGCCCAGTCTCTCCACATATCTCAATCACCTTGGAATCTTTTTTACATCCTCCTCATCCACTCACAAGCTGACATCGTTTAGTACTGTCAGCAGACTGGGGAATATAGCATATGAGCCCCTCAACCAAAGATATGATGTGTATTGGGAATAGGTGGATGTCAAATCTCGATGTATCCTTGTTATATCCTCAAAGTGTTCCATTCAGAAAAAAACATGGTTCTATTCTTACTCATTCTTTCCTGCCAGCTCTCCCATTCTAAAACCATGACCATATATTTGCCCCAGTCCCACAGAATTCGAATTAGCAAAATAGGCTTGGGGCTTTATCAAAAATCTTTCTGAGATTCCAATCGTATTGCATTGATACCTTCTCATAATTTTGTTAAAAGCCACTTTCTCAAATATGATTCCCATTTCATAAATCTCTGTTGACTTGGTCTATGCCCATTAATTTCACTCCAATATTTCTCTCTAAAACTGTTTAGTTGCTAATTTAGTTGCTATTCCCTTTTTCTCACCCGACTAAAGTTCTCTAGTATTTCTAGAAAGATTTTGTTTTGTTTTTTTATCTTCTGTGAAGGCATAACTGAAGTATTTGCTCCACTGATCTGCTATTTCCCTGTCCTCAATTCTCTGGTATCAGACTGTAAGAAAGCTGCAACTTTTTCTGTTAATTTTGCCATTGACATATTTTGAGAAGATATTACAAGTTCCCTCTTACATACTTTGGTAAGATATTCTTCAGAAACCCATCAATTCTTATCTTAAGCTACTCAATGATTGACCTCCCACATCCATACAATAACAGAAGCACAGTCTCTGTTCCTTCAGAAATACAGTACGGTCTACATTAGGCCCACTTTCCGAACAAGACCTATACCTGTGAATCTTATGGCATTTCAACTGCACAACCATGTATTTTCTAAAGAATTTGAGGTTACCATGCCAACTCCCCTCTCAATCAGTGCATTCCAGACCCCACAAACTCTGGGTGAAAAACAGTCCTCAAATCCTCACTAAACCTCAAGCCCTTCACTTTAAAAATGTGGCCATTTGACTAAAAGGAACAGCTGCTGTCTATCCACCCTGAATCTTATCCTTCTGATTCACATCCCCTTCAGCCTTTTCTGCTCCAAAGTAAACAACCCGAGCTTATCCAGCCTCTCTCCATACTGATATACTCCATCCCAGGGAACATCCTAGCGAATCTCCTCTGCACTCCCTCCAGTACAATCGCATCCTTCCTGTAATGTGGCCCCCATAACTACACACAGTATTCCATCTTGGCCTAACCAAAGTTCCACATAGCTCTTATAATCTATGCTTCGATGTATAAAGGCTGTGTTTACGCTCCCCTATGCGTTCCCAAGTTGTGCAATAACCTGTCCAGTCACATTCAGGGATGTGTGGAGAAACACCCTCTGAGCTTCCTAGTGTGCTGTCATTCATTGAGTCCTCCCCTGTGTGGTTCCTTCTTGCAAAGTACATCACTTCATATTTATCAGAGTTATATTCCATCTGCCATTGATCCACCCATCTGACCATTTTCTCTGTCTTGATGTGACCACCTGACCATTCCATCTGTATCTTCCTGAAACATAAGGCCTTCCTCTTCACTGTCAACCACGCGGCCAATCTTCGTATCAATAACAAACTTACTTATGACACTCCCCACCCCGCGTCCATATTCACAGATGCATCCTTTAGGATAAGGTTTAAAATCGGAAAACATCAGCTTATAGTCCAACAGGTTTATTTGGAGGTACGAGCTTTCAAAGTGCTGCATCTTCATCAGGTGGTTGTGCGCTTTGATAAAGCGCTTCGAAAGCTAGTGCCACCAAATGAACCTTTTGGAGTATAACCTGGTGTTATGCAATTTTTAGCTTTGTCCACCCCAGTCCAACACCAACACCTTTGAATCAGAAATAATAAGAGACACAACACTGATCCCTGTGGTACACCATTGGATACTAGCCTCCAATCACACAAACAACCTTCTACTACTAGCCTCTGTCTCCTATCACTAAAGTTGATTTGGATGCAACTTGTCAAGTCACTAATGAGTCCTACCTGTTCCCTGGTTATTCTGTTCTACTGGAGACACTTGTAGAATATCAGGACATCTCCATAATCTTGCCTGCCAGTAGGTTTCCATGACCCTGTGTTTGTTAGTCTCCTCCAAGTGAAGAATTTCCTCCTTATTGCAGTCTTAACTGGCCTGTCCCAGATCCTGCCATTATTTGCCTTGAACGTGGAATAGACAGCAAGGGAAGCGTTCTGTTGATTTTCAACTTGTCATATGTTTTGTGAATTTTCTAAATTTCACTGTGACCCACCTCTCATTATTTCAAACTCTCGAGATCACAGGCCGAGTTTCCTCATCAGGCAATCTCACCACCTGAGGAATTAATCTGGAGAAGGTCCATTGCACTTCCTCTGTGGTCAGTATAACCTTCCTGAGATTCAGTCACCAAAACTGTGCACAATACTCCAGGTACAGTCCCACCAACACGCTGTGAATCTGCTTCAAAATGTCTTTGCATCGATGTTCTGACTATCTTATATGAAGGCGAACCAAACTTTGACTTTCCACTTACATATATTCCTCCAAATACCCTTCACATTCATTGCATTTACAACCTCATTTTTTGAGTTCTTATAGAAACCCTTCGGAAAATCCAATCTATGCCACTTCTACTGATTCCCCATTATCTATGCTGTTAGGAACAACTTCAAACAATTCCAAAGTTTATCAAGTATGATTTCTCTATCAGAAATGCATGCTGATTCTCTCCATTGTTGCTGTTAATTTCTAAATAGCAAAAATGCCATCCTGTGAAATAGATTCCAACAGTTTCCCTACAAATGTCAAGTTAACCGGTGTGCAGTTATCCACATAATGTATTTTTCCCTTTGTAGCTGTTTGAATCCCTTCCATTCGTCGGTCGTTCTTGGATCACGTTTATCCACAACAGTTTCCGGTCTCTGCAGAATGTACAGGAAAATAAAACACAGTCATCGACAGCACAATTAATACTGCTATTGGTGATTTATTTCCGACATTTTGATAGGACGTACATCTGTTTCGTCAGACTTAGCAATGCTCAATCCAGCTCCATGTTCAAGAACTACCTTGTTTCTGATATGAATTGACTTTATGTCTTTAGCTCCAAAAGTCCGATATGATCACTTGGTATTACTGGGTGACTTTCTGGCTCTTCCACCATGAAGACAGATGCAAAGTAACTGGTTATTTCTCGGCCATTTCCCTGTTCTCAACAATCACCTCTCCTCTGTCAATTACAAATTTCCACATTTGACCTTGCTTTTATTTTGTTTCATTTGAAATATAGATCGCAGATTGATGCAGTCTTTGTGTTCCTGGTTGTTAGCATGTATGTTCGCTTTTTGATTTCCTTTTCAGTTTCATGGCCTTCCTTTTTTGGATCGTTAATTTCTGAGAATTCTCAGGTTTCCACAATAGCTGGAATTCTTCTGAAGTCACTTCCTATGATTAACATATTTTCTAATTTGTTATGTTAACCATCATTGAGTCACTTGCTCACTCTTTGGTGTTTGTACCTGAAATAAATAGATGTATGTTGCAGACTTTACAGTATTTCTAAAAACTCCTGGTCCTGACCAGTTATATTCAGGAACACCGCGGGAGGATAGAGAAGAAAATGCGGGTGCACTACTTGGCTGTTTTCTATCATCGCTGGCCAACGAGTGAGGTCCCGGACGACTGGAGCAGAGCGAAAGCTGAGCCCGTGTTCAAGAAATGCTACAAAGATAAACCTGGGAACTAAAGACCAGTAATCCTAAAATCTAGTGGGTAGGTTACTTTAGAAGATTCGGAGAGATTGGATATACATGCATTTGGAAAGACAGGGTGTGGTTCAGACTAAGATTAGAATGGTGCTGGAAAAGCAGAGCAGATCAAGCAGCACCCGAGGACCAGGAAAACCGATGTTTCGGGCAAAAGCCCTTCATGAAATTCAGCACAGGAGTTTGTGCAAGGGAGATCATGACTCACATTTTTTTTTGAGTTCTTTGATAAAGTAACCAGCAACGTTGAGGAGATCCGGGTGGTATACGTAGTCTGAATGGATTCCAGTAAAGCCTTCAATAAGGTTCCACGTGGTATGCCGCTCTGGAAGGTAAGGTCGCATGGAATTGAGGGGGAACTGGCAAATTAGGTACAAAATTGCCTTGAGGGTAGGAAACAGAGAGTAATACTGGAAACATGCTGGTCAGACTGGAATAGTGGAATGCCTCAGGGGTTGATGCTGCGACCACTACATATTACATATACCTCTGATTTAGATGATAATGTACAGGCATGATTTGTAAGTTTGAAGACGGCACTAAAACAGGCGGCATCATGGAGACTGAGGAAGGTTATCAGAAATTTCAGAAATTACAGCAGTATCTTGATCAGCTGGAGAAGTGGGCTGAGAAATAGCAAATGGATTTTAATATAGATCAGTATAAGTTCTTGCATTTTAGAAAGTCAAATCAAGTTTGGAGTTTAATCGTGAATGGTTGGGTCCTAAGGAGTGTCGTGGAACAGAGGGACCTTGGAATTCAGGTGCATGGTTCTCTGAAAGTTGATTCAGAGGTAGACATTGAAGAAAGCTTCTGGCACAGTGGCCTTAATTGGTTTATATCACTGAGTATCGAAATTAGGGAGTTATGTTGCAGTTATACAGGATGCTGGTGAGGCCATATTGGTAGCGTTATGTTCAGTTTTGTTCACTTTGCTATAGCAAGGATTTTATTAAACTGGAAAGAGTGCAGAAAAAAAATACAATGATGTTGCCAAGGTCTCAATGGTCTGAGTTATAGAAAGAGGTTGGACAAGCTAGGACTTTTTACTTTTGTGTGCATGAGGATGATGAGGATCATATTGTATTTTATAAGATCATGTCAGCCATGGATAGAGTGAATGCACACAGTCTTTTTCCCAGGGTTGGGCAATCACAGACTAGAGAGCATCAGTTTAAGGTCAGAGGGGACACAATAAAAGGGAATCTGAGGAACAATTTTTTAACACAGGGGCTGTTATGCATATGGAATGAGAAGTGGTTGAGGCAGATACATTGACAATATTTTAAAGGCATTTGAACAAATACATGAATAGGAAAAGATTAGAAAGATACGGGACAATGGCAGGGAAATGGGTTTAGCGTGGATGGGCATTTCGGTCGGAATGGACCAAACTGGGCTTAAGGGCCTGTCTCCGTGATGTCGGACTCTATGACTCTAACAACCATTGCTTGTCTCCCACTGAATGTTATATTGTACTTTCCAAATTCACTGTAGATATCTTGAACTCTAGCCTCCAATCTTCAATGATGTTTGACTGGACTATTCAAGCATTCTATATTGTATGCAGACACCTTGTAAAATGCACCTTTTAAATGCCATTATTCCTCAAAAGCTGCTTCAGACCAAGGTTAATAATTCGTCCTTCTGACCACACAACATCAAATCCGAAATAACCTGCCCTCTAGTTTGCTTCGCAACATACTCTTCAACCCATCTCATATAAACTTACAGAACTTATTTTTCACAGCTTCAGCAGTCACTTACTTAACGCAGTTTAGATACAACTTGAGACCATTCAATAAGACTGCGGTATCCACAATACTTGCCTATCTAATTTCCAGAACATATGATGCTCAGATTTTCTGCTACCGTTTTGGTGTCGATATATAATACACCAATATTTGCTTCTCCTTGCTATCTGTAAACTCTACCTCAACTGATACTGTGGAACCTGAGGGACACATCTGTGTCGTTATGAGTGACAGACTTGGACAAGACATTCAGGGAGGCTCACCTCAAAGCTGAGATGATCTGAAGAAATGTCCCACAATACTGGACAAGCAACAATATCCTCCTCGCTCTGTTAGGATATGAGTTCCCATATACTCTCTGCTCCCTCACACTCACTGTATATCTGTTATAGCACCTAACCCAGAACAAGGTTCACGCTCTGTCTCCAAATAAGGCTCAGGCAGTACCACTCTCACTATTGAATTCAGAAACCAATAATACCATACGGATTAAAAACTGTCGACTACTCATTCCAGACACCTCACAACTCCCCCCACCTACACCAGGACAAAGAGCAGGGTCACCCATTCCCACTCGCCCTCCATCCCTTTTGCCCATTCCAGGAGAAACAGCCTGGAATAGGATAGAAAGGGCCAATCCGGGTAGTGGAGTGCCCGATATCCGTTCCCTCACTCCCCTCCCCCCGTCATGTGGGAAGGACTCTTAAAGAGCTGGAGAGGACCAGGACGCCTCCTGTGGAGAATCTGAAACAACCATGTCTTACTGACCAGTTACGGAGCAATGTTCAATGAAAGACAATTCTCAGTTTAAACCCACTGCCAGTTCCAAAAACAAAAACACAGATACCTCACTGCACAGAGACGCAGACACAGAAATACACAGACGAACACACACAATACCTACAAGGAGATAGGTATACATAAACGTATAAACACAAAAATACATATACAGTCACATACAAATCGACATAAATACAGATAGAAACACAAGCTGAAACACAGACAGACAGGTGTAGACACGCAAACACACAGATTACAAGCACATGGACACACACACGCACACACAGGCACACACACACACATACAGACACACACAAACAGAGGCATAGACACACATACACACAGACACACGCACAAACACTTACATACAGATACACAGAGGCACAGACACTAGTGTCATTAAGACATAAATCGATGTGTTTTGATTTGTAAGGGGATCAAAGATACTAGGGAGAAGGCAGAAGAATAAGGTCGAGGTACATATAAGAAATTATTGTCCGGAATTTCCGACTCGATAGGCTGAATGGCCTCAATCTGCTCATTTCCTTAATGCTCCTGCGGTCTTCTGCTATCAGGCATTCTCTTCCTGAAACAGCAGCAGAGGCTGGGTACGATACATATTTGATTGGAAAGGGACAGTGGGAATGTGGGATAGGTTTGGAGTCTGGAATGGATTATGTTCCTAATTATTCCAAATTATTCTGTTCTTATGTCTGACAAGAGGTAGTGATTTGCTGTTCAGTTAACACAGTTTTAGAACAACAGTCCCACAATGAAATAAGGATGTCCCTTTCACTTTAGTGTTGTGCTACCTGTGGTGTCCTCATCCTCAAGGAGCAGTGAAGACTCAGTTATTGAAGATATTCAAGGCTGAGCTCGACTGATCTTTACTGGACAGAAGAGTCAGTGTTTATTGGGAACAGACAGGAAATGGATGGTCAGACACACTCGGATCAGCCATGAGCATTCTGAATGGTGCAGCCGAATGGGCAACTTCTGCCCCAATCCCATGTTTTGTTCCCTCAATCCAACAGGGTTGGGGAACACACCATTCAGTTAGACAGGATCGTTACAATGACACAGGAGGAGACCATTCCGACCCTCTAAGGAATTACACAGGAATATAGAATGAAATAATTCAGCTCGAGCAGTACACTACACAGTCCAGGAGATGGCCATTCAACCCACCTGAGCCGCTGCACAGGAACAGGGAAGCTGTCACTCACAGGAAATAGAGAGTGGAGGTAAATGGTTATTTTCAGGCTGTAACAGATGGAGTGCCTCAGAGATCCCTGTGGGGTCATCAGTGATCAATAATCTGTATCAAAAATCTGGAGGAAGGGGAGCGAGTGGCTTAGAGTTCAATTAGCTCGTACACCAAGATGGTCATTCAACGTGTCGACAAATGGAGGTAGTGAGTCTGCAATGTGTTACAGGCAGGGAAGGTTAGTGAGCAAACCTTCAGCAGAAATAACATAAGGTAAGTTGTCTATTTTGGCATGAAGGATGAAACAATGGTAAAAAATTTAAATGGAGAGAGATTGCCGAACTCTGTGATACAGGAGGTTTCCATGTTCTTGCGACATGAATCATATGACGTCAGTCTGCAGATGCAGCAAGTGATTTGGAAGGTAAGTGGAATGATGCTGTTTTGTCAAAAGGTATCAGGATTAATCGCAGGAATGTTTTACTGCATCTGTACAGGGCATTGCTGAGACCACACCTGATGCACTGTGTGCAGGATTGATCCCCTAAACTTAATTAAAAAGATATAATTATTTTCGAAGATTTTCAAAGAGGTTTCCCTTTACTCATTCCTGGAATGCAGGTCTTTTGTTATAGGGGATTAGCAGTTTTGATCTTAGCTGAGAAATAGTATTGAACCATCCATGACTTTCTGAAAAGTGTATCAGCTGGATGCGTATTATCTCCTGTCAGGGAGACTAAAGCTAGAGAATAAACTTTAAGAAAAAGTTTTGCATTGATATTAACGCACATACTATGAAGACACCTACCAATATTTACAAATTACACAGATACATGTAAGCATGTCATCAAATTATAAAGTGGGGACATATTTGCGATTGGAAGGAATTGTGTACAACAAGAGCAATGACGCACCTGCATATAATCCATAACCAGGTTTTCCAGAGAATGGTCCAGTTTGGTGTTCAGTTGACAAAATTGTACGTTCCAACACAAAGAGGGAGAAAAATGTTCCCTGCCTGAGAAGCAGCAGCCGATTGATCCCTCTCTCTTACTTTGTTCCGCCCGATAGCAAAGTGTGAGATCATAAAATCCTTGCGTCATCTTTACCATTTGTGAAGGATTCCTGGTGAGGACTCATTGGAATCTCTCCACTGCCTGAAACGAAGGGAATTCTGCCAAATCCCACTGTTCCAGAAAGAAATCCCACTACCAGTAGCTTGTGTGAGCAAAATGACTTCAAAGGCAGAATAACATTTGGGGCACTCTATCATTTTACCATTTGTTATGAATTCAACTTTCTGTGTCTCACATTTTTCTAGAAAATGGCCTAGTCTAAGATCTAAATCATTGACCACCTCACTTAACTGGCTGTATTTAAGATGGGTGTAACCAATGGAGGAGTGGGACTGGAAAATAACATAGTGACCCTTCAACATTTGTTGGAACACAAATGAGAAATTATCAAAGGGCTGTTCAAGTGGAAATTCCCTTCCCCAGAGGATTGTCGTGCCTAGATGTTTGCATTTATTCAAAGTTGTTGTTATATGTAGTAAAATGGTATACAGACAGAAACGTGCTGCTGTGACCAAAAGCAAATGGAGCGGTGATAAAGTATCTAATGGCCCACTCCTGCTGCTCAATCCTATGTTGCTATGTTCTCTTCAACCTCTCACAGCTCCTGCAAGGAGCAGATGGAGGCCACTTGCTCCAAATACCTGGTCAACAGTAACACAGGATCTCATCCAGTCCTCAAGACTGGCACACATGGTTTGGTGTAGGTTGGAAAATGTTATTTGGTTCAAAAGACGCCTCTGGTCTCATTACAGAGTGTTTCCTCTCTGCAACTTGTGGTTCATTTGTTGGTGATATTATAGACCCAGATTCACTGTGAATACAGTCCCCATACCTCAACAAGAGATGACTCACAAAATACTTTACTCTCTCTGATTGCAACGTTCAATAAAAGAACATTCAGGAAAATTACAGCCATTAACTTTGCAATTGCTGAATATGCGGACAAAAGAAACAGGATCAGGTAATTCTGATGATCAAGCCATTGCATAACATCATAGCTGATCTACAGTTGTCATTAACTCCTCTTTAATGCCCAAATACTTCACCCCTTAGCTCTCTGACAGGTCAAAAATCCATCTACGTCCTCCTGAAATGCTTTCAGTGATATAGCTCCCCTAGGTCTCCAGCCCAGATCATTCCTCACAGTGATTACCTTCTGTGAGAGGAAAGCCCTCCCTACACATACACCGTCACCTATTGATATGAACAAGAGGCGAACACAGGGGCTCAGGAAAGAGCGAATGGCTTTGATACCAAAGCAGTATTTGACTGAGGATGGCATCGGGAGCACCTACTTATTTGAGCTGAATGTGGATCAGGTGTAACCTTCCCACTGGACAGAGTCTTTCAGAACACAAATAAAGAGGTTTGGGGTCAGTCGCCAACAATCCCCTCAGTCCCAGGACAACTCTGCAGGAGATCCTCAGGTTAGACTCCTCAGCACAAACATCTTCAGCTGCTCCATCAATGTATTTCCCCATCATAAGATCGGAAGTAGGTATGATGACTGAAGATCACAGAATGTTCAGAACATTTTGACCCCATCAGCTCCTGAACCATTCTGTGTCCATGTGCAGCATGACCCGGACAGCATTCCGGTTTGTGTTGTTAAAGTGTCGGTAACATTTATGTAACAGCACGGCCAGACACTGCACATTTTCACAGTTAAAAGAGGAGATCATTCAGCATCTCAAGCTGGTTGCACACGGGTATGAGCTAGCTTCAGGAACAGGAAGAGTGACAGCACGTTCAATACTTCTGCCGATACACAGGAAGAAGAGTGGTCTGTTCAGTGCATCGAGCTCTTAAATAGGAGCATACAGAACCAATCAGACATTTTAACCTGTTCCATGAGACCAGGAGGAGGCTATTCATCCCCACGAGACAGTTATACAGGAATAAGAGGGGGTCATTGATATTCCAATATGACAAACCAATGAAATTGAGACTGCACTGATAGAGGACTCCATTATGTTAATCATGGTTCCATTGTTTGTAGAACGTGTGCTGCTTTAATATAGTTTGCTGGCAATGAGGAGGGAAGCTAAATAATTTGTGCCAAGTTTCAAGGAGATATTTTCCATCGCCGAGATGTCACACCCATGTTCTCCATGGAAGTCAGAATCTGGTGGGAATAGTTAACTGTTTTAGCATGAAGGTTATGTGGCTGCTGTAGGGATTGCGGTTAACGAGACTTTCAGTGCAGGACCATGCACCAAATACACTGTATTAATGCGGGGAGAGTTTATTCAAAGACTGGCCCTCTGTCTCTCTCATGCGTCATAGGAATTTGGTGTGGAGTGAGGGGAGTATTCTCAGAGGCTCTTACACTATCGACAATTATGCAACCCGAGTAAAAAAGAAGCCATGGAATTTTTCACCGTATCAGTGTCTATTTAGAACATCGTGAGTGACTGTCCCTTCCCCTCAAGTTTCAATGCAATCGCCTCTCATTCTCTCCCAACGCCAGAGATTAATCTTCACTGTCTCCTCATGGTACCAACATCCCAGGGATTAGTCTGGTGAAAGTCCATTGCACACTCTCTGTGGCAAGGCGATCATTCCTTATAAAGGAGAGAAAGTCTGTCCACAATATTCCAAAAATTGCCTCAACAACACTCTCAGCGATGATCACAATAACTTTTTTTCCTCTTAGACATCTCCGTTTCTTTCCTGTGGCATAAAAAGACTTTCCTTCTCTCTACAATGCTGGAAAGAGTTAACACTTCTATAATGACAGTATTGTTGCTGCTGTCGGGATTATGGATAACATGACGTTCATGGCAGGATCACGCACCAACTGAACTGTATTAATGTTGGGAGAGTTTATTCAAAAGCCGAACCTCTCTCTCTCTCTCTCTCTCTCTCTCTCTCTCTCTGTCTCATTTGAAATAGGGATTGGGGGTGATTGGGTGGAACGTTCTCAGAGGCACTGAAACTATCGAGAAGCATGTAATCTGAGTGGAAAAAAAGCCATGGAACTTATCACCATTTCAGTGTCTGTTTAGAACATCATGAGTGATTGTCCATCCCCCTTAAGGTTCAATGCAATCACCTCTTATTCTCTCACTGATCTTCAGTCACTGCTCATGGTGCCATCATCCCAGGGATTAGTCTGGTGAAACTTGGGAGAAAGTCTATCCCCAGTACCCCAAATACTGCCTCAACAACACTCTCAGGGATTGTCAAAAAACATATTTTCTCTCATTAAGACATCTCCATTTATTTCATGTGCCACAAAAAGCCATTCCTTCTCTATGGACTACGACTGACATGGAATTTATATGTCCCTTACATCTGTACGTCAGCATCAATAAAGCCAGCACCAGAGATACCTATGGAGATGTGCATCACTCTCGGGGAGAATTTCAATGAGATTGAATACACCTAAAATAGGGGATGATCATGCAACTGAATGGAAATGAGATGTAGCAATACAGAAAACAGGCAGAGAAAGGGAGCTATCTTTACCTTTATTCATCTCTCACAGGATGTATGAAGCCCTGGTCAGGGCAGCACGTTATGCAGATCTTGAACTGAGTGGCTAGTTCAGCTGTTCCACAGTACCATAAAGAATAAAAAGCATAGCTATGGGTTTGTAGTGTTACAACACAGGATACATCTTCCTGCTTAATTAAAACCAGCAACAGAGAAAAGATTTATCCCATGCAGTAATCTGTGATAATTCTAGAGTCCAAATCTATTTAAAGTAAAAAATAACAACTTTATTTCTTAAAGTATAACAGAGAATAATAAACGAACGACTATTTACAACTTCTTCCTCTAACCTGTCTTTTACCTTCCCCCTCCACAATACTAGTCCGATAAGAGTCCTCATTAAGATTTACAAAACAAAACTTCTTATCTAAAAACCAGGAAGCTTTTGGTTCTTCTCCATATTCCTGTCTTCTTTTCTTCTTGGGGACTCTGCTTCACCAGCCACGAATCTATAAAGGTATCTATAGGAGAGCTATTTTTCAGGCAGTCTTTGCACGCTGGTAGCTCGGCAGTTCTTCTCTCAATTTTTCAATTTTCCATGGTCTTGTACCGCCAAACTATTGGATTGTATCATTTGCTGTTAAGTTTGTCAATATAATAAATTGAAACTTGGTTGGAGGTGGGTATTTTGGGGTATAATTTAAAATGTTTTGCTGAATTTGTTTCGAGACAATGAGCTAATCGGGTTGTTCGACCAAATGTTACATTATATCTATTTTTCAGAACTCTTAGTGCTGTCAGGTTGTTATTGTTGGCTTTTAATTCTCTCAAAGATACAGTACACCCACGTGTTCTTCACAGAAGTCACACGGAAACCTGAGGAGGGAATCATGACACATTGACTTCCCTAAAGGTCTTGAGGCAAGCAGATTGGTTTTTATAACAAATGATAATGGTTGCTTTTAAACTCCCCAATTTCCTTCATGAGATATCAACAGACCATTATTCTGTGGCTCTAGATTATGAGTCAATGGCTTGACCACCATAAACTGTCTTCCCTTATGTGCACAGAACAAGTTAAAAATTCTCAATAGCAATTATTTAGTAACGGACATGGTTACTAAGAACGTGAAACTTTTGCATCCGGATTGAACAAAGGCACAAATGGTTTATTCAGATATTGCACTGAGACAGAGGACGAGACTGGGATATCATAGTGGTGGTATTGGACAGGATTGGTGAGTGGGGAGGACATGGAGATATAAATATGTGAAAGACAAAATGGATTATGGAGTTTGAGAAGAGTCTGGTTCCTTCTCGCATATCAGTGAGTAATTTATAAATCGTAGTTTGATAGTTATAATATATAAGGAAATTAATATTTGTTTGGAACTGAAGATATTGACTTGCACTTTCCAAAATATACATATCATGAGCCGAAATTCAGTTCAACCCAGATTAGTAGACAAATATAATGACTTACCAGGAACATCAACTCGTGAGGATGGGATAGTAACCACCTTGAATAATCCAAAGGATATCCTGGATCCGATATGCTAATGATATCCAAGGCTGAGAAAGATAGTGAAGACCCTAGGATAAACTCTTGTCCATTGTTGGAACATTCCACTCTAATGTTCTCAGATTCGGATCCATTGTTGGAACATTCTAATCTATGGTCCTCAGATATGAACCATTATTGTAACGTTCATGTCTAATGTTCTCAGATTCTGATTTCTCCTCCCTCTCTCTCTCTCGAGCTGCTGATCCTTGTTAGTGCTGTAAGTGATGCTCCTACTCACACTATGGGATAGCACATTGAACAAAGCCCATTTATCTTTCAACGATGGAAACTCTTCACTGGGATAATTGGGATCCACGGAGATTGACATTAATCACAGTCACTGAGCAAATAGCTCCATTTAACCTCTTTGAGTTCAATATTGATTTTATTAAAATTCAAAAGAACGTTTAAAATTTACTCATTTAGGTTGGGATATGTGGGGGTGGCTGAGGGAGGGAATATTGGAGATGGTAGATTGATTGCGTGAAATCATTCAATCTGCCTTGGATATGGGAATAATGTCAAAGGATTGTCAGAACATAAACAAGATTCGCCGTTTATAAATGGAAACATCCAGTCTGTAACTACTGATCAGTGATTATAATGTCAGTAAAAAATGGAGATAACTTTTCTAGTCCATAATCTGAGAGGCCCACTGCCTTCAACAACAGGAGCTATAACAGACAAATGGCATGGATATGTTAACAGAGAATATGATATGACACACAATTCAGATGGTTAGTCGAGGATCAGAGAGGGCATGTGAGTGTCATGCTGTTAATGTTGTCGATGTCAATCAACTGTGATTAAGTACCATGCACTGGTTTTCAATTTGAGTGTGTTTATGTTACTGGGGACATGGTTGCAGAGACTGGAGGGAGGGAACATGATATTTCCGAGTCATCAGTCCTGGGATGTTACTCTTTATAAATCATAAGAAAATCAAATTCCAGGAGACATCTCCAATGATGAGTGAGGAGAGCCAATATTAACCATACGACCAGAAGACATTGGAGCAGAAATTTGGCCATTCAGCCCATTGAGCCTGCTCCGCCATTCAATGATGGCTGTTAAGCTTCTCAACCCCATTCTTCCGCTTTCTATCTGTAACCCTTCATCGCCTTTACAATCAAGAACCTATCTGTCTTACTCTTAAATATACTCAATTACCTGGCCTCGACAGCCTTCTGTAGCAGTGAATTCCCTAGATTCACCACTCTCTGGCTGAAGAGGTTCATCTTTATCTGTGTTTGAAAAGGTCTTCTCTTTAGTCTGTCCCCTCGGGTCCTAATCTCCCCTCCATTGGAAATATCTTCCCAAAATCCACCCTGTTCAAGTCATTCAATATTCTGTAAGTTTCAATTAGACCTCCTAATATTCTTCTGAACTCGATGAAATATAGACTCAGAGCCCTCAGATGTTCTTCATATGTTAAGCTTTTCATTACTGGGACCACTTTCGTGAATCTTATCGGAAAATGCTCCAGGAGTAGTACATGCTTCCTGAGATATGGGACCGAAAACTGTGCACAATAATCCAGCTGTAGCCTGACCAAAATCTTATAGAGCCTCAGTAGTACATTCCTGCATTTATATTCAAGCCTTCTTGAAATAAATGGAATCATTTTATTTGCCTTTCCAACTGCTGACAACCTAGCACCGAGGGGAAGGGGGGTTGTTGGGTGTGTGACGGGTAGTGTTCCCTGAACCGTTCTGCAAGTTGACGTCCTGTTTCCCCAGTGTAGAGGAGACCAGGAGCAATGGACAGTGCAGATGAGGTGTTTGGTCGCACAGGATATTCTCTGCCTGATGTGGAAGGATCTTTTGGGCCTTGGATGGAGGTGAGGAGGAAGTTGTTGGCACAGGTTTCATACCTCTTGTAATGGCAAGCGAAGGTGCCGGGAGTGGAAGGTAGCTTGTTGGGATGTGGGGGGGGGGGGGGGGGGGGGGCATGTACCTAATGAGGAAGTTGTGAAGAGAATGGTCTCTGCAGAATGCTGATTGGGGTGGGGAGGAAAGTATATCTCTGGTGGTGTGGTCTGACTGTTCGTGACAGAAATGGCGGAGGATGATGCGTTGTATCCTGAGGTTGGTGGTCTGGAAGGCGAGCATCAGAGGGGTGCTAGAGAGTGGTACTGCACCCTCCTACAGCCGAACCACCTCTTCGATGCTACCTATCCCTCTATTCCATCTTTGCACTGTTTGAAAACTTAGCCAGAATGCCCTCAGTTCCTTCGTGTAGGCCATTAATACACAAAGCGAATGTTATGGTCCCAACACTGAGTTTTGAGGAATACCACTTGTCACTGGATGCCATCCTGAGAAGGCCACTTTTATCCCCACTCTCTGCTTTCCGTCAGACAGCCATGCATCTATCCAAGCCAGCACCTTGCCTGTAATACCAGGGGCCCTAAGCTTTCTCAATAGCCTCCTGCGTGGTACGTAATCAATGGAATTTAGAGAAGCAGGTGGATAAAATCTACTGGTTCTCCTTGGTCAAATCTGCTGGTTACTCCCTCAAAGTATTCCAGCAGGTTTGTCAGGCATGAACTCCCATTGATAAAACAATGCTGACCTTGCACAATTTTACAAAATACTTCCAAGTATTCAGAAATCCCATCCTTCACGATGGATTCCAGGATGTTACCCACAACCAAGGTTAGGCTAATCAGTCTGTAATTTTCCATCTTCTGCCTAATTCCCTTATTAAAAGAAGTGTCAAGTTAGCAATTTTCCAGCCTTTCCTGATTTCAATTATTCCTGAAAGATTACCACTTTTACTTTCACTACGTCTTCAGCTATCCCCCTTACAATGCTGGGGTGTAGTCCATATGGTTCAGGTGATTTATCCAAATTCAAGCCATTCAGTTTTCTAGCATGTTCTTCTTGGTGATGACCACCATTCTCAGTTCTGCCCTCTCACTCTCTTCAGTTGTTGGTAAATTACTCGTGTCTTCCACCATGAATATTGATGCAAAGTTCCTCATTCTTTTCTTTGTTTTCCACTACCGTCTCTCCAGCATCATTTTCCAGTGATCCATATTCACTTTTGCGTCTCTTTTGCACTTTATATATCTAAAGAACCTCTTACAGTCTCCTTTCTACTACTGGTTAGCTTGCTCCATATCTCATCTTCTCTGTCCCTTATATTTGCCCTCTTTTAGTCTTTGTAAGTTTTCCATCTCATAAACATTCCTAAAATTCCTTTTCTTGCGAACCACTACCATCTAATGTTCCCAGTTCCCCTGCATACTGAAATCACCCATGATTACTGTGCTTTGCCTTTCCTACACATTCTTTTCAATCTCCTGGTGTATCTTGTGCCCCAGCTCCTGACTATTCTTTGGAGCCCTGTACAAGACTTCAACTGTGGTTGTCTTACCTTTGTGGTCCCTCCCTTCTACCTACTCAGATTCTACACCATCTCACCATACTTCCTTTCTTACTATTGATTAAATTTCATTTCTTACTAATAATGCAAACCCACTCCCTCTGCCCACCTGCATATTGTTTCGATAGGATAAATATCCTTAAATATTCAGATCCCCTTGCAGCCACATCTCCGTGATGTCCATCGCTTCATACATGCTGTTTTAATTCTGCGCCACAAGCTCATTTACCTTATTCCTTACACAGCATGCATTCAGTTGTAACCCCTTCAGTCCTGCATTAACCATCCCTCTTCTCATTGTCATTCATTTGTCTAGTGCACTTGAAGTGTGATATGTTAAACATTTCCAGGTACTCTATCCTATTTGTGTCTGTGCTGGAGATTTTAATAATCTCTCCTGAGTTCTGTACTCTTACCACCTCTTTTAATTCGGCTTTTCTAATTAAACCCTATAACTGCACCCCCACCCCGCACACACAGACACACTCCGAATCAGTGTAAAGCTCTGTCTCCAGCCCTGGGTTTACTCGGACTCTGGTCCCAGCGCGGTTCACATGACGACTGTCTCATTGGAGCAGGTCCTTTCTTCCTCAGTAATAAAATGTATTTATTCAACACAAAATACGAGTATAAAAAAGCTTTTCTGTATCTATCCCCGCCACCAAACCTGTTGACAAGGCATATATATCGACCATCTATTTGCAAAAAGACGTTATTGTTAAAATACACTTACTATGTGGAGCTATATAAATTGAAATGTGAATTACAAAACCATGGAAGTGGTGTGCAAACATTATCAATCATTATTTGACCCACAGCTGTGATCCTGATTTCCCCTCTTCCAGTGATTCCCTTCACTGAGATGCCACCCTGCCTCTCACGCAGTGTCTAGAGGGGCTACAAGTTCCTGTTGGCCCAGAATATTTAAATTAATCCACCCTCGCCCTGGAACCAATTTATTGGTCTATTGGATTGTGTTTAGCTGTCAGCCACTCAGTTCAAGGAAGATATTGGCGATAAATGATCTGGGATGAGAGCCAGTATCAGCATGGTGCTCACAGGGTATGGCACCAGACAAAGGGCTTACAGTCTGTGAGAGTTTCTAAGAAATGTTTCTGTGTATTTGTCCTCATACTGTCTCCTGATCTAACTTCACATTCGTCTGACACTCATTGCTCTCACTTACTCTGTCGCTCCCTTTTTTGACTCTGTTTATCTCACTTTATTGTCTTTCTTTCCGTTTATTTCTCTCCCTCGAGCTCTGATCAATCCCTCTATTTCAAATTGTCAATCTGGAGAGCTCATGAACGCATGGTGGGCTGAATGGCTGACTTCTGTGTTGTATTAATTCCTGAAGTTCTCTGACCCACAGTAACAAGTCTTGGTGCCTGGAGAGACAAACTGGTCCAGTGAAGGGCACAGTGGACAATTAACCATGATCTCTTCCTATTTTCTGACATGCAGCGACATAGAAATATCTGTTCAAACAAGCAGATTCCTCATATTAAAATCAGCACACTTCAGACTGGCAGGCCACTGTGTTCAGTGCCCTCTGTTTTATTTTTTTGTTGGTCTTAGCTGTACTGGGATTAGTCTCCCACTCCCCCTCAGTCAATGTACCTGTGGACCTCCTGCTGTGGTTCCACACACCCCACCCCACCGCCGCCACACACTACTTTAAACCCTCGTAAAGGACACTAGCAAACCTGCCTGCCAGGAGATTGCTGCCAGTTCAGGTCCATCCCGTCCATCTTGTCTATATCCTACCAACCCGGGAATCCCAATGATCCACATATCGGAGATTGTTATCAGTTCATGTGCATCCCGTTCTTCTTGTGTGCATCCTCCTGACCCGTGAATCACAATAAGCCACATATCGTAAATTGCTGCCAGTTTAGGTTCATACCGTCCTTTTTGTGTATATCCTACTGACTCGGGATCCCAATGATCCACATATCGGAAGTGCTGCCGCCCCCACCAACACTTTGATCGTGTATTTAACTGTGCTACCTTACGATTCCTAACCTCACTCGCACGTGACATGTTCTAATGTCTCCAAAATTCAAATATTCTTTCAGCACAACTCCAGCAAGGCCTTTTCTTTAAACTGGATAGACTTGCTAATAAAAACTTAAGTATGACATCAGGAAAGTGAAACCACAGAATTAGCCCAATGACCACCGGATCTGCTATCTATCCCCGCCACCAAACCTGTTGACAAGGCATACATATAGACCATCTATTTGCAGATGGACGAGGATAAACAGAAGATTAGAAAACGGCAGAGCAGATGGATGTAATTCAGTCTGTTTACTCAGCTTTGTTATTCAATCGGATTCTAGTTATTCTGTTCCTTTCAATGGCAGGGTCTTTACCCAGCATCTCCAGCGGGTCAGAAAGTTCCCAGTGTCGTTGTGTGCACAGTCCTGCGAATGGAGTACCCAGTTCCAGGCAATGGGGTGTGGAGAGTCCCAGGGGTGGCACAAAGAAAGGCTGCATGTACTGACAATGGACGGAGGGAACTGAGAGAGATAGAATGGGCATCCAGGGACACTGCACTCAGACAAGTGGCCGAGCAAGATTCCTAAACATCCAGAGGAACCCGCGAACCACGGCTACTTTTACAAAAACCTGTCACATTTGCTGCATTTCTCCATCGAACAAAAGCAAAAATACTGTAGATGTTAGAAATCTGTACCAAACACAGAGACATACTGTGGAGAGAGAAAAGAGTTAATGCTCCCAATGCAGACACTGGAAGAATGTACAAAGTCCACACAGACAGGGTCCAGAGATTGGAAATGAACCCAAGTCCCTAGCACTGTGAGGCAGCATTGCTGTGTCACCAAGCTGCCCAATGATGGATAATTGGGGGTAGAACATATATAAGCATACGTACTGTTCTCCGTGATCGGGATTAAGAGTCCTGAAGGTTGTGTTGCCTACATGGTGCTCGGGTTTGGGATATATCATCTGGGTTGCAGAACTTGGAGCGGGAGGGGAATGATCCAGTGGTCCGGGTCGTGTAGGTACCAACGGCTGGACAAACAAATGACAATGAGAAGACCGATGGATAATACAGGACTGAACTATTATATCGGAATGCATGCAGTATAAGGAATAAGGTAAATGAGCTTGTGACTCATCCATAAATTGTCAGGTACGACATAGTGGGCATTACAGTGCCATCACTGCAAGATGATCAGGATTGGGAGATGAATATTCAAGGATATTCATCCTGTCGAAAAGATAGGCAGTTGGGCAGAGAGATAGAGTTGTCTCAGTATTAAGAATGGAATTTAATCAATGATCAATAATAAGAAGTGAAATAAGGTCAGATGGTGTAGAATCTGCGTCGGTAGAATTGAAGAATCAAAAAGGTGAGAAAATGCAGTTGGAGTTATATACAGAGAGCTGGGGTGTAAGATACACCAGGAGCTAGAAAGATGTGTAGGAAAGGCAAAGCTACAGTGATCATGTGGGATTTTATTATACAGATGGACTAGGATTTCAGATTGATAGCGGTTGGCAGGAAAAGGAATTTGTGGAATGTCTATGTGATGGCTTTTTGGAGCAGCTTGTGCAGGCAGACTAGATGAGGGGACCCTAAGGTGACAGTGATCATAATATAATTGAATTTACTCTGCAATTTCAAATTGAGAAGTTAGAATCAGAAGTAACTGCATTACAGCTGAATAAAAGCAATTACACAGACATGAATGACGAGCTGGGTAGAATTGATTAGGAGACGGGCCCAGCAGGAAAGACTGCTGCAACAGCAGGTGCAGGAGATTATTGGAGTAGTTCAGGATACAGCAGATTTTTATCCTGAGGAAAAAGAGGCTTGTATAGGGAGGATGGGGCCACCATAGCTGACTAGGGAAGTCAAGTATAACATAAAAGCAAAAGAGAAAGTATATTATGTGGCAAAGTGCAGTGGGAAACCTGAGGATTGGGAAGCTTACAAAGACAAAACAGAGGGCAAACAAAATAAAATAAGGAGGGAGATTGTTAACTATGGGGGTAAGCTAGTCAGTAATATAAAGGAAGACTGTAACAGTTTCTTTCGATATATAAAGTACAAAAGAGCGGCAAAAGTGAACATTGGACTGCTGGAAAATGATACTGGAGAGATAGCAGTGGGGAACAAGAAAATGGCCAAGGAACTGAATAATTACTTTGCATCATCTTTCATGGTGGAAGGCACGAGTAATCCCTTAAACATTCAAGAGACTGAGGGGCTAAAACTGAATATGATGGCCGTCACCATGGAGAACATGTTAGAAAAAAAAAATGTAATGGCCCGAAGGTGGTTAAATAACTTTAACCAGATGGACTACAGCCCAGTGTTATTAGGTAGATAGCTGAAGATGGAGCGGAGGCGATCGTGGTGATCTTTCAGGGATCACTAGAGTAAGGAACGAGCCCAGAGCACTGGAAACCCACTAACGTAACACCCCTTTTTAACAAGGAAGTAAGGAAAAATACAAAAAAAAAACAGCATGAATAGCTTAACCTCTGTCGTGGGTCAGATCCTGGAATCCATTGTGAAGGATGAGATTTCTGAATACTTGAAAGTGTTTGGCTAAATAGGGCAAAGTCGGCATGATTTCATCAAGGGAAGTTAATGCCTGACAAATCTACTGGAATTTTTGAAGAGGAAATGAGCAGGCTCGATCAAGCACAGCCAATGGATGTTATCCACCTGGAATTCCAGAAGACCTTTGACAAGGTGTCACACAGGAGATTACTGAGTATGATAAGGGTCCGTGGTGTTAGAGACAAGGTAGTGGCATGGATAGAAGCTTGGTTGTCTGGCAGAAAGCAGAGAGTGGGGATAAAAGTATACTTCTCAGGATGGCAGCCAGTGACAAGTGGTGATCCAGAATGCTCAGTGTTGGAATCATAACTTTTTACTTGTTACAATAACGAATCTAGAGGAGGGAATTGAGGGCACTCTGGTTAGGTTTGCAGACGATACAAAGATAGGCAGATGGACAGGTCGTATTGAGGAAACGGAGAGGCTGAACAAGAATTTGGACAGGGAAAGAGATCGTCAGATGCATTCCAACGTTGGAAAGTGTGAGGTCATGCACTTTGGCACGAAGAATAGAGGCATGGTCTATTTTCTAAATGGCAAGAAAATTCAGAAATCTGAAGTGCAAAGAGATTTGGGAGTTCTAGTGCCGGGTTCTCTCAAGGTCAGCTTGCAGGTTGAGGCAGTAGTTAGGAGGGCAATTGCAATTATGATTAGGAGCATTTAATACGAGAAGAATTGAATATAAGAACTGACTGTATACGGCTCTGGTGAGACCACATTTGGAGTATTGTGCTCATTTTTGAGCTCCATACGTCAGGAAGGATGTACTGGTCCTGAAGACTTGTACTCCAGAATTTCCCGCTCCCCTTGCCAAGCTGTTCCAGTATGTTTACAAACCGACAATGGGGAAAAACTGCTCAAGTATGTTCGGTACATAAAACGCAGGACAATTTCGACCCGTCCAAATGCAGCCTCATCAGTCTACTCTCCATCATCAGTAAAATGATGGAAGGTGTCATCAACAATGCTATCAAGCAGCACCTGCTCAGCAATAACCTGCTCAGTGACGCCCAGTTTGGGTTTTGCCAGGGTCATTCAGCTCCTGAACTCGTCACAGTATTGGTTCAAACATAGAAAAAGGAAATGAATTCCAGTCCTTGACATCAAGGCTGCATTCTGCCAAATGGAACATCAAGGAGCCCGAGCAAAAACGGTATCGCGGGCCAACACTCCATTATTGGTGTCATACCTGACAAATAGGAAGATTTTCATTGTTGTTGGAGGTCAGTCATCTCAGGTCCAGAACATCTCTGCTGTCGTCCCTTCGGATAATGTCCTAGGTCCAAACACCTTTAAGCTGCTTCAACAATGACAATCCCCACTTCTGACAACATAATGAATATCGATGCAGTTCGATGGTGTGGTTGATGTTTTCGCCAGCAGGTAGTCCCAGATTAAACACTGAATTAAAGCTGCTGCACTCAGCTTCTTCCTTTCACTCTGTAACCAGTAAGATGTCATTTCAAGGTCCAGATCCATATGCGTTGGGACTCTTTATGAGGTAATTCCACATAAATTAGGTCAGAAGTGGGGATATTCGATGATGACTGCACAATGTTCAGCACCATTCGCAAATGCTCAGGTACTGAAGCAGTCCATGCCCAAAGCAACAATATCTAGGCAATATCCAGGCTTGGGCTGGCAAGTGGTAAGTAACATTTGCGCCACATAAATTCAGACAATGACTGTCATCAATAAGAAACAAAATAACCTCTTTGTATTCAGCAACATTATCATCACTAAACTCCGCCATTATCAATATCCTGGGGGGGTGTATCATTGACCAGAAACTCAACTGGACTCACCACGTGAATATAACAGTAGATCAGAGGCGAGGAATACTGCAGGAGAAAATCACCTCCTGACGTCCCAAAGCCTGTCCATCATCTACAAAGCAGAAGTCAGGAATGAGATGGAACATCCTCACTTGCCTGAATGGGTGCAGGCCCAACAACACTAAAGAAGCTTGACACAATCCAGGACAAAACAGCCCATTTGATTTGCACCACATCCACAAACATTCACTCCCTTCACCATCGTCACCCAGGAGCAGCAGTGTACACAATCTACAAGACACACTGGAGGAATTCCCCCAAAGATCCTCAGACAGCTCCTTCCAATCTCACGAACACTTCCATCTGGAATAACAAGGGCAGTAGACTTTTGAGAACACCACCACCTTCAAATTCCCCTCCAAACGAGTCAACATCCTGATTTGGAAATGCATTGCTGTTCCTTCACTGTTGCTGCCTGAAAACCCTGGAATTCCCTCTTTAATCACGAGTGGGTCACCGCACAGCAGGTAGATTGCAGCAGTTTGAGAAGGCAGCTCAGCACCACCTTCTCAAGGGCAAACGGGCACGGGCAAGAAATGCTGGGCACATCCATCGATGCCCACATTCAATAAAAACTTTTTTAAAAAAATAGTTCCAAGTTGAGCATCTCGGTGGGACAGGTTATCTGATTTGAACACGATCAGGAAAGCAGTGTTTCTGACAGTGAACATTTTAGACTTTCCTGTTATTAGAAGGGTGTTCAATATTCGATGACTTATTGTTGCTGAGTGCTGTAATAGATTGCACCTGATTTGTTTAAATCAACAATACTGGCATAACAGGAACAATCCT
The DNA here is from genome assembly GCF_037043375.1 of Chiloscyllium plagiosum. Lineage (NCBI taxonomy): Eukaryota > Metazoa > Chordata > Chondrichthyes > Orectolobiformes > Hemiscylliidae > Chiloscyllium > Chiloscyllium plagiosum. Next base: position 16,124,896 of record NW_028270189.1, read on the forward strand.
TCGAAAATACCAGACAGAAAATGACAATCATCGTAGAGAGAATGTACTCTCGCAGATGAGACTCTCTGATAGCAGCTCATATTCAAAATATTAATGGAGTCCTGGCTGACACTGAATCCTCCCACCGTCCATATCACAGGGGTTAACATTGACCAGAACGTGAAGTCAAATCAACATACAAATACAATGGTTACAAGAGCAGGTCAGAGACTTACAAGTCTACACTGAATAATAGATCCTATGACCTAAACGGCATGAGATATAGCAATCGATTTAGGCCATTCAGCCCATTCGTTCACCCTGATACTGTGCCATTTTGTCATTGTCTCTCTGAAAAGTGGAAATATCTTCTACATACTGACTGTATCAATCTTTGCAGTAATCCATTAGTTTCAATCAGACCCCCCAACCCCCACAGTTTTTCTAAATTCCATGGAGTACAAACTGACGCTCATGTAACAAGCCGTCATCCCCAGGATGGATCACCTCCAACACCAGCAGATCTTTTTCTAGAGCTAGTGTCCAAAACAGCTCACAACTGGCCAAATGCCGTTTGTCCATAGCCCATTACATTCTCAGCAGTATGTCTCCCGTCTTGCATTCTTGCTCTCTTGAAATGAATGCGAACATTGCTTTTGCTTTCCGAACTGCCAACTGAACATGCACGATAACCATAAGAGGGGACGAGTTGCTTCAAAATCCTTTTGTGCTTCAGATTTGATGGATCGTATTAGAACATAGTGTCTCCTCTATTCCGCCTACCAAAGTGAATATTCTCACAAGTTCCCATATTGTGTTCCATCAGCCATGTGTTTCCCCACAGTCCTAAACTGTTCAAGCCTTTCTGCAGTTTCCCCACTTCCTCAATGTCATCTGCAAACTTAGCAAAACTGCCCTCAAGTCCTTTGTTCAGTTTGTTCATATATAATACATTTCCTGGCTCCCTAAGGACCGTCCACCATCTACAAGGCACAACAGCCAAGGTGCTTGACTCCATTCAGGTTGAAGCAGTGGCTTGACTTGAATTACACCTGTAAAGCCTTCACTCCCTGCACCACCGACTCTCAGTAGAAGCACACCCTACCCCCTTTTGTTGTGAGTTTACTTCATTATGGCGCACAATCCAAGTCTATTGATGTCACTCCGTCTCAACACTAACTGAGTGGTGCTCACACCACCCAAGTCACTGTGTATTGATGACGATAGAGGGAGGTCGGCGAGGGGATGTCTATGATGAATAACTATGTGATTGCCAGGCTGAAACCTGCCCCGACAGCCTCGGATGTATCTGTGCCCGCTGTCACCGCTGCACACATGATCAGTCTTCCTGCAGGTCAAATCAAGGAAAGCGCTGGAACTGGAGAGTGTTCCCGGCTGAGCACTCAGATCCTGGGACGACCAACTGGCAGAGGTATTCATGTACAATTTCAGCCTTTCCCTCCCACAAGCTGAAGTCCCAACCTGCTTCAAGAACACCAACATCTACCTTGTAAGTGATAAAGCTCATGCTTTAATGACTTAATGATTACCGCCCAGTAGCTCTAACCTCAATAAACATGGAGTGATTTGAAAGGCTGGTTATGGCCCACATCACCTCCAATCTCCCAGCCTGACTTGATCCCTTATAATATGCCGACTGATGTAACAGATCCACAACAGATGCCATACCCCAAGCTCTGCACTCATCCCTAGGACATCTGGACAACAAAGACACCTACACGAGACTCCTGCTCATTGACGATAGCTCCACCTTAAACATTATTATACCCGCCAGACTGATCTCAAAATTCCATGACCTTAGTGGTGTCTCCACCCTCTGCAACTGGATCCCACGGGTTCTGACACAGACTACAATTAGTGAAGACACGTATCTGCACCTCCAGCACAATAACACTCAGCACTGAAGCTCCTGAAGGATGAGTCCTCAGCCCCCTACTGTACTCCCTGTACATACACGGCTGTGTCCTAAGCCCCCTACTGTATTCCCTGTACACACACGGCTGTGTCCTCAGCCCCGATTGTACTCCCTGTACACCCACAGCTGTGCTCTCAGCCCCCTACTGTACTCCCTGTGCACACACGGCTGTGTCCTCCACCCCCGACTGTACTCCCTGTACACACACGTCTGTGCCCTCAGCCCCCAACTGCACTCTCTGTTCACACACGGCTGTGTCCCTCAGCCCCCTACTGCACTGCCTGTACACTGACGGCTGTGACCTTAGCATCCTACTGTATTCCCTGCACACCGACGGCTGTGTCCTCACCCTCGACTGTACTCCCTGTACACGAAGGGATATGCCCTAATCCCCCAACTGTACTCCCTGTACACACACAGCTGTGTCCTCAGCCCGCTACTATACTCCCGGTACACACACGGCTATGTCCTTAGCCCCTTACTCTACACCCTGTACACCCACAGCTGTGCCCTCAGCCCACTACTCTACTCATTATACACCACGGCTGTGTCCTCAGCCCCCTACTGTACTCCCTGTACACACACGACTGTGTCCCTCTGCTCCCTACTGTACTACCTGTGCACACACGACTGTGTCCCTCTGCTCCCTACTGTACTCCCTGTACACCCACGGCAGTGCCCACAGCCCCCTACTGTACTTCCTGTACACCCACGGCTGTGTCCTCAGCCCCCTACTGTACTCCCTGTGCACACATGGCTGTGTCCTCAGCCCCCTACTGTACACCCTGTACACATACAGCTGTGTCATCAGCCCCCTACTGTACTCCGGTACACACGTGGCTGTGTTGGCAATTTCCAAACAATGCTAACTGTAATTTTGCTGATGACATCACCAAAGCAAGGAGGGGTATAAAACAATGATGGTTCTGAACACAGAAAGGAGATAGTGGGTTTGGTGGCAGGGTGGATGATAATAATCTCCTTCTCAAATTCGGCAAAAGTAAAGAACTGATCATTGACTTTAGAAAGAAAGGAGGGGAACACGCTCCTAACTACATCAACGGTCGAGACAGTGCAGAGTGTCAAGTCCCTCGGAGTGATGATAACTGGCAACCTTCCCTGGACTTCTCACATAGGTGTGACAGTCAAGATGGTTCAAAAACGCCTCTCCTTCCTCACTTGGCTCAGGATATTTATACTTCTACAGATGCACGATTGTGAACGTACTGTCCGGGTGTGTAATGGCCTGGAACGGCAACACTCTGCCCAGGAACAACAGAAACTACAGAAGATTGTATTCACAGCCCAGGCTATGACGGACTCCAATCTCCCAACCATTGACTCTCTTTACACGGCTCGTTGCCGCAGAAAGGTTGCCAACATCTATCCAAGATTACTGACGGAAGGGAGAGAGGAAATATCTGGGGCCTTAACAGATTTCTTTGTAACATCCTTGAACACAACTGAGGTCCCGGAGGACTGGAAACTTTCTAATCGCCTTGTTTAAGAAGGGTAGCATGAATAATCCAGTTAATAATAGACCAGTGAGCCTGACGTCTGGGGTAGGGAAGCTGCAAGAGAAGATACTGAGGGATAGGATCCATTCTCATTTGGATGAAAATGGTCTTATCAGTGAGAGGCAAAATGGTTTAGTGCAGGGAAGTTCAGGTCTTATCAACTTAATAGAATTATTTGAGAAACTGACAAAGTTGCTTGATGAGGGAGTGGCTGTAGTTGGCATGTACATGGACTTCAGGAAGACGTTTGATAAGATTTCCCATGGTCGGGTTATGTCCAGGTGTGCTAGCTACATGGAGAAAGAACATCTTGGCAACAGGGGACAGAGTGTAGTAGGGGAAGGGAGTTTCTCAAAATGGAGAACTGTGACCAGTGGTGCTCATTTAAGATGTTTCCGGAAAGATACATGAATGGGCAGGGAGCATATGGATACAGACCTTTAGAAAATGGGAGATTGGTTGAAATACAGGATTTGGAATGTTGCAGGCTTGGACCGCCGAATGGCCTGTTCCTGTACCGGAATGTTCTCTGTTCTAACATTATCAAAGTCCCATCATATATCTGTAAAGATCTCCCACAACCTGTTCTATCAGGCGAAAAGATACAGACGCTTGAACACACAGAGCAGCAAGTTCAGGAACAGCTTCTTCCTAGCAGTTATTAGACTGATGAATGGACTCTCTAATCTCAGATAATGCGGATTTTGTTCATATCGATATCGCCTAGCACACGCCCTGTGAAGCGTAACCTATATGCCTCTCAGACATTTTTTACAATCATCGTTCAGTATATTCATGCTTACCATGATCTACCTGGACATCTTGACACAGCACAAAATAACTCGTCACCTCCATACCCCCAGCTCCCTCCAGTGCTCATTCCGAGGTCTCTCCAGTCATCACCCCCAACTCTTCCCATTCCGCCGAGCTCCCCTTGACCCGAACCCCAGCTCCCTGTGACCATTGTCTCTCACAGTTTCTCTCACACTGTCTAGTTCCCTGTGTTTTCCTTTTCCCTGTCTTCTGTTTCTTTCTCTGAACCTATTACCTTCCCTTCGCCCTGCACATGCGATTGTTTGTTTCCTTGTTTTGTTTCCTTTCTCTCTTTGACTGACTGTCCATCTGTTTCTCTCTCTCCTTCCATTTGTTTCTGTCTCTTTCTCCTTCGTTGTGATGGTGTTGGCTTCTCTATTCATTTGAAGCATGTGATGGCTGATTGGTTCGATGTTGGCAATACAATACACTCAACAAGGTTTTGGTATAGAGGACATAATTTAAAATTATCAGTTAAATTTCAGTCGTTGTCAAAACTGCAGCCAGAACGTGGGTATCCATTTAACAGCCAATTGTTACATCTAACTATTTTGAAATCGCCCGTCTCCCAGTGCTCTGCACACTGGGAACTAAAAGCATTCTATTCGGGTGCATAATGACCTGACATGGTAACTGCTCTGCCCAAGACCATAAGAAACTACAGACGGTTGTGTGCACAGTCCAGATCATCACGTTAGACAACCTTCTGTCCATTTGTACTTGTCATTGTCGCAGTAAGGCTGGCAACATCAAAGATGTCTCTCCCAAAACAGTAATGATCTCCTACAACCTCTTCCAACAGGGAGGAGACACAGAGGCTTGAAAACATGGACTAGCATGCTCAGGAATACTTCCTTCCCTAACATTATTAGACAGACAAATTGACATCTCTCACTTTTCAAATAATATTAATCTTGCTAATGTCGATCTTACTTTGCACACCTCCTGTGAAGCTGTAACCTTGTATGCCTCACTCTGTCCAAGGACCCTGTGATCTCTGTTTTCTTGTTTAGGGTCTTGTGCCGGCACTACAATAAAAACAAACCTTTCCATTGTACATTTGACTAAAATAAACGAAACCAACTCAGATCAAACACGTGGACTGCAGTGGCTCAAGGTCTTCTCAAGGACAACTGGAAAAATGAACTCATGCTGCTCCAGTCAGAGATACCTATATCCCGTTAATGAATATAGAAGATGACCACACTCATGGAGGACAGACAGATGGAATCAAATCGCTTTAAACATGATCTTAGATATATGCAGGTTTCCCTCACTATTTGTAAGTAGAGTGTCCTACGAAACCGTTCGCAATCTGATATGGTGTAAAGTGCAGTAGCACTAATTTATATGGGAAAAATTTCGGCTTTCTTCGTAAAAGTGAAAATCCTGTTCGGATTTCTTTTGGTTAGCGAAACAATGTCCTAATGTAAGTCATTCGGAAAGGGAAGTGGCGAAAAGCGAACTTTTGAAAAGCGGGGGATACCTGTATTTACAAGGGCATGATATTCAGGAAGATGGGAAAGGCGAAAAATAAATGACGTGAATCACACATTTTATCTCCAGCCCGGCTGATCATCATTCTCTTTGTTTGCTCTTTATCTTCTATATCCCTCTTTCTCTATTGATTCCTCCTCCCCTTCAAAACAGACTTCCATGTCAACGGTATTAATCACACTCCTTTCCAGTTGCTTTTAGGTCAGGAAAGTTTCCCAGCACTTTCTGTTCGTTTCTTTGCGTTTCTTTCTATAATTTCAGATTTTCAGTATCTTCCTTTATTTGATTTCACCTTCAATTTTGTTATTTCGTGGGATGTTGACATCTCTGCCAAGGGCAGCATTTGATTATCATCATTAGTTGCCCTGACTCTTGAGGCCATTCCACAATCCAATATAAAGTTAAACATATTGTCATGGGTCTAAAGACACACTTAACCCAGACAATGGGTAATAACATTAGATTTCTTCACCGAAGGTGATCAGTGAAAGAAGAAGGTTTCCAGTCAACATGTTGCTTTTATATTTGTTTTTCGTGAAATTCACTTTTATTCCAATTCTTATCATTTTTATTTAGGTTCTGTCATCAGGTGTTGTCGGACTTAAAACAAATCACTTGAAACAATATCTTTCATTTAATTAGCTTTGCTTTTGAATTACATCCAGTGACATTCCTACATTCATACATTGTCCAAATCATGAATTAACATCCGAGATAAGAACAATTTTGTGATTGAAATATTTGTAATTGGAGAAGTGGTCAGAAGAGAGTTTGAAACATTAAGTCTGAATTTTACCAACGTGCAGCCAATGGATTGTTCAGCAACAGCACTGACGCAGAGATAAAGATTGAGGATTTTAGGAGCTGGGAGTGGACAGGTTTGGTGACAGAGAGAACACGGGACATAAATCATTTCATGGTAAAAAGGGATCTTGAGGTTGTGCACAGTTTTGTTCGCAGATGTTTGTGAGGGAGTGGTCTGCAATTCATGGGTAATGAATGGAGACTGCAATTCCGGAGGGCCTCCCTCCCACCCTCCTCCTCTAACCTAACTTTAAAGTCCACAGGTAAGTGACTCAGTGTTATTGACTCAGTGTTCTTGTTTTTGGAGAAAGTGTACAGTCATGGCAGCGCAGGCTGTGGAATGTTCCTCCTGCAGGATGTTTGAGGTTGGGGTGACCACCGATACTCCTGCCGACTTCGTCTGCAGGAAATGCAGGCAGATCCTGATCCTCACCGAACAAGTTAGGGAACTGGAACTGGAGTTGGATGAACTGAGGATTATTCGAGAGGCTGAGAGGGTGATTGATAGAAGCTACAGGGACATAGTTACGCCGGAGAACAGAGGTAGCTGGGTAACAGTTAGAGGTGGGAAGGGGAAGAAGCAGGCAGTGCAGGGTTCCCCTGTGGTCGTTCCCCTAAAAAATAAGTATACAGCTTTGGAAACTGTTGGGGGGGACAGCGTTGCAGGTGTAAGCAGCAGTGAAGGGGTCTGTGGCTCTGAGACTCAGAAGGGAAAGGGGGAGAGGAGGAGAGCGCTAGTTATAGGGGACTCTCTAGTTAGAGGGACGGATAGGCGGTTCTGTGGACATGGGCGAGACTCACGGATGGTTTGTTGCCTCCCGGGTGCTAGGGTCCGAGACGTCTCAGACCGTGTCTTCAGAATCCTTCAGGGGGAGGGTGTGCAGACAGAAGTCGTGGTACACATTGGCACCAACGACATAGGTAGGAAGAGGGGTGGGGAGGTCATTCAAGAGCTCAGGGAGTTAGGCTGGAAGCTAAAAGCTAGGACAGACAGAGTCGTCATCTCTGGGTTGTTGCCGGTGCCACGTGACAGTGAGGCAAAGAATAGGGAGAGAGTGCAGTTGAACACGTGGCTGCAAGGCTGGTGTAGGAGGGAGGGCTTCAGATATTTGGACAATTGGACTGCATTCTGGGGAAGGTGGGACCTGTACAAACAGGACGGGTTGCACCTGAACCAGAAGGGCACCAATATCCTGGGGGGTAGGTTTGCTAGCACTCTTCGGGGGGGTTTAAACTAATTTGGCAGGGGGATGGGATCCGGACTTGTAGTCCAGCAAGTAAGCTAGCTGTGTGTCAGGATGCCCAAGACTGTAGGGAGGCTGTGGAGAAGGTAGCACTGACAGGGACTACTTGCGGACACAGAGGTGGGCTCAAGTGCGTATACTTCAACGCAAGGAGTATCAGAAATAAGGTGGGTGAACTTAAGGCGTGGATCGGTACCTGGGACTACGATGGTGTGGCCATCACGGAAACGTGGATAGATGAGGGACAGGAATGGCTGTTGGAGGTTCCTGGTTACAGGTGTTTCAGTAAGATTAGGGAGGGTGGGAAAAAAGGAGGGGGGTGGCATTGCTAATTAGAAATAGTATAACGGCTGCAGAAAGGAAGTTTGAGGGGGATCTGCCTCTGGAGGTAGTATGGGCTGAAGTCAGAAATAGGAAAGGTGCAGTCACCTTGTTGGGTGTTTACTATAGGCCCCCCAATAGCAGCAGAGATGTGGAGAAACAGATTGGGAAAAAGATTTTGGAAAGGTGCAGAAGCCACAGGGTCGGAGTCATGGGCGACTTCAACTTCCCAAATATTGATTGGAAGCTCTTTAGATCAAGTAGATTGGATGGGGTGGTGTTTGTGCAGTGTGTCCAGGAAGCTTTTCTAACGCAGTATGTAGATTGTCCAACCAGAGGGGAGGCCATATTGGATTTGGTACTCGGTAATGAACCGGGACAAGTGGTGGGCTTGTTAGTGGGTGAACATTTTGGTGATGGTGACCACAATTCTGTGACTTTCACCTTGGTTATGGAGAGAGATAGGTGCGCACAACAAGGTAGATTTTATAATTGGGGGAAGGGAAATTACGATGCTGTAAGGCAGGATTTGAGGAGCATACGTTGGGAGCATAGGCTGTCAGGGAAGGATGTGGTGGAAAGGTGGAACTTTTTCAAAGAGCAGATACGACGTGTCCATGATATGTGTGTACCTATCAGGCAGGAAAGAAATGGTCGTGTGAGGGAGCCTTGGTTGACGAGAGAGGTTGAATGTCTGGTAAAGAGGAAGAAGGAGGCTTACATAAGGTTGAGGAAACAGGATTCAGACAGAGCAGTGGAGGGATACAGGATAGCCAGAAGAGACCTGAAGAAAGGGATTAGGAGAGCTAAGAGAGGGCATGAAAAATCGTTGGCGGATAGGATCAAGGATAACCCCAAGGCATTTTATGCGTATGTGAGAAACCTGAGAATGACGAGAACGAGGGTCGGTCCGATCAAAGACAGTAGTGGGAGACTGTGTATTGAGTCGGAAGAGATAGGAGAGGTCTTGAACAAGTACTTCTCTTCAGTATTTACGAACGAGAGGGACCGTATTGTAGAAGAGGAGAGCGTGAAATGGACTGGTAAGCTAGAAGAGATACCTGTTAGGAAGGAAGATGTGTTGGACATTTTGAACGACTTGAGGATAGACAAGTCCCCCGGGCCTGACGGGATATATCCTAGGATTATGTGGGAAGCAAGAGAGGAAATTGAAGTACCGTTGGCAATGATCTTCTCGTCTTCACTGGCAACGGGGTTGGTACCAGGGGACTGGAGAGTAGCGAATGTTGTGCCCCTGTTCAAAAAAGGGAATAGGGATAACCCCGGGAATTACAGGCCTGTTAGTCTTACTTCTGTGGTAGGCAAAGTCATGGAAAGGGTACTGAGGGATAGGATTTATGAGTATCTGGAAAGACACTGCTTGATTAGGGACAGCCAGCACGGATTTGTGAAGGGTAGGTCTTGCCTTACAAGTCTTATTGAATTCTTCGAGGAGGTGACCAAGCATGTGGATGAGGGTAGAGCAGTGGATGTAGTGTACATGGATTTTAGTAAGGCATTTGATAAGGTTCCCCATGGTAGGCTTATGCGGAAAGTCAGGAGGCATGGGATAGAGGGAAATGTGGCCAATTGGATAGAAAACTGGCTAACCGGTCGAAGGCAGAGAGTGGTGGTAGATGGTAAATATTCAGCCTGGAACCCAGTTACAAGTGGAGTTCCGCAGGGATCAGTTCTGGGTCCTCTGCTGTTTGTAATTTTTATTAATGACTTAGATGAGGGAGTCGACGGGTGGGTCAGTAAATTTGCAGATGATACGAAGATAGGTGGAGTTGTGGACAGTGAGGATGGCTGTTGTCGGCTGCAGAGGGACTTAGATGTGATGCAGAGCTGGGCTGAGGAGTGGCAGATGGAGTTCAACCCTGCCAAGTGTGAGGTTGTCCATTTTGGAAGAACAAATAAGAATGCGGAATACAGGGTTAATGGTAGGGTTCTTAGTCAGGTGGAGGAACAGAGGGATCTTGGGGTCTATGTACATAGATCTTTGAAGGTTGCCACTCAGGTGGATAGAGTTTGTAAGAAGGCCTATGGAGTATTATCGTTCATTAGCAGAGGGATTGAATTCAAGAGTCGTGAAGTGATGTTGCAGCTGTACAGGACTTTGGTTCGGCCACAGTTGGAGTACTGTGTGCAGTTCTGGTCGCCTCACTTTAGGAAAGATGTGGAAGCTTTGGAGAGGGTGCAAAGAAGATTTACCAGGATGTTGCCTGGAATGGAGAGGAAGTCGTACGAGGATAGGTTGAGAGTTCTCGGCCTTTTCTCGTTGGAACGGCGAAGGATGAGGGGTGACTTGATAGAGGTTTATAAGATGATCAGAGGAATAGATAGAGTAGACAGTCAGAAACTTTTTCCCCGGGTACAACAGAGTGTTACAAGGGGACATAAATTTAAGGTGAAGGGTGGAAGGTATAGGGGAGATGTCAGGGGTGGGTTCTTTACCCAGAGAGTGGTGGGGGCATGGAATGCGCTGCCCGTGGGAGTGGTAGAGTCGGAATCATTGGCGACCTTTAAGCGGCATTTGGATAGGTACATGGATGGGTACTTAATCTAGGTTAGAAGTTCGGCACAACATCGTGGGCCAGAGGGCCTGTTCTGTGCTGTATTGTTCTATGTTCTATGTTCTATGAAACTGAAGACAATAGTTTTTTCTCTGACAAATATAGATAACAGAAATTGCAACGAAATTCAAACTTGTTTATGGGATTAATGAATGGAGAGAGGTAGAGAACACAACAATAGCGATAATAGGTTAGTAGCACACCCTCCGCCCCGCCCAGAATAATCATCAGCACTGCTGATATCCGATATGGTAGAAATTCCTAATAGGGCAAAATCTTGAAAAGACTCAAGGAAAACCACCTTTCAATTGTTGTAATGTTCCAGTCCGCTATTCTCCGATTCAGATCAATGCAGCTATTGATCTCTGTTACTGTTGGAGCCGATGCATCTGTTACTACAGTGGGATAGTGCACTGAATGAAGCCTCTTACTAATAGGAGATGGAAAGCCTCCAGTGACACAGTTGCATTGCATGGAGACTGACATCAATCACAGTCAGAGCAAACAGTCCCAGCTTTCAATACAGCACATTTAGCTCACAATATATCTGGACTGGACTACATGTTGACATTGTCGGCTATTGGTCACATCTTTCATCACGAATTACTCGAGTGAAGTCAATTGTGAGGGAGAATAAGAATATTTTCTTTTCGTAGGCCACATGATTCTGCTCTGTTGTCCGTTTACCATGCTGTAACCATCTCTCCAAAAATCCCTCCATCCCTAAAAGAATTCCAATCAGGATGTTGTTACTGTGCTGATCTCTCCTCCACGGGAACAAACGCTAGCGAACAGACTGTCATTGAGCACAGTTGCCCTGAACATAGACAGGAAGGGTGGACTTCTCTGAATATTCCTCTCACTGCTCTAAAATGGCAGCTTTGGAACTTCCATGCAGAATATGGTACAGCAATTTATTTATATAAATTAACAGACTTCTAAATGCAGTTTTAGTTGCTGTAAACCGTATTTTTAACGCATATTAGCCTCAGTCCAAAACCAAAAGTGATAATTACAATGAGCTTATTCATTAATACTTATGAATTAATGAGTCAGGTTCAAATGAACATGATATTGACTGGCAGATAGGGCGAAATGGGGGCAGTGGCTGTGGAGACAGCATGGGGAGTACAATGATATTCCCCAGTCATCATCACTCTTTCTGACAGACAGAATTAAATCTAATGCATATCAAGGAAACAGCCAACATTTGGGAGATGCAATGCTGAATGACAATTTGAACTAAAAGGATAATATTAAATGTGATAAAGTGAACTATATTGTATATACACACCATTTAATCATTGCGAATACAGATTGAGTAGGGTCACCACACCTGAAGCATTAACTTTGATTTCTCTTCCCAGATACTGCCAGACATGCTGAGCTTGCCCTCTACGTTCTGTTTATCTTTTTGTTTGAGATTGACCATATTGTTCATATCTGGCAGGAAACTTGCATTTAAAAGCAGATACTAATAGCAAAATGGGAATGGCAATGGGGACAATACAAGAGACGAACTGTAGAGATAAAGTCATTCCAAGCTGGAAGAGACAATGGGCTGAAGTTCTTCCACTTTTGCTGTAAATAATTCTGTGATATGTAATCAAAGCCTTTGGAGAGGGGGTAGACAAGCCGGTTCAACGAAGGTCAGAGAGTGCTCCACCATCAATAATCTATTCTTATTATCTCATGAAATTACAGCTGCCTCTGAAATGTCTTTTCAAACAAAGTGCAGTTCCTGAAATTTACAGAATGTTCAGAAAAATATTCTTTTTTTCCTTTGAATCTTAAAGAAGAAACTGATTTCGGTCGTAATACAGGTGCCACAGACACACCAGCTATAACAGGAACACGAAAGGACATTGTCCATATATTACCAAATTCAGCATGTAGCCCTGTCAAGAAACATGAATTATAGTGATACAGAAACATGAAATACAAACAGAAAATGGTGGAGAAATGCAACAGACGAGGAAGTATCTGCAGAGAGAAACCGAGTTAATATATCCTATATGATGTGACACTGTTCTGAAAAAGTCATATTGGAATCAAAGGGTAATTATGTGCATCTCTGTTCAGAGGGTGCCAGACCTGTTGAGTTTCCCTCCAGCTCTTTCGATTTCTTTTTCTTTCTGAACTCTGATGAATTGACTAATCTGGAAGATATAAGCAAAGCTGCTATCTCAATTGAATGGGAAAGTGAGGTCTGCAGATGCTGGAGATCAAAGTTGAAACTTTATTGCTGGAACAGCACAGCAGGTCAGGCAGCATCCAGGGAACAGGAGATTCGACGTTTCGGGCACAGGCCCTTCTTCAGGAATGAGCAGAGAGTGTTCAGCAGGAGAAGATAAAAGGTAGGGAGGAGGGACTTGGAGGAGGGGCGTTGGAAATGTGGTAGGTGGAAAGAGGTCAAGGTGAGGGTGATAGGTCGGAGTAGGATGGAGGCGGAGAGGTCAAGAAGAAGACTGCAGGTCAGGAAGGCGTTGCCGGGCTGGAGGGATTCGGCTGAGACAAGGTGGGGGGAGGGGGGATGAAGAAACTGGTGAAGTCCAAGTTCATCCCCTGTGGTTGGAGGGTTCCCAGTCGGAAGATAAGACGCTCCTCCTCCGACCGTCGCGTTGTTGTGGTTTGGCGGTGGATGAGTCCAATGACCTGCATATCCTCGGTGGAGTGGGAGGGGGAGTTGAAATGCTGTGCTACAGGGTGGTTGGGTTGGTTCGTCCGGGTGGCCCAGAGGTGCTCTCTGAATCGCTCCGCAAGTAGGCGGCCTGTCTCCCCAATATAGAGGAGGCCACACCGGCTGCAACGGATGCAGTAGATGATGTGGGTGGAGGTGCAGGTGAATCTGTGGCGGATATGGAAGTTTCCTTTGGGGCCTTGGAGAGAAGTGAGGGGGGAGATGTGGGCGCAAGTGTTGCACCTCCTGCGGTTGCAAGGGAAGGTGCTGGGAGTGGAGGTTGGGTCGGTGGGGGGTGTGGATCTCCCAGGAGGACCAGTTCAAAATATGTACAACACAGATGGCCTCCTTCTTCAAGGACCGCAATTTCCCCCCCGACGTGGTCGACGGTGCCCTCCACCGCATCTCCTCCACTTCCCGCTCCTCCGCCCTTGAGCCCCGCCCCTCCAACCGCCACCAGGACAGAACCCCACTGGTCCTCACCTACCACCCCACCAATCTCCATGTACAGCGCATCATCCGCCGTCACTTCCGCCACCTCCAAACAGACCCCAGCACCAAGGATATATATCCCTCCCCTCCCCTATCAGCTTTCCGTAGAGACCACTCCCTCCGCGACTCCCTTGTCAGATCCACACCCCCACCGACCCAACCTCCACTCCCGGCACCTTCCCTTGCAACCGCAGGAGGTGCAACACTTGCGCCCACACCTCCCCCCTCACTTCTCTCCAAGGCCCCAAAGGAAACTTCCATATCCGCCACAGATTCACCTGCACCTCCACCCACATCATCTACTGCATCCGCTGCAGCCGGTGTAGCCTCCTCTATATTGGGGAGACAGGCCGCCTACTTGCGGAGCGATTCAGAGAGCACCTCTGGGCCACCCGGACGAATCAACCCAACCACCCTGTAGCACAGCATTTCAACTCCCCCTCCCACTCCACCGAGGATATGCAGGTCATTGGACTCATCCACCGCCAAACCACAACAACGCGACGGTCGGAGGAGGAGCGTCTTATCTTCCGACTGGGAACCCTCCAACCACAGGGGATGAACTTGGACTTCACCAGTTTCTTCATCCCCCCTCCCCCCACCTTGTCTCAGCCGAATTCCTCCAGCCCGGCACCGCCTTCCTGACCTGCAGTCTTCTTCTTGACCTCTCCGCCTCCATCCTACTCCGACCTATCACCCTCACCTTGATCTCTTTCCACCTATCACATTTCCAACGCCCCTCCTCCAAGTCCCTCCTCCCTACCTTTTATCTTCTCCTGCTGAACACTCTCTGCTCATTCCTGAAGAAGGGCCTGTGCCCGAAACGTCGAATCTCCTGTTCCCTGGATGCTGCCTGACCTTTTGTGCTGTTCCAGCAATAAAGTTTCAACTATCTCAATTGAATCTCGAGTAATTTGTAATGGACATTAAATGAAAAATCACAAAGTTCCTATGTTTGACAGGGCTCTTAATATCGATGATATATTGCATTGTGGGACAAAATCATTGTGAGACATTGTTGAAACAAAAGCCGAAGTTGCTGCAATAGGTCTACAGCTTCTGTGCAGAGAAATCAGAGTTAACGTTTCTGTTTCGGTGGCCCTTCCTCAGAGCGGATGGTAGCCCTGAAAATGTTGGTTTATATATAGCAGAGGCTGAATAGCTGTTAATGGAGACAGTTAAAAACTAACAATAGGGGGTGAGTAATGGAAGGCGATGTGAGAACTAGGCCTGGTGTATGGGTAGGGGACGAGGATACTGGAGAGTTCTGTCGCTAAAATTATTGAACATTAATTTGAGTCTGAAGGGTTGCAGGGTCCGTCTGCAGAAAATGAGGTTTGTTCTTCCAGCTTGTGTTGAAATGTCCTGGAACACTGCAGTAAGCCTGCCACAGAGATATTGGCCAAGGAACAGGATGGGCTATTAAACTGTTAGGCAACTGGAAGCTCAGGGTCTTTTGCATATGTACAACTTGGATATTGATCACATCTCCCATCACCCAGACTACCTTTAGTTTCCCCAAAGTAGAGCAGACGACATTGCGAGCAGCGAATGTCGTAGACTAGATTGTGGGAAATGTTGGTAGGATGCTACTTCTCCTGGGAGGTATGTTTGGGCCCTTTGAGAGTGAGGAGGGAGGAGGTAAATGGGAAAATGTAACACCTCTGGCAGGGGAAGTAAAGCGGACCTGCGATGGGAGGTGGGGGAGGTGGGGGGAAGTTTTGGCAGTTATTAAAGTGCGGACCGGGGTGTCCTGGAGGAAATGGTCCCTTCAGAAGGTGGAAAAGGAAGAGGAGGCAAATATGTGCCTGTTGGTGGCATCTCGCTGGAGGTGGGGGAAATGCAGACTGATGATCTTCTGCATGTGAGCGCTGGTGGGTTGATAGGTAAAGACAAGGTGAACTCTAACGCTGTTGTAGGAAGGCAGAGGGAGGCTGAGTGTAGATGTGCAGGAAGTGGGTCAGAACTGATTGTGGCCCCTTTCGGTTGAGGAAGAAGGTGGACATTTTAGAGGCCACATTTTTGAAGTTGACATCATCAGAAGCAATGCAATGGAGACGGAGGAACTGGGAGAATGGAATGGAGTCTTTGCAGGAAACACTATGTGAGAATGTATACTCCATGTAGCTGTGGGAGTCGGTCGGTTAATACTGGATATCAGTGACCGGTCTATCCATAGAAATAGAAGCAGAGATGTCGAGGAAAGGAAGGGAGGAGTCAGAGATAGACGTGGTAAAAGTGAGGAAGGGGTGCAAATTGGAAACGATGAACTTTTCCACCCTTATCGGCACAGGCTGAATAATACATTCAGCGTTGGATCGAAGCATACAGCGTAGTCTGTTCAGAGGGTGATAGGTTGGATAGGGTGAGGGGGATGCAGAGAAATTAAAACAACCAGTGTCACATGGAGCTTTGTTCACGAACAGATTGAGTTCAAGTAAACGCAAGAGAAATTAGCCCAGGTGAAGGGAGTGTTGGAGCAGGGCGAAGGGGCTATGGGATGGGGAGTGGACTCTTGCCAAAAGAAATGGACACCGAGGAGAAGACGGTGGAAGCGGAGTTCAGCATTATGTCGTGCCTGAAATTCATTAAAGGGAGGGCACAGAGGGATAAAGCTGATACCTTTGCATAGTACAAAACATTCAGCATTTGAGCGTGGAATGTTAGATGAGATGGTTAACACATGACAGGAGGTGGGCTTGGGGGAGGGGATGGACTCAGATTGCATGGCATGGGTGATGTGGCATGTCCAGAGGCTCATAGGCATCTCTGAGTTGTGGGCCTCGTATATCTGGCGAGCACGGCGAATGAGCTGGAGAATGAAGTAGAATTGGGGAATGGTGCTGCCTTGAGCCAATGTGATGTGACGCTGTTGAACGAGAAAATATTGATCTCAACGGCACTGACATCGCACGATCAGGCCTCAGAAAGTAACTGATTGAAAATAATCAGAATCGTTATCTTATTATAATACTCTGATTTCATTGGGATGACACTCAAGCAGCAAAGTCTTACTTTTCTGAGACTTTAGACCAAACTGTAAAAACAGAATGAATCTTGATGTTATTAATAAGACAAATCCATCCATGGTTTTCGATGGCACTAGCAAAGGCAGCGTTTATATGTCATCCCCAATAGCTCTATGGAAGGTGCCATTGTTTACTGAGGAAATTCCCAGCAGAGAATTGCCTCTGATTCCCATTGACCATAGTTTGCTGAGGGTCAATGATGCTACATGAGTCAAATATTACTTTGATGCAAGGGAAGTTACTCTGATCTCACCTCAAATGACATTGGATAATCAGTTAAAATAATAAAGAGCAAAACGATAGAACACGGCTTGTTCGAACAATGTGGTCAATGTTCTCACAATGTTTAGGGAAAAACTGATGCAGGGACATCTGATTCTGAGGAGAGGTTTGTCCTATTGGGATGATGCTGTTTAGTTAGCACTGTGACACAGAGACAGAAAAAAAGTTCCACTCTGTATGGGGAACAAAACCACCCTTTTCACGTTGTATTGGACAGTGACAGACATACACCATTGTCTGTTCCTATTGGACATTGATCATCCCAATCTTATCATTCAATGATGATCAATAGGAGCACAGAAGCCAGCAGTTCCCATCACCCCAGTTGGAAAGCAAAAAGGGAAAGGAATGGCCATTGGAAGTGGGAGTAACTAGGGAACTGATGTAACTTACACTGGGAGTGGGAGAAGAAAGATGTGAAGAGATATCATCAGTGGAAGAGTATGTAGCAGTAGAAGAGTTAATGCAAGGGAAGTAGAAGTGTAAAAACAGAGTAGGAAGGTGGAGGAAGAATGGCTAATGAAATTTTAGTGGCTGGGAAAATACTTGCTTTAGCAGAAGTGAGGTTGGGTGAAAAACGCCACTGTTCAGGAAAATTGGGATCTGGTTCCATTGAAAATTAAGATTTGATGTACTTCTTTTTCTATCACTTGATTCTTGTTCAGATTGCACATTCACTCTGTATTTCTGTATCTCCAACAAATGCAGATGACATGTTTTTTTTTCCTCTTGTATGGTGTCTCAACATTTTTGATTTTTTTTTAACAGTATGTATTTGCTTCCAATTCAAGATAGACATGAGCAAAAGATTTGATCTCCTGCAGTTTGCCCATAACGTAAAATTTAATTGGGTGTTAATCCTCATCACATTAGCTGATTAAAGCAATAAGTCTGTGTCCATCCTGCAGATGAAAAATTCTTCAGTTTTGACTATTGTTACGAAGAACAGTACCACACAAAAGACTAATGTTCCAGTACAAGGTGCCAAACCCTAGTTCATCCTAAATTTCGTACACGCTTTATGAATAAGTCATGCTAAGGGGCAGAGTGTAAAAGGTGAATTCACCTCTATGTTGAAAATGCTATTTGCAGCTTCCTCATAATAGGTGTTAACTACATCACTTTGTAAACTCCTCAAAATAGGAATAGCAAGAGACTGGAATTCTTAATTCTTCTTCTGTCATTAACATCTGGGGAATAGAAAGGAAATCAAGATTTGTTTGTGATATTCATAAATGATGATGGTGAGAATGTGGAAGATGGATGGCAGTGCAATGATAACTCATGCTGGGGATGACACCAAGATTAGCTGGGTGGTTCACAGTGAGGAGGAAAGGGTTAACCTCAGGACGATATAAACAGATGATTTCTATATCCAGATTAATGGCCGATGAGTTTTAACACTGATAAATGTGAGATGATGCACATCTGAATGAACAAGACAAGTGAGTACTCAAATTGTGAAGGATGAGGGCTAAGTTTGCTCCTTTTTTCATTGCAGCAGTGAAGTTGAGGAGGGAACCTGGTACAGGTATACAAAAGCATAAGGAGAATGGAGAGGATGAGCAGACGGCAGCTGTTTACCTTACTCGAAGGGTCAAAAACAAAGGGATACATACTTAAAGTGAAAGGCAGGAGATTGAGAGAGCATTTGTGAGTCTGTTGTGAGTCTGTTTTGAACTGAGAGGGTGGCACACACATAGAATATAAAATTCCTACGGTGTGGAAATAGGCTCTTCGGCCCAACAAATCCACACTGACCCTCCAAAGAGTAACCCACCCAAACAAGTTCCTCCTATATTTACCCCTGACTAATGCACCTAACCTACACATCCTGAACACTATGGGCAATTAAGCATGGCCAATTCACCTAACCTGAACATCTTTGGATTGTGGGAGGAAACCAGAGTACCTAGCGGAAACCACGCAGACACAAGAAGATTGTACAAAATCCATACAGGCAGAGACCCGAGGCTGGAATCAAACCTGGGTCCCCAGCGCTCTAAGGCAGGAGTGCTAACCAAGGAACTTCAGTTCTTCCCCTGGTGACATGTGTCTGGAATGCATTGCCTCGGCGGGTGATTGAGCAGGTATTCTCACAAACTTTTTAAAAAGCCTTTGGATATTCACTTGGTGGTGCAGGCTTGCATTTTCATTCAATGATTCTATGTGGTGGCAGCCATGAAAACTCTGATGTATTCTGAAGCAATATTCTGAACCAGTAATGGTAGTTCCTGGTTTGTTCCATTGACTGATCAGTACGTGAGTCTCCAGTGAAGTGCTAGTGTTATCTCCCACTTTCTATTCAGGTTTTTCGGTTTCCTTGAGTTAGTAATCTAATTTCCTGTGTCGATGATGTCATTTTCTGCACTTTTTCTCAGAGGTTGGTAGATGGAGTCAAAATTGATGTCTTTATTGATGGAGTTCCGGTTGGAATGCCATGTTTCTAGGAATTCTTGTTCTTGTCACTGTACTGCCTGTCCTAGGATGGATATGGAGACCCAGACAAAGTGGCGTTCTTCCTCATCAGTACGTAAGAAATTAGTGTTGGGATCATGTCTTTTGTAGCTAGTTGATGTTCATATATCCTGGTGACTAGTTTTCTGCTTGTTTTCCGTTGTAGTGTTTGTTATAGTTCTTGCAAGGCTTATTGTTCCTGGAGCAGAACAGACAAAGATGTGAATTTATTGCGGTGTTCAAAAGTATGAAAAAAGTTGCAGAGTAGAAAAAGAATGCTCTATTATTTGGTATCACATCATCAAGGACTTCTAATTTTAAGGTTGCCAGCAAAAGAGCTAGGAGTGAAATAAGGAAAAATGTCCTTATTTAGAGAGTTGTTACGAATTGGAATTGACTTGCTGGGAAAGTTGTGGATGAAGATTCAAAAGAGAACTGGATATGTATTTGGAAATTATGGATGCAACGGGCAATAGAGAGCGGGCTGGCAAATGGGAGACATTTTTAGAGCTGATTCATACATATTAGCCAATGACCTCCTCCTGTACTTTAAAGGGAGACCGTGTTAGGGAGTTGGAGCTGGGCAACACAGTGGCTCTGTTGTTAGCTCTGCTGCCTCACAGCACCAGGGACCAGGGTTCAAAACCTGCCACGGTCTGTGTGGAGTTTGCACATTCTCCCCGTGTCTGCATGGGTTTCCTCTGGGTGCTGCGGTTTCCTCCCACAGTCCAAAGATGTGCAGGTTAGGTGAATTGGTGATGCTGAATTGCCCATAGCGTTGGGTGTGGGGGAATGGGTCTGGGTGGGCTGCTCTTCAGTGGGTCAGTGCGGAGTTGTTGGGCTGAAGGGCAAGTTTCCGCACTGTAAGTAATCTAATCTAAGATGCAGTCAGGGTCATCCGAAATAGTGAGAACTTCATAGATAAGTGCTTAAGTGTGGTGGCCATACCCAAGACACGCCCCCAGTTATGTTCCTTTAATGTCTGTAATATTCCAGTCTAACGTTCATCACCCTGAGTTAATTCGCTGTGTTCCTGATGAAGGACTTTTGCCTGAAACGTTGGATTTTACTGCTCCTTGGATGCTGCCTGATCTGTTGTGCTCTTCCAGCAACACTAATCCAGAATCAGGTTTCCAGCATCTGCAGTCATTGCTTTACCCAGCCTTCCCTGTCAGTCCTGTTGTATTTAAATAAACACAATTTAATCGAACAGGCGTTCCTTGCTTCCTGTCGTTTTCCAGGCAGAGAGTAGAAGGACGACCACCAGGAATGGCAAAATGAGAAGGCAGGGAGTGCAGGAATCTCCTGTGGCCATTCCTCTCGAAAACAAGTAGGCCGTTTTGGATTGTTGAGGGTGATGACCGTTCAGGGGAAAGCAGCAGTAGCCAGGTTGGTGGTAATACCACTGGCTCTGGGGCACAGCGGGAAAGAGTAAAGGTAAACAGGACGTTCAAGATTGGAGGGTCGATTGTTAAAGAGGGACAGATCAGAGATTCTGTGGCCACAAATGGGAATCCAGGATGGTGGGTTACCTCCCAGGTGCTAGGGTCCAGGATGTCTCCAAGTGGCTGCAGAACACTCTCAAAGGGGAGGGTGAGCAGCCATAAATCGTTATGTACGTTTGCACAAATGGTACCCGTGGAATAGGGACGATGTCCTACAGCGTGATTGCTGAGAGCTAGGAGAAACATTGTTGTGATGAGCTAAAGTCTGTAAATGCAACAGGAATGTGTCCTCAAGCAGTATATCGAGTGTCCTACTCCGGAAGAGACAAAACTCGAAATTTTCTGAGGAAATCGGGCAGGGCAGGTGATTGAATTAATAGTGGAGGAGCACTTTGGGACAGTAACCACTGTTCGATTAATCTTCAAATAGTATGGAGAGGGACAAAACAGGTCCACAGGTTCATGTTCAAACTTGGGGCCTGGCTCAGGTCCAGGCAGTTGGGATCAAGGGAATCCCTGGAGGTATATAAGACAAACTAGAGTCTATGGAATGAGGAAATCGGTAGGTTGAAAAAGGGGCAAGAAAGACCATTGGCTGAGAAGATTCGGATGAATCCAAAAAGGTACTTGAAATATATTAAAAGAAAAACAATAGCTACAGAGAAAATAGGACCCCTCGAAGATCAAAGTGGACAAGTATGTGTGAAACCATAAGAGACGGGTGAAGTCCTCAACGAATATTTCTACTCTATGGTTACCGTGGAGAAATACATGAATACTTGGGAACTTGAGGAAGTTAGTAGTGATATCTTAGGGACAACCAATATCATGCTAGAGAAGATTTGGGACGCAATTTCTCTTTCATGTCCAATTCTTTGTTGCCCTCCACTCTCTGATGTGTCACAATCCATTGACACCCGCTCGCCCCCCCCAAATATTTCAGTGATGTAGCCTCCCCTAACTGTCTGGTCCAAACCATCACTATCCTCTGTGAGAAGGTAACACACCCCATACACATAGCTTGGCCTATTGATATGGATAGAAGATATGAACAGAGCGTAAAGTGAATGGCCCTGATATCACGGCACTATATGATTGAGCAAGATGTCAAGGAGACTGATTAAAATTGAACTCGATGGGAATCAGTTGTAAACTCCCCGCTGGTGGGGTCATTCAGAACACAATGTGGCTGGTGGACATGAATCCTCTCAGTCCCTGGATATCTCTGTGGGCAATCCTCAGGGTAGCTTCTTCAGCACAAACATCTTCAGTTGCTTCATCAATGTTTTTCCCTCTGCCATACTATCAGAGATAGGGATGTTCTGTAAAGATTATACAATGTTCATAACAATGAGTCACCTCCTCGGGTACAAAAGTATAATATCTGGACAACATTCAAGTTTGTGCTGTTAATGTATAGGTAACATTGATCAAAAGCACTGCTGGGCACTAAACATTTCCATGGTTTTAAAAAAGGAACCCCTAGAGCAACTCTAGCTGGTTTCACAGTAATGTAATATAAGAAAGCCATTCAGCCCATCAGATCTTTGGATAACAACAGGCTCAATGCATTCCCTCTCTCCGGCCTATCCCACAAGAAGACAATTAAAAAAAAAGCAGCTATTGTAATCCAAAATAGACATACGGGAGACTGTAAGAACAGAATAAGCAAGGCAGCGTCAAGACGTTGAGAAGTCAACGTCTAGGATATAACCCTTCATCAGGACTGTGGTTAGGTGTAAGGGGGTCTATAGATAAAGGGGTGGTGAGGGGTGAGGAGGCAGAGTGGCGAGATGGGCATAAGTGAACGCAGATAAAGGGTATCAGCCGGTTGGTGATGGGAGGACTGAATACAGTTGGTAGCTGGTTGAAGGTTTGATCAGAGGAAGGGAATGGAGGGGAAACCCTGGGAAGGGAGTCGGAGAATTGGAAGGGACGCTATTTGAAATTGGAAAATTCAGTGTTGAGTCGCCGGGGTGGATGCTACACAGGTGACATATGAGGTCTTGTTCCTCCAATTTATGGTTTGTTTCATTGTGGCACTGGAGGAGGTCAAGGATGGCCATGTCAGAAAGGGATTGGTAGGGAGAATTAAAATACGAAGTGATTGGGAGGTCAGGTCAGCCCTTAGAAGCCTGACTGCAATACTCAGCAAATCATTCACTTCATTTACATTTGGTCTTCCTGATGCAGTGAAGACCACATTGGGTGCACCCAATGCAGTAAACTAGGTTTGGGTCCCACCACCTGGCACATCTCCCACAAGACTGTCCCCTTCGTTATCCTGCCACACTCCCCACCAATCACCGCCATCACCCTCAGATACCTTCTCCTGCAACTGCAAAAGATGCATCACCTGCTGTCACGCCACCTCCTCTACCTCCTTAATAGGGCTTCAAACAGTACTTGCAGGTCAGACAGAGGTTCACCTGCCTCTCTTCCAACCGAATTTTCTGCATCAGGTGCTCCCGATGTGGTCTTCTCTACATCGGGGAGACCGAACATAAACTAAAGGCACATATCACCGAGCATCACAGCCGGGCCTGCAGGGGCCAACCTGACCTCTCAGTTACTGCCCATTTGAATTCCTCTTCCCAATCTCTTTCCAACATAACCATCCCTGGCCTCCTCTGTTGTCTTGGTGAGGCAGACCGTAAATTGGAGGAACAACACCTCATTTGCCTGGCAAGCCTACCACCTGGAAGACGCAACATTGAATTCTCCAATTTGAAATAAACTTACTACCCTTGCCATTACTCCTTTTTCTGCCTATAATCCTCCCTTCCATTCCAGCTAACGACCCCGCCTTCCAGCTCCCAACTGGATTCATCCCTCCCATCGCCCACCCAGGTTTCATTCACCACTTGTGTCCACTTATCCGTACCTCACCATCCCACTGCTCAAAGTTTGTGTGAAGATTTGTATCTCGGGTGCTCGTTATTGTGGTTCTGTTTGCCGAGCTGGAAGTTTTTGTTGCAAACGTTTCTTCCCCTGTCTAGGTGACATCCTCAGTGCTTGGAAGCCTCCTCTGAAGCGCTTCTGTGGTGTCCCACTGCTCTCCACACCCCAACCACTCCCTTCCCTCTTTATCTGCAGCTCCCACTACCTCCCACTCGCAGTCCTGAAGAACTGTTATACCTTAAATGTTGACTTTCATACCTCATGATGCTGCCTGGCTTGCTGTGTTCTTCCCGCCTCCTGTTTGTCTCCTGTAACTCAGGAAGATAGAGTTGAGTCAGCACAACATGCTGGTAAGCAGGAACCATGGGTTGCCCATTGAAGTCCTTGAACGTCTGCCCTCGGGCCAGGAGGAAGACATTTAGTCCCTCGAGACACTGACACGTGAGCAGAAGAGGTCATTCAGTCCCTCCTAAAAGTTACACTGAAATACGAGGATGTCTATGATGCTGCAACATGACAAACCAATGAAGCAGATACTGCACAGACAGATTGCTCCATGTTGTTCCCCCTGGTTCCATTGCTATTGGTACACACGTGTTATGTTAACGTGGTTTGCTGACCATGTAGAAGGAAAGTAATTGGTTTGTAGCAAGTCCCAAGGAGGCATTTTCCATCTTCGAGATATTATGAACTAGGCTAGATCACTTAAAACATTCTTAAGCAGGCAGCCCAGAGCATAACTTTGCAAATTGTTTCGGTCAGTGTACAATGAAAATTACCTGGAGTACTTTAGCTAGGTTGACTAAGAGATTTGAAAACAGACAAAAACTTTCTTCATAAAATTACGAAATGAAACACAAAGAGCAGAATAAAGAACCGACAGAATTCAACCTATTCAGCTAGACTTAATTATATTGTTTTGGAATATGCACAACTGTTCCAATCAGCAAACTCCCAATAAAAACCAGTATAAATGGAACACATGCTTCCAGGTTGAATTTGAAGGTCAGAAAAGAGGAGTTTCCACATAGCTCCCTGTTGAACTTCCCAGTTCAAGACTCAGCTGAAAAGTGCTCAGTTCAGCTCAGCTAGTTCAGCTAAAAGAGCTTACCACTCCCCCGTTCATCATACAATTCACTTATAAAGCACAACCACTTTGGCCTGAAGTCTCACCTGTTTATATTTTCTGGCAATAGTCCCTCAGGAGTGCCTATCTCCTCATCCCTCAGCATTACAGACTGAGAAGATCCTGTGTCACTTAATATTGGAACCTCCTTACCAATTACGACTGACCTATGTGAATAAACTTTACCCTTGCATGTATATTTGTTAAGCAGATATAGCACGTCTTCCTTGATCAACCTCTGATCATCCTGTACACTCTGAGGCAGTTGTCTAACTTCCCTTGTGTTTTTTCTTACTTTCCAACAAAGCTCCCAGGTCTGCCTGGTTTTCCTACATCAGGTTTTCTCCTAGCCCACCAACATTGTGATTTTGTGTCGTCCACTTTATTACAATGAAAACACCAGAGCTTTTGAACTTCTTTGTTCCGGGCAAGGGTTTCTTTTTTGACCCTGTGGTAAATGATCCTAATGATCTTCACTGTGATCTTCTTTTCCCTTTCCACGTGAGGATATCTCTTTGCTCTAATTTGTATTCTGCATGGACTGAAATTGAGTCTAGAATTGCCTCTGGCCACTACATTTGTTTAGCTACCTTTTCAAATGAGTTGAAAAAGACTTCCACATCCTTCTCATCAAATTTAGGCAATGCTTGCTCAGCCTTACTCTCTTCCTGACTAAGTATAACCTCAGCCTTTAACTCCAGACTTTTACGCTGACTTTCCTTTTTAAGTGTCAGTGTTTTTTGCTGTTCAAAAGCTCTGTCTTTCTTTATCCTCTGGTGCTCTTTTTTCTCTCTCTTCTCATGTTCTCTTTTTTCTCTGTTCTGCTGCTCTCTCTTTTTCCCCCACTTCTTTCTTTAATCGTAATTCAAACTGTTTCATTTCTGCTGCCCTTTCCTAATATCTCGCCGCTAACTCATGCTGCTTCTTTTGCAATTGAACTCTTGCTCGCTCTGTAGATTCTGATGGTTTCTTCAGCATGTTTAATTGATGATCTCCTGCTGTAATTATCTCTCCTTTCCTCACAGAAGCAGTCAGTTCCAATTCCAGCTTCTCTGCTAATTCTTTTAACTTGTCTTATTAACCTGTTGTAAAACTTCCAAAGTCACTGCGTCCACATCCAGAAAACTTTTGGCGAGTGAAAGAGCCATTACTATCCCAAGCTTTGTCTACTCAACGAAACCAATTCCCGAAATAAAGGCACTAGCACCTATCACTCGCTGTTTAAAATCCCACAAAGAGCCCTCAAACTGTTATGGACTGGACTAGACCACTTAAAACTTTCTTAAGCAGGCAGCTGCGAGCATAAATTTGCAACTTGTTTTGATAAGTTTCAATGTAAATTACCCGGAGTAAGATAGCTAGGTTGTATACTAGATTTTAAAACAAACAATACTTTTATATTCACAAAATTATACAAGAAACACAAAGAACAAATTAAAGAACCCCGACAAAATTTAACCTATCCAACTATACTTAATTATGCTGTTCCGAATACACACAACAGTCCCAATAAGCAAATTCCCTTTAAAACCGGTAGAAATGGAACACACGCTTGCATTTTGAAGTTGAAGAGCAGAAAAGAGAGAGAGTTTCCACACAGCTCCCTGTTGAACTTCCCAATTCAAGACTCAACTAATAACGGCTCAGCTCCGCTCAGCTCAGCTAGTTCAGCTAAAAGAGCTGACCACTCCTCTTTCATTATCTCGGTCACTTCAAAGGCATGACCAATTTGGCCTGAAGTCTCATCTGTTTACATATAAACAGAAGGCCTCTGGAAATCCTTTTCATCTATGTACCAAACCAGACTGACTGGAGTTAGGTCCTGTTTTATTGCCCCTCTGAAAAAAAAAAACAAGGACATCGTCTCCTTGAGCCAAGGAACACCTTTTATATAAAAAAAGACTAGCTTTATGATAGAGAAGACAGGCTATTGTTCTGTATGGAGGTCATAAGCTGGTGGGAATGGTTAACAGAATCAGAGGGTGGCTACTGACAGATTTGTGAACAACTTCACGTTCAATACAGGGGCACACATCAACTGCACTTTGAGACGATGAGAGTTCATTCAGAACAGGGAGCTCTCTCGCAACCAACATGGGGGCTCCACAGAGCTACATTAACTATCATAGTTTCATCGAATCCTACAGCATGGAGACAGGCCCTTTAGCCCAAACTGGTTCATGTGGACCAAAATGTTCATCCATGCTCACCGCGTTTCCCTGCACCTGGCCCATATCCTTCTAAACCTTTCCTATCTATATCTTGCCCAAATGTAAAGGCATGTATCGCGCAAAACATGTTATAGTTGTTTTCGAAATAATGAATGTTGGTCCACAACGTTCAATTTTAATGCAATCAGTTTTTACTCTTTTGTAGCATTACAGATTAAGGTGTCTTCACTCTTATACGTTAATCACTTTGCATGAAGGACACCACACATTTACTGTGCTGATTACTTACTGCTCCGTATGAATTATGTCAGTTACTGATGGCCAAGGACATTCAGATCCTTCTCACAAAGAGAACTTCCCACTTTTTCGCCTTCTCATAAATACAAAATGAGAAGGATGGTATGTTTTGTCAATATATTTCTTTGCCTTATGAAGCAAAGCCACACGAACGGCAACATCACTGTTGCCAGTGGAGATGGTGGAGATGCTGAGGAGGTAATGGCTGAGCTGTATTGTCTCTGGAATATTAATCCCGGGACCCAGGTGATGAAACCGACCACAGCAAATGTTGGAATTTGAATTCAATAGACTATCAGGAATTACGAATCAAATAAAACAATGAAAACATTGTCGATTGTCATACCTGGCACCCTCATTCCCTCCAGGGAACTAAATCTACCATCTTCACTTGGTCAGGCCTACGTGTTACCCCAGACCCACAGCAATGTGATTAGCACTCAGTTGCAGTTTGAAATGACCAAACCAGCCACTCAGTTATATCACTCATATAAACTCTCAAAGAAATGAAACTAGATGGAAGTAAGCATTGACTAATCACAGTCCACAGACTGCATTAGGTCAGGAAGGCAGCTCACCAACAACTTGTCAAAGACAACAAAGAAAGGGAATTAAATACTGTCAATGCATCCGTTAATGAATAAAAGTGGATTATCACACACAGTTAAGGCAGACAAAAGGACATAACTCACTTTAAGTAGTGACTTTGATGTATACCCTGCATGGTCACGATTTTCAGCAATATGGAAACAGGAGAAAAATAAATAAGATTAATCTTTTTTTTTAAATTTCCATCCCAGCTGATCATCAGCAATCCCTTTGCTTGCTTCTTTCTCTATATCTCTCTCTCTCGCTCGACCCGGGGCTGCCAAATCTGCTCAGTTTAATTGGCACTTCCACGTTCTTTTTATTTCTGAACTCAAGCATCATTCTTTGTTTTATTTAACCTTTAATGGTGTTATAAAATGGGATGTCTGCATCGCTGAAAGAGGCAGCATTCTTTGACATCACTAAATACCCGTTACTGTGTGGTCATTCTTTCAAGCAGTGTAGAGCCAAGTACATTGCTGTGGGTCTGACGTCAGTCTTAAGCCAGACCAGGTAATAATGCTGGATTTCATTAGCAAAGCGCATCATTGAGACGAAGAGTTGGTTGATGTTATGGTTGATATAAGTGGAATTCGCTTTTATTTCCAATTCCTGTCATTTGGATTTAGGTTCTGACGACTTCTGTCGTAGGGTGTGAAACAGTATCTTTCTTATAAAGCCTGTGGCTCTGAATTGCATGGCCAGCGACATTACTATTCTATCAAAGTGTCGCTATCATGAATTTACTTCAGAGACACGAATAAAGTTGTGATACAAATACTTTCAAATGAAAGAGTGCTTAGAAGAGAGCTTCAAGTATGAAACATGAATTTAGCAAGGCATAGGTAATAGTTTATTTAGTAATAGCACTAACGTCAGATGGGGACTGGGGATATTATGGAGCGGGTAGGGGATATTATGGAGCGGGTAGGGGATAGATTTCGTGATGGAGTGAATACCGAGACATAAAACAATTCAGGGCAAAATAGGAAATCATGACTGTGAACTGTCTTGTTCTCAGATGTTTGTGAGTATGGAGTTCGGGGGCGCAGTGCTGGAGTTCTGATAATGAATGGAGTTTGCCATTGAAACTGAAAACAATAGTTTCAGTATTTGCAAAATATAGGTAACAGAAATAGCAATGAAGTTCACCATGGTTTATGAGATTAATATTTGGAAAGAGATGGGGACACTTACCAGGAGCACCAACAATAGCGAGCATGGGAAAGTAACCTGCCTGAATAATCATCAGTACACCTAATATCCGCCACGGTAATTTTGACCAATACACAGAGAGATAATAAAAGCCATTGGATAGACCCCTGTCCATTATTGGAACATTCCAGTCTAATGTTCTCAGATTCTGATCCATTGTTGGAACATTTCAGTATAATGTTCTCAGAGTCTCATCCATTTTTGTAAAATTCCAGTTTAATGCTCTCAGATTCTGATCCATTGTTGTAAAATTCCAGTCTAATGCTCTCAGATTCTGATCCATTGTTATAAAATTCCAGTCTATGGCTCTCAGATTCTGATCTCTCCTCTCCCTGTCTCTGTAGCTGTTGATCCCTGTTAGTCTCAGATTGATGCATCTGCTGCTACAATGAATACACATTGAAATAATGCCCTTACTAATTGGAGAGGGAAATCCTGCAGTGACATAATTAGAATCCATGCTGACTGACATCAATCAGTCACTGAATAAACAGTTCTAGTTAACCCCTTTAGGTATGGTAACTGGACTGGATTGAATGCTGAGATCGCTGGCGATTGGTCTCATTTCCTATCATGAATTGCTCTTATGAAGGCAGTTGTGAGGGAGAATGCTAGATTTTTCCTTATTGCAGGCTAGATAATTCTGCTGTTGTGTCTGTTTGCAATGTTGTAACAACCTGAACCCACATCCCTGCTCCCACCAAAAAAACGCAATCAAGACGTTGTTACGGTGCTGATCTGTCCTCCAGTAGACCAGGCACCAACCAATAGATTTACAGTGGGCATATTTGCATTCGAATACACAGGAGGTGTGGATTTGCCTTGGCATTTCTGTTATTGCTCTAAAAAGGCAATGTTGTATCTTCAACACACAATGCGTTTCAGCACTGATTTATGTAAATTCACAAACACATTAAAGCAGTCTTACATTTTTTGCATTCAGTCCAAAGCCAAATGTGATTTTTGGTCACAAAGCTGGTCCCTTTACAAGGTTTTATTGTAATTGATTTTTATTTTCCAGAGAAGTTTGAAACGACCCACGATTCCAACATGCCTGAATTTTGAATATTTCATTTGTGCCCTTTTGTTTATACCTAACAGATAATTCTTCAGGCAGAAGGCTTTCAAGTCTTTAAAATAAACTGATACAATCAAGGGCGCGTGGCCAGCTTTCTGGCTGCACAGGTCAGTTCAGTTCGGGGTTAGTTGAGTCAGTTTCACTGTTGAAGCTGGACGCAGCCCCCTTATTCTGCCCTTTGAATTTGTAACATTGAAGTTGTTTGTGTCATTTTTACTATTCATGCTTAAGGGTTTGTTTCTTGGGATTGTTGCAAGCATTTTGGAACAGTATCTTTAAGTCGAGAAAGCCTGTCGGGTTCAGATAGGATGAATCATTCGGTACTCTGTTCACGGTTCATTGTGTTTCATTCCGTAATTTGTAAATAAATGTTGTTTGGTTAAAACTCGGCAGCGTGACCAGCAAATTCCCTCATTGAATATGCACCATTCACCTATCTTCAAATATCACAGTTACGGTCGGGGCTACGTGTTAAAAATGTTTTCAGGGGTCTGGCCTGGTCCTTAACAATGCACAAGAACCTTGTTCATTAAAACCCAAGGATTAAAGAGTCAGGGATGGAACGAGTCTGATATTGGCTGGGTGACAGAAAGGACTGGAACAAGTGGCTGAGCAGACTTGAGGGGAGTACAGTAACATCGACCAGTCACGATTATTCAATCTTCACTCTTTCTCACAAATGGAATGAACTGCAATGCAGAGTGAGAGAACAGGTGACACTTGGGAGATGGAAAGCTGAAAAACAATGTGAATAGAAAAGGCAATTTTAAATGTGATGGATGGAATTATATTTTACAGACAGACTGTTTAATTACAGGCTATACAGGTTGATAAGATTGTTTATACCTGAAGAGGATAATCAGAATTTAAAAACAAACACATAACAAAATGAGTGGGGTTACAGGGAGTTACATCAAATAAGACTGGGTATGTTGCTCATTTCGAGCTTTTAAGACTAGAAAGTAATTTTATCCTCTTTTCTGGCCAATGGCACATCTTAATGTTCCAGGTGGACCATTTAAGCACATCATTACCCAGAACACACTGTAGCAACATTTGAACTCGAGAGAGAAAGCACTCGAATTACTCATCATTAATAACAGTCTCATAGAGCTTAAAAACTACACAAACTAAGACTACTGCAACTGCCAACTCTCAAAACTTTCAAAAACTAAGCATTTTAAGTAAATGACTGGGATGGAGTGGGTTAGGGAACCACTTTGCCCGTGCTGTGATGCAGAGCTCAACAAAGCAGGCCTTCCAGATCGCCACCATCTTGGATTTCCCCTTAACATTTTATCGATATTATCATTTCATTTTGAATTGTATTCCTGGATGTGCTGGAGCAGTGTGATTTTTTTTTACCACTGTCAGCATTCCCCCAACACTGCACAATCCTGCCATTCCCCAAAAATCCTTGACTCCGTTATTCTTTATGAACCTTCTGTCCATGCCTCAAACATAATCAATATCTCTGCCTCCAATGATCTGCGGGGAAGAGAGTTGCAAATACTCTCTCCACTGAGAAAACAAAAAATAAGCTCATCTGTGTGAGAGATTAATTTTTGCCTCCTTACCTGAGAAAAGATATAATTAAATTGGAAGCAGTTCGGAGATGTTTCACTTCATGTATTCCAGGAATGATGGTCTTATATTATGAAGGCTTTAATAGGTTGCTCTTGGATTGAGAGGTGATCTTACTGAAACATACACAACCTAGAGGAGAGTGGATCAGATAGATACCCACTGGATGTTTGTATCGTCCAAACTTCTTGTTGTTCTTATAGAATCTCTACAGTGTGGAAGCAGGACATTCCGTCCATCAAGTCCACATTGACCCTCGGAACAGTATCCCCCCCGGACCTGTCCCCCTACTCGATCCATTTAACCTTGCATTTCCCATGACTAACCTATCTAACCTCCACGTCCCTTGGCACCATGGACAATTTAGCATGGCCAATCCGCTCTAAGCTGCATATCTATGGACGATGGGAGGAAACTAGAACACTGGGAGGAAATCCACACAGGCATGGGGAGAATGTTCAAAACCCACATACAGGGTTGTCCGAAGTTGGAACTGAATGTAGCTACTTGGTGACGGGAGGTATCAGTGCTAACCACAGATCCACCATGTGCATCCGTTAGTTCTATTAGTTACTTGTGGCTAACTAAAGAAATATGCCTGACTTATTCCTGTCACTGAACCTGACTCAGTCTGAGAACTTTATCATCGGCCGTATCACCAACCTGGTTACATTTGAAATTTAGTGTGAGCAATGGAGGAATGGGACGAGAAAAGGAAACAATGACACCCTCCAACATCCGTCAGAGCAGGAATTAGGAGTGCTCCACAAAGTGGGATTTCAGTCAAGTGGGAATTCTCTTTCCTAGAAGTTTGGGATGGCTGGAACTTTATGTTATATCGAAGCTGGCTTTGTCTTATTTTCCGTGGACAGGTGAATCAGGGATGATGCTGCATGGAAAGAAAAGTGCAGCTGGGATCACAATGAGATTAGCCATGGCCATATTTACTGGTGGGGTAGTGTGAAAGGGCCGAATGGCCCACTTGTGTCTCTCAGCCCAATGTTCTGATGTTCCATTCAGCCCTCGGACATGCTAAACAGGGGCAGATCGAGGCCACTCCGATGGTTAGGTGTAGTTTTGGAAATGTACTTGGAAACTCCAGGCTGGATCAGGAAGTGACCACCATCCCCACCCCCCAGTTCGTGTTTCCAGGCTTCCCCTCACTGTAACTTCTGCTCCCCATGTGGGTCATGTTGCAGACCCTGATACGCTGAGAATACAGCCACATATCCCACCCAGGGTTAAAACAACAAATCCTCTGCTCTCCCTGAATGCAACATTGTACAACACGATTTCCAGCAAAATAACCCGGCACTTTCCAAAAGCATAACATGTGAAATTAATAAGTAGGAACAATATTAGGTCAATCGGCCCCTCAAGCTAACCCTATCATTTAATAAGAACATGGCTGACCTACTCCAGGGCTAAACTCCACTCTCTTGCCGACTGCTTGTATTCCTCCACACCTCTCTGAGTTAGGGAATTCCAGACATTCACTACCTTCGGAGAGAAGCCATGACTCTGCATCTCAGATTGAAATCGATGTTCCTTATACGGTATCTATATCATCGAGTTCGACACCTTGCACAAGAATGGAAAAAACTTCTCAACATCTACCTTCTCCAACCCCTTCTGTGTCTTGTAGCTTTCAGCAAGATCACTCCTCATTCATTTAAACCCCAATGCATTATCGCCTCACCATCTTAGACATTCTCAATAACACAACCCTTTCTTTCCAGGAAACCGCCTAATGTACCAACCAAGTTACTTGCTGCATCAGCATGCTGACTTTATGTTTCATACACAGGAAGACTCCAATGCCTTTACTGTTCCTTTTCTGGAAGTCCTCTCCATTAAATAACAGCCTGCCTTTTGATTCTCAGTGTCATCCGCAAACTCGGATGTATATTGCATTCAGCTCCCTCCTTCAGGCTGTCAGTATAGATTGCGAATAACTGATGCCATCAGACTGATATTTGTGGTACTCCAGCAGATACACCTTTATCATAAAGATCCATTAATCCTGACTCTCCGATTTCTTTGTTAACCAATCATCATCCCATGTTAATACAGTATCCGACGTCCTGGAGCTTCTGTTTTGTGTAAGAACTTTTGTTTTGTAATACCTTGTGGAAAATCTCTGGAAAGCCTCGTGTGCACCAGATCCCCTTTATCAAGTCCGCTTGTTACATTCTCAGGCATCTCCAGAAATTTTATTTTACAGGGCAAAATAGCATTTCCCTTTCACAAAACCACCCTGACTCTGTGTGAAGCTTTCCTCAATGTCCATACTTGCCAGGTTTCCCAAACTATACTAGTCCCATCTGTTTTCATGAGGTCCATGTGCCTCTAAATGTTTCCCATTCTTATATTTGTCCAAATGAGTTTTAAATCTTGTAGCTGTCCTTGCATCTCCCACTCTTCCTCTGGAAGCTCATTCCATACCCACATCGCCCTCTGTGTAAAAAAGCTGCCCCTTAGTCCCTTTTAAATCTACCCTCTTTCACCTTAAAACTATTCCCTCTATGTTTGGATTCCCCTACCCTTTGGAAAAGACCTTGGCTATTCACCCTATCCATACCTCTCATGATTTTATAAGTTTCTATAATGTCACTCCTCAACAACCTACACTCCATCTGATGCTAACTTCAAGACCAAACGTTTAAAGATAAGCTCTGCAAAATTGAATCAATATTAAAAATAACAGGTAACCAACACTCAGC
The DNA here is from genome assembly GCF_037043375.1 of Chiloscyllium plagiosum. NCBI lineage: Eukaryota > Metazoa > Chordata > Chondrichthyes > Orectolobiformes > Hemiscylliidae > Chiloscyllium > Chiloscyllium plagiosum. Next base: position 16,159,651 of record NW_028270189.1, read on the forward strand.
CCAAACCGTCATACTGTGATTTGTTTGTCTCCATATTACAATACTAAGGCAGCATGAAACGCTTACTAGTGCCAATAAGAAGTCAAGCATCTGAATTCCTTTGTCTAAAGGGGGTGATGATCACGACAGTGAAAACGTATCTGTGGCCAGATCTATATAATACCGCATGGCCAACATTCTCCCTCCTGTCCTCCGTATAACTTTGTGTGGTTGTGTCTTTTTTATCTTGCATTCAATAGAGAGAACCCCTTTCCCCCATTCACACCTTAAATTCGACCCTTTAGACAGAATCTTCTCATTCACCACTGCTAAAAGACTTTATCTTTTGCCACACCCTCTTTTCCCTGCCACCCATCCTCCACCTCTGGCAAAGGATTCAAAGACCATTTTGCAATTGTATTCAGTTTTGAAGAATTGTCACACTGGACTGGAAACACTAACTCTGTTTCTCTTTCTCTGCAGATGTTGACAGACCTGCTGAGTTTCTCCAGAAATGAATAGGCGCAGAACAATTTTTTCAATTAAATAAATAATTATGGATACTGGAAATAAAAATAAAAAAAAAACTTTATAGAAGGTTCACTGGACCTGAAAGCTTAACTCTGCATTCACTCCAGAAAATTCTGCAACAGCGGCACGGTGGCACAGTGGTTAGCACTGCTGCCTCACAGCGCCAGAGACCTGGGTTCAATTCCTGCCTCAGGCGACTGACTGTGTGGAGTTTGCACATTCTCCCCGTGTTTGCGTGGGTTTCCTCCGGGTGCTCCGGTTTCCTCCCACAGTCCAAAGATGTGCAGGTCAGGTGAATTGGCCATGCTAAATTGCCAGTAGTGTTAGGTAAGGTGTAAATGTAGGGGTATAGGTGGATTGCGCTTCAGTGGGTCGGTGTGACTTGTTGGGCCGAAGTGCATGTTTCCACACTGTGATGTAATCTTTCGCAATTTCTTCAGCAATTTCTGTTTATGAACAATTTCCAACGACATATTATCAAAGATGCCCAAACATCCTGTCCAACATGGAGCGCCGTACACTGGGAACTGAATCGTAACGCATGGTGACAAGTTCCTTGACTCTGAAACTGCAGAAGGCTGTCATCACTGAAACTGCAGAGCTCTGAATCATGGTCAGGGAGAAAAACAGAAGGAAACACATTCACTTCAAATACAGAAGATGACATTACTGAAAGGAAAAGATTCAGATTAGTACCTTAAATGGATATTGTTTATGTAACAAATTGGAGGCGTGACACCAAGGAAAGACTTCCAGCAGAATGAGAATATGAAAATAGAATTATTTCCGCATCAGAAACCAGAGTCGGTCACTGAATACAGGGCTGATGGGCGAATAGGTCTCGGTGTGAATTGGGAGGGTTGGGGGGGGGGCAGTCAGTAGAATTTAATTGTGAATTGTAGATATTGCAGCTAAAACTGAGTTATCATCTGATGCTGTAGATTTCAATGACAATCTGTAACTTTTCCCCCAGGATAGTCCATCCATCTACCATTTCCATCATGCCGATCCATGGGTCAGTGACGAGTGTGGGTGAACATGGTCGGGTCGGAATCACGTGCATCTACACCTATGACAATCCATTAAAGCTACCGCACTTGACTGGTTACACTACGAACAGCAGGACTGACATCTGATACAGAGAGAGACTTGATCCCAAGACTAACAAATCAGATATAAGCTCTCTCGTCCTGTCAAATTCATGCATAAAAGTCGATGGACCATAAAACAACTTACTGGAGGAGAGGGACTCCACAAATTTCCCCATCCTAAACAATGTAACAGCCCTGTGCATCCATGTAAAAGATGCAGTATCTGCACCATCCTCAGCCAGAAGTGTTGAATCGACTACCCACCTCACCCTCACTATGATACCCTCAGAATCACAGATGCCCGTCTTCAACCAATTCAATTCACTGCACGTGACATGAAGCAACAGCTGGAAAGTGTAGGTGCGACAAAGGCATTTGGCCCTGACACCATTCCTGCAATAGGACTGAGGACTTTTGCTATACAACAAGCCGTGTACCTGAGGAAGCTGTTTCATTCCAGCTCCAACTCTGACAACTCACTGGCAAAGTGGGTAATTAGCAACTGCAGTCCTCACTTTCTCCTAATGTGGGTAATTGCTCAACTATGTCCCATACCCTAAGAAGGGAATAATTACAATCGGACCAATTACCACGCCCTCAGACCCATCACGATCGTCATATTGGTTGGGGTTATTTTTGATAGAGCTGTCACATAGCACAGAAATAATCGGTTCAGTGTGTTTTCCGATAGGCCCCCATGTGGAGATGGTGCTGTTGTGGAATTGTCATTGGATTGCGAATCCAGACCAGGATAATTCTCTGGCAACTGGTGCAAGTTAAAAACAATTAATAAAATATCGAGATCTAATACCTGGTGTCAGTAATAGTGATCGTGTGTTCAATGTCGATTATAGATGTCCATCTCCTTCCCCAGTGTATTTTCAGGAAGTGAAACCCCCATGCTTTCCTATCTGGCCTAAAAGTGACTCCAGACACACAGACATGTGGTACACTCTTCAATAGTCTCTGAAACGGCCAAGCAAGGCACTCAATTGTATCAAACTGCTCCGAGGTCTGAAAGGATAAACCCGGAGAGAACAGCCGGCACCAGCCTCGTTATCAGAAAAGGGAACGGGAAACACAATCCCGTCGACCCTGCAGAGACCTCCTTCCTAACTGCGGAGAGCTTGTGACAACATTTACAGAGCTTTCCCACACACCGCAGAGAAACATCGGGAAAGGAATACTTCATACAACTCATTGAGCTTTCCCTATTCTAGTTAATGGCCGAACATCTCCTCAACGCAGTTTTCCCCATACAATATTCATATCCCTTAATATGTTTAAACATTGTGAAACATAAAATGAGAACTGCTGTAGTCCATTCAGCCCATCAGTTTTGCGCCTCCATTCTATGTACAGGCAGTTCACTGATAACGCGTGTTGATTAAATATGTTTCGGCTGCAATGCAATTCATGAACCTTTTTCTATAAAGTGAACTGGCGTTCACTGTCGGGCACCAGCTGAACAGCAAATCCTGCCCCGGAAACCCTCTATCTACAAAAGGTACAATCAATGTGTTCAGCTAAAACAGGAATGCAATTGGCTCTGCAGGCCTTGAATCTGAGCCGGAAACTGGGAATTGTAGGCTATATTTAGAAAGAACTTTATTTCAAACTGTGGGGAGATTCTTGGAGAGAACTGGAATTCGGCATTGGCATCACATGGTCAGTCAGCCCCCGCGCGCTTTCTGGTGAAGATTGTGGTGAAAGGTACGGTGCACCAGTGAGTGATTGTAGTGTGAAAGCATTACATTTACAGCACTGTTCCATTCCAACATGTAATTTGAAGATTTATTTAGACTGTTCTATTGTGTGTTAGATCAAATTTAATTTTTGGTTTTTACTGATATTTTTGGGGGTTCGCCACTTACCGTCTTTTTTCCATAGACCCCATTATTAATGTTGCACGATTTTGTACAACACAGTGTTGCACAGGAACACAGTTATTGCGTTATTGGAGAACAACCTGGAATGATAGCTGATTTTCTATCTTCATACCATACTCCTGCTCTCTCCCTGTCCCTTTAGTTTCCAGAAATCCTTATTTATATTCAGCTCCTTGACTTCCACTGCCTGATTTAGGAGAGAGTACCCCTGGTTCGCCAGTCTCCGAGTGCAGGCATTTATTCTCATCTCAATGCAAAGTGGCCTGTCTGTATCTAATATTGTGGCCCCTTGTTTTAGACGTCCCAGCCAGGGGAATTACCATCCCTGCTTCTAATATGTCTCACCCTGTCAGAGTGTTATATATTTCACTGAGATTTCCACTCATTTTCCTAAACCCCATTGAATACAGGTCCAGTCGCCCCAAAATCTGCTCCCACAACAAGTCTGTTATCCCAGAGATCAGTCTGTTAGGAAAAGAGACCAAAACTGCACACAATCCCGCACAATGTTCGAGAGGGTGTCGCACCAAGGCCCTGTACAGCTGCAGTAAGATACATTTACTCCTGTACTCAAATCCCCCTGAAATGAAGTTGAATAAAGCATTTATCTTCTTTCCTGCTTTCTGATCCTGCAATATTGCTTTAAGTGATTGGTGTACAGAGACATCCAGATTCCTTTCAAAGGTACAGTTCCCCACGTGCTGGGCCTACATACAATGGTCAGCGTGCCCATGCCATTCCCAGTATCGACTTCTGGCTTGAGAACTCACTGCCACACATGGACTCGGTGGGCTACGCAGAAATAAACAAAAATGCAGTTTAAGTTCATTTATAGTGCAACATTTTTCAACCACTCCTTTTTCAAATGAGAGGCTGCCAGTCCATTGTTCCTATCAAAGTACACAACATCTCATCTCCCCCATTACTCTCCACCTGCCACGTATTTGTCCAGTCACTCCACTTGTCTCAATCAACTTGGAACTTTTTTACATCCTCCTCATGCATTCACAGGCTGACATCGTTTAGTGCTGTCAGCAGACTTGGGAATATTGCATTTGCGCCCCTCATCCAAAGATATATTGTGTACTGGGAATAGCCGGAGCCCAAGACACGATCCTTACAATATCCTCCAAGCCTTCCATTTAAAAACAAAACATTGTTTTATTCATACTCACTATTTCCTGCCAGCTCTCCCACGCTAACTCTATGACCATACATTAGCCCGAGTCTCTTAGGATTCGAATCTGCACAGTAGGCTAGGGGCTTTATCAAAAATCTTTCTGATAATCCACTCGCATGGCATTGATACCTCCTACATAATTTTAATAAAAGCCACTTTCTTAAATATGACTCCCATTTCATAAATCTCTGTTGACTTTGTCTATGCCCATTAATTTCAATCCAATACTTTCTCTAAACTGTTTAGTTGCTATTTTCATTCTATTTTTCTCACAAGACTAAAGTTCCCGAGTGTTGCTAGGAAGTTTTCTTTTTTGTTTTGTTTTCTTCTGTGAAGGCATAACTAAAGTATTTGCTCCATCGTTCTTCTATTTCCCGGTCCTCAATTATCTGGTATCAGACTGTAAGAAATATGCAACTTTTTTCTCTTAATTTTGCCATTGACATATTTCCAGAAAATATTACAAGTTCTCTCTTATCAACCTTGTTCAGATAATCTTCAGAAACCCATCAATTCCTACCTTAAGCTACTCAATGATTGACCTTCCACAGCCATACAATCACAGAAGCACAGACTGTACTACCAGAAATACAGCACAGTCTACATTAGACCCACTTTCCGACACAATACCCGTAGCCGTGAATCTTAAAGCATTTGAAGTGCACAACCGTGTTGTTTCTAATGGTTTGAGGTTCGCATGACAACTCCAATCTCAAGAAGTGCATTCCAGACCCCAACACGCTCTGGTTGAAAAACAATTCTCAAATCTTCACTCAACCGTAAATCCTTCACTTTTAAAGTGTGGCCCTTGGAGTAACAGCAACAGCTGCTGTCTATACACCCTGTCCATGTACCTCGTAATCATTTCCTTCTGAATCACAGACCTCGCAGCCTTCTCTCCTCTAAACTTAACAACCTGAAGTTATCCAGCCTCTCTCCATAGCTGATGTGCTCCATTCCAGGGAACATCTCTGCACTCCCTCCACTACAATCACATCCTTCCTGTAATATTGTTCCCAGACATACACACAGTATTCCATCTTGCCCTCACCAAAGTTCCGCATAGTTCTTATAATCTATGCCTCGATTAATATAGGCTATGTTTACATGCCCCTAGCCTTTCCCAGATTGTGTATTTATCTGTGCAGTCACATTCAGCGATGTCTGGTGAAGCACCCTCTGAGCTTTCTAGTGTGCTTCCATTCATTGAGTACTCCCCTGACTGGTTCCTTCTTCCAAAGTGCATCACCTCATATTTATCAGGGTTGCATTCCATCTGCCATTGATCCACCCATCCGACCATTCCATCAGTATCTACCTGTAACATAAGGCCTTCCTTCTCACTGCCAACCACCCGGCCAATCTTTGTATCAAATACAAACTTATTGATTACACACCCCACCCCTCATCCATATTCACAGCTGCATCATTTATGAATACCACAAATAATAAGGATAAAAATCTCTCAACATCAGTTACACCACGTGGTTGTGCACTTTGATGAAGAAGCAGCGTTTCGAAAGCTAGTGCGGTCGAATAACCCTGTTAGACTATGATCTGGTGTTATGCTATTTTTAGATTTGTCCACCGCAGCCCAACACTAGCACCTCCGAATCACAAATATTAAGGGACCCAGCACTGATGCCCATAGTACAGCATTGGACACTAGCCTCGAGTCACACAAACAGCTTTTTACCACTCCCCTCTTTCTCCTTCGACTAAAGTTGATCTAGATGCAACTTGGCAAGTCACTAATGAGTCCTACGTGTTCACTGGTTATTCTGTTCTGCTTGACACACTTGTAGGTTATCTGGGGATTCTCTACAATCTTGTCCATAAGACCATAAGACCATAAGACATAGGAGCGGAAGTAAGGCCATTCGGCCCATCGAGTCCACTCTGCCATTCAATCATGGCTCATGGGCATTTCAATTCCACTTACCCGCATTCTCCCCGTAGCCCTTAATTCCTTGTGACATCAAGAATTTATCAATCTCTGCCTTGAAGACATTTAGAGTCCCGGCCTCCACTGCACTCTGCAGCAATGACTTCCACAGGCCCACCACTCTCTGGCTGAAGAAATGTCTCCGCATTTCTGTTCTGTATTTACCCCCTCTAATTCTAAGGCTGTGTCCGCGGGTCCTAGTCTCCTCGTCTAACGGAAACACTTTCCTAGCGTCCACCCTTTCCAAGCCATATTTATCTTGTAAGTTTCTATTTGATCTCCCCTTAATCTTCTAAACTCCAATGAATACAATCCCAGGATCCTCAGCCGTTCCTCATATGTTAGACCTACCATTCCAGGGATCATCCGTGTGAATCTCGGCTGGATAAGCTCCAGTACCAGTATGTCCTTCCTGAGGTGTGGGGACCAAAACTGGACACAGTACACCAAATGTGGACTAACCAGAGCTTTATAAAGTCTCAGTAGTACAACGGTGCTTTTATATTCCAACCCTCTTGAGATAATTGACAACATTGCATTCGCTTTCTTAATCACGGACTCAAACTGCATGTTTTCCTTTAGAGAATCCTCGACTAGCACTCACAGATCCTTCTGTACTTTGGCTTTATGAATTTCCTCGCCATTTAGAAAGTAGTCCATGCTTGTATTCTTTTTTCTTTATTTCTTTTGTCCTGCCTTGCCCCTGTCAGTTCCCTCCACGTGCAGAATTTCCTCCTTATTGCCGTCTTAAATGGTTTGTCCCTTATCCTGTCATTATTTGCCTTGAATGTGGATTAGACAGCCTGATAAATTTCCTGTTAATTTCCAACTTGCCTTATGTTTTGTGAGTTTTATGAAGTTCACAGTGACCCACCGCTGATTCGTTGAAACTCGAGAGAACACAGGCCAAGTTTCCTCATCACACAATCTCGCCATCTGAGGGATTTATCTGGATAATGACCATTACACTTCCTCTGTGGTCAGTATATTCTTACTTAGATTTGGTCACCAAAACTGTTCTCAATATTCCAGGCACAGTCTCACCAACACTCTGTGAAACTGCTTCAACAGGTCTTTACATCGATATTCTGACTCCGTTAAAGGAAGGCAAACCAAACTTTAAGTTTCCACTTACATATATTCCTCCAAATACCCTTCACATCATTGCATTTTCGAACTCACTGTGTGAGTTCTTATAGAAAGCCTTCTGATAATCTAAAATATGCCAATTCTACTGGATCCCCATTATGTCTGCTGTAAGAATCAACTTCAAACAATTCCAAAGTTTGTCAAATATGATTTCCCTTTCAGAAATGCATACTGAGTCTCTCAAAGTTTGCTGTTAATGTCGAAATACCCAATATCACATCCTATATAATATATTCCAACAGTTTCCCGACAAATGTCAAGTTAAATTGTCAGCAGTTCTCCACAATATCTCTTCTTCTCTTTGTAGATGCTTGGATCCCTACCATTCAGCTATAGTGTTTGGATCACGTTTACTAATGTGCATTTATCTACACCAGCTTCCAGACTCTGCAGAATGTACAGGAAAATAGAATGCAATCAACAACAATGCAATCAATGCTTCTTTTTGTGATTTATTTCTGAAGATTTTGATATGAATTACATCTGGTTTGTAAAGCTTGGCAATGCTCAATCCAGCTGCATGTTCAATATTGCCTTGTTACTGATATGAATTGACTTTATGTCTTTACTTCCACAAGTCCTATACGATCACTCCGCATTTCTGGGTGATTTTCTGGATCTTACTCCATTAAGACAGATGTAAAGTAACTGGTCATTTGCTTTACCATTTCCCTATTATCCACCATAAACTCGTCTCTCCCGATAGCAAATTTCCACATTTGACTATATTTTCTTTTCTTTTGAAATATAGATCGTAGATTTTTGCAGTCTTTGTGTTCCTGTTTGTTTACATGCATGTTCGCTTTTTGATTTCCTGATCAGTTTCATGACCCTTCTTTTCTGGATCGTAAATTTCTGAGAATTCTTAGGATTCCACAATGTCTGGAATTCTTCTGAAATCACTTCCTGTGATTAATATATTCTTTAATTTGTTATGTTAATCATCATTGAGTCACTTACTCACTCTTTGGTGTTTTCACCTGAAATAAGGCGACATATCTTTCAGACTATGCAGTATTTCTATAAATCTCCTGGTCCTGACCAGATATATTCAGGAACACTGCAGGAGGACAGAGAAGTAATAGCGGGGGGCGTGGTTGGTACTTTTGTATCATCAGTAGCCAACGGGTGAGATCCCGGAGGACTGGAGGGTAACGAATGCTGTGCCCTTATTCAAGAAGAGCAACAAAGAAAAACCTGGGAATTATAGACCAGTAAACCTAACATCTCTAGTAGGTAAGTTTCTTGAGAAGACGCTAAGAGAGATGATATGCATGCATTTGGCTAGGCAGGGTGTGATTATGAGCAGTCAGCACGTCTTTGTGCATGGGGGATCATGGGTCAAAAATTTGTGAGAGTGCTTTGGTGAAATGACCAGTAACTTTGACAAGGGCATGGTGGTCTACGTAGTGTATATGGATTTCAGTAAGGCCTTCGGTAAGGTTCCACATGGGAGGCTGCTCTGGAAGTTTAGATCATATGGAATTGAGGGGAAGCTGGCAAATCAGATCAAAATTTGTTTGATGGTGGGAAACATAGAGTAATAGTGGAAGCATGCTTGTCGGGCTGAAGGCCTGTGATGAGTGGAATGCCTCCGGGGTCGGTTCTGGGACTATTACTGTTTGTTTTATGCATGTATATTGTATATATTTTTACAGATAAGTGTCAGTTCTTGCATTTTAGAAAGTCAAGTCAAGGTAGGAGTTTCATGGTGAATGACAGGATCTTAAGGAGTGCAGGGGAACAGAGTGACCTTGGAATTCAGGTGCATGGTTCTCTGTAAGTGGAGTCCCGGGTACACAGGGCAGTGAAACAGGCATTTGTCACACTGGCCTTCATCAGTCAGAGTAATGAGTATCGAAATTAGGGAGTTATGTTGCAGTTATACAGGATGCTGGTGAGGCAATACTGGTAGTATTATGTTCAATGTTGTTCACTTTGCTATAGGAAGAATGTTATTAAACTGGAAATAGTGCAGAAGAAATTTACAAGGATGATGCCCGGACTCAATGGTCTGAGATATTCTGAGAGGTTGGGCAAGCTAGGAGTTTTTACTTTAGAGTGTATGAGACTGAGGGGGATCTGATAGAAGTGTATAGGATCATAGGAAGCATGGATAGAGTGAAAACACTAAGTCTTTTTTTCCACAGTATTGAGCAACCCATGGTCTAGAGGGCATCAATTTAAGATCCGAGGGGAAAGAGTAAAAGGAACCTGAGGGGTAATTTCTTTTACACACCACGTGGCATACACATGGAATGAGCTGCCAGCAGAAGTGGTTGAGGGAGGTACATTGATAAGATTTAAAATGCATTTGGACAAATACACAGATAGGAATGAATAAGAAGGATATGGACAAGGGCAGGTAAATGGGGTTAATGTGAATCGACATTTTGTTTGGAATGGACCAGTTTGAGCTGAAGGGCCTTTCTCCGTGCTGTCGGACTCTAAGACTCTCACAATCATTGCTTCTCCCATTGAATGTTATATTGTATTTCCCCAATTCATTGGAGCATACTTGACCCTCTAGCCTCCGGGCTTCCATAATGTTTGACCAGAATGTTCGAACATTCGATATTGTATTCAGACGCCGTGTAAAAATGCAATGTATTGATATCACTATTCCTCCAAAGCTGCTTCAGAGCAAGGTTATTAATTAGTCCTCCTGACAAGACAACACCAAATCTGAAATAACCTGCTCTCTAGCTTGGTTCACAACATACTGTTCAACCTACCTAATACACACATACGGAAGTTTTTCTTCACAGTATTAGTAGTCACTGCAGTTTCGGTGCAACTTGAGACCATCCATTATTACTGCAGCACCCACGTTTATTTGTTACTCGTTCACAGGATGATGGCGTCGCTGGATCACCAGTACTAATTGTCCATGCCAGAGGGCAGTTAATAGTCAGCAGCGTTGTCTTGAGTCTGGAGTCACATGCAAGCCACACTAGGTAAGGACAGCAGTATCCTTCCTTCAAGGACATCAGTGAACCAGATGAGTTTTTCCAACAATCGGCAATGGATTCCTGGTCATCATAAACCCTTGATTTCAGATACATATTGAATTCAAATTCCACCATGGCAGGATTTGAATTCATGTCCCCAGAATATTACCTGGGTCTCTGTGTTAAGAGCCCAGCGATAATATCACTGTGTCATTGCTCCCTCTTGCACATACTTGCATGCCTAATTTCCAGAGCATATGTTGTGAAGTATTTACGTGACAGATTTGGTTTTGATATGTAACACACTAATGTTTGCCTCACCTTGCTATTTGTAAGATCCACCCAAACTGATTCTGTGAGAAGTGATGGAAAGGGTCTGTGGCGTTATTACCGATAGACTTGGACAAGACGTTCAGGGAGACTCACCTCAACGCTGAGATAATCTGAAGAATTGGTCAGCAATACAGGACAAGCATCAATAGAGAAGGGCTTATGACCGAAACGTCGATTCTCCTGTTCCCTGGATGCTGCCTGACCTGCTGCGCTTTTCCAGCAACACATTTTCAGCTCAATATTCTTTCCCACCACTTTGCCAGGATAAGTGTTACCATATTCTTCTGCTCCCTCGCACTCACTGTATATCTGTTATAACACCTACCCCCGAACAAGGCTCACACTCTATCTCCAAATAAGGCTCAAGCACGACCACACTCAATGTTGACTTCAGCAACTTCCTTCCCTCACTTTTTCTGTCACTGACGCAATAGCCCCGCACACTAATACCACTGCATGGATACAACACTGTGGTCCGACTCCCTCCGGACACCTCACCCTTCCCCCTTCTCCATACCAGCATTAACAACAGGTACACCCACTCGCACCCTCACTCCATCCCTCCTCTTCTCCCATTCCAGGAGAAACATCCTGGAATAGGACATTAAACGTCAAGCCGGGTGTGAGAGTGCCCGATATCCGTTCCCTCACCCTCTACCTCGACATGTGGAGAGGATCCTGCAAAGAGCTAGAAAGGACCAGGTCACCTTGTGTGGAGATTCTGAAACATCGACGTCCCACCAACCAAGTAAGCAGCAATGTTCAGGAAAGAGCAATTCTCAATTTAAACTCGCTGGCATTTCCAATCTCATCTCTCTCACTTTTCAGGCTTAGTTAAAAGCATTAATGAAAGACTAAAAATAAAAATAATGTTTATTATCTTCAGTAAAAATGTTAAAAAGAAAAAAATAAACGATATAAGTTCATTACGAAAAATCTAAAGCATGACATTCATTCAAAATTATGGGCAATCCTCGTAAATACTCGACATCATTTCTCTCACTAAATCTTCTTACGAGTGTTTGTATTCTAGCATCTGCTTCTTTAATTTCAACGGAATATCGTGCCCTGCTATCAGATGCTCATAGTAAATGTCCCTTCCTCTCTGAACTTTTCATAAACTGTCAATATATTTCCAAATAACTGTATGTTCCACATCAAGTTCGCATTGTCATCTCCTGTGGGCAGCTTCTGCATTATTGTTTGTTTTGTCCTCATTGTTTAAAGTTCTTTCATATAAATTCCACATTCCAACTGGAAAAAGCGGTGGACGCCGTCCATTTCCTCTGCGTAATCTTCTACCTCCATAGTTACCATCAAACCAGTCCAGCAGCGGCTGCAGTTCATCTGGAAGCGCATCAGTCAAATGTTCAATAGCTTCAGGAATGTTTTCAATGTGAATAAATGCAAGGCCAATTATCATTTTAGCTCTGAAAGGAAACTCTGAGTCAATGTTATACTTACTCAAGTGTCTTTTTAACATTTTTACTGAAGGGAATCAACATTATTTTTATTTTTATTGCTTTGATTAATGCTTTTATCGAAGCCTGAAAAGGAATAAATATGAGCTGCGCTGAAATAGTTCTGCGCCTAAATGGGTCTGCGGCAAAATGGGCTGCACCAAACAGGCCGCACCAAACAGAATGAAGTACTCAGTAAATTACACAGTACAGGGGGACGCCATATAACCATCCCAGGCTGTTATGTAGAAGCAGGGACACCCTGGGTAGCTGCCAGGAAATGCAGAATAGAGATCATTACTCATTTTGTGTTTGGAAAGCTGAAACGAGTGGAATTCTTCAGGGATCTGTGTGAGGTCATCAACAACTTACAATCTATTCGAATGAACCGGATGAAGGAGATGAAGCTCAGTTTGCTCATGCACCAGGATAGTCATTCAATAAGATGTCAAATGGAGACAGAGCGTCTGCAATGGGATACAGATAGGGGGAGGGCAGTGCGTCTGCAATGGAATGCATACAGGGGGGAGGGCAGAGCATCTGCAATGGGATACAGACAGTGGAGGGAATACTGTCTGCAGTGGGATACAGACGGGGGAGGGCAGAGCATCTGCAATGGGATACAGACAGTGGAGGGAATACTGTCTGCAGTGGGATACAGACGGGGGAGAGCAGAGCTTCTGCAATGGTACAGACGGGGATGGCAGGGCATCTGCAATGGGATACAGATAGGGGGAGGACATAGCGTCTGCAATGGGATAGGGACAGGGGGAGGGTAGAACGCCTGCAATGAGATACAGACGGGGGAGGGCATAGGGTCTGCAATGGGATAGGGACAGGAGGAGGGCTGAGCGTCTGCAATGGGATACATACAGGGGGAGTGCAGAGCGTCTGCAATGAGATACAGACTGCGGAGGGCACAGCAACGGCAGTGCATCTACAATGGGATACAGACAGGGGGACGGCACAGCGTCTGGAATGGGAGACAGACAGGGGAGGAGAGAGCATCTACAATATGATACAGACAGGAGGAGGTCATAGCGTCTGCAATGGGATACAGACAGGGGGAGGACGGACCGCCTGCAATGTGATACAGTCGGGGGAGGGCAGAGCATCTGCAATAGGAGACAGAGAGGGGGCGGGCAGAAGGTCTGCAAGGGGACACAGAAAGGGAGAGGACAGATCATCTGCAATGGGATACAGCGAAGGAGAGCAGAACGTCTGCAATGGGATACAGACAGTGGAGGGAAGATTGCCTGCAGTGTGATACAGATTGGGGAGGGCAAAGTGTCTGTAATGGGATACAGACAGCGGAGGGCAGAGCGAAGGCAGTGCATCTACAATGGGATACAGACAGTGGAAAGGCAGAGAGCCTCTGAAAAGGAGACAGGCTCGGGAAGCGATGCATGCCTGCAATGGGATACAGGCAGGGGGAGAGAATAGCGCCTGCAATGGGATACTGATGGGTGAGGGCAGAGCGTCTGCAGTGAGATACAGACGGGGAGGGCAGAGCATCTGCAATGGGATACAGACAGGGGAGGGGAGAGCATCTACAATCGGACATAAACGCCTGAGGGCAGTGCGTCTGCAATTGAATACAGAGAGGGGAGGCATAGCCTCTGCAGTGGAATACAGACAGGGGAGGCATAGCGTCTGCAGTGGGATACAGATAGGGAAGGGCAGAGTGCCTGCAATGGGATACAGCTAGGGGAAGGCAAAGCATCTGCAATGGGATACAAACAGGGAGAGGGCAGAGCGTCTGCAGTGGGATATAGACGGGGAGGGCACAGAGTCTGCAATGGGACACAAACGGGGAGGGCAGATCGTCTGCAATGGGATACAGACAGGGGGAGGGCAGAGAGTCTGCAATGGGATACAGGCAGCGGAGGGCAGAGCGAGGGCAGGGCATCTACAATGGGATACACACAGGGGAAGGGCAGAGCGTCTGCAATGGGATACAGACGGAGGAGGGCAGAAAATGTGCTATGGGATACAGACAGTGGGAGTGCAGAACGTCTGCAATGGGACACAGACTGGGGAGGGCACAGCAACAAGCAATGGCATATAGACAGAGGATGGCTGTGAGCAAAGCTTCAACAGAAAGAAAAATTACAATATATATGTGATGGAAATTTTCTGTTTTGGGGAAAAGACGATAGAGCAGAAATTTATTTAATTGCAAGGAGAATGCAGAACTCAGTGTTACAGAGGGATTTTTGTGTCTTAGTACATGAATCACATCAAATTAACCTGAAGATGTAGCAAGTGATTTGGAAGGTATATGTCGTGATTCTGTTTCATACAAGGGGTGGTGGGTATGATCTTAGCGATGTTTTCTGCATAAGTACAGGGCATTGCTGAGATTACATCTGTTGTATTATGTGTACTTATAACTGCCTAAACTGAAAAAAACAAAATTGCTTTCGAAACGTCTCAAAGATGTTTCTCTTTACTCATTCTTGGGATTAAGGCATTACGTTATGAAAATGAGGGATGTTTTATTGACCATATAAGATATTGAGAAGAGTGTAGTTGGTGAATATCGGATGAAGATTTCTTCTTGTGTGGGAGAATAAAACTGGGGAAATACTTTCAGAATAAGTCAGTTTCAAAGGAAAGGTCATTGGACAGAAACATTGAACTGTAAATTATCTTCTTACATGCTGACAGACAAGCTGAGCTTTTCCAGCAATTACTGTATATGTTTAATAATATTCATTTTAATACAGATATTGTGAAGACATGAAACTCTTATTTTTACATTATGGAAGCACATATTAACAAATCTTCAAAACAATTATGACCATTTATTGTTAATGAATTGATTCTGCAATAACGCACTGACCTGGAGTCGAGAATGTGATGGAGTCAGATAGTTCGGACAATGTTCAAGAAGAGCTCACAGAGTCCAGTGTGGGACGACTGAAAACGTTACTGATTTAACTTACAGATGGAAAATGTAGCCTATCTGTGGAGAAACATTCTATTGCTCCCTTTTGTGTTTCCCTATCGCTCATCACAGCAATGTGTGGGAGTTAAAAAAAGCCCAGTCGCCTTTCCCACGAATGGAAGATTCCTGATGAGGATTCATTGGAATCTGCCCATTGCCTGAAGCAAAACAATTCAGCCAAATTCAACTGTCTCATGAAGAAATCCCATTGTCAGACGGCTGTGCAAACAGAATAACTACAGAAGTAATTCTCCAACTCGATAGTGAGGGGAACAGACAGGAGATTCTGTGGCTGAAAATGGGAATCCGGAATGGTGTGTAGCCTCCCACATGCCAGGGTCCAGGATGTCTCAGAGCGGCTGCAGAACGTTCTCACCGGGGGTGGGTTGCGGGAGGTTGGCAGGTGGTGGTGGTGGGAAGCAGCCAAAAGTCATTGTGCACATTGGTACAAAGGACCGAGTGACACAGGTAGAAATAGTGATGACATCCTGCAGAGTGATTGTAGAGAGCTAGGGAAAAGGAGAAAAGACAGGACCATGACAGTGGTAAGATCCAGTTTATTTCCAGTTCTCCGTGCTAGTGAGGGTAAGAACAGGAGGATATGGCAGATGAACGGGTGGCTAAAGAATTGGTGCAGGGGGCAGAGATTTTTGGATTACTGGGATCTTTTGTGGGGCAAGGTGACATGTTCAGGAAGGACGGGTTGTACCTGAACTGGAAAGGGACCAATATTCTGGCAGGCAGGTTTGCAACTGCTGCAAGGGAGGGTTTCAACTAGATTGGCTGGGGTTGGGGAGGGGAGGATCCTCAACGGCAGGGAGGAAAGTGCGAGGCTGGAAGGAGATACCGTAATCAGAAACAGCAAAATGAAGAGACAGGTCAGGCTAGACAACGACAGGGAGCAAGGAATGCCTGTTGGATTAAATTGCAACTGTTTCAATGCAAGACGGCTGACAGGTAGGGCCGATGAACTCAGGGCATGGACCGGTGCGTGGGACTTGGATATTATAGTCATTACTGAAACATGGCTAAGGGAGGGACAGCACTGGTAGCTTAATGTACCAGGGTACAGGTGTATTGTGCGGGTCAGAGATTGTTGAAGGAGGGGACGCGGAGTTTCATTTTTGATTAAGGCGAGTATCACAGCAATAAACAGAGATAAAATAACTGATGGATCATCCTGTGAGGATTTGCCTGGGGAGCTAATAAATAAGAAGGGAATGGTGATCGTATTTGGATTGTACTATAAGCCCCCAAATAGTAAACGAGGATTTAGGGGAACAAAAGTATGTAGACTGACTGGAGAGACTTGCAGGGCCAATAGGATTGCATTAGTAGGAGATTTAAATTTTCCTAACATAGACTGGGAATGACCTAGAATTAAGGACTGAGATGGGGTGTATTTATTAAGTGTGTTCAGAATAGTTTCCTCAAGCAGTAAGTAGAGGATACAACTCGGGAAGGGACAAAACATGACCTAATCTAAGATCTAGGGCAGGGCATGTGACTGAGGTGACAGTGGGAGAGCACTCTGGGACCAGTGACCATAGTTCTATTATTTTTAAAATAATTATGGAGAAGGACAAAACTGCTCCACATGTTCAAGTTCAAACTTGGGGCAAGGCGAATTTTGATGGAATTAGACAGGAGCTTGTAGGGATTGGTTGGAGGAGTTTGTTTGCAGGCGAAGGGACCTCCTGCAAGTGGGAGACCTTTAAAAGTGAAATGTATAGAGTTCAAGGTCCATATGTTCCTGTGAGGGTAAAAGGCAAGGTTGGTAGGAAGAGGGAACCCTCGATGTCCGGAGATATTGAGGCTATGACCAGCAAAAAGGAGGTGTGGCTCAGGTCCGGGCAGCTAGGATCGAAGGATTACCTGGAGGTGTACAGTGGATACAGTAGTTTACTAAAGAAGGAAATCAAGAGGGCGAAAAAGGGGCACAAGCTAGCTTTGGCTGAGAAGATTAAGGTGAATGCAAAGAGGTTCTTTAAGTATATTAAAGTAAAAAGAATAACTAAATTAGAGTATGACCCCTCAAGTTCCAAAGTGGACATGCATGTCTAGAACCGTAGGAGATTTGCGAGATTCTCAATGAATATTTCTCCTCTGCCTTTACCATGGAGAAAAACATGAAGACTTGGGAGGTTAACAAAGGTCCCAAGTCTTCATGTTTTTCTCCATGGTAAAGGTGTTATCTTGGGGTGAGTCAATATCACAGGAGAAGACGTGTTGGATGCATTAGAATGTATGAAGGTGGATGAATCTCCTGGTCCTAAACAGATTAGATTAGATTAGATTAGATTAGATTTGCATCCAAGAACACTGCCAGAAGCTACAGAAGAAACTACGGGGACCCTGGTTAATACTTGTGCATCATCGTTAGGTTTAGGTTCCAGAATATTGGAGATTAGCAAATGTTGTGCCATTATTCAAGAAGTGAAGCAAAGCAAAATCAGGGATCTATAGTCCAGGAAACCTAACAACTGTGGTAGGTATGTTACTTGAGAAGATTCTGAGGGATGAGATATATATGCATTTGGAAAGATAAGGTTTGTTTAGAAATTGTTTTTTGACAGATTCACTACAGTATGGGAACAGGCCATTTGGCCCAACAAGATCACACCGACCCTCCAAACAGTAACCCACCCAGTCCCATTCCCCTACCCTATATTTACCCCTGACTAATGCACATAACACTATGGGTAACTTAGCATAGTCAATTCACCTGACATATGCATCTTTGGATTGTAGAAGGAAAATGGAACACCCAGGGGAAACACACACAAATACAGTGAGAATGTGCAAACTCCACACAGAGAGTCACCCGAAGCTTGAACCAAACCCGGGTCTAAAAAACTATGAGGCAGCAGTACTAACCACGGAATCACCATGCCACCCTTACCTTTTTCAACACAGTTCATTGACACAGGTACAAAATCTATTCTGCCCTTCATCCATGATGCACGTTCCAATATCACATACCATGGATAATTTATTCTCCACTGAAAATGTAATCTTATTATTATTTACTAATTCGTATGTTATTATTAATTGTAATAATTATTATTAATAGATGTTTTAGACTGGAAGGATTGAATGGTTTTGTGAATGGGAGATCATGCATCTCAAATTTGTTTGAGTTCATTGATGAAGTGACCATAAATGTTGATGAGGGTGGGGCGGTATACGTAGTCTGTATGGTTTTCACTAAGGCCTTTGACAAGGTTACCATTGATAGGCTGTTCTGTAAGGTTAGAATCGCATGGACCCCAGAGGGAGCTGCAAATTGTACACACATTTGGCTTCATGGTAGTAAGCTGAGGGTAATAGTGGAAGGATGCTCGGACTGGAGGCCTGTGACACATGAAGTGCCTCAGGGGTGGCTACTGGGCCCATTGCTGTCTGTTGCCTGTATCAATGATATTCTTGCGAATTACAAGGCTTGATTCGGAAACGTGAAGATGACACTAAAATAGGTGATATCGTGGACAGTGAGGACGTATATCAGAAATTGCAGCAGGACCTTGATCAGACTGGAGAAGTGGGGCGAGGAATATTTTGGCAACGTTGGATCAAGATAGGAGTTTCATAGTGATTGGTAGGACTTTAAAGAGTGTAGTTGAGCAGAGGGACCATGGAGTTTAGGTCCACCGTTCCCTGAAAGTGGGGTCATAGTTAGACATGGAATTGAAGAAGGCTTTTGCCACACTAGCAAGCATCGGTCAGGACATCGAGGCGAGCAGTTGGGAAGTTATGTTGCAGTTATACACGATGTTGGTGAGGCTGCACTTGTAGTGCTGTGTTCAGTTTTAGTCACATTGCGATCTGAACGATGTTTTTAATTTGGAATGTGTGCAGACGGAGTTTACAAAAATATTGCCAGATCTCAATAGTACAAATTGTAGGGAGAGGTTAGACAAGCGAGGACTTTTTTTCTTTCGAGAATAGGAGACTGAGAGGGATCTCATAGAAGTTTACATGGATAGGATAGATCCAGCGTTTTTTTGCCTAGAGTTGGGGAATCGAGGAGGAGAGGGCATCAATTTAAGGTGAGAGAAGAATGAATAAAAGGGAAACTGATGGAAACTGTTTTATGCAGAGAGTGGTACACAACGTAAGTGATTGAAGCATTTATGTTAACGATATTTAAACGACATTTGGGCAGTATCATGGTCCGGAAAGGAAGAGAATGCTAAGGGCCAAGTGCTGGGAAATGAGATTAGTGTGGTTTGATATTTGGGTCAGCATGGACGAGTTTGGACCAAAGGGCCTCTCTGCTTCTCTCCATGCTGTTGGACCTGATGACTCTACAAATAGAACAGCTTTTGGGTCAAACACTCATTTTTCCTTTGGTCATCAGTTCGAATCATATTTGGACAATGTTCTTTCAAGTTAACATTGCAGATGTTTCGCTTTTCAGTTTATTATCGACAATACGTGTGTGTGTGTGCGTGCATGTGTATGTGTGTGTCCGTGTGTGTTTCTCAGCAAAATATCAATGTGCATATTTGCAATATCCTCTCGTAATTCCTCTTTCCATCATTGTTTGAGTACATTTGTTTTGGTCATAAACGTGTTGTTTTATCAGATTAAAGAAATCTGCCTGACTTGTTCCTAACACTGACCCTGCACACTCTGAGAACTATATCATTGGCCATATCACCAACTTAGTTATAAAATTTTTGTGGCCAGTGGAAGAGTGGGGCTAGAAAAGGGAGAAGTAAGCCAAAACAACACAGGGAATTATCGACTCAATCAGCCAACGTTAGTGCCGAGGAGTTCATTGGAGAGGATTCTGAGGGATAGGATTTACATCTATTTAGAAATACAAGGACGGATTATAGATAGTCAACATGGATTTGTGTGATGCAAATCATGTCTAATTAATGTGATTGAGTATTATGAAGAGGTGACAAAGAAGATTGAAGAAGATACTGTGGTATATATTGTTTACACATACTTCAGCAAGGCATTTAATGAGGTACTTCAGCGTAAACAGATTATTAAGATTAGGTTATATGTAATCTAGGAAAAACTAACCAATTGGATATAAAATTGGATTGAAGGTAATGGATTGTTTTCCAGACTGAAGACCTGAGGCCAGCGGCGTGCTGAAAGGATCAGTGCTAAGCTCACTGCTTTTCATCACGGATGTAAACAACTTTGATGTGATTATCGGAGGCATGGTTAGTCAGCTTACAGATAACATCACCAACGTGGTGCAGTGGACAGTGAAGAAGATTATCTCAGAATATAAACGGGATCCTTGACCATCAATGAGCCAAGGACTGGCAGATGGAGTTTAATTTAGATATTTGTGAGGTTTTGCATTTTGGTAAGCTCAAGCAGTGTAGTGTCCTGGGGATTGTTGCTGAACAAAGAGACCTACGGGTGAAGATTCATAGTTCCTTGAAAGTGGAGTTTAGGTCGGTAGAGTGGTGAGGAATGTAGTTGGCATGCTTGCCTTAGTCTGTCAGAACATTGAGTACAGGAGTAGGGGTAGCGTGTTGCGCTTGTATAGGACGTAGGTGAGGCCACTTTAAGAATACTGCGTACATGTCAGTTGACTCTGCTAAAGAGTGGATGTTGTTAAGCTTGAAAGGGTGCAGAAACGATATACAAGGATTTTCTGGAACCTGAGGGTTTGAGCTACAGGGAGATGTTGAACAGGTTGAGACTTTTTCCCCTGGACTGTCAGACGCTGAATGGTGATATGACAGAGGTTTAAAAAAGTCCTGAGGGGCATAGATAGTCTGAATGGGCAAGATCTTTTTCCCAGTGTAGGGGTGTCCAGAACTAGACCGCATAGTGTGAAGGTGACATGGCAAAGACTTAGAAGGAACCTGAGGTGAAATATTTTCATACGAGGCTACTGGGTGTACTGTCAGAGGAAGTGGTGAAAGCAGGTAAAATTACAGTTTAAAATGTATCTGGAATGGTACATAAATAGGAATGGTTAAGAGGGATGTGGGCCAAATGCTGACAAGTGGGACGAGATCTGATTGAGATGCCAGATTGGCGTGGACAATTTGGACAAAAGGATCTGTTTCCACGTTGTATGACTCTCTTATTCTCACAACGGGATGGGGGAAAATTCAAAAAGGGCCATTCGAATGGGAATTCTCTTCCCCAGAAGTTTGTGGTGCCTCTCTGATTACAAGTATTCACAGCTGAGTTAGTTAAAGATTTGACAGAGATGTGAGTCACGGATAATGGGACACAGGCAGGAAAATGAGACTGAGACCACAACCTGATCAGCCACAATCTTAATGCCTGGTGGAGAAGGCTCAAATTCTCTAATGACCCACTCCTGCTCCTCAGTCCCATGTTTCTGCGTTCCATTCAACCCCTCAAACCGGCTAGACCGGAGCTATTGGAGTCGACTGACTGTTATAGCATGGTGCACAGAAATACAGGAGACCATTTCGTCCCTCAAGACTGTCCCACACGGATTGGGAGCTTTGGAAAATGTAATTGGAAGACACAGGCTAGATATAAAAGAGGTCGCTCATCTCTCTTTACAGAGCTTCCCCACCCTGTAACTTGTGCTTCATTTGTTGATCATGTTGTAGACCCAGATTCACTGTGAATACAGTCCCCAAGGCTCACACAGCAATGCCTCACAAAATCCGTTGGTCTCCATGATTGCAATATTCCATAAAAGACCTTCCAGGAAAATAACACCAACTAACTTTCCAATAACAGAATCGAGGAACATCAGAAACAGGGGCAGGTCATTCATATCCTAAGCCTGCCTTGCCCTTCACTAAGATCAAAGCTGACCTGCTCCAAGTCTCAAATCTTCCTTAATGTCCAAGTCTTCTTGAACACTTCCATAGAACACAGAACAAAGAACAGGACTGATTTGGAGATGCCGGTGTTGGACTGGGGTTTACAAAGTTAAAAATCACAAAGCACCAGGTTATAGTCCAACAGGTTTAATTGGAAGCACACTAGCTTTCCTTCATCAGGTGATAATGGAGGGCTCAATCCTAACAAAGAATTTACATCAGAAATTTGCAGTGAGATATAACTGAAATTATCTGTTGGAAAATTGATTGTGAAGCCTTTCATCTGTTAGAATGCCATGATAGTTTCACTTCCTTCATATGTAAATCACAAAACCTTTCTTTAAAGTTGCATTCTCAGGTGAGCTGTGAACAATGGTGATAGCTAGACAAAATGTTGAAAGTGTTAGCCCCCTGTGTTCTCTGACTGCCATGATGTTTAGATTGATTCTAAGCAAAAAAGAGAGGTAACTGAGTTTTACATGAATTCATGCAGATTTTGAGCTCAGAGTTCTACATGAATGCATGCAGTTAGGACCTTCAGCCCTTGACGTTGTGCCGTTTGTCCTACTCTAAGATCAGACTAACCTACATGCTTCCGTTCACTTTGTTCCATGTGCCTATCCAAGAGTCTCTTAAGTTTCCCTCACGTAATTGACTCTACTACCACTGCTGGCAGTGCATTCGACACACCCACCACTCTCTGTGTAAAAACTCTATCGCTGATATCTCCCCTAAACCTTCCTTCAATTGCCTTAAAATTATGCCACTTTGTCCTAGACATTTCTGCCCTGGGAAAATGCTTCTGGCTATTCACTTTCTCTGCCTCTCATCATCTTGTACACCTCCAGTGAGAAAAACCCTCGCACCCTCATGGTTTCTTCATAAGATCTGCCCTCCAGTCCAGGCAGCATCCTGATAAATCTCCTCCTGGTAAATCGCACTTAATGAGAATTAACTAAGACCTCTACACTTTTTGGAGTTATTCATGACACAAGGGAAGATAGTTATCATTGTTGGGCATCAATCATCTCAGTCGTGGGACACATCTGCAGGAGATCCTCAGCGTAGCTTCCTCAGCCCAGGCATCTCCAGTTTGTCATCATTGAATCCCTACAGTGTGGAAGGAGGCTATCCAGCCATTGAATCCAAACTGAGCAGATTAGATTCCCTACAGTGTGGAAACAGGCACTTCGACCCAACCAGTCCATTCCGACCCTCCGAAGAGTAACCCACCCGGACACATTTCCCTCTGACTAATGCAACTAACCTAATGGACAATTTAGCATGGCAAATTCCCCCGGCCTGAACATCTTCGGACAGTGGGAGGAAACCGGAGCACCCGGAGGAAACTCATGCAAAAAAGTGGCAAATGTGCAAACTTCACACAGACAGTTGCCCAAGGATGGAATCGAACGTGGGACCCTGGCGCTGTGAATCAGCAGTGTAAGGTACTGAGCCACTGTGCCAGCAGAAGAGTTTTCCGGACAAGTTGTCCCTCTTCAGCTCTTGAAGCACTCTGTGACCATGTACAGCAAGACTTGGACAACATTCAAGATCGTGCTGCTAAAGTCTGGATAACATTTATGTAACAGCACAGCACATTTCCACAGTAAAAGGAGGAGTCCATTCAGCACCTCAATCTGGTTTCACAAGAATGTGGGGAAGCCATTCAACCCATCAAAACTACTGGGCAAGAAGAAGGATCGACCATTCAGTCCCTACTGCCGGTTGCACAGGAAGACAGAGAGTCTGCTCTCTCCCACATGTAACGTACATTGGAACAGAAAGAACCATTTCACACCCGGAGTCACTTACAAAGGAACAGAAAGAGTTTATTCAGCTTGTCAAGCCACTAACACAGGAACAGGAAAATGTCAGAGATACTCCAACATCACAAACAAGTGGAGCAGGGGCTGCACAGGCACACTGCTCCAAATTGATCCACATGGCTTAATTACTCATGGTACATCTGTGTTACTTTAACATGGTTGTCTGGCAGTCGGAATGAAGCCAACATTTTTCGCCATTCTCCAAGTTATCTTCCATCTCCAAGAGGGCAGACCCATGGTCTCCGTGGAGCTCAGAAGCCGTTGGGGAATAACTAACTGTTTCAGAATGAAGGTATTTTGGCTACTGACATGATTGTGCACAAAGTGACATTGAATGCATTAAAGTATTCAGAGTTCATTCAGAGCATGTACCTCTCTGTCAATCGACGTGGGGGCTCTGCAGATGCATGTAACCTGTAGTGAATCAAACATCTAATGAAAAGTACGAAATTTTCACCCTGTTCAGCTGTTTGGGACATAATGAATTTCTGTCCTTACCCATCAAGCTTCAACTTCTTATTCTCTAACAGCGCTACAGATTAAACACATAGTTACTGCACTCTCGCCTAATGATGTCATCATGCCATGTCTTTAGTTTGGTCTAACTACTTTGATCTCTTTCAGTGACAAAGGGATCATTGTTTATAAAGCAGACCAAATCTTTACACAATGCACCAAATACTCTCTCAAAAAAATACGATCAGTGGGAAAGATATTCTAACATTTGTACTTCAATCATTTTGCATGAAGAGCCACATATCATTTACTTCCCCCCGCCCCCCCCCCCCCCCCGCCCCGCCGTATGAATTCTGTCAGTGACGTATGACCAAGGACATCCGGGTCCTTTTCAACAAAAGCACTTACCAACCTCTCTACCATTTAATAAACATAAATGTACATAATGCTATTTGTTGTTCACATCTGAATCATTTTATACCTTGTGAACAGCTATTGCCCAAGCACTGATCCTGCTGCCACCCATTAATCCTTCAGTCCAGAGAAAAACACTACTCTTCTCCTATCTCCATTATCTAATTTTTAATCCATGTGGTATATATTACACTCCGACCTACCCATGGACTCTAACATTCCCTATTCACCTGTATTCAAACATGTCAAGGGTCTTCCAAAAATACAAATACTCCACTCCCATTAGTTCTCAACTGTCGATGTCACAACAGGTAATCTCCGCAAACAGGTTTATCAAAGATCATTTCCCTTTCCTGAGTCTAGGCCGAATGTACCAAATCATATCATTATTCTCCAAGTATCTAGTAGTCACGTTCCTTATAAAACGTACCAATATTTTTTCTCACAGCTTACATCAAGCTGTTTAGTTTTCTGTTTTCCCTCTCCATCCTGCTTTAAATATTTAGGTTTACAATGTTAAAAATCACACAACACCAGGTTATAGTCCAACAGGTTTAATTGGAAGCACACTAGCTTTCGGAGCCACGCTCCTTCATCAGGTGATAGTGGAGAGCTCGATCGTCACACAGAATTTATAGCAAAAATTTACAGTGTGATGTAACTGAAATTATGCATTGAGAAACCGATTGCCTGTTAAGCCTTTCATCTGTTAGAATACAGTGATAATTTCACTTCTTTCATGTGTAAATTACAAAGCCTTTTTTTAAAAGTTGCATTCCCGGGTTAGCTGTTAACAAGGGTGATAGCTAGACAATATGTTGAAAGTGTTGGCCCCCTGTGTTCTCTGTCTATGCTATAACGTTTAGATTGATTCTAATCTAAAAAGAGAGATAACGGCGTTTTACATAAATTCATGCAGTTTTTGAGCTCAGAGTTCTACATGAATGTATGCAGTTTTTGAGCAAAATACAATGTAACCCTGCAAGTACACTTTCACCCCACAAAGAATATGTGTTCACGTGGGTCTTTGTCTGTCTGTGTGTGTGTGTCTGTCTGGGTTGGGGGTTGTGAGTGTGAGAAAGTGTATGTATGTGTGTGTGTATGTGGTGAGTGCAGAGTGTGTTAAATCTGAAAGGGGTTGCGTGTGGGAGTGTGTGTGTCTGTAAGAGTGTGTGTGAGTGTCTGTGTGTACCTGTGTCCGTGTGCATGTGAGAGTGTGTGTGTAGGAGTATCTGTGTGTGTGTAGTGCAATGGTGGTCACCTGTAATGTGACATGAACCCAAGGTCCCGGTTGAGGCCCTCCCTTTGGGTACCGAACTTAGCTATCAGCCTCTGTTCGGCCACTTTTCTCTGCTGCTTGTCGCGAAGTCCACCTTGGAGGATGGTCACCCGAAGGTCCGAGGCTGAATGTCCTGGACCACTGAAGTGTTCCCCAACTGGGAGGGAACCCTCCTGTCTGTTGATTGTTGTGCGGTGCCCATTCATCCATTGCCGGAGCCTTTGCTCTGTTTCCCCAATGTACCATGCCTCAGGGCATCCTTGCCTGCAACATATAAAATAGACAACGTTGGCTGAGTCACATGTGTACCTGCCATTCACAGGGTGGGAGGTGTCCCCACGCGTAATGGTGGTATGTATGTCAACACTCTGACACATGTCTTGCAGTGTCCACCGTGACAGGGCTGTATGGAATTGTCCTGAGAGCCGGGCAGTTTGCTATGAACAATGATCTGTTTGAGGTTTGGTGGTTGTTTAAAGGCAAGTAATGGAAGTGTGGGGAAGGTCTTGGCGAGGTGCTCGTTCTCATTGATAATGTGCTGCAGGTCACGAAGAACATGGCGTAATGTTTTAGCTCCTGGGAAGTATTGAACAACGAAGGGTACCCTGTCAGTTGCAACATGTGTCTGTCTCCTCAGCAGGTTATTCCAGTTCCTTGCTGTGGCACGTCGGAACTGGCGGTCGATGAGTTGGTCATTGTACCCCGTTCTTATGAGGGCATCCCTGAGTACTTCCAGGTGTCCGTCACAGGCTTACAATAGTTGTTTTCCTGTCTGCAGCATCATTTCCAGAATCCAACTAGCTTTGAAGAATAATCAATAATTGTTTCATTAGCTCTGTTCTCATCTCAATCACTCTGGAATGTCGCTCATCAGATGCAGCAACTTGTGAAACTTCAATTCAATGAGATTTTCAACAACATACTCTTCATTCATTCTGATTTCCTGCCGTTTCCCATTTTTACCAATCACTCTGTTCCCTAATATTTCTGCAAGTTAGTTCTGTACCTTCCACTGTGGAGATGGAGCTAATGCATTCCTCTCAACAGTCAGGTGGTTCCTGACCGCTTGTGAATACATTGAGGACTGCACTTCAGAGATGGTGAATATATAACCCACTGCTGCCTGCAGAGTTCTAGAATCAATCCAGTTTAATTCATCGTGAGTGTCAACATAGTCCTATCCCTGGTGTGAGATGACAGGTTATACTCAATGAGAGGATACAGCTCAGTGACCACCTCAATTTTGAGACAAGCTGGTTTTACACTTTACACCTGAATGGGTGTAGCTTGGCAAATGTTCCTGGAAATCCCAGAGAGTATAGTACAGTGCCCTGCTCCTCCCTGTTCACACAGCTTCCCTTCTTTGTCGTCTCAGCTGCATTTGTTTACCATGGACCCAGACACACTGTAAATGCAATATTCAGAATGGGGTCCCCAGACCCTCGGGGCTCCCTGAATGAACCCAGTAGCTGACATCAAAATCCTGAGAACACCATCCACAGAGCCCCCACTGATTTTCTAGATGACAGCAGCAAGTCCATTCCCCACACCCATGGTGCATCCATTCAGTGTTGAAAATGCCTCGGTCTTCTCAGTTTCGCTTTGTGGCTGAGAAAGCTGTTACATCTCCCCACAGTCGCACAGTAACAGTTCCTCACTCCAAAGAAGCAGTTGACAATGGAACATTATGTTTCTCTATATCTCAGCGACTATAAATATTGCTGATGGAGTTGATCACCACACTCAGAGATGAGAGATATAGGGAACATAATTCACGGTAAGCAGGGACATCCTGTAATAAATATGATAGTCAGGAATATGTGAAAAGGGGAAATGTTAGAATAACTTCCCATTCTGTTTTCCTTCCAGTTCATAATCAAAAATCCTTTTGCTTGCTTTTCCTCTCTCTCTCTCTCTTGCTGAACATGATCCAATCAATGCAAACCTCCCGCTCACCCTTCCTACCATCCCGGATATAATAACATTATTTCGCAGTTGCATTCAGTTTTGATAGGTTCACTGATTTCGAAACGTTATTTGTGTTTCTTCCGACAGACTGCCATACCTGCTGAGATTCTTCAACATTTTTTTCATATGGTGGAGAATTTTATTTCAGAGCGCCAGCATCCACATTTCCTTGGTTATTTCACCTTTAATGTTGTTGTTTCCCGGGATGCCAGCATCACTGGCAAGGGCAGCATTTGTTGTCCATCCTAACTGCCCTTGACCACGTGGCCATTTGTTAAGGCAGTGTGGAGGCAACCATATTGTTGTGGATCTGAGGTGACATTTAGTTCAGACAGGGCAAAAATGTTAGGTATCTTTACCAAAGGTTATCAATAAAATAAGAAAAGAAATCCTGATGGTTCATGGGTGTCATAAGTGAAATTAGGTTTAATTCCAATTTTTATCATAGGAATTTAAATTTAGCTATCGAATGTGGTAGGATTTCAGGCAATACGTTTAGAGTCATAACCTGTGCCTCTGAATTACACAGTCTGAGACATTATTACTCTGTTTAAGAGTCCCTGTTGTGAAGTAACTGTAGAGACAAGAACAAGTTTGTGGTCAAACTATTTGTAACTGGAAGAGAGGTCAGAAGAGAACTGGAGCCATAAAATCTGTCGTTAACGAAGGGGTCGATGATGGCGAAGTCAGCAACAGAACTCAGTCAGAGCTGGAGATTGGAGATATTATGAAGGTGGGTATCGACAGGATTGATCACAGAGAGAATATGGAGGCATAAAACAGGTCACGGTAAAAAGGAGACTCGAGGTTCCGGAAAGTCTTATTCCTTCTTAGATGTTTATGAGTAAGTAGTTTGGAAATGCATGCGAAGGAAGTGACGTTTGTGACTGAAAGTTTATGTTTTTGTTAAATATAATCAACCAGAATAGCAATAACATTCAGCATCATTTATAGAATTGACAGACATAGACTTACAAGGAACACCAATAATAGCGAGGGTGGGATAGTACCCAGCTTGAATAATCATCAGTACGGCTTCTATTCGCAACTGTAACCATGGCCAATGCTGAGAAAGCAAGTAAAGACCCCAGGATAAACTCCTGCCCATTGTTGTAACATTCCAGTCTAATGTTCTCAGATTCTGATCCATTGTTGGAACATTCTAATGTTCTCAGATTCGGATTTCTTTCTCTTTCTCTGCAGCTACTGATCCCAGTCGTGTTGAGGTTGACACTGCCCTGAATACTATGGCATAACAAGGTGAAGTAAGTCCCTAATTATGGAAGAGGGAAATCCTCCAGTGACCCAGTTAAGTCCAGGAAGACTGATATTAATCACAGTCACTGAACATTTAGGCATTTTTGAGAGACATGTACAGAGTCATAGACGATGTAGGTACAGTCCGTTCCTTGTGTTCTTGCAGCCGCGGCCTGGTCCTGTGGAGTGATGGTCAAACTCTCACAGAACCAGGATTCTTAGTTTTACCTTTTGCCAGTTATTGCTGGAGTCTCAGCAGGGTTGGAAGGCAGTAAATCCCTCCCGGGTGCTACACACTGTCTCTGTGATTTTTCTTGGAACTGTCTTTTGATGTTCTTTCCTCCTGGATTGGAGAACTGCATGTCAGACAATCTGTTTCCTGCATTTGTTTTTTGACATTAATGTGCTTATTGGATGATACCGTATTGGAGCAGTTACTGTATAGTAGTTAAATAAACTGTTATTCTGCTAGGTTTTCCAACAGAATTATGCTATTGCACAAACACAGCACCTCACATTTACCTGCGGATTGGGCCGAGCTGGAGGAGTGATAATCATGTCAGGATTTATATCGGATACTCAATCCACTTCACAGATCCAGCCCGGACACGTATATGCCCAGATGAGATACCTGCTCAGCATGAAGCACTGCGTAGACCAGGCTAGTCTACTGCTCAGCAATCCGTCCAGGATCGAACACTGTTTAGAGCTCACCAGTTCACTACTTATGCGTCCAACAGTGCACTGATCCATAAACTTGGACTAGATAATCTGTTCAGCATAGGGCGCTGTACAGAACACACAAAGGCATTGTTCTATACACCCGGACTGGATATCTGTGCAGCATGGGGAGCTGTACAGTGAATAGCAGTGAACTTATCCATTAATCTGGAAGTTACCTTCCCAGCATACACAGCCGTGTACACAAATTGCTGCATTGCTGAATAACACTGTGTTAGATCCCTGCCCAGCGTGGGGAACTTGCAGCTCATGCTGGAAGTGGCAGGATGTGCAGCTCCCCTCCATTTACAGCTCCGTATGTCCATTGTGGCATGACAAAGAGTGCTGTGGAAGTGACACTCACTGCCAAAGAGAGATGGCGGGGGAATCAGTTTAAATACCAACAAATGGGAGGAACTTGGTTAAAAGAGAGGGGGAGATTGAGAGAGAATTTCAGAGAAGGATCTGATGGTAGGTTTACAAATTGTGAAAGGAAAACATTTCGATAGCAGCTTGCAATATAGGCCACTGTTTACAGGAATGATGGGTGAGCAGGATTTTGATGTAAATAAGGATGATGGAGTGTTTTGGATAAGCATTTGTCCTGCAGCGTTGTAACTGGGAGTGGGATCAGCAGAGTCTTCGACTCATTTGGTTGAATCGAACAATAATTTGTCTCAGCGCCATTTTCATTGAATGTGACAGAAGGAATGTCTGCACGAGGCCGAGCTCGTTTCCTGGTGTTATCTTATCGAACTCACTTCATTAACTATCCACCCCACTCCATGGTGTCCCTCTCATTCAATGCCAGCTCGATTCTCCCAAGCAACATGGCTGGAGGTACACACCATTTCCCGGATGCCCCTGGATATTCAGTGATCCCTGGTACTGCTGCCATCATTAAAAGGCCAATGGGCACACGGTTGAGCTTTCTCAGTTTGGAGCTGCCCTGCATAGTTTACCGAGCAAGGCAGATAAGGGAAATTACACCACAGCTTGTCGACAGGGACACGGAGATCCTGGTGAATGGTCTAGTACAGAAGGAGACAATTCTCTTCCCAGAGGGAGCCGCACCACCAGACCCACCGAGCATGGTCTGAGCACACCACCCAGCTAAGGACAGTATCTGCGATCCGAAGAAAAGTCCAGCATTACTGGAAAAGCACCTCCCCCGCTCTGTCAGGATAAGGGTCACCATATTCTATCTACTCTCTCACACTCAAAGTATATCTTTTAGCGCCTTCCCCAGAATAAGGCTCCATCAGTCTCACCACTCACTCAGGATGAAAGTGCATCATGAGGCCATTGAGCCTCTCAAATATGCTCCGCTATTCAGACAAAGGGAGCACTTAAACACTTGAAGACTCACTCTCTTCTTGAAGACAGGCGCCGCATTGGAGTTTCTCCAGTTTCACTGGAACACGCGTGTAATCCCGAGAGTTATGGAATATTTCACACAGTGCCACCAGTCACTCTGCAACAACTTCTATTAAAACAAGCTATGAATTACTGATGAGCTGTTTACCCTTGGTCTTTTCTGTTTGAGAAAAGCCTTGTTCATTTTGTTAGAGACAGTGCAAAACTTTCATCTGACTACAATTTTGTTTATAATATTGAAACTCTTTGTGCCTTCCCCTGTGAGGAACGATGTAACATACTAATTTAAACTCTCTGCCTGTACCCTGATACCAGTTCCCCAGTCACATCCTCCGGGTGTCCCACGTATTCTTTCCTGTTTTTCTTCCAAGGGTCACACGCTCATCATGAACGTTTTTTATTCGATATGGGAAAACTCTTGTGGTTAGATTTTTTTTCATATTTCTTGCCAGTTTTGGAATATTTACATTGTATTTTGTGTTATAAAATCTGCTTCTGGTTCCAAAAGTAAACTTCTCAAATGTGGCCGATGCGAGAACTCACCAATCTGAATTCTTTAGTTTGAGATTGGTGAGTATCCTTCACAGCCTTTGTGCATCATGGGTGGTTCATCTCAACATCTTCATATCATCTTAGCTGAGCGTTATTATACAGTACCTGCTTAAATGATCCCCCACCCCCACACATCTGCTGACCTTCACCTGTGTCTATTTTCACACTCCGTATTTGACCAGATATATTACATAAATCTGCATTTGAAATGCCTGGCTCTTTTCAGACATTCAGGGGGAACCTACGTATGTGGCTGAACACATGGAGAGTGACTCCATTCTCTCAGTTTTTCTGGCTCTCTGATTTCTGTTCAATTATGTCACATTCCAGTGGGAAACTTCCTACATGAAATCCTTTTCTCTCAAACGAGAAATCTCCTCACTCTGATGGACTGAGCCTTCAGCTATGATTGTCCCGTCTCCTTCATTTCTGCCCTCACTCCATCCCCTCCTTTCCAGAACAATGATCGACCTC
Organism: Chiloscyllium plagiosum; assembly: GCF_037043375.1. Taxonomy (NCBI): domain Eukaryota; kingdom Metazoa; phylum Chordata; class Chondrichthyes; order Orectolobiformes; family Hemiscylliidae; genus Chiloscyllium; species Chiloscyllium plagiosum. Next base: position 16,192,226 of record NW_028270189.1, read on the forward strand.
CCCTTGTCCTCACTTCCTACTGCACTAAAATCTGCATTCACAGAATCATCTTCCGCCACTTCCACCACCTCCAGCAGCACAGCACCATCAAACACGTCTTCCCCTCCCTTCCACTGTCAGTATTTAACAGGGACCATTCCTTCTGTGGCACCCTCCAGCACCTCGAACACTTTCCCACACCCCCATGGCACCTTTCAATGTAAATGCAGAAGCTGCAACATTTGTCCATTCGCCTCTTCCCTCCTCACTGTCCAAGGCCCTAAACACACCTTCCAGGTAAAGCAGCATTTCACTTGTACTCTTTCAATCCAGTCTCCTGTCATTGCTGCTCACAATGCAGTCCCTTTTACATTAGTGAGCCAAACAGAAACTGCTTTGAGGAACATCTCCACTTTGTCTGTAGGAATGACCCTTTCCTTCTGAATGCTCCCCATTTCAATAACCTACATTGCTCTCAGGATAATGAGAATTCTTTGAGGAGGTAACGACGGGTTGGACCAGAGAGAGTTATCTATCTGAACTTCCAGAAGGCCTCTGATATGGTACCGCACAGGAGGCTGCAGAGTAAGATAAGGACCCATGGTGTCAGAGGCCAGGTACTAGCATGGATAAAATGTTGGCTGCCTGGCAGGACGCATAGTGAGGATAAACCTGTCCCTCTCAGGATTAGCACTGTTCCACAAGAGTCAATGTTGTGACCACAACATTTTATTTTATAGTTTAATGATCTGAGTGGTGGGACAGAAGGCATTCTGACTACGTTTGCAGATGATGCAAAGATAGGTGGAGGGGCATGTAGTATTGAGGAGGCAGGGAGCCTGCAGAAAGAGTTCGACAGTTTAGGAGAGTGGGAAAAGGAGTAGCAGATGGAATACAATGTTGGACAGTGTGAGGTCATGCACTTTGATATGAAGAATACAGGCATGGACTATTTACTAAATGGAAAGAATTTCAGAAATCTGAGTAACAAAGTGACTTGGGATTCCAAGCGCGGGATTCGCCTTAGATAAAGTTGCAGGTTGAGTTAGTAGTTAAAAAGGCAGATACAATGTTGTCATTCGTCTCAAGAGGAGTAGGATATAATGGTGGGGATTCTGAGGCTTTTTAAGGCTCTGGTCAGACCAAATTTCCAGTATTTTGTGCCTCATACCTCAGGAAGGATGTATTAGCCTTGGCGTGTGTCAAGAGAAAGTTAATCAGAAATGAAAAGCTTAACACATGAGGAACATTGGAGAACTCTGGGTTTATACTCGATGGAGATTAGAAGGATGGGGGGGGATCCAATTGAAACTTACAGAATACTGAATGACCTGGATACAGACAAAATTGGGAGGACGTTTGCACTGGCAGGAGGACACAGGCTTAGACAAAAGGGAAAACCCATTAGAACGGAGATAAGATGAAACGTCTTCAGCCAGAGAGTGTTTGGAAGCTGAAGAGAAGGATGAGTAGAGTAGTCATCTCAGGTTTGCTACCAGTGCCACGAGCTAGTTAGATGAGGAACAGTCAGCGAATGCAGCTTTACACGTGGCTGCGAGGCTGGTGCAGGAGGGAGGGCTTCAGATACCTAGACCATTGGGATACCTTCTGGGTAAGGTGGAACCTGTACATGAAGGACGCGTTGCACCTGAACTGGAGGGGCACAAATGGCCGGTTTGGGAGGTTTGCTCGTGTGATTCGGGCGAGTTTAAACTAGTTTGGCAGGGCGGTAGGAATCAGACCACATGTCTGAGAGGTTGTTAGTTGCAGACGGGACAGTGACAGGATATATTGAATCTATCAGGAAGGTTTCTCACGCGATGAAACAAAGGGATTAGTTAAAGTGCGTCTGCTTTAATGCAAGGAATGTCCGAAATAAAAGTGATGAACTTAGAGCACGGATCAGTACTTGGGGCTACGATGTCGTGGCCATAACAAGACGTAGGTTTCACAGGGGCAGGGATGTTTGCTTTATGTTCCAGGGTTTAGAACGTTTAAACATGTTTCGGGGCAGCACGGTGGCACAATGGCTAGCACTGCTGCCTCACAGCGCCAGAGACCCAGGTTCAATTCTCCACGTCAGGGAACTGATTGTGCGGAGTTTGCAAATTATCCCCTTGGGTTTGCTCTGGTTTCCTCCCATAATCCAACGATGTGCAGATTAGGTGAATTGACCATGCTAAATTGCCCGTAGTGTTAGATGAAGGGGTAAATGTAGGGGAATGGTTTTGGGTGAGTTGCTCTATGGAGGGTTGGTGTGAACCTGTTGGGCCGAAGGGCCAGTTTGCACACTGTAAGTAATCTAATCTAATCTAAAAAAGAACAGGTTGGGGGGAAAATGAGGAGGGGGTGTAGAATTGCTCATCAGTGAGTGCGTGACAGCTACAGAAATGAAGGTTGTTGAGGATGGTTTGTCTACTGAGTCAGTATGGGTGGAAATTAGGAACAGCAAGGGAACAGTCACCGCATTTGGGGATTTTCTACAGTCCACCTAATAGCAGTAGAGAGATTGAAGATCTCATAGGCGGGCAGATTCTGGAAAAAAGCAAAAGGAGCAGGATTATAGTTATGAGTGATTTCAACTTTTCCAATATCGACTGGAACCTCTTAAGTGCAGATGGTGCGGATGAAGCCGTTTTTGTCAGGTGTGTTCAAGATGGTTTCCTTACTCAGTATGTAGACAGACCGACGAGAGAAGACGCTATTTTGGATTTCGTGCTCGGCAATGAGGCAGGACAGGTGTCAGAACTCACCGTGGGAGAGCACTTTGGTGAAAGTGATCACAACTGCTTCACATGTAGCATAGTCTGCGAGAGTGAAAGGAGCAGTTTCCGAGGGAAGATATTTAATTGTGGAAAAGGAAATTATGATGCTATCAGACAGGAGTTTGGAAGTACAGACTGGGAGCAATTGTTCCATAGAAAGGGCACAGCAGACATGTGGACACTGTTTGAGGAGCAGTTGTTGCGAGTGATACACTAATTTGTTCCTCTGAGACAGGTAAGAAGGGGTAAGATTAAGGAACCTTGGATGACGAGAACAGAGCAACGTCTCGTAAAAAAAGAATCAGTTAGCTTACGTAAGCTGGGGGAAACAAGGATCTGGCACAGCTTTAGAGGATTACAGGCTTGCTATAAAGGACCTCAGAAATGGACAGAAGCGAGCCATGATAGGGCACGAAAAAGGCTTGGCAGAAAGGTTTAGGGAGAAGCCACAAGCATTTTTCTCATGCGTGAGGAATAAGAGAATAATCAGGGAGAAGGTAGGGCCGATCAGGGACAACGTAGGGAACTTATGCGTGGAGTCTGTGCAGATAGGGGAAGCCCGAAGTGAGTTTTATTGATTCGATTTTCAGCAAGGAAAGGGAATTTGCTGTAAATGAAAACGTAGAGGGGCTGGGACAGATCAGTTTTGATCAGATTAAGATTGATGAAGTTGATGTGCTAGCAATTTGGGAAAACATTAAGATGGATACGTCCCCAGGGCCAGACCAGATTTATCCTAGACTGCTCCAGTAAGCAGAAAAGGAGGTTCCTAAGCCTCTGTCGAGGATATTTGCCTCCTCACTCTCCACAGGAGTCGTATCAGAAGATTGGAAGGAGGCAATGTTGTTCTTTTTATCAAGAAGAGTAATAGGGAAATCCCTGGCAATTAGAGATCAGTCAGTCTTACGTCTGTGGTCAGCAATGTTTGGACAGAAATCTGAGGGATAGGATTTATGACTATTTTGTAAAGTATTATGTGATTAAAGGCAGTCAGCATGGCTTTGTGAGGGGCAGGACATGCCTCACAAATCTTATTGATTTCTTTGAGGAGGTGACAAGACAGGTCGACGACGATCGAGCAGTGGATGTGGTGCATGTGGACTTCAGTAAGGCATTTGATAGGGTTCCCCATGGAAGGTTCATTCATAAAGTCAGGAAGTATTGGATTTGGGAGATTTGGCTATCTGGATTCAGAATTGGCTAGCTGGCAGAAGGCAGACAGTGGTTGTAGTTGGAAAGTATTCTGCTTGGAGGACAGTGTTGAGTGGGATCCCACAGGGCTGTGTTCTTGGACCTCTGCTCCTTGTAATTTTTATAAATGTCTTGGATGAGGACATTGTGGAGAGAATTAGTAAATTTGCTGATTACACAAATGTTGGAAGTGTCGTCAATAGCATAGAGGGCTGCAGCGCGACATAGACAGGATGCAAAGCGGGGCTGATAAAGGGCAGATGGTGTTCAACCTGGATAAATGCGAAGTGATGCATTTTGGAAGGTCAAATTCGAATCCTGAATATAGCATTAAATACAGGATTCTTGGCAATGTGGAGGAACCGAGGGAGCTGGGTGCGCAAGTGCATAGATCCATCAAAGTTGCCTCCCAAATGTCAAGAAAGCATATAGTGTTTAGGCTTTCATTAACAGGGGGATCGAGTTTTAGAGCCGTGAAGTTTTGCTGCAGTCCTACAACTCTGAGATCACACTTGGAATATTATGTCCAGTTGTGGTCGCCCTACTACAGAAAAGATACAGAGGCTTTGGAGAAGGTGCAAAGAAGGTTTACCAGGATGCTGCCTGGACGAGAGGGCTTGCTTTATGAAGAAAGTTTGAACAAGCTTGGAGCTTTCTCTCTGGAGACAAGGAGGAGAGAGGAGAGCTGATCGAGGTGTACAAAATAATGAGAGGAATAGATAGAGTCAATACCCAGAGAATTTTCCCCAGGTCAGAATTGACTAGTACGAGAAGTCATAGTTTGGATATATTAGGAAGAAGGAATAAGGGAGACATCAGAGGTTGGTTCTTTATGCAGAAAGTTGTGAATGGTGGTGGAAGCAGAGTCATTGGGACATTTAAGAGACTGCTTTACATGCACATGGATAGCAGTGGGTTGAGGGGTGCGTAGGTTAAGTTACTTTATTTTACATTAAGATTAAGTCTCAGGACAACATCGTGGGCCAAAGGGCCTGTTCTGTGCTGAACTTTTCTATGCTCTATGTTTTGTTTTGTATACTTAAAACAGACACAGATAAGTTCTTGACTGACAAGGGGATCAAAGATTACTGAGAGGAAGCAGGGAAATGGGGTTGAAAATCTATCAGTCGTGATCGAATGGCGGAGCAGACTTAATGGTCCGAATGGCTTCATATCTGTTCGTATTGTCTTGTGACCTTATAATATATCGGTCTTGGATGGCACGATAGCTCAGTGGTTTGCACTGCTGCCTCACAGCATCAGGGAACTGGGTTCAATTTCCTCCGGGTGCACCAGTTTCCTGCCACAGTTCAACGTTGTGCTGGTTAGGTGAACTGGCCATACTGAATTTCCGATTGTGTTCAGTGATGTTGAGGTTGGGTGCAATAGTCAAAGGTCTATGAATAGAATTAGGGTAGAGAATGGGTTTGGTTCACATGCTCTTTGGAGGGTCAGTATTGACCTGTTGGGCTGAAGGGCCTGTTTCCGCACTGTAGGGAATCTAAGAAAATGCAGGCTGCTGCAATGTTCCAATGAAGCACAACCCAAGCTCGAGTAACACCTCACTTTTCACTTTGGTATATTACAGTCTGTAGGAGTTAATATTCAATTCCATAAATTCACAGCCTGAACCCATTATGGCTGTTCTCCATTTTCCGTACACTCTCCCGCCTGGGCTGCCTAAGATTGTGTCTTTTTTATGTTGCATTCAACAGAGAAAATCAATTTCTAATATTTACACATTAATTTATACCCATTATATATCTGTGTCTCTTTCACCACAATTTAAAGCCCATTTGCCTTTCCCACTGGGCCTCCAAACACACTTTCCCACGTCTGGCAAGATACTAAAACACTCACTTTCCAATCCTTTACACTTCTGAAGAAGATTTACACTGGATTTAAACATTAATATTGTTTCTCTGTCTCTGCGGATGTTTCCAGACCCACTGAGTTCATTTAAAAATGAAAAGTTACAGAACACGTTTTCAATATAGCAAAGATCATTGGATACAGGAAATCTGAAACAAAAACAAAATTATAGGACTTACTGGATGCTTTGAGGAACAGTCACAGAACCCGAAATATTAACTCTTCTTTCACTCCACATATGTTGTCAGACTTGTCAGTGTCTTCAGCAATTTCTGTTTTTGAACAAGTTTCAAACATGTGTGTCAAAGCTGCTCACACGCCCTGTCCAACATGGAGCGCCATACACCGGGAAGTGAATGATAATGCAAGGTATACAAATTCATTAGTTCTGAAACTACATAAGGCTGTCATCACCGACACGACAGAACTTTTTATCATGCTCATGGAGAGAAACAGAGGGAAGCACATTCGCTTTAAACAGAAGATGGCATTACTGGAGGGGAAAAGATTCAGATGAAAAGGTTAAATGTTTTTGAAGAATGATACAAATTGGAGGCATGGCATCATGAAAATACTCTAACAGGATGAGAATTCTTATAAAAAGGAAGCGTTCCCACATCAGAAATCAAGAAATGGCACTGTGTGCAGGGGAGAAGGATGACCGGGTCCCCGTGCGAATTGAGGACAGTCAGCAGAATTGTATTGCAGATATTGCAGCTCAAACTGGGCATTCATGAGATGCTGCACATCATAGCAGCTGTAGTAGCAGCAGCAGAAGCAGAATTATATTCAACTACCATATAATCTTTCAGTCTACCATTACCATGAAGCTGATCTCGGTTCAGTGATGAGTGTGGGTGAACATGCCACGGTCAGAACCATGTGTATCTAAACCTGATGACAACCCATTCAAGCTACCGCGATTACTGCTTACATTAACAAACAGCAGAACTAACATCTGATAGAGAGTGCGCAAAGACCACAAGACTGTGACCACTTATTTTAAAACCAGCTATGAATTACTGCTGACCTGTCTACTCTTACTCTTATATGTTAGAAAAATCCTTGTTCCTTTTGTTAGAGACTGTTCAAGAACTTCCCTCCTTTTACCATTTTGTTTGCATCATGAAATACTTACTGTGCCTTCCCCTGTGAGGAAAGATGTAAAACTTGGGTGTAAATTATCTGTCTGCTCCCTGTAGCCAATTCTTCAGTCACATTCTCCAATTATCCTCAGTATCCTTTCCTGACTTAATTTCTACCTAAGTTCACACACTCATCTTGAACTTCGTTTTATATGTTCGGAAAAGCTCGTGCTGCTTGTTTTTTTTTTGTATTTCTTGCCAAATGACTACATCATGTCTATTCCTCCCTGTTCCTCGCTTTCTAGACTCGTACAGTCATATAGTGCACAAACAGACCCTTTGGTCCAGCTTGTCCATGCTGAGCAGGTTTTCCAAACTAAACTAGTCCCATCTGATTGCATTTTGTCCATATGCCTCTAAACTTTTCCCATCCATATGTTTGTCCTAATGAGTTTTAAATGTTGTAGCTGTACTTGCATCTCCCACTCTTCCTCTGACAGCTCATTCCATATACACACATCACCCTCTGTGTGAAAACATTGACCCTTCGTCCATTTCAAATCTTCCCTCTTTCACGTTAAACCTGTAGGTAAAAACAATGACTGCAGATGCTGGAAACCAGATTCTGGATTAGTGGTGCTGGAAGAGCACAGCAGTTCAGGCAGCATCAGAGGAGCAGTAAATTTGACGTTTCGGGCAAAATCCCTTCCCCACCTCTGTTATTTCTGTTTGATGATGCCACATTCCTGTGAGCTGCGTCTAACGTGACCTCATTTTCCTTCAAACCAGAAATTCCCTAACTCTGGTGGCCAGGGCCTTCAGCTCTCACTGTCACATCTCCCATGGTGTTGCCCTCAATCCGTCCCCTCCATCCAAGACCAATAATAGATTCCTCCTTGTCCACACTTCCTCCTGCACTAGAATCCACATTCACATAATGATCTTACGCCACTTCCACCATCCCAGCAGGACAGCACCATCAAGCACATCTTCCCCTCCCGCCCACTGTACGTATTTCGCAGGGACCGTTCCCTGTGTCACGCTCCATCACACCGAATACTTCCCCACTCCCCATGGCACCTTCCCATGCAATTGCAGAAGCTGCAACACTTGTCCATTCACCACTTCCCTCCTCACTGTCCAAGGAACCAAACATACCTTCCAGGTGAAGCAGAATTTCACTTGTAAACTTTCAATCTGGTCTCCTATCATCACTGCTCACAATGCAGTCTCTCTATATTGGCAAGACCAAACAGAGATTGGGTTGTGGAAAACTCCCACTCTGTCTGTAGAAATAACCCTGACCTACTCATTGCTTCCCGTTTCAACAACTTACCTTGCTCTCATGCCAGCATTTCGGTCCTGGGCTGCTGCAATGTTCCAAGGAAGCACAACCAAGCTCGAGTAACAACTCACTTTACACTTTCGTACGTTACAGCCTGTAGGAGTTAATAAGCAACTTCACAACTTCACAGTCTGACCCCATTATAACTGTTCTCTAGTTTCCATATAATCTCCCTCCTGGACTCCCTATGACCTTGTGTGGTTGTATCTTCTTTACCTTTCATTCAAGACAGCGACACCCTTTTCCCCATTCACATCTTAATTTAAACCTATTTCACATGATCTTCTCGTTCATCACTACTAAAAGCATGTTTATCTTTTGCCACACCCTCTATTATCCGTCAACCCACTCCTCACATCTGTCAAGTGATTATAAAACACATTTTCCAATCCTTTTCAATTCTGAAAAAGTGTCATACTGGACTTGAAACGCTAACTCTGTTTTTCTGACTCTGCAGATGATGCCAGTTGAGTTTCTCTAGAAATGAATAGGCTCAGAACAAATTTTCAATTAAATAAATAACTATGGCTACTGGAAATGAAAATGCAAAATTGCTGGAGGAAATGGGAGCTTTGTAGAAGGGTCACTGGCCCACTGGCTCTTTCCTTTTGGACCAGCCTTTCATGTGGGACCTTGTCAAAGACCTTAATAAACTCCATGTAAACCACATCATCTGCACTGCCCTCATAACTATCAGAGGACCGTCCTCTACCAAATCCATACAGACAATCCCTAATGTATTCCTGTCATTTCGAATATTGATTAATCGTGTCCGTCTGAATTGTTCCCAATTATTTCCTTCCCAATGCTGTCAGACTATCCGCTCTGTAATTACCTGGCCTATCCCTGCTGCTCTTAAACAAAGGAACTACATCCGCTATCGTCCAGTCATTTGGCACTTCACCTGTGGCCAGAAAAGTATTAAATATATCCACCAGGGCCACAACAATCTGCTCCTTTACCTCTCATTACAGCCTGCGACATACTTTATTGTTACAGGGGAATTTCTCCACCTTTTTGCCTGTGAATACATTTAACGCCTCCTTCTCATTGATCTTAACATGTTCCAGAACCTCACCATCCCAACTGAAATCCCAGGCTACAATGTCTTTCTCCTGTGTGAATACAGATGGGAAGTATTCATTGAAGACCTCACCTACTTCCTTTGGCTCCATTCACTGATTGTCCCTTTGGTTTCTAACAGGCCACACTGCTTAGTTGGGGATCCTCTTACGCTAACTGTACTTATTAAATATCTTGTGCATTATCCTTAACATTATCTGCTAAGGATATTTTGTGACCATTGTTTGCCTGTTCATATTTAAGGAACATCACCCCCCCCCCCCCCCGGCTTTCTATCTAATGCCTTTGCTATCCATTATTGTTAGCGTCGTCCATTTTGCCTGAGTTTTCACAAGGTTGCGAATCAATGAATATTTATGTGCCACATTTTGTTCACCCTGGAACCACATCTCTCTGGAATCGAAATCTCTTTCATCTGTGTCACAAATCCAGCTACCCTATTGAAGAGACTTCGTCTACGCGGAAGAAAAGAACTATGTACTCTTTCCCACAATTTCCTATCAGGAACCAATTTGCTAATGTAGAGTTTGATTTATACCTTATCCCATCATGTTCCTTTCTGCTTGTCTTCAGCCACATCCCCATGCTGTTCCGATGTGTCACCTTTTTCTATTTGGATTTGGAAAACACTTTGCTGTAGGTATGTCGTGCAGACCACGTGAGGATGGGCAGATGTCCTTCTCGAAAGGACAAGTGTTTGGGTTTTTTGTACATCAGCAATGGTTTCATACATATTTATGAATTGGTAATTATAATATTTGAATTTATTAATTTCAATTTCCGCCATTTCAGACGGTGGGATTCAAAACTGTCTCCCCTGAACATTAGCTGAGGTTTTAGATACATGCTCTAGCAATAATATCACTAGGCCATCACTTCGCCTGTTCACACTCCTGACCAGTTATAGCAGTGCATCATGAAACAAAACCCATTCTTTTGTCACAATTGTTTGATTCTGACACCTTCCTGCACTCTGGTGATATCACTCAGTATCTCTCCATGTGGTATCCCTCACTGTGTGGGTCTAATTGCTGCCTCTGTCAGTGCCTCTCACTCTTGCAGCTACCCCAGATCCTGAGCTTACAGAATTCTCCACTCTAGAGAGATGCAACAGCACAGGCCAGGGGTGGAGACTAAGATTTTCCAGATCTCTGTGGGACTCAGTTCCATTCTACAAGTGTAACCTTCACTACATCAGTGTAATTTTCCATTCTGTCTAGTTGTCTGTCTCCTGTTGGTACTCAGGGAGATCCTGACTCAATAGACTTCCCAAGTGCGGGGTGTCTTGTCCATCACCACATTGAAGATGGTTGGTCAGCCACAGAGACAAAGGGCAGGGAGACCTGGAGCCTTCAATAAATCCTGCAGTGAGGTAAGATCACTTAGAGTGCACACAGCAGACATCAATGAGAGAGCTCTGAACATCAACTAACACGGCATGACACAGATACAGTGCTGGAGAAGGAGCACAGCACAGACACAAATCTAGCTCAATCACCACGTCTACTTTAACTTACGTTACACTGAGACAGCATAGAGAGTTTACAGTTATCAATCCAGGCCTGTGCTCTCTTAGTGAGCATCAGTACAACAGAGGGGAAAGCAGGATTCCCACGAGAGGGTGGGAGTGCTGCTTGGGATCTTTCTGTTCTGTGTTCTCTCTCCAACACTGTACCTATGGTATGTCTTTTGGATCAGTGTCTACAATCATTTTTAACTCCTATAACAGTTCCTATCTCTGTAACCTCCTTCTTTCCATATAGGCCCTCCGCACATTTGAAATGTACCGCATTCCAGACTACCATCCCTATGGCTATAGCTTGCTTCAGTGTCGACAACATGCCTCATCTCAGTATTCTCCTCGTCTTTAGCTGGGTACAGGATCATACAGCAGAAAACAGAACCTTCGGTCCAATGCTGACCATTTTTCCAAAACTGAACGAGTCGCATTTGCCTCTGTTTGGCCCCTATCCCTTCAAACATTTCCCTCTTTCCGTCAATGCGCCATTCTTGGTGGATAATGTTGCCCCTCAGCTCCCTCTTTAAATCTTTGCTCTCTCACCTCACGTTTCTACCCTCTAGTTTTGGACTCACTTACCATTGGCTATTCACCATTCTTACTTGGTTTTAAAAACATTTATAAGGTCACTCCTTATAAGCTTCCTCTGTCCAAGGGAAATATTGAAGACAACATTACAAATATCTTCAACTCATGTATCAAAATGCTGGCCAATGACGACAAGTGTGCCAATTGCCGCTTTCACCACCTTGTCCACCTATGATGCCACTTCCAAAGAACAATGTAACTGCACCCCTTGGTCTCTCTGTTCGACAACACGACCTCGGGCTTTCCCATTAACTGTGTTAGTCCAAACCTGAATTCATATCCATCTTTCATGCCTTGGCCCACTGGCCCAGTTGGTCGACATCCCCTTTGATAACCGTATTCACTGCCCACTACCATATTAATTTGATCATCCACAAAATTACTAACAATGACTCCGATATTCTCAACCAAATCGTTTGTCGATGATGCACATCAGTTGACCCAGCATCGATCCTTGTCGCACTCCGCTGGTCACAGGCCTCCAGTCTGAACAACAATCCTCTCCCACCACCCTCTGTCTCCTACTGTCAAGCCAATTTTGTATCCAGTTGGATCGCTCCCCCAATCACATGTGATCTAATCTTACGTACCAGTATATCATGCTAAATCCCGTCAAAGGTCCTGCTGACCATAGTATAGACAATGTACGGTCACCACTTCAGCAAAAACAATCAAGTTAGTGAGACTTGACTTTGTACGCACAAAGCCCTGCTGACTATCTGTCATCAATCATTGCCTTTCCAAATGCATGTAACTCCTGTCTGGCACAATCACTTCCACAACTTACCCACCACTGACATTGGGGTAATTTGTCTTTAGTTCCCTGGCTTTCCATCGCAGTCTTTCTTAAATAATGGAACAAAATCATATTGTTGTCAGAGCTGTACAGCATGTAAACTGACCCTTCAGTTGACACCAACCATAATCTCAAACTAAACTCATCCCACTGCCCACTACTCTGATGAAGGCTCCTTCATCACCTGATGAAGGAGCGTCGCTCCGAAAGCTAGTGTGCTTCCAATTAAACCTGTTGGATAATAACCTGGTGTTGTGTGATTTTTAACTTTAAACTCATCCCAGTTGCCTGTTGCTGGCCCATATCCCTGCAAACCCTTTGCTATCCATGGACTTAACTAAATGTCTTTTAAACATTGTAATTGTACCGAACTCTACCTCAGGAAGTTCAATACATACCCAAACCATCCTCTGTGTAACAAGTTGCCCCTTACGTCCTTTTTTTAAACATCTCTCTCTTCTAAACTTAAAAATGTGGCCCGTCCACTTGAGCCTCCATCATCCTAAGGAAAAGGCAACTACCATTAACTCTATCTATATCCCAACTTTTTTTTTAAACTTCTGTAAGCTCACCTCTCAACCTCCAGGCTCCTTTTAAAAAAAACTTTTTCAGAACTCAAGCATTTAAAAAATGGCAAGGTCTTGGTAAGTTACTTCTGAACACCCTTCAGATTAAGAATATCCTCTCTATAACTGGGTGACGAGAACTGGGCAGAGTATTGCAGAAGAGGCCTCACCAATGTCTGTACAATATTATAATCACGTCCCAATTCCACCACTCAATGGACTGAGCAATAGTCAGACATGCCAAACACTGTCTTATCAATCCTGTGATGCAAGTTCCAAGAATTATGTACCTGAACCCGAAGGTCCCTCTGCTCTAAAACACTAACTGAGGCCGGAACATTAACTGTATAAGCTCTACCCTTGTTTGTTTTACCAAATGCATTATCTCGCATTTATTCAGATTGAATTACATCTGCAGTTTTTCAGCCCATTCACCCATTTCATCAAGATCCCTTTGTAACATTAGAAAACCTCCTTCACTGTCCACGATGCCACCCTCCAGTATTCCAGCCCATCACACATGGCTGTCAATGGTCCAAATACCCTTGCTAGTCGCTCCTCAATTTCTTCCCTAGCATCCCACAATGTCCTGTGATACACTTAATCGGGTCCTGGGGCGTTCCATACCTTCGTGTTTTAAAACCACAAGGACCACCTCTTCTATAACATGCACTCTTTGCAAGTCATAGCGATGTACAGCATGGAAACAGACCCTTTGGTCCAATTCATCCATGCTGACCAGAAGATTTAAATACATTCATCCTATTTACCAGCACTTGGCCCATGTACCTCTGAACCCTTACTCATATACACATCTAGACACCCTTTAAATGTTATAATTGTATCAGTCTCCGTTACTTTCTCTCTCAGCTCATTCCATACACACGTCACCATGTGCATGAAAAGGCTGTCCCTTCGGTTCCTTTTTAAACCTTTCCCCTCTAAACTTAAACCTGTGGCCTCTAATTTTGGGCTTGCCAAGCCCTGGGAAATGTCCTTGAATGTTTACCCAATCCATGCCCCTCATGTTTATATAAACCTCTTTAAGGTCTCTGATGCTCCAGAGAAAATAACCCCAGCTTATTCAGCAACAATCCTGGCAACATCTTGTAAATATTTTCTGAGCCCTTTCAAGTTTCACAACATCCTTCCTATAGCAGGGAGACTGGAATTGCAGAGAACTCCAATTGTGGTCTAACGTATTACTGTTGTCCCCTGAGTTCCCCAGTCTTTGTCCACAGTAAGTTCTGGAGTGAAAACTTTGTTTAGGGTCTTAGCCATATCTCCTAATGAAAGCCAACATACCATACGCCTTCGTAACACCTTCTCTAATTGGCTGGCAACTTCAGGGACACAGGATCCCTCTGTTTGCGTACACGTCTAAGAATCCTGTCTTTAACCATGTAAAGATTTTCTGCAGAATCCTCCAATCTGAAACCATCCCAATCTTTGTAACTTCCTACAGTCGCTACAACACTCATAAACTGTGAAACCTCCTCAAGTAACTATATTCCTAATGCCTACAAAATCCTCCATTCCCGATATCCCTCCTTAACTCTTGTAAATGCCACCGGCCTCCACTGCCCTTATGGGGAACATTGCGGAGGAGGGAAGGGTTGTAGAGACTGCACCATGTTACAGAGGTAGGAAGGGCTGCAGAACCTGGAGGATGGTGCTAATGTAGGAAGGGATGTGGTTCCTGCAGGAGGTTAGAGGGATTGGGACTCAAAGAACCTGCAGGATGGGACCAAGAATGGGATGTGGAACGTGAAGAATGTTATGATTTGAACCACAGATCATTTCTGATTGAACCATTCAGCCTTTCTTAGAGTCAAAGAGATTCACAGCATGGAAACAGGCCCTTCGGTCCAACCCATCCATACCGACCAGATATCCCAACCCAATCTAGTCCCACATACCAGCATCTGGCCCATATTCTTGCAAAACCTTCCTATTCATATACCGATCCAGATGTCTTTGTATCAGCCTTCACCACTTCCTCTGGCAGCTCATTCCATAAATGTACCACCCTCTGCATGAAAAAACTTGCCCCTTAAGTCTCTTATGTCTTCCCCTCTAACCATAAACCTGTGTCCTCCAGTTATGGACTCCAACACCCGAGGGTAAAGACTTTGTCTCTTTCTCCTCTCCATGCCTTTCATGATTTTATAACCCTCTGTAAGGTCGCCCCTAATAATTTTATAAACCTCTATAAGGTCACCCCTCAGCCTTCGCTGCTCCAGGGAAAACAGCCCCAGTATATTCAACTTCTGTCTGTAGCACAAACCCTCCAACCCTGGTAACATCATTGTAAATCTTTTCTGAACCCTTTCAAGTTTCACAACATCTTTCCGATAGGAAGGTGACCAGAATTGCACACAATATTCCAAAAGTGACCTAACCAATGTCCTGTACAGCCATAACATGACCTCCCAACTCCTGTACTCAATAGTCTGACCAATAAAAGAAAACATACCAAATTCCTCCTTCACTATCCTACCTATCTGCGACTCTGCTTTCAAGGAGCAACGAACCTGCATTCCAATATCTCTATGTTCAGCAACACTCCGTCAGACCTTACAATTAAGTGTATAAGTCCAGCAAAGATTTGCTTTGGCAAAATGCAACACCTCCCATATATCTGAATTAATCTCCATCTGCCACTTCTCAGCCTATTGGCTCATCTGATCAAGATTTCATTGTAATTGGAAGTAAACTCTTTCGTTGGCCACTACACACCAATTTTGTTGTCATCTGCAAATCTACTAAGTATACCTCTAATGCTCACATCCAAATTATTTATGTAAATAATGCAAAATATTGGACCCAGCACTGATCCTTGTGACACTCCATTGGTCATAGGCCTACAGTTTGAAAACCAACCCTCCACTACCACTTTTTGTCTTCTACCTTTGAGCCAGTTCTGTACCAATTGGCTGGTTCTCCCTGTATTCTGTGAGATCTAACCTTGCGAACCACTCTCCAATGGGGAACTTTGTTGTATGCCTTACTGAAGTCCATATAGATCACATCCAACGTTCTGCCCTCATCAATCCTCCATGTTATTTCTTCAAAAAACTCAATCAATTTTGTGAGACATGGTTTCCCACTCTCAAAGCACTATTGACGATCCCTAATCAGTCCTTGCATTTCCTTGACCCTGACTCATGCATGTACATCCTGTCCCTCGCGAATCCCTCCAACATCCTGCCCACCGACGTCAGGCTCACCAGTCTATAGTTCCATGGCTTTTCCTTACTGCCTTCCTTCAATAGTAGCAACACGATAGCCAACCTCCAGTCTTCTGGTTCTGATATCCTGTTTCTAGAGATCTTTACCGGAATGGCTGTGCACAGCTTCAGGTTCCCAGGCTGGGAGATTTGAGTTCAGATGTGAATCTATTTGTCCATTCTCTCTGTGTGCCTGAGATTGACCTGGTCGTGCTCTGGTAGAAAGCGCTCTCAATGTATCTGGTAACATCCAGATCTACAGGACTCACCACAGCTCACCTCATCAAAGCCTTCGTTTAGAATGTTCCTTATTTTAATATTTTTAAATGGCAGTTTTGTAAGATGTAGGAATTAAAGAGTTGTCATTTTTGAAAGAATGAAACTTTTATCATTGACCCTGACCCATGCAACGGGGATTCATGGATTCTGTTGTTCTCTGAAGACTATCACTCAGAGAATTGTATGACCAGGGAATCTGAATTCAGATAGTCTTTGCTTGGTACGGAGTCAATTTACCAGTTTATGTCAGCTCGGACACAGCGTTTCTGGACAATGTGTAACTGTCCAAATACCTCACCGACTGGTTCAGGGGTGAGTGCACTGGGCCCTGAGCACCAGGAACTGGGAAACCTCATGCTGTTTGTATGTGGCAAAAGTGAGAATTGCAGATACTGCAGATCAGAGTCTCGATTAGAGTGGTGCTGGAAAAGCACAGCAGGTCAGGCAGCATCCGAGGAATGGGAAAATCGTCGTTTTGCCCGATGTCGATGTTCCCGCTCCTCGGATGCTGCCTGACCTGCTGTGCCTTTCCAGCACCACTGTACCTAGACTCTATATGTATGTGGTGCTTGGCATCAGACTGGGTGACAGCAGCTCCCTGACTAGATAACAGGTATGGAGTTTGGGATCTTCCTGCTGTATTGGACCTTGCGCCATATCGTTATCTCCCTCTCATGACTGAACATGTCATATTCTCTAGTCCTGACAGTGTCCGCTCCCTGTAAACCCTTCCAGGTGTTAAACATCTCCCTTCTCTATATTTCCCTCCAGCCCTTCCAACCTGACCTTGGTCTCGTATCTCCTGAAATCCTAAATGACCAATGTTATCGCATTTCATTCCTTTGAGATGTGTGGGAACAAACCTGCAGTAGGTTTGGGCCATTGGAAGAAAAAGACAATTCCCCCTTCTCCATATTTGCCAACAGAGTCTGCTTGATTGTGTCTCTCCCATAAGGGACAATCCTTTCAGCAGCCACCCTGTCCATTCCCCTGAGGATCTGTACATTTTAATGAGGACAACTGTCCTCTTGATGACCCTCAGTGGCACAGCACCGAAGTGACATGTTTATGTTCCTCGATTTTCTGCAACTGCTTCCTTTTGCTCTATCCCTGCATCATTCTGAAACTTCCCCCAGTGCTAGACAGTACTCCAAACCACTAATTACTGAGAATGCTCCAACCTCCCCACCTCTGTAAACTCCTCACACTCCTACAATCCTTCTTGTCTGTGAGAATCCCTCCAGCTTCTACAGTGCTTCTAAATTATTGCATCTCCTCCAGCCCACACCATCTCTATATGCTCCAGTCACTACATTTCTCCATGCATTTGTAAACCCCTACAGCCCCTTCAAAACTGCCTATCTCTCCAAGGTTCTGCAGTTCCACAAAACATCCCTCTACATAGAACTTCCACCAGAGACCACGAACCTCCAGAACTCAGTAATTCCCTACGGTTCTCTCTCTTTCTGTTCCCTCCCTCAGTCCCGACAACCCTACTTCCACATACAATATCATCAAGTGCCTGCAATCCTCTAGAACTGTGTCACCCCCAAAAGACCTTACAATTCTACTTCGATCACTGACTGCCTGCAGTGATTTGAAACTTCGGCAAATAGAGTCAGAGAATCATAGAGAGGTACAGCATGGAAACAAACCCTTCCAACTTGCCCATGCCAATCCAGTCGCACCAACCGGAATCTGGCCCATCTCCCTCCAAACCCTTCCTGTTCATATTCACATCCAGATGCCTTTCAACTGTTGCAATTATCCCAGCCTCCTCTACTACTTCTGGTAGTTCATTCCAAACGCGTGCCACCCTCTGTGTGAAATATTCGCTCCTGAGCTCTCTTTTATATCTTTCCCCTCTCAACCTAAACCTATGCCTTCTCGTTCTGGACTCACCGACCCCAGGGAAAATACTTTGTCTATTTATCCTATCCAAGCCCCTCATAATTTTGTAAACCTCTGTAAGGTCTCCCCTCAGATTCTGACGCTCCAGGGAATACAGCCCCAGCCTGTTCAGCGTCTCCCGATAGCTGAAATCCTCCAACCTTGGCAACATCCTTGTAAATCATTTCTGAACCCTTCAAGTTTCACAATATCCTTCCGATATGAAGGAGATTAGAATTGCACACGGTATTCCAAAAGTGGCCTAACCAATGCCCCGTACAGCCGCAACATGACCTCCCAACTCATGTACTCAATACTCTGAACAATAAAGGAATGCATACCAAGTGCCTTATTTGCTATCCTATCTACCTGTGACTCTACTTCCAAGGACCTCTTTACTTCATTTGAAAAATTGGATAGTCAGCTGGTGTGGCCTGAGCCCTTGTGGATATAGCTAGTTCAGTCTAAGCTATTAGGCAGAGCCAGTGAGGTATTTGCAGCGCTGTCTCATCAGTGGTCAAGAGATAATGCACATGTCAAACAGGCTATTTTAAGTGCTTACCAGAAAAGTAACGACAGCTGTTCAGAAACATAAAGAAAGAATCAGGACAGACTTATGTGGAGTTCTATAGTATTAAACATAGTAATCTTTCTGCGTCATCTCCACTCTCCATGCGTCTCTCTGTCATGGTGAGCTGCTCCTGTCCCCATAACGTTTCCTGCCTGTGTACACCATCAAGTTGATACAACCCTTCTGACTTCTGTCCTGTCCTGCAAACCCGTTTTTGTAAATTCATATCTGTGTAAATGCCTCCAGCCACTACAATTCCCTGGGCTGTGCAGCCCTTACCAGACCCGAAAGCCATCGATATCTGTGAAAGCTGCTTCAGGTCTATATCCTACAACATGCTGAAATCCGCTCTCACCATTGCAACCCCCATTATTTCCTAACGTTGTTGAGTCTCTAAAACCATCCCTATCAGTTTAATCTACTCCATTTCTCACTACACTCCCAGTCTGTGTAATCTCTTCAATTCCTTCAGTTCCTATATACCTATGTATAAGTGTGACTGTTTTGTGGCCATTTCATCCTCGTTTATATCTGCAAAAGTCTCTGCTCAATGTAGCACATCCTCTGCTCATAAGTGAATCTGGTCTCTCAAAAGCCTCTCTATGACTCTCTCCTCCAGTCTCTACAAGCTTTCCTATTCCTGTTGTATCTTGCAGCATGCACACCACTCACTCTCTCTGACATACCTTCCAGTGCATAAAAATCATCTTTCCTTCGAACTTTATCCAGTCGACAACTTCCCCCCCATCCCTGCAACATTCTCCAGTCTACATTATCTTCCATGTGCTTGTAACATTCTCCAACCCACACCACCCTTCCTTTCCCTGTAATATTCACCAGTCCATAACATCCTATCACTGTGATGTTCTCATGTAACGATCCACAGCCCTACACACATCCCTTTCTCTGAAGTCTAGCAAAGATGCTTTACCTCTCTAACTTCCTCCAAACAATAAAATGTTTCTCCTGCGAACATTCTGTAGCAACTGTAACTATATTTAACCCTGCAACATTGTGGTGCCCCCAAACATCTCTCCCACTCTGTGACCGCTATCCATCCCTCAAAGGCCCTCTCTTAGTGACACGCACTATGCATTTGCAGCATTGCAGATGGAATGACAACATTAACTGAAGAGAACAGATATGATTGAATTGTTATTGTGGAGGCGTGGCTGCAGCATGACCATGGCTGGGAAGTGAGTATTGAAGGGTTGTAGGGATTTAGGCAGGATCAGCAAAAAAACCAAACAAGTTCCCGTTTTGTTGTGAAAAAAGGATGCGGTTAGTGCATTAGTGAGACAGCCAATTTAATCTGGGAATCAAAATATAGAGTCATTTTGAATGAACAGCAAAGGGGATCTGGAAGATCAAATCACAAATCCATGATCGTTGGTAAGTTGGATACAATATTTTCTTGATGATAGTAGACAGAGGCATGTGGAGTGGTCAAGTCCTGATTGGACGTCTGTGGCCAATGATGTTTCACAAGGATCAGTGCTGCGATGTCTGTGTGTAATTTATATCTGTGATTCAGATGGAAAGGTCAGCAGTTTGGTTAGTATTTTGCAGACGACATTTCTAAAGGCATGTCATGATTAGAGATAGTTAGGGGAATTGTGGATAGTGAGGAAGAGTGTTAAAGTTTGCAGCAGTATGTAGATCAGCTGGAACGCTGTGCAGAGAAATCGCAAATCGAATTCCATCTGGACAAGTGTGAAGTGATGCATTTATGAAGTCAAATGGAAGAGAGAAGTGCACTAATTGACTAATTGGAAACATTGATAAACAGATGACCTTGGATGCAAATGCGTAGATCACGGAAAATAACAACACAATAGGATGTGGTGGTAAAGGAGGAGTATGGTATGCTTACCTTCATTGGTCACAGTATTGAGTACATACGTTTGCATGTCATGATGTGACTGAATGAAACTTCATAAGGTCGTGTTCGGAAGGTTGCATGTCGTTTTCATCGCCACACTACAGGAAGGATGTGGAGGTTTTGGGGAGGTTACAACAGAGGGGTGGCAGAATGTTGCCTGGATGAGAATGTGTTTACTGTAAGTAGGTTGGACGCAGTTGGATTGTTTTGTGAGTATATCAGAGATTGAGAAGCGACTGGGTACAGTTATATAGCATTAGGAGAGGCGTGAATAGTGTGGATAGTTGGAATCCTTCTTTCAATGTAGAAATATCAAATACTAGGGCGCCTCGGTTTAAGGTGAGCATAAGTGAGATGAATGAGGCCAGTTTTCTTTACCAAGTGGGTGGAAGCTGCTCAGGAGGTGGGAGAGGCGGCAACGAGAGCAAAGTTTTGAAGTGGCATTTAGACAGAAACATGAACAGACAGAGAATAGAGGGATATGGACCATGTGCAGGCAGATGGGATTAGTTTAGAATAGCATCATGGTCAGCACAACCATGGTGGGCCGAAGGGCCTATTACTCTGCTGTACTGTTTTAGTTTATAACTTCACGGCATCTACCCTATCAAAGCCCCTCAGAATCCTGGATGTTTCATTCAATTTCTCTCCCATTCTTCAAAACCCCAATAGGTTCAAGGTCAATCTACTCCACCTCTTCACATTGGAAAATTCCGCCATCTCCAGGATCAACTGAGTGAACCTTCCCTGGACTGCCTCTAATGCAAGAATATCTTTCCTTTGGCAGTCATACTGTTCGTTATAATCTAAGTGTGGTCCGACTTGTACCTTGCATCGTTTCAGCTAGCCCTCCCTAATTTTAGACTCCAATCCCTCTGTAATAAATGGCAACATTTGATTTGCCTTCTCAATTACCTGCTGACCCTATAAGCTACCTATTACAGATTGATAAACAAGGATTCCCAAAAGTCCTTTGTGCAGGCAGTCTGAAACCAAACGGTGTTAGTCTGACAGTAAGTCGGGAACGTGCTGGAATGTGTTATAAAGGATATGGCAATAAATGATAATTGGATGCTTAGTAACAATGGGAGACGCATTATTTTATAAAAGCGGAATATTTTAAAATCTGTTGGATTCTATATTTTGGCGTGATCATAAATGGCAGAATAGATAAGGTTGGGGAAGGCTAGTTGCGGTAGAGGGATATTTGAAATTTCAGAGGCATTTTGACAAGTTCCAACCAGGGTTAAATTATGACGATGGAGAGAATAGGGCCCCTGAAAGATCAACGAGGCTGTCTGTATGGATTTACTGCTGTTGGGGGAGGTAATGAACAAATATTTTGCATTAGGGTTTACTGTGGAGAAAGACAGGGAAGCTGAGGGACCTGGGAAAATACATAGGAATGTCTTGAAAAGAGTGCACATTGGAGAACAGGAGGTGCTTGATGTCTTAAAATGATAAAGGTTAGATAAAACCTTGGGACATGATCAGTGTATCCCAGCGCCTTGTGAGAAGCGAGGGAGGAAATTTCAGGCCCCTCCCATAGATATTTGTATCATCAACAGCCACTACAGGCCAGTGAGTCTGATGGCAGGGTGGTAAGTTGTTGGAGGAAATTCTGAGAGAAAAGATCATCATGCCTTTTGAAAGGTAAGGACAGATTAATGATCGTCAGTATGGCTTTGTGCACGGGAAATCATGCCTCAAACCTGAGGTAGACAAGTGACAGATCAAAGCAGAGCAGTACACGATGTCCACATGAACTTCAGCAAGACCTTTGACAAGGTTCTGCATGGCAGACTGGTTAGTAAGTTTAGATCACACATAACCAGGGAGCGCTCACCAACTGGATACAAAACAGGATTGACGGTAGGAGAGCGTGATCATAGAAGGCTACTGATCAAACTGCAGGCCTGTGACCAACGGTGTGCCATGGGGTTCGGTGCTGGGTCACTGTTATGCATCATTTATATAAACAGTTTGGATGATAATGCAGGAGTCATGGTGAGCAAGTTTGTGAGTGAGACTGAAATTGGTGATAAAGTGGACAGTGAAGAGGGTTATCGGAGAGTACAATGGAATCAACTGCTGGGCCAGTGAGGTTAGGAAGAAAGGTGGATAAATGCAAGATGTTGTATTGTGGTAAAGCAGACCAGGCTGGACTCGTACAGTTAATGTTCGGGCCCTGAGTAGTGTTGTCAATCAGTGCCCAGGGATGTAGGTACACAATTCTATGAAAGTAGCGTCATGGGTAGACAGGCTGGTGAAGCAGGCGTTTGGGATGGTTACCTTCATTGGGTAGAGCATTGAGAGTAGGAGTTGGGATGTCATGGTGTATCTGTACAGGACATTAGTGAGGCCACCGGATTAGCATTGTTGATAATCTGGTAAAACTTAACTTGTTCAAGTGTGTCCTTTAGAGAGGGACATCTGGCATTCTTACCTGGTCTGGCTCACATGTGACTCCACTCGCACAGCAATATGGCTGACTCTGAGCTGCTTCTGGGCAATTAGCAGGAGGGCAATGTATGTTGGTCCAACCAGTGACAGCCTCATGCCATGAATGAATCAATGAAAATACATATGTCCATCCCTACCTTTGTAAACAGCTCTAGTTGCAGCAATTTGTACTGGCATTGTGACATTGTTCAGGCCTTTGACCCTCTCTGTAACACTCTCAGCACCTCAAGCACCTTCAGCTCTCCCTGTTCCTATATTCTGATTAAACACTGGCAACGTTTCCTCTTCCTATGCAATCCTCCTGCTAGGAGAATCCCTAGCGATCTCTTTAACAAATGCGTCCACATTTCTAGACGTTGGCTTCTTCAGAATTGTTAGTATTTTTTCATCTCTGAATCAAATCTGGTAAGTCCTGGGCCAAGACCGTCCGAAGTGGGGGACGAGCATTGGGAAGATGTCAAGCACCTCGAGACTTCCTGTGGGGAAAATGGGAAACCAGGAGAAAACAGCACAAGGAGCGTGCTGCCAACCCAATGCCCCACCCACCTCCTTCCCATAGCCAACTTCTGCCCCAAGTGTAACAGAGTCAGTGGAATGCCACATCGGTCTGTACAGCCAACTACAGAACCCCCCACCCCACCCCACGAGAGTGGGAGAGAGTCAGCCTCATACATGACCCACTGACAAAGTCGTGATGAGATAGGAAGGTTGAATTCCCTCACAACTATCCCAGTGCCTTTGTTACAAATTCAAACAATTCCCTGTTAATGCAGTGTCTAATAATGTGACACCACTCAGTATCTCTCCATGTGGTATCCCTTGCTGTGACGGTGTATTTGCTGCCTCTGTCAGCAGTTCTCCCTCTTAGAGATGGTCTGAGATCCTGAGTCAACAGAATTGTCCACTCCAGAGGGATGCAACAGCACAGGAAAGGGATAGAGACTGGGATTTTCGAGATCTCTGCTGGTCTCAGTGCCTCTCCGCCTGGGTTATCCTCATTGTATCAGTCTAATTTCCCATTCTGTCTATTTCTGTCCCATGCAGGTAATCAGGATGTTCCTAACTATTGTCTCATCCATCACCTCATTGAAGCTGGTTGGTCAGCCAGAGAGGGATGGAGAGGGTGATATGGAGCCTTCAGTAAATCCTGCAGCCGGTAAAATCACTCACAATAAACAGTACAGGGTGGAGGTAGTAGAATCCTATATTCAGACCTGGAAGACCAGACATAGATACAGAGCTGGGCAAAGAACAGCAACATTCTAGGTGTCATTCCCACCATCTTATGAGGGTCCTGCCTTCACCTCTGCTATACTAGTCCTCAATGCGACAGCACAGGGGATAGCAGGCATCAATCCTGACCCATGCTGTGTTAGTGATCTCTGTAATATTCTCCAGTCCCGATAATCCTCCCTCTGTTTCGAATCTCCTCTAGTCCACACCATTCTCCCTGACTCTGTCTCTGTCAGGTTCTCCAGTCCCTAACACACTAATTCCTATTCTTCTCCAGTAGACACTAAATTCCTTCATCCCTGTAAACCATGACAGTCCTATCTACCCCTGTAAGCTCCTCCTACCAATACCACCCTCCATGTCAATATATTTGCCTTTAACCTCTCCATCGGTCCCTACCTA
The DNA here is from genome assembly GCF_037043375.1 of Chiloscyllium plagiosum. Classification (NCBI taxonomy): domain Eukaryota; kingdom Metazoa; phylum Chordata; class Chondrichthyes; order Orectolobiformes; family Hemiscylliidae; genus Chiloscyllium; species Chiloscyllium plagiosum. The sequence goes on from NW_028270189.1 coordinate 16,216,965, forward strand.
TGTAATCTTCTCCAGTTCATACAACCCTTCCTTACCTGTGAAAAAGTTGTAATCGCCTTAGCCTTCTCCAATTCTTTGATCTTTATCTTGTTAAATTTCACCCTCCTTCCCGACACCATACCCCTCGCGACCACAGGAACCTCCTTCAGTTTGTGCAACCCTCCCCATTTGTGTAACTGTTTGCAACCCAGCAATGTGGCATTCTCCATTGATTTCCTATCTACGTAGCCTCCAGATTCTAGAAGCCTCCTTATAACTGTAAACGTCTTCAATCACGACAACCTTCTGTATCTCTGTTAGTAAACACAATACTCTCCTAGATGAAAAACCCCCCAAGTGTGCCTCTCAGTCAGCCTACCTCTTCCTTTCTCCATCCCTACCCCTATCTCCAGAATCTAGTCCAGCTCCCTCTATCTCTGTAAATTCCTGCAATCCCTAAACCCCTTTGTCCCACTGACCTTCTTGACCAGATGTAACTCTGCTTAAATCTAACATCCTTGAGCCCCTGTAGCCTCCCTATCTCTGTAACCTCTACCCATCTGTTCAACCCACACTATTGAGGAATGACTCCCTGCATTCGCCATAAGGCAGATGGAATGACTTTGAACAGATATGATGGAACTGTCATTCCGGAGATTTAGCTGCAGAATGACCATCGCTGTGAAGTGAATACTGAAGGGTTGTTGTGATAGAGTTAGAAAGATGTACAGCATGGAAACCGACCCTTCGGTCCAACACATCCATGCTGAGCAGATATCCCAACCCAATCTAGTCCCAATAGGCAGACTAGGTAAAAAGCCAACAAGTTGTGAAGGAAGGATGAGGTTAATGCATTGAGACAGTCATGTGGATGTAAATATCAAAGGTAGAGCTGAGAATAAGCAAGCAGCAGCAACCATTAGCAGGAATTCGTTTGTCGGCACCAAACAGTGATGGGAATGTCAATATGGTTACAGTCAGGACACTGAATGTACTTGTAGCAAGGGCAGTACAGTAACTGTGTGTGACAGTGGTCTCCATGCCGACTGAAACAGCAATGAATATCAGTGCTGTAACGGATAGAATCCTGGATTGTATGTGAGATAGTTTTCTATAACATCATATCATATTTGTAGATCAAATGCTGGGTGTACTACTAAATATCCAATAATCCCATTATAAAGGAGTTTTGTGAGAAGTGACCCATAATATTATGCAGGACATATTGAGTTTGTGCTCAGACCATGAGATGTAGGAGGGGAATGAGGCCATTTGGCTCAGTGAGTATGCTCTATCCTTTAACCAGATCATGCCTGATCTAATACTATTCAACTCTACTTTCCTGTCTTTTCCTCAAAACCCTTGTTTCCCTGATTCATTAAAACCTGCAGGAGGTTATAGAACAGTTGGAGAGATAGACAGAAATGGCAAATTCAGTTTAATCTGGACAAGTATGAGATGATTTCAAATTCAAGTAGAAAGTTAGCAAACTGAGGGATATTGATATACAGAAGGATCTTGGTGCAAGTCAGTAACTCTCTGAAAATGGCAAGAGAAGTGTTTCTGATGGGAAAGGAAGCAAAGAGAACACTGGCATTCATCGGTCACAATGTTGGGTAAAGTGGTTTGCATCTGATGTTGTAATTGTATAAAACGTTTGTTTGGCCACATTTGGAGTACTGTGTGCAGTTCTCATTTCCACACAATAGGAAGGATGTGGAGGCTTTGGAGAGGGTACAAAAGGAGTTTATCAGCACGTTGTCTGTGTTAGGGTTTTTATGGGTGTGCTGGGTGTAAGAGGAAATTAAACAAAGTTGGATTGCTTTGTGAGAGTATTAGAGGCTGACAGGTGACCAGGTACAGGAATATAACATTTGGAAAAGGGATAGATAATGTAGATAGTCATAATCTCTTTTCCAATGTGTAAGTTTCAAATACTAGAGGTTTAAGGTGAGAAAGAGAACGTTTAAATGAGGTACACGAGGTAAGTTTTTTTTTTACAGAGAGTGGAATTTGCCAAGCGAGGTCATAGAAACAGAAATGTGAGTAAAGCTTTGATATGGGATTTAGACAGAAACATGAACAGGCAGAGAATAGAGGGATATAGATCCAGGTGCAAGCAGATGGTTTGAGTTGGAATAGTATCTTGGTCAGCATAGACGTGGTGGGCCGACGGGCCTGTTGCTGTGCTCTTCTGTTCTTTTTTCTAACTTCCCAGCATCTGACCGATCAGGGCCCCTCAGAATCTTGGATGTTTCATTCCATTTCTCTCTCATTATCTTAACTTCAATCGGTTCAACCTCAACCTACTCCACCTCTTCTCAGTAGAAAATCCCTCCATTCCCAGGATCAGCCGAGTGAATCTTCTCTGGACTGCCTCCAATGTGACAAGACCTTTCCTTCGGGCACTCACACTGTTCATAATATTCGAGGTGTGATCTGACTTGTACCTTGCATAGTTTTAGCTAGACCTGCCTATTTTTAGACTCCATTCCCTCTGTAATAAATGTCAGCATTTGATTTGCCTTTTCTATTACCTGCTGACCCTGTAAGCTACCTTTTTCAGTTTGATAAACAGGAACTTCCTCAACCCTTTCTGCTCTCAGTCTGAATCTAAATATTGTAAGCCTGACAGTAAGTCGGGAGCATACTGACATTGTTAAAAAGGATATGTCAATATACAGTAACTGGCCACTTAGAAACACATTTGATAAAAGAAAATTTGTTTCTGAGCCTGTTAGATTTAATTTGTTGTTGTGAATATAAATGGCAGAATTGTAAGGGTGTAGGAGGGGTGCAGTGGTATAGGGATATGGTGTATTTGAATTATCAGAAGCCTTTACACAAGTTTTAAGAAGGGCTAAAGAGTAACTTGGTAGAGAATAGTGTCCCTTAAAGATCAATAAGGTCGCCCATGTGTGGAATCAGAGGAGATGGGTGAGATATTAGACAAAATAGTCTTTCAGTATTTACTGTGGCAAAAGACATGGAAGCTCGGGAACTTGGAGAAATAAATAGTGATGTCTTGGAAAGAATCCTCACCAGAGAAGAGAAAGTGCTGGAATCGTAAAACAAATAAAGGTAGATCAATCCTCAGCTCATTAGGTCGATCTTAGAATATTGTAGGAAGCTAGGGAAGAGATTGCAGTATCCCTTACAGAGCTATTTATGTTATCAATAGACACAGTGAGGCACTGGAAGACTGGAGGTTGGCTAATTCTGTCCCATCACTGAAGGACTGCAGGGAAAAGCCAGGAAATTACAGCCCAGTGAGACCAGATGGGGAGGTTGTTGGAGGAGATTCTGAGAGAAAGGAGCTCCTTACATTTACAAAGGCAAGGGCTGATTCGAGATGGTCAGCAGGGCTTTGTGAGTGGAAAACCATGTTGCACAAACCGGATTGACTCTTCGAGGAGGTGGCCAAGAGATTAGATTAGATTACAGATAGATGAAGGCAGAGCAGTCAACGTTGTCCACATTGACTTTAGCATCTAGTCAAGAGGAAGAAGGAAGCTTACTTAAGGTTGAAGAAGCAAGGATCAGACAGGGCTCCAGAGAGTTACATTGGGTGGCACGGTGTCTCAGTGGTGAGCACTGCTATCTCATAGCACCACGGACACCATTTCAATTACAGCCTCAGGCGACTGTCTGTGGGGAGTTTGCACATTCTTCCCGTGTCTGCTTGGGTTTCCTCCAGGTGCTCCAGTTTCCACCCACCGTCCAAAGATGTGCAGATTAGGTGACTCAGCCATGCTAAATTACCCATGTAAACCTTCGGATGTGTAGGTTTGGCAAATAGAGAGTAATAGGGTGGGGGAATGGGGCTAGGTTGGATACTGTTTGGAGAGTTGATATGGAGTTGTTGGGCCAAATGGCCTGTTTCCACTCTGTAGGGATTCCCTGGAGGTACCAAGAAGGAACTGAGGAATAGACTTAGGGCAACTAGAAGGGTGCATGAGAAACCATTTTTAGGAAGGATTAAGGAAAACCGTAAGGCATTCTCCACTTATGTGAGGAAGAAGAGCATGGCCAGAGTGAGGATAAGGCCAATCTGGGATAATGAAAGGAACTTGTGCCTGGAGTCACAGGAGGTAGGGGATGTTCTTAATGAGTACTATGTCGCAGTATTCACTGCTGAGAGGGACATTGTCATTTGTGAGGACAGCGTGAAACAGGCTGATGTACGTGAACAGTTGGATGTTAAGAAGGAGGATGTGCTGAGTATTTTGAAAAAGATAAGGATAGAAACGTCGCTGAACCAGACTGTATGCATCGAACGTTACTACACGTAGCGAGGGAATGGATTGCTGCGCAACTGGTGATGACCTTTGCACCCTCACTGTCCATTGGAGTCGTACCAGATAATGGGAGGCAGGAAAATATTGTTCCCTTGTTCAGGAAAGTGAACAGGGATAATCCTGGAATTGCACAGTCTTATGTCTGTGGTGTGCAGATTATTGGAGAGGACTCTGAGAGACAGGATTTATTATTCCTTGGGAAACCATAGTCTGATTACAGATAGTCAGCATGGTTTTGTACGGGGCAGGTCATGCCTCACAAACCTTATTGAATCTTTTGAGAATGTGACGAAACAACTTTACGGTTCATTCAGAAAGTACGGAGGCATGGGATACAGGGAAACCTGTCTGGATACAGAATTCCTGGCACACAGAAGACAATGATAGAAGGTAATGATAGATAGAAACCATTCATACTGGAGCTCAGTGACCAGCGGTTTTCTGCAGGGAGAGGTTACAGGACCTCTGCCCTTTGTGATTTTATGAATAACTTGGATGTGTGAGTGGAAGAGTTGGTTAGTAAATATGCCAATGACACCAAGGTTTGTGGAATGGTGGATAGTGTGGAGGGCCGATGTAGGTTGCAAAAGAAAAATTGACAAGATGCTGAGAAGTGGCAGATAGAGTTCAATCTGGAAAAGTGTGAAGTCATTCATTTTGGAAGATTGAATTTGAATGCAGAATGCAGGGTTAAAGGTAGGATCCTCGGCAGTGTGGATGAATAGAGGGATCTTGTGTTACAAGTCCATAGATTTTTCAAAGTTGCCACCAAGCTGATAGGCTTGTTAAGAAGTAATACATTGTGTTGGATTTCATTAGTTTGGGGATTGAGTTTTAAGCAGTGAAGTTATGTTGCAGCTCTATAGGGCCCTGGTTAGACCCCACATGGAATATTGTGTTCAGTTCTGGTCCCTTCATTCGACGAAGGATGTGGAAGTTTTAGAGAGGGTAAAGAGGAGACTTACCAGGATGCTGCATGTACTGGAGAGCATATCTTTTGAAGGAAGGTTGAGGGAGCTAAGGCTTTTCTCATTGGAGTGAAGAAGGGTGAGGGGCGACTTGGTAGAGCTGAACAAGTTGATGAGAGGCACAGAGAGAGTGAATAGTGAGAGATTTTTTTTACTCTGACATAAATAGCTATTACATGGGGGTTTAATTTTCAGGTGATTAGCGGATAGTTAAGGGGAGACTTCAGAGGTGGGTTCGTTACATACAGACTGGTGGCTGAGTGGAATGCACTGCCAGCGGTGGCAGTAAAATTAGATGCATTCGGGATATTTAATATACTTCTGGATCGGCACATGGATAATAATAAAATGAAGGATATGGAAGTTAGAGTCACAGAGATGTACAACATGGAAACAGACCCTTTGGTCCAACCCATCCATGCCGACCAGATATCCCAACCCAATCTAGTCCCACCTGCCAGCACCCAGTCCATATCCCTCCAAACCCTTCCTATTCATATACCCATCCAAATACCTCTTAAATGTTGCAATTGTACCAGCCTCCACCACATCCTCTAGCAGCTCCTTCCATACACGTACAACACTCTATGAATAAAAGTTGCCCCTTAGGTACCTTTTATATCTTTCCCATCTCACCCACAACGTATGCCCTCTAGTTCTGGACTCCCCAACCCCAGGGAAAAGACTTTGTCTATTTATTCTATCCATGCCCCTCATAATTTTGTAAACCTCTATTAGGTCACCCCTCAGCCTCCGATGCTCCAAGGAAAACAGCCTGTTCAGCCTCTCCCTGTAGCTCCAATCCTCCAACCCTGGCAACATCCTTGTAAATCTTTTCTGAACCCTTTCAAGTTTCACAACATCTGTCCGATAGTAAGGAGATCAAAATTGCATGCAGTATTCCAACAGTGGCCTAACCAATGTGCTGTACTGTCACAACATGACCTCCCAACTCCTGTACTCAATACTCTGACCAATAAACGAAAGCATACCAAACGCCGTCTTCAATATTCTATCTACTTGCGACTCCACTTTCAAGGTGCAATGAACCTGCACCCCAAGGTCTCTTTCTTCAGCAACACTCCCTAGGACCTTACTATTAAGTGTATAAGTCCTGCTAAGATTTGCTTTCCCAAAATGCAGCACCTCACAGTTATCTGAATTAAACTCCATCTGCCACATTTTTTAAATCTTACGATCGGATAAAAGATTGGCATGTCATCATGGCTGAAGGGTCTTGTTCTGTAATGTTCTGTGTTCTATGTGTCGTATGGTAAGCTGGGTAATACGCTCCAATCAGTGTAAAAGGATCTGACATTCAGGAGAAGCTAGTCAACTGGACAGAAAATTGGCATGATGGTAGGAGACAGAGGCTGATGGGAGACATGTTGTTTTTCTGACTGGAGGCATGTGACCAGCGGTGTCGTGGGTCCACTGTTGTTTGTCATTTGGATAAATGGTTTGGATGGGAATATTGGTTTCCTGGTAAGTAAGTTTTTGGATGATACTGAAATTGGTGGTAAAGTGGACAGTGAAGAATATTATCTGTGATAGAAAAGGATTAACAGCACTGCTGGGATAGTGGGCTAAAGAATAGCAGATGGAGATTAATTAAATAAAGGTGAAGTGTTTCAGTTTGGTGAAACAAACCAGGGTGGGACTTGTACAGTTCATGTTCGGGCCCTGGATAATGTTGTCAGTCACAGACCCAGGGATGCAGGTAGACAGTTCTTTGTAAGTGGTGTCACAGGTAGACAGGCTGGTGAAGCAGGCGTTTGGGATGTTTACCTTCATTGGGCAGAGCATTGAGAGTTGGAGTTGGGATGTCATGTTGTATCTGTACAAGACATTGGTGAGGCCACCATAAAGGCATTGTTGATCAGTGGGAAGAACTCATCTGGTTCTCTTACCACCTTTATGGAAGGACATCTGACATTCTAAGCTGGTCTGGCTAACATGTGAATCCAGACCCACTGCAGTATGGCTGACTCTGAGCTGTCTTCCGGGTAATTAGCAGTGACATCCACGTCCCATTAATGAATAAATAAAAATACATATGTCCGTCCCTACCTCTGCAAACACCTGCAGCTGTGGCAATCCGTACTGGCTTTGTAACACCGTATAGGCCCTGACCACTCTCTGTAATACTCTTAGCACCTACAGCACCTTCACCTCTCCCTGTTCCTTTTGTGACATCACACCCTGACAATGATTCCCCTTCCCACTTCAAAACTCCTGCTACCAGGCCGTTTGCAATCCCTTTAAAACTTCCTCCTAAAACTCTCTCTCACTTCAGCATTTTAGGTACTTTGTGGTGATCTTCTAAGCCTCCTAATCTAATATGATGCATTTTGTCCTGAGTGAGGGGCCGGTGGGAATTTCTTGCTGAGGTTTTGTCTGTTTCAGTGGAATGTTCTTTCGTTGAGTGATTTACACTGTTCCTTCAAATGTTTTCCACTGTTAATTTACAGACACATATTTCAGTCTGTTTCGCCGCTTTACCTTGGTCAGTTCTCATCATTAAATTCATATAATTGGCTGTTTTTGTTTCTAGTTGTAGCTTGTCCTCTGTGATTCACTTTAAAACTTTATATTCCTTTAAACTGCACTTTATCACAATTTCCCAGAGGATCTCTCCAGGTGGCATTACTCATTCAGTAAGTTTCATCACACAACGATCGCTCTGAGATAGTTATGTCCCTAGCCATTTGCACAATGTGTTGTTCAAAGAAACACTGAAAAAGAATTCCCTGAGCTCGTCTTCCAATATCACTTTTGTCAGTATGACTGTCCCAGGTTATGTGAATATTGAAGTTTCCCAAAATTATCACAATGTGTTTGTCAAAAAAATTACAATGAATTCCTGTTTAATGCAATGATGAGCAATGGAATGCTGTTCGGTGGATAAAACTGTTTTGCTGCTTGTGTCCTTGGCAAGTAGTAGCCAGAATTTACATTCAGACTGACTCTACTCCATGATCTGAGGTCAAATGCGTTCTCTGTAATGCCTCTGTTACCCATTATTGTTAGCATTGTCCATTTTGCCTGAGTTTCAGCAAGGTTGTGATCCAGTGAATATTTATGTCCTCGTTTTGTTTGCCCTGTAACCACATCTCGCTGGTGTCTAAATCTCTTTTACCTCTGTGCCACAAATCAGTCTACCTTATTGAAGAGACATTATCCATTCCAAAATAAATCATAATTTACACTTTCCCACAATTTTCTGTCACAAACCAATTCCCTGATGTACAGTTTTAGTTAAACTCTGTCCCATCCTGTTCCTTTCTGCTTGTCTTCAGTCACATTTCCATGCTATTCTGATGCGTCACCTTTTCTCTTTGGATTTGGAAAGCTCCTTTCACCTGAATCCTGTCCCTGCATCCTATCTGTCAGTTTAAACCCCTGTCCATAGACCTACTGATATGGTTGACCATGGCATTGGTCCCAGCACGGTCCCTGTGGGGCCAGCCTAATGGATTTTGTTTTAAATCAGGTATGGAATGTGGGCGGCTCTAGGCTGACCAGCCTTTCCTACCCAGCCCGAGTTGCCCTTGAACTGACTACCTTGCTCGACCATTTCAGAGGGTTATGGAGAGGCAGACATGTTGCTGTGGCTATGTTGAGCAGACCACGTGAGGATGGGCAGATGTCCTTATCTAAAGGACAAGTGTTTGGTTTTTTTTTTTTGTACATCAGCAATGGTTTCAGTTTTTTTTATGGATTGTTAATTACTATTTTTAAAATTACTGATTTCAAGTTCCACAATTTCTCATCGTGGGATTCAAACTCGCTTCACCTGAACATTAGCTGAGGTTTTGGATACATTCTCTAGCAATAAAACCATTTGGCCAGCACTTCACCTACTCACTGGTTGCTCATCCCTGAGCACTGACACCAGTGCATCATGAAGCTAAACCCATTCTTCCAACATGATTGTGAGATCCTGACCTCCAGCACTCTGATGATATCACTCAGTCTCTCTCCATGTGATGTCCCTCACTGTGTTGGTCTAATTGCTGCCTCTGTCAGCGACTCTCGCTGTTTCAGTTACCCCAGTTTCTGAGCCAACAGAATTATCCACTCCAGAGAGATGTAACAGCACAAGCAAGGGAAGGAGTTTGGGATTTTCCAGATCTCTGTGGAACTCAGTGCCATTCTCCCTGTGTAACTCGCACTGCATCAGTCTAATTTCCCATTTTATCTATTCCTTTGTCTCCTGTAGGTACTCAGGAAGTTCCTGACTCAATAGACTTCCCAACTGCTGGGTGGCTCATCCATCACCTCTTTGAAGATGGTTGGTCAGCCAGAGAGCCTTCAATAAATCCTGCAGCAAGGTAAGATCACTCAAAGTGCACAGAGCAGAGAGCAATGAGAGGGCTCCAAACATCGGCTAACATGACATGACACAAATACAGTATTGGGGGTGGATGAAACACATTACAGACACACCCAAGCATCAATCAGCTACTCGACCTTAATTTACGTTGTACTGAGACAGCATTGGGAGTGTCACAGTCATCACTCCAGGCCTGTGCTGTCTTAGTGAGCATCGGGACAACAGTGGTTAAAGCAGGCCTCCGACGAGACGTTGAAATGCTGCCTGGGATCTTTCTGTTCTGTGTTCTTCCTCCAACACTGTACTAACACTGACTACTCTGCATCACTCTATCTATGGCATAGCTTGTGCACCAGTGTCTTCAGTAATTTGTAACTCCTATAACAATTCCTGTCCCTGTAACCTACTCCATTCCCGATAGTCCCTCCACATATTTGAAACGTACTGTATTCGAGATTACCATCCCTATCGTTGTAACTTGCTTCAGTGTCTACAACATGCTTTATTTCGGTACTGTAATCCTCTTTGACTGGATACAGAGTGATACAGCATGGAAACAGAACATGTGGTCCAACTTATCAATGCTGCCCATGTTTCACATATTGAATGAGTCTCATTTGCCTGCGTTTGACTCTTAGCTCTTCAAACCTTCTCCTCTCCATGTATCTGCCCAAATGTATTTTCCATGTTGTAATTGTGCTTGTTTCTCCCATGTGCCCCTGGCAGTCCGTTCTGTCTATGCACCATCCTCTGTGGATAATGTTGCCCCTCAGTTCCCTCTTTAAATCTTTGCTCTCTCACCTCCCGTTTGTACCCTCGAGTTTTGGACTCCCTTACCCTTGGCTATTCACCATTCTTAGGCCCAATCCTTGTGGCACTCCACTGATCACAGGCCTCCAGTCTGATAAGCAACCCTCCACCACCCTCTGACTTCTACCTTTGAGCTAATTCTGTATCCACATAGTTAATTCTCCCTGTAAACCGTGAGATCGAACCTTGCTAGTCAATCTCCCATGGGGAAACTTGTCAAACGCCTTACTGAAGTCCATATAGATTCCATCTGCCGTTCAGCCCTCATCAATCCTCTTTCTTACTTCTTCAAAAACTGAATCAGATTTATGAGACATGATCTCCCAAGCACAAAGCCATGTTGGCTATCCCTAATCAGTCCTTGCCTTTCCAAATACATGTACATCCTGTCCCTCAGGATTCCCTCCAACAACTTGCCCACCTCTGAAGTCAGGCTCACTTTTCTATAATTCCCTGGCTTGTCCTTACCACTCTTCTTAAACAATGGCACCACGTTAGGCAACCTCCAGTCTTCCGGCACCTCTCCTGTGACAATCTATGGAACAAATATATCAGCAAGAGGTACAGTAATCACTTCTCTAGCTTACCACAGAGTTCGAGGGTACACCTGATCAGGTCCTGGGAATATATCCACCTTTAAGCATTTCAAGGCATCAAACACTTGCTCCTCTGTAATATGGACATGTTGCAAGGTGTCACCATCTATTTCCCTCCATTCTATATCTTCCATATCCTTTTCCACTGTAAACACTGATGCAAAATACTCGTTTAGTATCTCTGTCTTTTAAACGATGTAATTGCAACCACGTCCACCCTTCCTCAGGAAGTTCATTCCACAATCAAAACACTCTCTGTGTAACAATTTGCCCCCATGTCTTTTTTTTTGAACATCTCTCTTTTCTAACCTGAAAAATGTGGTCCCTCCTCTTGAAACTCCCCCATCCTGCAGAAAAGACAACTACCATTAAATCGATCTATATACCTCATTGTTAAAAATAAACTTTTATACCATTACGCCTCAACCTCCAGGTTCCAGTGAAAAAGGACTCAGAGCTGAAAATGTGTTGCTGGAAAAGCGCAGCAGGTCAGGTAGCATCCAAGGAGACGGAGAATCGACGTTTCGGGCATGAGCCCTTCCTCAGGAAAAAAGACTCAGCCTATCCAGCCATTTCTCAGAACTCAAGCCTTCCATATCCAGCAACGTCCTGGTAAATCTTTTCTGAACCCCCTGCAGCTTAATAATATCATCCACATAACTGGGCGACCAGAAATGGATGGAGTATTGCAGAACAGACCTTACAAATGTCTGCGCAATGTTAACATGACTTCCCAAATCCCACACTCAATGGACTGATCAATCATCAGGCATGCCAAGCAGTGTCTTATCCATCCTGTGATGCAAGCCTCAAGAATTATGGATCTGAACCCAGAGGTCCCTCGGCTCTAAAACATTAACCGAGGCCCTAACATTAATTGTATAATCTCTACCCTTGTTTGTTTTACCAAGTGCACTACCTCGCATTTATTCAGATTGAATTCCATCTACAGTTTTTCAGCCCATTCACCCATTTCATCAAGATCCCTTTGTGATCTCAAGAAAACTCCTTCACTGCCCATTATGCCACCCTCCAGCCTTTCCAGCACATCACACATGGCTGTCAATGGTACAAATATCTTTGCTCCGGGCTCCACAATTTCTTCCCTAGCATCCCACAATGTCCTGTGATACACTTAATCAGATCCTGGGTCTTTCCATACCTTTGTGTTTTAAAATCTCCAGCACCACCTCTTCTATAATATGCACTCTTTTCAAGTCATAGAGATGTAGAGCATGGAAACAGACTCTTCGGTCCAACTCATTTATGCTGACGAGAAGATGCAAATAAGTCCATCCCATTTACCAGCATTTGGCCCATGTACCTCTAAACCCTTATTATTCACATACCCATCCAGATACCTTTTAAATGTTATCATAGTATCAGTGTCTGTTACTTTATCTCTCAGCTCATTCCATACACACATCACCGTGTGCATAAAATACTGACCCTTCAGTCCCTTTTAAACCTTTCCCATTTAACCTTAAACCTACGCCCTCTAGTTTTGGACTCTCCAACATCAGGGAAAAGACCTTGAATGTTTACCCAATCCATACCCCTCGTGTTTATATAAACCTCTGTCAGGTCACCCCTCAGTCTCCGATGCTCCAGGGAAAATAACCCCAGCTTATTCAGCACCAACCCCAGAAACATCTTGTATATCTTATCTGGACACTTTCAAATTTCACAACATCCTTCCTATAGCAGAGATACTCCAACTGCTGTCTAACGTATTACTCTTGTTCCCTTAGATCCCCAGTCTTTGTCCACAGTAAGTTCTGGAGTAAGAAATGTGTTTAAGTTCTTAGCCATATCCTGCGGTTCCACACACCAATGGTCTCATTGATCTTTAAGGGATACTATTTTGTCTCGAGTTGGTCTTTTACTCAATATATTTACACAATCACTTTTGGATTCTCCTTATCATTCTCTGCCAAGGCTCTTTCATGTACCCTTTCTGAATTCCTGATTTCCACCCACAGTGTATTCCTACGGCCCCTGTGATCCTCGTGGATTCCCTTGATCCAGCTTGCTATACCTGACACGTGCCCCCTTTTCCTTGACCAGACCCTCAATGGACAGCCAGTGTTTCCGAATGCTGTCAGCATTGACTGCACACAAACAGGAACATGCTGGTGGTGATCGCTCAATTTATCTCACTTTTTAAATATTCTCACTTGCCAGGCTTCCTTTTCCCTGCAGATAGACTCCCCAATCACCTTTTGAAAGTTCCTGGCTAATAAGATCAAGATTGGTCTGGCCCCATTTTATAACTTCAACCTGTGGACCAGCCCTTTCCTTTTCCATCGCTATTTTCAAACTAATAGAATTGTGGTCACTTTGGCAAAATGCTTTCCCACTAAGACCACAGTCCGTTTCCCTACCTTGTTTCCCAAGGGGAGGTCAGGTTTTGCCCCTTTCTCTTTTCAGGCCATTTACATCTTGATTGGGAGTGTACTGGAACGCAATTACCAAATTCTTCCCTTGCAAATACTGAACGCTGGCAGTCCCATTCTAAGATGGAAAGTTAAAAAAAACCCTACCATAAAGCCTTATTATTATAATTGATATCTGAGATCTCCCGACAAATTTGTTCCTCAGTCTGCCACTGATTGTTCGGGGTCAGTATGACACCCGTATCGCAGTGATGACCCATTCTTATTTCTCAGTTCCACTAATATAGCTTCACTGGGTGATCCCACAGGAATATCCTCTCTTAGTACTGCTGGCATGATTCATGCAATCAAAAGCCACCACTACGTGTCCTTTCTTGCCTCCCTTCGATGCTTCCTGTAGCATCTCTACCTTGAAACAATGAGCTGCCAGTCCTGCCCCACCCTCAACTGTGTTTCTGTAATAAATATAATATCCCAGTCCCATGTTCCAATCCATGCCCTGAGTTCATCTTCCTGAGCTGTCAGGCCTCTTGCAGTGAAATAAATGCAGTTTCATCATCAGTTTTCACCCATTTCTTGTTGTGTTCTTGCCTGTCGTGATGCTGAAATTGCTGCCTTTAACTTGTGCACCAGACTCAATTTTCTTTCTGGCCTTACGTTTATATCCTCTCAAGCAGCTTTAACAGTTCGCGCCACCAGGATGGCTCCCCCTCCCGCGCCCAGTTCAGGTTTCTTCCCCAACCTGTCTACCTGTGCTGACACCTTCAGGGATCTATGGACTTATCCACTAAGGTCCCTGTGTTCCTCAGTCCTCTGCAAGAACCTACCATTCATTATGTCTGTCCGTTGCTTATCAGATCTACCACAAGTTATTACCTCACATTGATTAGAACTAAACTCTGCTCAGATTATCATCTGATTGACATCAGACTGTAGTCTGAGACCATCCCCCTCACTGTGGACAACACTCTCACCTTTCATGTCATCAGCAAACCTACTCATGATTCCTTCTGTTTTCATATCGGAGTTATTAAAGTACATAAAAATGCAACAGTGGTTCCTGCATAGATTCCTCTGATGCACCCGCTGGTGAACGAAATTCAAACACGAAGATGTCTATCCACTAATTTTGTATCCAAATTGCCAACTTGCCTTGGAATCCAATGGCTATTTCCTTTTGGACCAGCCTTCCATGAGGGAACTTGTCAAAGGCCTTATTCAAGTCCGTGTAAACAACATCATCGGCACTGCCCTCATCAATATTTTAAACACAATTTTAAAAAACTGAACTGAATTCCTCAGACAGTATATTCCTCTGTCAAATCGGTGATGACTCAGCCACGTTGATCCTTGCCTTTGCAATTGATTCATCCTCAGAATTATTTCCAATAATTTCCCTCCCACTGCTGCCAGACGACCTGTTCTGTATTTACCTGGCCTATCCCTGCTGTCCTTCTTGAACAAAGGAACCACATTAGCGATCCTCCAGTCATTCAGCACTTCACCTGTGGCTAGCAAAGTATTAGATATATATCCACCAGGGACCCAGCAATCTCCTCCCTTACCTCCCATAGCAGTCTGGAATACATTTCCTTGGACACTGGGGATTTCTCCACTTTTATGCCTGTGAAAACATTTAATACCTCCTCCTTATTGATCTTACCATGTTCTGGAACCTCACCTCTTCCAGACCCAAAAAATCCCCTCTCTTTAACTTACCACGGCCACACAACCCTCACTATCTGTAACCTACTCCTGTTTGAGAAACTTCCCTCTTTAAACTGCTCTAACTGTTCAAATCTCCATAAGCCCCTGTAGATCTTCCAGTCCTCCCGATCAAGCTAATCTCTTCGAGTCCCTAAAACACTAGCAATCCGTGGAGACCCTGCCACCATCCCTATCTATGTAATCCTTCAGGTCCTTGCAGCATTCCCGATCTGTAGAACCCACTCCAATGCCTGTACCTCTCCCGAACCAGTTCCTAGCAGACCCACTATCTATTTAACACCCGTCCAATTGTTTTCAACCCCTGTCAATGTAAGCTCCTCCAGTCTCTCCAACATCTACCCAACTCCATAATCCTCTCCAGCTCTTATACCCCTATCTGTGTAAACCTCCCTCTAACCCTCCCTACCGCAGGAACTTCCTCCTGTTTGTGCCAAGCTCCCTTATCTGTGAAACTGTCTCCAAACAAAATTGCTACCCCAATATCTGAAAACAAAATCCAGATTCCACAGCCTCCATGTCTAAATAACCCCCAGAACCTAAGCCTTCCTATATATAGAAACACTTTCAGTCACAGTAACCCTGCATATTTGTTTGTTCTTGCAGTCGATACAAACATCTTTATCTCTGTAATCAGCTCAGCTCCCTAAAACACTGTGTTATTCAGGCCTGTCCTACAAACAATCTTATCCCTGTAAACTGCTGCATCACCCCAACCTCCCCAGCTCCATGAACTCCTGCAGGCCCTACAGCTCTCCACATGTCTGTAAAATCCTGTGGCTCCAAGGTCCTCCCTCCCTGTGAAAGCACTTCCAGTCCACACATCCCTCCCAACCTGGGTCGTCTGCTCCTGATCAGACAATTACAGTCTCCGTAAACTCCTTACTCCTGACAACTCTTCACATTTGTGTAACCTCTTTCAGACCCCATACTCTCCAGATTTTAGAATCCTCTTCCTGTCATTGCAACCCCACCATATTTATGTAAACTCTGTCAGTGCATAAACCCTCCCCAACTCAGTAACCTCTGGCAGTCCAAACAAAACACCCAAATTGTGAAACCTCACATGTCACCACAATCCTCCCTCCCTCCCTGCTCAAACACCTTCATTACCATGAACCCTCACAATTCTGCAGCCTCCTTTTGGCACTGCAACCCTCCTAATGTCTGAAAACTCCTCCAGTCCTGATAGACCTCCCTATCTCTGAACCCCTGTGCCTCCAGTGCCGTTCTGGGGAACATTGCAGATGAAGGAAGAGTTGTCGAGGCTAGGCCATATTGCGGGGGTCAGAAGGTCTGCCGAATCTGGAGGATGGTAGAAATGGAGGAAGGGACATGGATCGTGCAGGAGGTTAGAGGTAGAGGCATTCATAGAACCTGAAGAATGGGACTGAAAATGGGTTGTGGATCCTGAAACGTGTTATAATTTGAGTCACAGATATTTCTGATTGGACCAAGGATTTCTTTCTTTCCATAAACATAATATTGTTCCATATTTTATTGATTTGAATCTGATTTAGTGAAGACCATGCAATGTGCAACTGGAATTCGGCCATTTGACCCATCGAGTAAGTTCCACCGTTTAATGCGACCATGGCTGATCCAATAATCCTCACCTCTACTTTCCTGCCTTTTCCACGTGACCCTTGTTTCCGTGATTGATTAAATCTGACCATCTCACCTGTAAATACACTCAATGATCCAGCCTTAACAGCCCTCCAGGAAGGAATTGCAGAAGGAGGAGATTTCTGAATACTTGGAAAAATAGGACAAAGTCAGAATGGTTTCATCAAGGGAGGTTATACCTGACAAATCTGTTAGAATTCTTTGTGAAGTTAATGGGCAAGTCAGATCAAAGAGAACCAGTGGATGTTTTCTATCTGGACATCCATAAAGCCTTTGACAAGGTACCTCATAGTAAGCTGCTGAGTAAGATAAGGGCCGATGGTGTTTGAGGCCAGGTCCCAGCATGGATAGAAATTTGGCTGTCTGGCAGGAGGCAGAGCATAGAGATTAAAGAGTCCTTTTCAGGATGGAAGCTGTTGACCAGTGGTGGTTCACAAGCGTCATTGTTGGGACAATAGCGTTTCACCTTAGACATAAATGATCTAGATGAATGAACTGAGGGCAATATGGAAACATTTGCAGATGATACAAAGCTAATAGGATGGGCAGGTAGAACTAAGGAGGCAGGAAGGCTACAGAAAGATTTATACAAGTTAGGAGAGTGTGCAACGATGTAGCAGGTGGAATACAATGCGCTAAATTGTGAGGTAATGCACTTTGCTTGGTTAAATAGAGGTGTGAGTTATTTTCTAAATGGGGAGAAAATTCAGAAATCTGAGTTCTAAGGGAGTCCAGTCCAGGATTCCCTTAAGGTAAGCTTGCAGATTGTATCAGTAATTAGGAAGGACAATGCAATGTTCTCTTCATCTAGAGGACACTGGAACATTAAGGCATGGATATATTTCTGAGACTTTAAACAGACGTTTGAAGACTCTGTATCTATGCGTGATGGAGTTTAGCAGGATAAGAAGGGATGTAATTGCACAGCCTGGACAGAGTGAATTGCATTGAATGGAATGTAATGTCCCGGGTACCGATGCACAGTGAAAAGCTTTGTCTTGCAAGCAATATAGATAGGTCAAAGAGTTAAGTATCATAGATAGTAAATAATAGGTAAACAGTGACAAAAACAAAAACATAGGCACAGCCGAATGTTTACAGTTGTGAGTCCATTCAGTATCCGAGCTACAGTAGGGTAGAAACTGTTACGAAACCAGCTGGTGCATGTGTTTAGGCTTCTGTACCTTAGCGCCAATGGAAGAGATTGTAGAAAAAACATTGCGAGGGTGGGATGGATCTTTGAGAATTCTGACGGCCTTTCCTTGACAGCGGGCTGGTCGATGGATTCTACAGATGTGAGGTTGACCTTTTTGATTGTCTGGGCTGAGTTCACCACTCTCTGTAACAGTCTCCAATCTTGAATGGTACTTTTGCCATACCAGGTAGTGATACATCCAGACAGAATGCGCTCGATGGCACACCTGCAAAAGTAGGCAAGGTTTATTCACCGTCATGTCAAATTACTTCAGCTGCCTGAGGAAGAGGAAACGTTGTTGGGCCTTTGAAAACAGTGTGTACACATGAAGAGTCCAAGAAAGCGTGTTGTGGATGACCACTCCCAAGAGCTTGACACTCTCCACTCAGTCCACCTCTGTGCTGTTAATGTGTGTGTGTGTGTGTGTGGGCGGGTGGGGGGGGGGGGGGGGGGAACATGAGTAACATGTCCCCACCCGATGGGGACGATGTCAACGATGAGTGAGTTCCTTTGTTTTGCTGGCATTGAGAGCTAGGTTGTTCTGAGTGAAACATTTATCCACATCTTCCACCTCCTGCATGCAGTCTGTATCGTCGCCATCTGAGATTCGACCAACTATGGTGGTGTCATCAGCGAACTTGTAACTTACATTAGTCTGGTATTTTCAGATGCAATCATGATATACAGTGAGTACAGTAGGGGCTGAGTATGCACCCCTGGGGGTCTCCACTATTGAGTTTTAGTGAGGCTGAAGTATTGTCCCCAATCTTCATTGATTGAGGCCTGTGGGTCAGGAAACTGGGGATGCAGTTGCAGAGAGTGCGGCTTAGTCTGGGATCACTATGTTTAGTAATCAATCACGAGGGGATAATAGTGACGAATACTGAAATGTAGTCAAAGAGTAGGATTCTTATGTTGTTGTAGTTTGTGTCAAGGTATTCTAGGGAGCAGTGAAGGGCAGGTGACATGGCACCTGATGTGGATCTGTTGGTCCGACAGGCAAATTGGAGTGGGTCAAGTGTAGTGGGGAGGCTGGAGTTGATTAATACCATGATTAAAGCACTTCATGACCACCAAAGTTAGGGCCACTGGACGGTAGTCATTGAGACACAGGGATGATATTGGCCCTCTTGAAACAAGCAGAGACAGTGGCCTGCTGCAGGGAGAGGTTGAAGATGTCTGAGAAAAGCTCTGCTAGTGGATCTGCACATGCTCTGAGTGCACAGTGTGGTTCTCCTTTTGGTCCCAACGTTTTCCCTGGATTCACACGAAGGAAAACCGATCTGACCACTGATGGAGTGACTGTTGGGATAGGTTCGTCAGGACTTGTCGGAATAGGTGTTACCTCTCCACTGAAATTGTACTCAAAACGAGCATAGGCACTGAGAAAATCTGGAAGGGAGGTGTCATCATCAGTGTCTCTTTTTAGAACCTATGATGACATTCAGTCGTTGCGATAGTTGCCGGGTGTCTGTCTGGATCTCTAGTTTAGACCGGTATTGGCCCTTGGCTGTCATAATGCTGTGCGAATGTCATACTTGGATTCCTTATACTTGAGTGGGTCTTCTGATCTGAAGGCCTCATGCCTGGTTTTTACCAGGTTCTGTATGTCCTGATTCATCCAGAGTTTCCTGCTGGAGCTCAGCTGGACTGACTTCCTCGGTATGCAGTCCTCCACACACCTTGCTGCTAAAGATTGTGACGGTGGTGGCGTACTCGTCCAAGGTACCTGTGGCCTGTTTGAACACAGCCCAATCAGCCGATTTCAGACAGCACCGGAGTTGATCCTCTGCCTTCACCGACCAGCACTGGACGTATATCCGCGAGGGGCGGGGTCCTCCTGCTTGAGCTTTTTCCTGTAAAGTAGGAGAAGAAACACGGCATTGTATCCCGGAGTTCCCGAAATGACGGTGGGGGATGGAGTTGTCGGCATCTTTCACAGTGGTGTAGCATTGGTCTAAAACGTGCGGGCCACTGGTGGGCAGGTAATGTCCTGGTGGTAATTGATCAACAAATTCCTCAGATTGACTTGATTGAAGTTGAATGTTACAATGAACAGGGCCTCGGAGTGTTCGATCTCCAGAGTGTTAGTGGTGGAGTACAGCACATCCACAGCTTCCTCAACCTTACAGCATTTAGTATAGCAGTGGTAAATTCCCGTGGTAGAGTGGACCTTTGGAAGATGATTTCACTGTCAGGAGAGATTAAGCTCCAAAAGGCACCAGTGAAGAGTAAATGGAAGCATGTTTAGAATCGAGATAAGGAGAAACTTCTTTACCCAGAGAGTGGTGAATCTGTGCAATTCATTGACACAGAAGGCTGTGGAAACGAGATCATTGAGTATATTCAAAACAGATCAATAGGTTCTTGTTTGTCAAACTATCTGCTCTGTAATTACCTAGTCTATTCCTGCTGTCCTTATTGAACAAAGGATCCACAATAGCGATCTTCCAGTCATTCAGCACTTCACCTGTGGCCAGCAAAGTAATAAATAATTCCACCAGGGCTCTAGCAATCTCCTCCCTTACCTCTCATAGCAGCCTGGGATAGAGTTCATTGAGCATTGGGGATTTCCTCACATTTATGCCGGTGGAAACATTTAATATCTCCTTATTGACCTTACAAAACCTCATTGTCCCAACTGAAATCTCCAGCTACAATGTCTTTCTCCTGTGTGAATACAGATGGGAAGTATTCATTGAAGACCTAGGCTACTTCCTTTGGCTCCATGCGCAGATTGTCCCTTTGGTTTCTAACAAGCCCCACTCTTTAGCTTGGAATCCTCTTATTCTAACGATGCTGATAACATACCTTGTGGCTTTTCCTTAATGGCAATTGTTTGCCCTTTCATTTTGAAGAACCCCGTTGCACTCTATACTTTTGAAGGGCTTCACGTGTTTATGTTGCACTGTATTTTCTTTATCAAACTCACAGTATCACTTGACCAGTATTTGCTGGACTTGCTGCCTTTGCCATTCACTCTTCACGGGACCCACTGGCCCTGAATTCGTACTTCCTTTGTAACATTGTTGAGGCCATTACCCCTTCCTGGTACACTCTCAGTGCCTCCAGCACCTTCAGGTCTCCCTCTTCCTATCATCTCAATAAACCCTGAGAGTATTTCCCCTTCCTGGTGCACTCCTCCTGCTAGTAGACTCCTAGTAATCCCTTAAACAAATACTTCCAAGTTGCTAAAGCATTGGCTTCTTCAGAATTGTTCGGTTTTTCTGTCTTTTAAGCATCTCTTAATCAAAACTGGTAAATCCTGGGAATCACTGGGCTAGGAATGTCCAAAGTGGGGGAGGAGCATTGGGAAGGGGTCAAGCACCTGGTTTAGATTAGATTAGATTAGATTATATTAGATTAGATTACAGTGTGGAAACAGGTCCTTCGGCCCAACAAGTCCACACCGACCCGCCGAAGCGAAACCCACCCATACATTTACCCCTTATCTAACACTACGGGCAATTTAGTATGGCCAATTCACCTGACCCTGCACATCTTTGGACTGTGGGAGGAAACCGGAGCACCCGGAGGAAACCCAAGCAGACACAGGGAGAACGTGCAAACTCCACACAGTCAGTAGCCTGAGGCGGGAATTGAACCCGGGTCTCTGGCGCTGTGAGGCAGCAGTGCTAACCACTGTGCCACCGTGCCGCCCGTGCCACCTCGAGACTTGCTGTGGGGAAAAAGGGGAATCCAGGAGAAAACAGCACAAGGAGCACGCTGCCACACCAACGCCCCACCCACCCCACTTCCCACGGCCACCTTCTGCCCCAAGTGTAACAGAGTCTGTGGAAGGCCACATCGGTCTGTACAGCCACCTACAGACTTCCCCTGAAAGTGGGAGAGAGTCAGCCTCGTCTGTGACCCACGGCCAATCAGATGATGAGGGCGGAAGTTTGAATCCCTCACAATTATCCCAGTGCCTTTGTTACAAGTTCCAATAATTACCTGTTAATGCTGTGTCTCACAACATAATGCTGTTAAGGGGCTTTAACACTGCCCTTCCAATTCTGTGTTCTGACCCTTTTTACCCAGACTTTAGTCTCCTAATGATTGATAATCTAAGGCCATATATTTTCTTGCTACTCCCAATTGTGATCCCTAACGATGAGAGTTCCACATCCTGCTTCCCACTCTACCTGACTTTCCACAATGTTGTGTAGCTGTGAATATTAATGCACCACCTTTTTGTTCGCTCTGTGACCACGTCTCCCTGATGGCGATTAGATAGAAATCACAGTCACACGTGTATATTCCTTATTGCAAATGCTTCATACATTCAAAATAATAAACAGTAATTATTAAATCACAATTTCCTGATACAAACCTATTTGCTGATGTACAATTTTGGTTAAACTCAGTTCATTCCTGTTTCTTTCTGTTCATCCTCAGCCACAGCCCCATGTTTCAAATTTTAAACTTTCTCTATGGAATTGGGAATTTCCTTTCAGCTGAGACCTGTCCCTCCTCATCCCTGTTAGTTCAAAACACTCTACATGATCATGGTCACATGATTGACCAGGGCACTGGACCCAGCACTGTACAATCTCAATAAAATAGCTGACTCCTCCCTGAGTACTGGTAGCAGTGCCCCCTGCATCAGACCCACTTCTTCTGACAACATGGTTTGATCCTGATACCTTCTAGCACTCTGGTGGTATCACTCAGTCTCCCTCCATGTGGTATCCCTCACTGTGTGTGTCTAATTGTTGCCTCTGTCAGCACCTCTCACTCTTGCAGCTATTCTAGATCCTGAGCGAACAGAATTATCCATTCCAGAGAGACGCTTCAGCACAGGCCATGGATGGAGGCTGTGATCTTCGAGATGTCTGCTGGACTCAGTGCTACTCTACATGAGTTATCCTCACTGCATCAGTCTAATTTCCCATTCTGTCCATGCAGGTAATAAGGATATTCCTGACTCCTGTCTCACCCATCACCTCATTGAAGATGCTTGGTCAGCTCGAGAGAGGAGAAGAGGAAGATCTGGAGCCTTCAGTAAATCCTGCAGCCGGGGTAAGATCACTCACAGTAAACAGCACAGGGAGGTGTTAGTGGCGTTCTGTATTCAGGCCTGGAAGACAGGACACAGATATAGTGGTGGGCAAGGAACAGCTACATTCTAGGCTTCATTCCCACCATCTTGTGAGGGTCCTGCTTTCACCTCTGCTGTACTGATGCTCCCTGAGACAGCACAGGGGATCCCAGGCATCAATCCTGGCCCATGCTGTATGAGTGATCTTTGTAATATCCTCCAGTCCCGATGATCCTTCCTCTGTTTGGAATCTCCTGTAGTCCACAAAATGTTCTCTCTCTCTGTCAGATTTTCCAATCCCTAACACCCTTTTCCCTAAACTTCTCCAGTAGATAATAAATTCCTTCATCCCTTTAATCCCCGACACTCCGGTCTATCCCTGTAAGCTCCTCCTACCAATAATACCCTCCATGTCAATGTATTCGCCTTTAAACTCTCCATGAGTCCCTATCTGGGTAAACTCCTCCAACTCCTCCAACCCTTCCTTATCTGTGAAAAAAATATTCAGTTCATTGAACTGTCCTGATCTGTGAAATCCCTTCCAGACCTGAAATACCTCCCTGTCTTTGTAACTATGTCAGGCTCCTACCTGAGAATCTCACTATCTGTGAAATCTCTCAAGGAAATCCTGACCTTAGGAACCCCCTCCACCTGTTAACATCCCCCATGTCTGTGGATACCATCATGTTCTACTGTGCCTATTATTGAAATTTAGTCTCTACAATCCTAATGATGATAAACTCTTCCTCTCTAAAACCGACTCAATCTGTGTAAACTCTGCAATTCCCTACTACCCTCCCTATGCATCTAATCTCCTTCAGTCTTTACAAATCTTTATACCTTTTACATACTCCCCATGTGACTACACTATTTTTTTTCCGTTACCTTCATGAGCTGCCGTAATTGTCACTGTGACTCTCAACATGTCCCATCCCTACATCCCTCCGTTTCTCTGAAGAGTCTTCCTTATTCTTAAAACCCTCCCTATCGATGTCACCTGTTCCAGTCTCCACATCTCTCCCTATCTCTGTAGAAACTATATAGTCAAAGCTGCTCCAATAACCTCAAATCAACCTGATCATTCGAATTCCCTTTAGTTGTGAAACTCTCCCCATCTCTGTAACACACTATCCTACAGGTTTGGAAGCCCTCCCTATGTTTGTATGGTCCTCCAATTTCTACAACTGTCCCTGTCTTTGTAACATTGTCCTGCCTCTTGAAACCACCTGGTTGATGAACCCTCTTCGGGCACTGCACTTTCTCTATTTCTGTTACTTTCCCCTACTCTTATAAATCCGTCTGTCTGTATGATCCCCTTCAAACACTGCAGCTTCCCTATCTCTGACCACTAATTGCTTTCACAACCCTCCCTTCATCTTTTACCACTTCCAGTCCCTTCAGCACTTCTATAACTGTCAACGCCCCATTTGCCAAGGTTACTCCAGTTCCTACAATGTCAGAATCTGAAACCCACACTCTCTCTACCCTGCAAATCTCTATAATCCGTTAACATCTGCAAACACCACAACTGTCCGTACTTTCTTCCGTCCTCCAGTCCCATTACGCTCCCCATTCTTGCATTAACAAAGCCTGTGCGTCTTAGTATTGTCCTAAAAAACTTACGTCTCTGTAAACTGCTCCAACTCCTCCACTATCTCCATAAACATCTACAGTCCTGAAACCCGCTCTTTCTGTGTAACCTCTTCCAGTCCTGACAACACCCCCAATATTTGGAGCCCCTTTAATCTTCCCTTACTGGGTAACCTCTTGATGTCCCTGGTAAAACCCCGATCTTAGCATCAACCCCAATGTTTGTGAATCTTCTGTTCCGAAAAGACTCACTATGAATGCCAGCTCATCCAATCTCTACATTCATCTGTAATCTCATTATCCTTCTCCAATTCTTCAATGTTAATCTATTTAAATTTCACCCTCATCCCCCCCCACCCCCCAACACTCCTGACCACAGGAACCACGTTCAGTTTGTACAACCCTCCCCATTTGTGTAGATGTCTCCAACCCAGCAAACCTGGCATTCTACATTGCATTTCTATCTATGTAGTCTCCAGAACCTAGAACCTTCTTATATCTTTAAACGTCTTCAGTTGCTACAACCTTCCATATCTCTGTTAGTCTACACAATACTCTTCTCCCTGAAACACCCACTGTCTGTGCCTCTCAGTCTGCCTGCCTTTCTCGACATCCATCCCTATCCCTATCTCCAGAATCTAATCCAGCTCCCTCTATCTCTATAAATTCGTCCAATTCCCAAACCCCTTTGTCCCACTGACATTCTTGACCAGATGTAGCTCTGTTTAACTTTAACATCCTCGAGCCCACGTTAGCCTCCCTAACTCTGTAACCTATATCCATCCGTTCAATCCCCCATACTGAGGAATGACTCCCTGCACTCGCCATAATACAGATGGAATGTCAGTGTACAGATATGATGGAAATGTCATTCCAGAGATATAGCTGCAGAATGACGATCGCTGGGATGTGAATATTGAATGGTTGTTGGGATCGAGGCAGGCTAGGCAAAAAGACAACAAGTTGTGAAGGAAGGACAAGGCTAATGCATTAATGAGATAATCACGTGGAAATGAAGATCAAAATTTTGAGTCTCTTTGGGTGGAGCTGAGAATAAGCAAGCAGCAGCAACCATTAGCAGGAACTCTTTTATATGAACCAGTATGGTAATGTCAATATGGTTACAGTCAGGACACTGAATGTACATGTAGCAAGGGCAGTACAGTAACTGTGTGTGACGGCGGTCTCCATCCCAACTGGATAACTAATGAATATCAGGGATGTAATGGATGGACTGTGTGATGGCTTTCTATCACATTATATCAAGGATCCATCAAAAAAAAGGTGTATTGTAGATCTAATGCTGTGTCTAATGCTGTATCTAATAATCCCATTACAAAGGAATTTTGTGAGCCAAGAGCCATAATGTTATGCAAACCATATTGAGTTTGAGTTCAGACCATGAGATGTAGGAGCGGAATTAGGCCATTTGGCCCATTGAGGATACTCTGCCCTTCAATCAGATCATGACTGACCTGGTGATCTTTAACTCTACTTTCCTGCCTTCTCCACAAAACCCTTGTTTCCCTGATTCATTAAAACCTCACCATCTCTGCTGTAACTATTCTTAATGACCCAGCCTCGACAGCCCCCTGCAGTCAGGAAATCCCACAGACTCACTGCTCTCTAAGTGAAGACGTTCCTCCTCATCTCCAGCTTAAAATAGGTGAGCCCTTGCTGGGATTTTCTGCCCCCGGTTACAGATTCTCACACAACTGAAACGAAAGGATGTGACAAAGATAATTATTGCAGATGACATGAAAATTGGTGGAGTTGGGGTGAATGAGCAAGGAGATCCAAGGTTGCCGGAGGTTACTGATTAGTTGGAAAGATGTGCAGAGAAATGGCAAATTGAGTTTAATCTGGACAAGTGTGAGGTCTTGTCAAAGTCAAGAAGAAAGTTCGGTACTGGGGGACATAAATGTCGAGAAGGCTCTTGGTCCAAGCCAGTAAATCCATGAAAATGGCAACAGAAGTGATTCAGATGGGAAAGAAAGCAAATGGAACACAGGCCTTCATCGGTCACAACGTTGAGTATGGTATTTTGCATTTGATGTTGTGATTCTATAAAACCGTTGCTTGGCCACATTTGGAGTACTGTGTGCAGTTCTCACCTCCACACAATAGGAAGAATGTGGAGGCTCTGGAGAGGTTGCAAACGGGGTTTAATAGCACGTTGCCTATGTTAGGTACTTTAAGGGTGTCTTAACTATAAGAGCAAATTAAACAAAGTTGGATTGCTTTGTGAGAGTATCAGAGGTTGACAGGCGACCAGGTACAGGAATATAACATCAGGACAGGGATATATCCTTTGGATAGTCAGAATCAATTTTCCAGCATGTAAGTTTCAAATTCTATAGTGCATAGTTTTAAGGTGAGAAACAAGAAGTTTAAATGAGATGTGAAAGGCATTTTTGTTTTACGGAGAGTGGAGGTTTCCGAGGGAAGTCCTCGAAGCAGAAATGTGAGCAAAGTTTTGAAGTGGCATTTCGACAGAAACATGAACAGGCAGAGAATAGACGGATATGGATCATGTGCAGGCAGACGTTATGAAAATAGCATCATGGTGTGCCGAAGAGCCTATTGCTGTGCTGTGCTGTTCTATTTTCTGACTTCCCAGCATCTAACTGTCCAAAGTCCTTCAGAATTTTACAAGTTACATTCCAGTTCCCTCTCATTATTCTAAACTTTAGTGGATTCAATCTCAATCTATTCCATGTCTTTTCATTAGGAAATCCATCCATTGCCAGGATCAGCCGAGTGACCCTTCTCTGGCCTGCCTTCAATACGACAATATCTTTCCTTTCGGGCATTCACACTGTTCATAATTTTCTAGGTGTGATCTGACTCATGTCTTGCATGGTTTTAGCAAGTCCTCTCTATATTTAGGCACCATTCTCTTTTCAATAAATGGCAGCATTTGATTTGCCTTCTCTATTACCTGCTGACCCTGTAAGCTACCTTTTTCAGATTGATAAACAACAACTCCCACAACCCTTTCTGCTGTGAGTCTGAAACCAAATAGTATTAGCCTAACAGTAAGTCGGGAGTGTGCTCTAATGTATTAGAAAGGATACATCAATAACAATAACTGGAGCCTTAAAAGCACATTTTATAAAACAGAATGTGTTTTTGAACCTGTTGTATTTTATTTGTTAAGTGAGTAAATGGCAGAATAGATAAGGTTGTAGGAGGGACGACGGATATGTTATATTTGCATTTTCAGAAGCTTTTACGTAAGTCTCAGTAAGGGCTGAGGAGTAACTTGTTAGAGGATAAGATCCCTTACATTTCAATAAGGTCACTGATGTGTGGAACCAGAGGAGATCGGTGAGATCTTACACAAAAAAAAAAAAACTCTTGTGGAGAAAGACATGGAAGCTCAGGAATTTGGGGAAATAAATAGTAATGTCTTGGAAAGAATCCTCAACAGATAAGAGACAGCGCTGGAATCTTAAATCACATAAAGGTAGATCAATCCTCATTAGCTCATTAGGTCATAGAGTCCGAGAGATGTACAGCATTGAAACAGACCCTTCGGTCCATCCCGTCCATGCCGATTAGATATCCCAACCTAATCTAGTTCCACCTGGCCCATATCCCTTCAAACCATTCCTATTCATATACCCATCCAAATGTTTCTTAAATGTTGCAATTGGACCAGACTCCACCACTTCCTCTGGCAGCTCATCCCATACACATACCATCCTCTGCGTGAAAAAGTTGCCCCCGTAGGTCTCTTTTATATCTTTTCCCTTCTCAACCTAAACCTATGCCCTCTAGTTCTGGCCGCCACGAACACAGGGAAAAGACTTTGTCTATTTACCTTATCCATGCCCATCAGATTTTTGTAAACTTCTATAGGGTCACCCCTCAGCCTCCGACACTCCAGGGAAAACACCCCCAGCCTGTTCAGCCTCTTCCTACAGCTCAAATCCTCCAACCCTGGCAACATTCTTGTAAATCTTTTCTGAACCCTTTCAAGATTCACGACATCTTTCCGATCGGAAAGAGACCAGAATTGCACGCAATATTCCAACAGTCGGCTAACGAATGTCCTGTACAGCCGCAACATGACCTCCCAAATCCTGTACTCAATACTTTGACCGATAAAGGAAAGCATACTAAACGCCTTTTTCACTATCCCATCTCCCTGTGACTCCACTATCAAGGGGCAATGAACCTGTACTCCAAGGTCTCTTTGTTCAGCAAAACTCCCGAGGACCTTACTATTAATTGTATAAGCCCTGCTCACTCTATCTCTCTTCTCTGAGTTTGGTGATGAATTCCATCGGAAATACAGGTGCTGCCCAGACAGTTGACGATATACAGAGAAATGCAATGTTCCATTGTCAACTGCATCTTTGGAGAGCATAACAGTTACTGTGGGAGTGTACAGAGATGCAATGGTTTTCTCAGACAGGAAGAAATACTGAGGAGATGGAGACATTTTCAACACTGAATGGGTGTACCATGTATGTGGGGAATTGACTTGCTCCAGTCATTGGAAACTCAGTGGAGTTTCTGTGGATGTTTTCCTCGGGTTTGTATTGTCAGCTCCTGGGTTCATTCAGGGAGACCCGAGGGTCTGTGACCTCACTTTGGACACTGCATTTACAAAGTGTCTGGGTCCAAGGTAAAGAAAAATGGAACTGAGTGCCCACAAAAGGGAAGCTCTGTCAACAGGGAGGAGCAGACCACAGCACTATCTTCCTTTGGAATTCCGGGAAAATTTGTCTAAGCTGGACCAATTCCAAGTGTAATGTGTGAAATCAGTCCGTTTAAAAAATAAAATGAGGTGGTCACTGATCTGTGTCCCCTCCTTCAGTATAACCTGAAGTCTCACACCAGGGACAGGACTGTACTGACACTCACCACGAAGTGAGCGGTTTCAATTCTGGAACTTTCCATGCAGGAAGGTTGACATATTCATCATGTCCAGAGTGCAATCCTCTGATGTATCACTGGCTGACAGAAGCCCTCTGAGAGAAATGCATTGGTTCCATCTCCACAGGGGAACGTACAGAAACAAACTAGGAAACGGAGTGACTGGTGTAAAAGCGGGACTGCAGGAAATTAGAATTAACAAAAAATATATCCTTGAAAATCTTATTGAACTGAAGGTTGGTAAGGTTCTACATCTGATGAGCTACATCCCCAAGTATTGAGGAGATGGCAACAGAGCTGATGAAAGAATTATTGATTATTCTTCAAAGCTGGGATGATTCTGGAAAGGATACTGCAGACTGGAAAGCAGCTTTTGTAAACCTAAATATTTAAAACAGGACGAAGAGGGAAAACAGAAAACTACATAGCTTGATGTCAGATGTGAGAAAAACGCTGTAATCTTTGATAAGGAATGTAACAACTCGACAGTTGGAGAACAATGATATGATTTAGTGCATTCGCACTAGATTCAGGAAAGGGACATGATCTTTGATAAACCAGCTGTAGTTTGTGTAGATTGTCCGTTGTGACATCGACAATTGAGAACGTACAAACAATGCCTCCTATGTTCATATCGAAATTATTGATATAAATGCCGAAAAGTAGTGGACCTAGCACCGATCCTTGTGGCACTCCACTGGTCACAGACTTCCCGCCTGAAAAGCAACCCTCCACCACCACCCTCTGTCTTCTACCTTTGAGCCAGTTCTATATCCAAATGGCTAGTTCTCGTATTCCATTAGTTCTAACCTTGTTAACCATGCGGAACCTTACTGAGGTCCATACAGATCACGTCCATCACTCTGCCCTCATCAATCTTCTTTGTTACTTCTTCAATAAACTCAAATATGTTCGTGAAACATGATTTCCCACACACAAAGCCATGTTGACTATCCCTAATCAGTCCTTGCCTTTCCAAATACATGCAAATCCTGTCCTTCAGGATTCCCTCCAACAACTTGCTCATCACTGACTTCAGACTCACCAGTCTCTAGTTCCCTGGCTTGTCCCTCCCACCTTTCTTAAATAATGGTGCTCTTCTGGAATACTGTGTCCAGTTCTTGTCGTCCTGTTGTAGGAAGGACATGATTGAGCTGTAGAGGGTTCAGAAGAAATTTACCAGGATGGTGCCAGGAACGGAGGGGTTGAGTTATAAGAGTAGACTGGTTAGGCTGGGACGTTTTCACTGGACAGGAGAAGCTTGAGGAGTGATAGAAGCTTATAAAATCATGAGAGGTCGAGATAAGGTGACTGGCTGTTCTCTTTTCCCGAGGGTAGGGTATTGAAGACTAGGGGGATATTTTAAGATGAGAAGAGAAATATTTCATAAAGACATGAAAGGCAACTTTTATACATAGAGGATGGTTTGTGTGTGGAATGAACTTCCAGTGGAAGTGGTGAAAGTGGGTATTGTTACGCAATTTAAAAGACAAGTTGGTGTAGTGTTCAAGTGTATGGGAAATGAAGATCAATGCAGACCAGTGTGAGGTAATGTACTTTGGTAGGAAGGACAATGGAAGACAATATAAAATAGGCCGTACCATTATAAAAGGGGTGCAGGACCAGAGGGCCCTGGGAGTATATGAGCACAGTATTGAAAATGTTAGGACAAGTGGGGAGAGCAGTAAATATCACAGATTAGTTTCAATATCTGAGCTGTTGAGAGGAGGAGATGTAGGAGGGAGTCTCCGTGCTCCCTTCCTGGGAGGTGGTGGTGACAATGTGTTGTCAGTTCACCCTCCTGCCCACTGAGACCGTTGGGAATTCAATTTGTACCAGGTCGCCACAAAAGGGAGATGGCATCAGGGCCACGGCTTCTAAGTTGTGCCAGGGGAAACGGAGCTGCCAGTTGGTTTAAAGTGATAATTGCTCTTCACTGATCATTGCTCCTTACTCGGTCGGTGGGACGTGGATGCTTCAGAGTCTCCACACAAGGCGTCCCGGTCTTCTCTATCTCGTATCGGGGGGGAGGCATAGTGATGTGTTTGGTGGGAGTCAGTCCGCAGTGTTGTATCCATGCAGTGTTATTACTGTGGGAGGTATACTGGGGTGAGGGGAGAGAGATGGGGGTGGGGGGGTGGGGTGGGGTGAAGGTGCTGCATGCAAGAGTGAGAAAAGTTGGAGCATGAATCTTGTTTGGGGGTAGATGCTGTAACAGATACACTGTGAGTGTGAGAGAGCAGAGAGAACATAGAGATCCTTATCCTGAGAAAATGGGGAAGGTCATTGATGCTTGTCCTGGATTGCTGGGTATTTCTTCAAACCGCTGATACGGCACGAGATGGATGGTGAGCTCACACCAAGCTCGGTGGGTCTGGTGGTGTGGCCCTCTCTGGGAAGAGAATGGTCCCCCTCTGTACTCGCCCATCGACCAGGACCTCCGTACCCCGGTCGAGAAACCGCAGTGTAATTGTCCCTTATCTGCCATGCTCAGGGTAAACTGTACAGGGCAGCTCCGAACTGAGAAAGCTCAATCGTGTGCCCATGGGCCTTTTAAAGATGGCACCAGTGGCAGGGATCATGGAATATCCAGGGGCATCCGGGCAATGGTGAGTACCTCCAGCCATGATGGATGGGAGAATCGGGCTGGTATTGAATGAGAGGGACACCATGGGGTGGGGTGGGTAATTAATGTGGTGAGTTAGATAGCACCAGGGAACTAGCTCAGCCGCGTGTAGACAATCCCTCGGTCACACTCGATGAATACTGGCTCATGTTGCAGGATGTATTCAAAATGTCTTCATTTCAGTATTCTGAAACCTGGGAACACATTCTTCCATGACATGTGTTTTGATATTCCGCTCTCTGTCTATACCCCAAACCCCACCCATGCGGTGATATTTAAACTGATTCCCCTGCCATCTCTCTCTCTCTAGCAGTGATGTTTACACCCACAGCAGCTCCAGTGTCATGGCATAATGGAGATATGGAGCTGTAAATGGATGGGAGCTGCACATCCTCTCACTTCCAGCACGGGCTGCAAATTTCCTTGTGCAGGTCAGGGATCTAACACAGTGTCACTGAGCAGTGCACTTGGGTGGTGTACACAGCTCTACTTGCTGGGAGGGTAACTGCTCCTGGTTTACAGATCAATGCACTGGGGTGGTGTACAAAGCTCTACATGCTGGGAGGGCAATGGCTCCTAGTTTACAGATCAATGCAGTGAGGTGGGCTATACAACTCTCCATGCTGGAAGGATAACTGCTCCTGGTTTACAGATCAATGCACTGGGGTGGGGTACACAGTCCTACATGCTTGGAGGGTAACTGCTCCTGGTTTACAGATCAATGCACTGGAGTGGTGTACACAATCCTAGATGCTTGGAGGGTAACTGCTCCTCGGTTACAGGTCAATGCACTGGGGTGGTGTACACAGCTCTACCTGCTGGGAGTGTAACTGCTCCTGGTATACAGATCAATGCACTGGGGTGATGTACACAGCTCTATATGCTGGGAGTGTAACTGCTCCTGGTTTGCACTTCAAATCACCAGTGATCATTGCACAACTCCCTTTGCTGGTCAGAATATCTGGCTGAGTTGTATAAATCAATGCAGTTCTGTAGTCTGCATAACTCCCCGTGCTGAATAGATATCCGGACCGGGTTTATGGATCAGTGCACTGCTGTGGTGTGCGCAGCTCCCGAGTTTTTCTCTTTCACAGAAGGAGCGGGAGCAGCGGAGGAAGTGATGGGGAACAGAGGAGTAGCCGGGAAGGTAAGTATTGAGTATAAGTATTCACCCTTCAACGGCAACGACCATTTTAAGTGCGAGCAGCAGCGAGGTAGGAGGAACTCGGAAGACTGCAGATAGGGAAGGCAGTTTTTATTAAAATTGCTTACCGGTAGCGGGCAGCGGTGTTTTTCTCTTTCACAGAAGGAGCGGGAGCAGCGGATGAAGTGAGGTGGACCGGAGGGGCAGCCAGGAAGGAAAGCAGTGACCATATATATCAGCAAGGCGGCTAAACCCGAGACTCTACTAATGTAGTGTCTCCCACCCGCCGTCTTCCTTTAACCTACTTAATAAGTAGGAAGAGCGGGAGCGACGACTAGGGACTGCCAGTAATATATCTGAGCAGTGGCTGAACCCGAGACACTACACGTGTTGTGTCTCCCACCCCCTCCTCCTCTAATCAAAAATAGGACTCTGCTTTGTTAAGGTAAGGATTTTCTATTTCTTTATCGGTGAATGGTTAAAAATTTACTTTTTATGGTTCATCTATTAATTGGTTTTTAGAAAAAGACTACAGCAGAGAGGTATCAGAAAGTATTTTAACTCAAACCTATGCAAAGTAATAAAGTAATTAACGAAACAGAGATGGCTGGGCAGGTGATCTGCTGTAGCTGTATGATGTGGAAGCTGGCGGATCCCATTGTGAATGGCAGTGACCACATCTGCAGCAAGTGTTGGTTGCTGGAAGAACTCCGGCTCAGAGTTGATGATCTGCAATCTGAACTTCAAATACTGCGGCACATCCGGGAGGGGGAGATTTATCTGGATGCTTTGTTTCAGGAGGCAGTCACACCTGGGAGATTAAGTAATTCACATTCAGTTAGTGGTCAGGGACATCAGAGTGTGACTGTAAGTGAGGCAGTCAGGGGGAACCTGAGTTCAGGAGTGCAGGAGCCTCAGCCCTTAACCTTATCCAAAAGGTATGAGATTCTTACTCCCTATACGGATGAGGAAAAGGGCTCTGGACAGGATGAGCCAGCTGACCACGGCACCATGGGGCAGAAGGCCATTCAAGAGGGGGGAGCAAAAATACAAATAGTTGTTCTAGGGGATTCTATGATTAGGGGGACAGATAGTAATATGTGCAAGCCAGATCGGGAGTCTTGCATGGTGTGTTGCCTGCCCGGGTGTGGAACATCTCCGACCGGCTTGAAAGGATATTGGAGCGGGATGGGGAGGATCCAGTTGTTGTGGCCCACGTTGGGACTAACAACATAGGCAAAGCTAGGATGGAGGACCTGTTTGGGGATTATCAAGCACTAGGAAGAAAATTGAAGTACAGGTCCTCAAGGGTCATAATCTCCGGATTACTGCCCGAGCCACGTGTCAATTGGCATAGGGATAAGAAAATTAGGGAAGTAAACAAGTGGTCAAGGGATTGTGTGGGAAAGAGGGATTCCATTTCATGGGGCATTGGCATCAGTTTTGGAACCGGGGGGATCTGTACCATTGGGACGGTCTCCACCTCGATCTGGTACCAATGTTCTAGCGAAGAGGATAAATAGGGTGGTCAGCAGGACTTTAAACTTCTGAGTTGGGGGGAAGCGAAAGTGAAAGCGACAGGGAGTATGGAGTTAAGTGGAAAGATAAGCAGGAGGATAGCATGTGTTGAGGCAGATTAGGAATGCAACAAAAAGGAAGGATAACTTAGGACATCTTATGACTTCCAATATCTCTAATGATAAGAATGTTAGCATTAAGGCACTTTACCTGAATGCTCGTAGCATTCATAACAAAGTAGATGAACTAACGGCACAGATCATCGTGAATGGTTATGATGTGTTAGGCATCACAGAGACGTGGTTGCAGGGGGTTCAGGACTGGCAGTTAAACATCCAAGGATTTACAACTTATCGGAAAGACAGGGAGGTGGGCAGAGGGGGCGGGGTGGCCTTGTTAGTTATGAACAAAATTAAATCTATGGCATTGAATGACATAGCGTCTGATGATGTGGGTGGAATTGAGGAACCACAAAGGCAAAAAAAAACATAATGGGAGTTATGTACAGACCTCCTAACAGTGGTCATGACCAGAGGCGCAACATGTACCAGGAAATAGAGAAGGCATGTCAGAAAGGCAAGGTTACGGTGATCACGGGGGACTTCAATATGCAGGTAAATAATGTTGCCAGTGGATCCAAAGAAAGGGAATTCTTGGAATGCTTACAGAATGGCTTTTTGGAACAGCTTGTCATGGAGCCCACAAGGGAGAAGGCTATTGTGGACCTAGTGCTATGAAATGAACCAGACTTTATAAAAGATCTTAAAGTAAGGCTACACTTAGGAAGCAGCGATCATAGTATAATAGAGTTCAGTCTGCAGTTTGAAAGAGAGAAGGCAAAATCGGATGTAATGGTGTTACAGTGAAACAAAGGTAATTATGAGGGCATGAGAGAGGAACTGACGAAAATCGACTGGAAGCAGAGCCTAGCAGGGAAGACAGTAGAGCAAAAATGGCAGGAGTTTGTGGGTATAACTGAGGACACTGTACAGAGGTACATCCCCAAGAAAAGAAAGATTATCCGGGGAGGGATTAGACAGCCATGGCTGACAAAGGAAGTCAGGAAATCTATGAAAGAAAGAGAGACCCTATGAAATGGCCAAGAGCACTGAGAAATTAGAAGATTGGGAAGTTTACAAAAACAAACAGAGGATAACAAAGAGAGAAATAAGGAAGGAGAGGATCAAATATGAAGGTACGTTAGCCAGTAATGTTACAAATGAGAGTAAAAGTTTCTTTCAATACATAAGAAACAAACGACGGACAAAAGTAGACATTGGGCCACTTCTAACTGATGCTGGAAGGCTTGTGATGGGAGATAAGGAAATAGCTGGAGAACTTAATAAGTACTTTGCGTCAGTCTTCACAGTGGAAGACATGAGTAATATCCCAACAATTAAAAGGAGTCAGGGAGCTGAGTTGAGTATGGTTGCTATTACAAAAGAGATAGTGCTAGAAAAGCTAAAAGGTCTTAAAATTGACAAATCTCCTGGCCCCGATGGACTACATCATAGAGTTCTGAGGGGGTGGCTGAGGAATTGGCAGAGGCATTGGTTGAGATCTTTCAGAAGTCAGTGGAGTCACGGAAAGTCCCGGATGATTGGAAGACCGCTGTTGTAACCCCATTGTGCAAGAAAGGATCAAGCCAAAAAATGGAAAATTATAGGCCAATTAACCTAACCTCGGTTGTTGGTAAAATTCTAGAATCCATCGTTAAACCTCATCGTTAAGGATGAAGTTTCTAAATTCTTGGAAAAGCAGGGTCGGATTAGAACAAGTCAACATGGATTTAGTAAGGGGAGATCGTGCCTTACAAACCTGTTAGAATTCTTTGAAGAGGTGACAAGTAGGTTAGACCAGGGAAACCCAGTGGATGTGGTCTATCTAGACTTCCAAAAGGCCTTCCATAAGGTGCCACACGGGACGCTGCTGAGTAAGATGAGGGCCCATGGTGTTCGAGTGAGCTACTGGCATGGATTGAGGATTGGCTGTCTGAGAGAAGACACAGAGTTGGGATAAGAGGTTCTTTTTCGGAATGGCAGCCGGTGACAAGCGGTGTCCCACAGGGATCAGTGTTGGGGCCGCAGCTGTTCACGTTATATGTTAATGATCTGGATGAAGGAACTGGGGGCATTCTAGTGAAGTTTTCCGATGATACGAAGATAGGTGGACAGGCAGGTAGTATTGAGGAAATGGGGAGGCTGCAGAAGGATCTAGACAGTTTCGGAGAGTGGTCCAGCGAAATGGCTGATGAAGTTCAATGTGAGAAAATGCGAGGTCTTGCACTTTGGGAAAAAGAATACAAGCATGGGCTACTTTCTAAACGATGAGAAAATTCATAAAGGCAAAGAACAAAGGGATCTGGGAATGCTAGTCGAGGATTCTCTAAAGGTAAACATGCAGGTTGAGTCCGTGATTAAGAA
This sequence comes from Chiloscyllium plagiosum, assembly GCF_037043375.1. Classification (NCBI taxonomy): domain Eukaryota; kingdom Metazoa; phylum Chordata; class Chondrichthyes; order Orectolobiformes; family Hemiscylliidae; genus Chiloscyllium; species Chiloscyllium plagiosum. Next base: position 16,254,123 of record NW_028270189.1, read on the forward strand.
GGCGAATGCAATGTTGTCATTTATTTCAAGAGGGTTGGAATATAAAAGCAGTGATGTGCTACTGCGACTTTATAAAGCTCTGGTTAGGCCCAATTTGGAGTACTGTATCCAGTTTTGGGCCCCTCACCTCAGGAGGGACATACTGGCACTGGAGCATGTCCAGCGGGGATTCACACAGATGACCCCTGGAATGGCAGGTCTAACGTATGAGGAATGGATGAGGATCCTGTTTATCCTCATTGGAGTTTAGAAGGTTAAGGTGAGATCTAATAGAAACTCACAAGATAATACGTGGCTTGGAAAGGGTGGACGTTAGGAAATTGTTTCAGTTAGGCGAGGTGACTAGGACCCGTAGACACAGCCTTAGAATTAGATGGGGTCAATTCAGAACAGAAATGCAGAGACATTTCTTCAGCCAGAGAGTGGTGGGCCTGTGGAATTCATTACCGCAGAGTGCAGTCGAGGCTGGGACGCTAAATATCTTCAAGGCAGAGATTGATAAATTCTTGATGTCACAAGGAATTAAGGGCTACAGGGAGAATGTGGGTAAGTGGAGTTGAAATGCCCATCAGCCATGATTAAATGGCTGAGCGGACTCGATGGGCCGAATGGCCTTACTTCCACTCCTATGTCTTATCGTCTTATGGTCTACACATGGTTCCATGGTGAATAGATGTCTCATCTGGGTTTATGGTGTCTGCATTGGTTCAGATAGGTGGATGGAGAATGTGATATAACCAATTAGTTCAGCTGATCTGGCAATAACTTTAGTTGCAATTCTTGTGATTTGAACCCTCCGACTTTCACTCCATTAATGTTGCAGTGTACCCATGCACAGTACATCGTGTTGCTAAATACCCACTATCATGACAGCAGCCACAGCCTCTTCATTCAGCCATTCCCATCGTCCTCGGATCGCGAGGTGGATAGAAATGATGACCCCTCGGATAAAGGCCATCCCCTGGATACACGGCTCAAAACACCCTCTCCCATCCACTTCCCACCATCAACCAATTACATCAAAATATCCCGTGTTAACTGAGAACAATGTGATCCCTGGGAACATCAGGGAGCAGATCATCAGGGAGGTCGAGCAACACTTCCCGTGTCTGAACGGGTCAACAATCAGTGTTTCATTCGGTCTTGAAATCCCTCCCCATTTATTTAAACACAGCCTTTTATTCTTCCTGAAAAAATAATTATAGGTTCACAGTTACCCACGTTATACACAATCTACCAAGTTGTTGTCCATTTCTTATCAACTGACAGATACTCTACCTCCCCTTGATAACTTCAGTTCCTGTCTATCTTAGTGTCAGTTTAAATTTAGTTAGAACACGTTTGTTCCATTTCTGGGAACCGTTGATATTGTTCGCAAATAGTTGAGATGCCAGCCCTGGTCACTGTGTCACTACATTCGTTAATTTGTGTTAAACTGTTAGAGACTGATTTCTCCCTGATTTATCCCTGTTCCTGGCTTAGTAACCCATCCTCCGGTATTCCTGTGTAGCAGTTTTGAAAGGCTGAATGGTCCCTTCCTTTCCCTGTGTAACAGGTATGAGAAATTAAAAGATCTGCTCCAATTGCTGAGTAAACGCCTCCAATGACTGAATGGACTCATTCTGTTCCTGTTTAATACTCTTGATGGGATGAATAGCCTACTTCAGTATAGGTGTAAATGGGAATGTTGCAGAACATTTTGGAACCACCTGTGAACAGCCCACTTCTGACTATATGGTGGAGGGAAGTCCATTGATGCTACAGCTGCTGCTAGCTCACAGTGACTCATTGATGTGCAATTTCCACTTGGTCCTTCCTTTGGAAGTATGTCCTACTTCACATGAGGGACTGCCACATAACACAGTGGGCAGGATCTTCAATATGAGGCCGAGATATTCCCTCTACCAGGACTGTGTGCTGGCTGCAACAACAGATACTGTTAGGGACCGATCCATCTGTGACAAGGGGTTTAGTGGGATTACTTCCCTCTTGTTGGCTTTCCCATCCCTTCCCACAGTCTGGCTGCTGTGTATGTGAGGTCTCTCCCTGCTCAGTCAGTGGTGGGCCTGTGGCGACACTCTTTATGATGGACATTGAAGTCCCCCACCCAGAGGACTTCCTGTGTCCTTGTCACCCTCAGTGTTTCCTCTGATTTGTTTTCAACATCGAGTGGAACTGAGTTATCAGCATGGGGCGGGGTAGGGGGGCAGGAGATGTACATCCTCAGGCAAATTGCCTTGGCCATCTTTGAGCTGTTAGTATGAGGTTTCCTGGGTTCTAGAATCACTGTTGGGGAATTCCAGGGTAACTCCTTCCCTGACTGTATCCCAGGGTGCCCCCACCACTGGTGGGTCTGCCCTGCCCTGGGACAGGATATACCCAGTGATGGTGATGGTGCTTCATGGAACATTACCCACCAGGCCTGAACATGTGAGTATGGCAGTGCCAGACTTTTTCCTGACTGGGTCAATATGAGGAATAAAAGTGACAATGGAGCAGGGGATAATGGGTAAAAAGCTGAATGAGAGAACACACCTCAGTATGTTCTATATTTTCAAAAGGGATTGAGGAATGGATATGATTCAATGGAATTAGAGCGACATGGTGACAGAGTGACCAACACTGGGAACTGAACCTCCAGTAGATTTTATATTGAGGGATGTTATACAAAACTGAAGAGAGGGAGGGTAGATCTCCAAATAAAGTATGACATGTGTGTGTTTGTAAAGCAGAATCTTACAACAAATGACCAAGGTATTGCATAGATGATTCAGAGTGTGACAAAGTTTGCAGATGACAGATAATAAGTGAGAGATCAAAGTGTGCAGAGGGAGCTGAACGTCTTCAGAGGGATAGAGATTTTTAAGTGAGTGGGCAAAGTCCTGGCAGGTGGAGTACAACGTTCGTAAATGTGAGGTCATCCATTTTGCAGGAATAACGATAAAAAGGACTGTTATTAAAATGGTGAAAAAAATTGTAGCCTGCTGCTGTGCAGAGGAAGCTGGATGTCCTTGTTCAGGACTCACATAACGTGGGTTTGCAGGTAATTAAGAAGGTAAATGGAATATAATGCTCCATTGCCTGCGGGATGCAGTTTAAAACCAGGGAGGATATGCTGCCGCTTTATAGGGTGCTGGTGAGGCAACACAAAGAGTACTGTGTGCAGGTTTTGTCTCCTTACTTTGGGAATGAATGTTCTGATACTGCACAGGGTGCAGACGAGTTTCATTATGATGATTCTAGAGTTAAGAGCTTGAATACTGAGGAGAGATTAAGTAGACTGCGACTATATTCATTGGAATTTCGAAAAATGAGTGTGGATCTTATAGAAACATAAAATTAGAAAGGGAATAGAGAAGATAGAAGGAGGGATGTTGTTTCCATTGTTGGGTAAAATTAGAACTAAGGGGAAATAGCCTCAAAATGAGTATAAGCAGATTTCGGACTGAGTTGAGGAGGAACATCTTCACCTGAATCTGTGGAACTCCCCGCTAAGTGAAGTATTTGAGGCGATTTTGCTGAGTGTTTTTAAGGCAAAGGTGGATTTTGAAACAGTAAAGGAATTATGGGTAATGGTGATAGAGTGGGTAAGTGAAGCTGAATCTATGAAAAGATCCATTATGATTTCATTGAAAGGTGGAGCAGGCTTTGCGGGTCAGCTGTCCTGCCCCTGCTCCTATTCCTTATGCTCTTATCGATTAATCTGAATAATTAATGTTTTTTAAAATGCAAGTGTCAGTGGAGTTGTGTCTGGGGCGAGATTCCCACCGTGAGGCTGAGGGGATCTCACCAAACTCCCTACATTAATTGGTGTTCAAGCCCATGCAATGCGAATCACGTTGAGAATCCCTCCACTTCCTACAACACACCATTCTCAGAGCACCTCCCCACTCATCGGAGATCCTGGAATTATCTAGCATCCCGGGAACCAGTGTCATCTTTGAATGCCCATAATGCACTGGTACAAGCACAGTCCATGTGGAGCTTGCCTACACAATGTGCGTAGCTGGCAGGGAGACATTACTACCCTTCCAAAACCAGCACTGTGGTCATGGGCATGGACATGGAACTCCTCCTGGGTGGAGAGGGTCACAGGCTGGACTTCCCTTCCCCCAGGACTAGGAGTGGGGGCCATGACACCAGACCAGGACTACCTGCTGTGAAATTGCCCCTCAGGTTAGAGCAGTCTCAGCCATCGAGAGGAATGGACAGCATCGTAGGGAGATCATTGACCTTCTCCACTCCGCCAGCGTAAGTAGACACCCTGGGAGAATCACGAGGCGGTTTTTGTAAAATTCTTGTAAAATGTTTGGAAAATTAGGAAAGGCTTCAGGAAATATATCGCTGAACCTACCATTAATCTCACCATAGGCACTGTGTTCAGGCTGCACAGAAACAGTGCGGCTGCAAGGAGAAAAAGCAAGGAGAAAAAAATCCAGGTGGGAGTTTTATATCGAAGGCAAAACTGCAGGCGAAGTTTTGTGCATGTTTTAAACAGGGAATTAGATGTGCAAAAATTGCTGGAAAACCCCAGCGGGTCTGGTTGCATCTGGAGGAAAAAAGCAGAGTTACCATTTCAAATCTGGGGACTCTTCATCAGAACAGTTTTTGTTTCAGATCTACACCATGTGCCGCTCTTTGTTTTATTTTAGAACAGCAAGTATTGTGCATGCTGCAGTATTAATGGACAACGCGATCTGGGAAGGAGGGGAAAGGGTGAAGGCAGAAGTGCAGGAGATGGGTCAGCTGCAGCTGAAGGCCCTGTCCATCACAGTTTGGATGGGTGTCAATCCTCGTGTCAGGGTAAAGGTGGACATGTCGGAGGTTCCCCACTGGAATTCGACATCATCTGAACAGTTGTGAAGGTTCCAGGAAAAGTGGGGGAATGCAGTCACTCTGAACCGATCACTGGGGCGCCATGGTGGCTCAGTGATTAACACTGCTGGCTCATAGCAACGAGGGCACAGGTTCGATCCCATACTTGGGTGACTGTGTGGGACTATACATTTTCCTTGTGTTAGTGTGAGTTTCCACTCTGTGCTTGTCTTCACTCACACAGTCCAACAATGTGCAGGTTAGATGCAGTGGCCTTGCTAAGTCGCTCCACAGTATCCATGGATGTGCAAGTTAGGTGGATTAGCTGTGGGAAATGTAGAAATACCGGGGTAGTGCATGTGTGTTTGGTGGTATGCTACTTGGAAGGTAAGTGTGGAATCGATGTGCTGAACGGCATGTTTCCACATTACAGGGCTTCCATCATTTTTATTTAGGTGTCTGTGTTTTGCAATACTTCCCAGGATTCTACCTGTAAGCTCTGCCCCGATTTGCCTCCCAAAATTTACACCTACCGTTTATCTAACATAAACTCCATCAGCCACTCCTTGGCCCTTTGGCCCATCTGACCAGGCTCGCGTTGTACTCTGAGGTAATCATCTTCACTGTCCACTAAATCATCAATTTTGGTGTTATCTGCTAACCCACTCAGCAGTCCTTCTATATTCACATCCAAACTATTTATATAAATGACAAAATCCAGTTGATTCTTGTAGTACACTGATGATCACAGGCTTCCAGTCCAAAAAAAAACATAACTGTGCACAACCATTTCCTTCATATCTTATCTTCGAGACAATTACCACCAACTCTCCCTGCATTACATATGACCTAACCACGCTAACCATTTTACCATGAGGAAGATTTTTGAACCCCTTATTAACGTCCATATTCTATTCCACAGTTCTATTCCCTTCATCAATCTTCTTTGTCACTTCTTCAACAAACTAATTTAAATTAATGAGACACGATTTCCCACACACAAAGTCATGTTAACTATCTCTAATTGAAATTTCCCTTTCCAAATCCTATCCTTCAGAATCCTCTGCAACAACCTACCCACCAATGACATCATGCCCACTGTCTACAGTTTCCTGGCTTTTCTGTACCAACTGTTCTTAATCTTTCGGAAAATGAGCCACCCTGCAGTCTCCTGGCACCTTACCTGTGACGGTCCATGATACAAATATCTCTGCCAAAGACCGAACAATTACTTCACTAGAGTCCCAACGGGATCTGGGGTGCACCTGATCAGGCCACAGAACATAAAACAGTACAGCACAGTACAGGCCCTTGAGCCCTTGATGTTATGCCAGCTGTTTATCCTACTCTAAGATCAGACTAACCATCATGCCCTTCATTGTACTAAGTTCCATTTACCTATCCAACAATCGTTTAAAATATCCGAGGGAGTTATCCACCTTAAGGCATTTTAAGACGTCTAGGTCCTCATCTTCTGTAATATAGACAATTTTCAAGATATCACTATTCATTTCCCCAAGTTCTCTGTGTTCCATATCCTTCTCCACAGTAAATAAAAATATGAAATATTCATTCAGTATCTCACCCATCTCCTGTAGTTTCACACATCGGCATCTTTAAGGGGCCATATCCTCCCCCTAATTCCTCTTTTGACATTCATGTATTTGTAGAATCTGTTTGGATTCTCCCTTACCCAATTTGCCGAAGATACTCACTTTCCCATGTTACCCTCCTGATTTCCATCTTGAGTATTAGCCTACTGACCTTGTATTCCTTGATGGATTCAATCGATCCCTTTTATTTATTACTATCACATGCTTCCTTCTCTTTCTATAACAGAGCCTCATTTTCACTGGCCATCTAACATTCCATACACCTACCAGCCCTACCCTGGTCATGAACAAGAACATATTGTCGAGAGACTCTGCAATCTCATTTGTGAAGACTTCCCACTTTCATGCCACTAGCTTCTCCCAAGCAGCTTTTCAAATTGCCAGCCCCAAATGTTCAAAATTGACCTGACTCAGCTATAAAATTAAACATTTATATCAGGACTACTTTCCTCCATAAGCATTTTAAAACTAATACTTTATGCATAACATGCTCAATTAGCTGAATGGCCTTCTCCTGTCCATCTAATAGACACGAGAGTCTGATTGGCCTTCTTATATCCTTGTACAACAGTCTCGAGAGGTTGAATGGCCTCCTCCTGTCCCTCTGTAACAGGCATATGGGGACCGAATTACGTCCGCCTTTTTTTTGAGCAGCAGCCTCAAGGCACTGAATGATGTTCAAAGGTTATGGAACGATTTGACACCCGTGCACGTAAACCCAGAAACAGCTTTAAAGTCAAAGGTGCAAGAAATATTGCTACCTTGATTTAAGGTCTCTAGAAATGTCGCCACCAGACTTTTTAAGCAGCTAGTCTGTTATTTTATCTTTGTATCCTTTAATAAACTGTGTTGAACATATACAATCCTGCAGTGTTCAGGCAGTACTCTCACATACCGTGAAGAAAGATTTTAAAATAGTGAAAGAATTATGGTCCATTCCTCATCAAACATCAAACAATCCATCGAGTAAATGTTCCATTTTATTGTGATGTTTAAAGTGATGTAAGGAAGGATTAACTGAGCCTGTTTGTTTGGTGACTGTGATTAATGTCAGTCTCCAAGGATTGTAATTATCCCAGTGGAGGGTTTCCAACTTGTAAAAATAAATGAGCTCCGTTCAATGTTTTCTCCCATACTATGAGTGGGAACATCACTGCCAGCACTAACCAGGATCAGCAGCTCGAGAGAGGGGGGGAAGAGAGATCAGAATCTGAGAACATTAGACTGGAATGTTGCAACAATGGATCAGAATCTGAGAACATTAGACTGGAATGTTACAACAATGGATCAGAATCTGAGAACATTAGACTGGAATGCTCCAAGAATGCATCAGAATCTGAGAACAATAGACTGGAATGTTCCAAGGATGGACAGGAGATTGGACTGGGATATTTTGATTCTTTCTGCATATTATGATCAACGTTCATTATCATTGCTGATCGAATGTGCTCTTTCCATTATTCAATATTTTTACTATCCAGTCCTGGCTTTCGTTGGTGTCCCTTGTAAGTCTCACTGTTCAGTCATTAATTCCATAAATCATATTTGACTGTAATTCTGTTCTTTTCATTGACTCTGCTACTGTTATTGTTGTTTGATGAGACTTTGAATCAAGGTAGTCACTTTACAAACCGCTACTAACTGTGCCAGTGAACTTGATAATTCACTTTCTCCCTCTTTGCCTCTGGCAGTGTAACTCCTGAGTGTCAATGTTGACATACTCAGGTTCTGTTGTCACCCACGATTCACTGTATCACTGGCTTTGTTATTTATATATTGGGAGCTTGGGGGTGGGGGTTTCACTGTCTTCTGTTCTAGTTATAAACTCCAATTCCTTCCTCTGCCTCAATCTCATTCCTGGCCAATATCTGAGGCTGAAACAGAGAAATCTCGACTGTCGTGATTGCTTTGGCCATGAACTGATTTCTGACACCATACCCTGCCAACTCCTCATTGTAACTACTGACACCTCTAGGATGTACTTCACTGGCTCATCCCATCTGTTATTTGAACCTTGCGCTATGAAATACAGTCTTAACGATGGTAATAATATGCTGCCGACCCTTCCAAATTCAATCCTGCAGAAAACACTGAGTCGATTCTCCATGGCTAGGATCTGAAATTACACCGAAATCCCATCCATCTGTCATTCCTGTGTGCACTGATCTATATTGCTATTGGGTATGGCAATGTCTTTACTTTAATATTCTTAAACACACCATCATATCGATCCTTCATTCTGTGTCAGACATTACCCAACCCTCTACCAGTTGTTCATATTTGAACTGATTTCCTCCATGTGTATACTCTCTCAAACAATGATTTTCATATTGATCACTGCCCCAGACACACACACACACACACACACACACACACACACACACACACACACACACACACACACACACACACACACACACACACACACACACACACACACACACACACACACACACACACACACACACACACACACACTTGCCATGAGCTGCAGCATGGAGATAAAGAGAGATTAATTTGTGGGAGCCCCATTTACTGTCATTTGTAGTATAGGCTACTAACCTTTCCATGCTCGGCAGATATCAGGTGCAAGCGTTGCAGCAATATACTGGCAAAGGTTTGCAATATTCCCCGTGCTGGGCAGATAGTCTGGTTTACTGAGCAATACTCTAGCTTAGTCTGCATAGCTCTCCATGCTGGGCTGGTCCCTTGTCCCAGTTTATGGTGTCTGGGCTGGTTCTGTGACGCAGATTCAGAATTTGATGTAATTACCCACTTCAGCTGATCTGGCAATGTCTTTATTCAATGTTTTCATTCTTGCGATGTAGACCTTCCAACGTGTAACTCCTCCAATTCGTCTCTCACCCCTATCTATTAGTTTCCCCTGTGTTTCCACATCATGTTCTCAGTGAATGAATTGTCTGATTCTATCTTAATGTGAATCTCTCTGTCCCTCTATATCTTCCCCTGGCCTTTTATTTGGTTCCTGAGTATAACGAGGGCTGGCTTTGTGAAAATCAGAAACAATGAGTTGGTGTGTACAGGGCTGTTGTTCACTTCCCAGTGTGTCCCATGTAGAGTTTCATGTTGGGCAGAGGTTGTGCTGTGACCTGCCTCAGACATTCAAGGAGAGCTGAGAATTTGGTGACCCAACTCTGGATGGAGCATGGGGACTGTGATTACAGCATCTGGGTCTGTAACATGAACAAAAAATGGACCTGAGGCTGTAGAGAGGGGAAGCTCTGAAACCACGAAACAAGTGTGTCTGGGCAAAGGGATTTGCCAAGTCTTTGTCTTTACGTGGACACACGCTCCCCTCACCCTTACAAAGACACACACACAAATCCTTGCCTTGAGCTGCAGCATGGAGATAAAGAGAGATTAATTTGTGGGAGCCTCATTTACTGTCATTTGTAGTATAGGCTACTAACCTTTCCATGCTCGGCAGATATCAACTGCAAGCGTTGCAGCAATATGTTGGCAAAGGTTTGCAATATTCCCCATGCTGGGCAGATAGTCTGGTTTACTGAGCAATACTCTAGTGTAGTCTGCATAGCTCTCCATGCTGGGCTGGTCCCTCGTCACAGTTTATGGTGTCTGGGCTGGTTCTGTGATGCAGATTCAGAATTTGATGTAATGATAGAATGAAATGTCATGAGGATGATAGGAGATTACAGGGTGACCTGGACAAGTTAGGTGAGTGGGCAGATGCATGGCAGATGCAGTTTAATGTGGATAAATGTATGGTTATCCACTTTGGCGGCAAGAAGAGGAAGGCAGATTACTACCTCAATGGAATCAATTTAGGTAAAGGGGCAGTACAGAGAGATCTGGGTGTTCTTGTTCACCAGCCAATGAAGGCAAGCATGCAGGTACAGCAGATAGTAAAGAAGGCTAATAGCATGCTGGCCTTCATAACAAGAGGAATTGAGTATAGAAGCAAAGAGGTACTTCTGCAGCTGTACAGGGCCCTGGTGAGACCACACCTGGAGTACTGTGTGCAGTTCTGGTCTCCAAATTTGAGGAAAGACATTCTGGTTATTGAGGCAGTGCAGCGTAGGTTCACGAGGTCAATTCATGGAATGGCGGGATTACCTTACACTGAAAGACTGAAGCGACTGGGCTTGTATACCCTTGCGTTTAGAAGACTGAGAGGGGATCTGATAAAGACATATATAAGATTATGAAATGATTGGACACTCTGACAGCAGGAAACATGTTTCCGATGATGGGTGAGTGCCGAACCAGAGGACACAGCTTAAAAATACGGGGTAGACCATTTAGGACAGAGATGAGGAGAAACTTCTTCACCCAGTGAGTGGTGGCTGTGTGGAATGCTCTGCCCCAGAGGGCAGTGGAGGCCCAGTCTTTGGATTCATTAAAGAAAGAGTTGGATAGAGCTCTCAAAGATAGTGGAATCAAGGGTTATGGAGATAAGGCAGGAAGAGGATGCTGATTAGGAATGATCAGCCATGATCATATTGAATGGCGGTGCAGGCTCGAAGGGCCGAATGGCCGACTCCTATTGTCTATTGTCTATTGACCCACTTCCGTTGATCTGGCAATGTCTTTATTCAATGTTTTCATTCTTGCGATGTGGACCTTCCAAAGTGTAACTCCTCCAGTTCGTCTCTCACCCCTGTCTTTTTGTTTCCCCTGTGTTTCCACATCATGTTCTCAGTGAATCTGTGTCTTTACGTGGACACACACTCCCCTCACCCTTACACACACGCATGCATATTTCCATTCTCCACCTTACTCTCTCTCTCTCTCTCTCTCTACCTCTACCTCTACCGGAGGGTGGTGCATGGAAGGCGTTGCCAGCAGAAGTGGTAGAGGCAGGCATGGTATATTCATTTAAGCTGCATCTGAACAGAGGGATACACACACTTGGGAATTGTGTGACAAGTTTAGACAGTAGATTTGAACCGGTCAGGCTTGGAGGGCCGAACGGTTTCTTCCTGGGCTCTAATTTTTTTTAAAATATTTTTTCACTCCCACGCCCACCCATCCACACACATTCATAAACACACATACATTCCCACTCTCCCCTTACACGCACTCACACAGTCTCTTTACCACCCTCCCATGCACACACACAGACAGACAGATAGACACACACAGATACACACACACACACACGTATACATCCGTGAGATGAATTTGAATTTGCAGATTTGTCTTTCTGGATACATTCTAGTTTGTTTACAAAAATGACACCAGTCCAGGTGGCCTTTTTTGAACTCCTACTTTGGAAATAAAGCCAGTCTGACTGGAGGTGAACACACAGACAGACTCCAAACAAGACCTCACGCCTAAAACACATTATCACCTCCTTCACATCGATAATATCTGAAGGTATCTCCAGGCAGTGTCTTGAAAGGAATTCTGGAATTTGCACATTAATAAATTAAAACCTGCATCTGCTTTCTAACCGATTAAAGACTTTAATTAGATTCTCTATAGTGTGGTAACAGGACGTTCGGCACAACAAGTCCACACCGACCCTCTGAAGAGTAACCCAACCAGACCCATTCCTCCATATTTACACCTGACCTGGCAATTTAGCATGGCCCGTACACCTGAGCTACACATCTTTGGTTTGTGGGATGATATCGGAGGAAATCCATGCAGACACAGGTAGAATGTGCAGGGAGCAAAACAACCCGTGATCTGTTTCTCCCAAAGCAATATATGATGAGGGAGAGCACAGAAATTTCAGCGAGCCAGCGGCCATACTGTGTATGTACAGTGCAATGTTTATTTCATTCACCTCACATGTGGAAGGTCTCCAATCCATTACTGGGCAGTAATGAGGCTGTGCTAATGTTTCAATGTGTAGGCAAGTTGTGTTGCCCACATTTGAGTAGCTCAGTGGTTCGCACTGCTGACTGACAGCACCAGGGACCGAGGTTGAATTCCAGCCCCAGGTGACTGTCTGGAATTTGCACATTCTCCCAGTGTCTGCAAGGGTTTCCGCCGGGTGCTCCAGTTTCCTCCCACAGTCCGAAGATGTGCAGGTTAGGTGGATTGGCTATGTTAACCTAGGTGCAGTAGTCATGGAAAATAAAGGGTTACAGAAATTTGATAGGGGTGTGGGTTTGGTTGGGATGGTCTTCGGCGGATCAGTTTGGAGTCGGTGGGTCAAAAGGCCTGCTTCCATACTGTAGGGTGTCTATGATTAACGCCTTTGCTGCAGAAATCAGTTGAGGGATTAAACTCTGATTTAATGGCAATATCCTTTACTCAGTGAAGAGATTAAATCTGTACACCCTACTCCAGATGTGATGTCACTAAGGTCCTATACAGCAGCAACAGCATTTTACCAACCTGTGAAATTTTGGCCCCTCTTGTGAATGTATGAATCCCTCCAGAGGGTCCCCTTGGATCGAGATCAGTTAAAAAAATCAACGGAATTTGGCCTGTACGAAGCAATTTTATTAGTTTAGTAAAATAAGGCAGCTTGACGCAATTCTGATGAGCAACACAGAGGTTAAAGCTTCTATACTCCGTGGCGAAACTGCACTATTGCATTCGAAAATTACATATTATTTATATGTTTCTTTAAGAGACAGCGCATCCTTAATTACAAGAAAAGTCCAATCAACTGCAATATGGTGACATGATTGACAACAGCTTAATTAAGTGATATTTCCTGGGAAACAGATTGTTATTTGCACAGAACCACCCCATGTTGGCTCGTTCAAGGTTATTTAAAATACCAAATCACCGCCTTATAATTCATATTATGAAAAATTCATTGGATTCTCTTATCTTCTATTTAACTTAATTCAGCAAAGCAGCAGTACAAGTTCACAGAGTCAAATCATTACTTTAAAAACCATTTTGTGGTTAATAAAAATCTACATTTCCTTGTTGCTTCTGAGAACGGCCAAATTTAAAGTTTAGATCCTCAACTGCTTTAAGGTTCGCACGCAGGTTCGAGCAGTCTCGGCTGCCTGGGGGAATACACAGCATTGATGAAAGATCATTGTTCTTCACTACTCCATCATTAAAACGGGAGATCTGGTGAAAATGTTACAATGACACTTCAGAAGAACGGTAAGATGTGGTGAGATAATATCAATGTTGAGATACGCATCACCAAACATTGTGCCTGAATCTACCGTCAATCTCCCCCAGAGCTCACATCACTCCGATTCCACAGAATCTGGTAAGGTGGAGTTTAGAAACAGCAAGAAGAAGCAAACATTGAGGGGAGTTATATATCATAGTAAAAATTGTGATACAAATGTTGGTTATGTTACACAACAGGAAATTAGAAATTCAAGTTTATGGATACTTCAGTAATGATGGAGAAATTCAATTTGCATCTCAACTGCGTTAACCTAAGTGAATGTAATGCTGGGAAAATGGATATCATGAGTATGTATGAGTTGGTTTCCTTTATAAAATGTTGATCACTGAGCAAGAGATCAGGCAATTCTAGGATTGGTGTTACATGATCAGAAGAGCGAATTGAAAACTTTGCGGTAAGGGAGCTTTTGGGAAAAGTGATCTTAGTACATTGAATTTTACATGATGTCTGAACACGAACCAATGTTTTTTCTTAAATTACATATATATACCAGAGTCATGCAAGCCATAAAGGTATGAGGAACAAGTTGGCTTCAGCGAATTTGAAAATTATTAAATGGAAGATAGGCAATGTCTGTTATTTATAGAAACACTGTAAGGTTTGCAGGATGCATAAGTGCTCCAAGCGGCAAGTATAAATAGCGTAATGTGACTCAACCATGTTTAACAAAAGAAATTAAAATTGTATTAGATCAAGGAAAGTGGCTCAGGAAAATGCCAGATATTATGAATTCCTTGGAACAAAGAAGGACTAACAAACTGATAAGGAAATTAAAAAGAGATCAACAATGCAAACTAACAAGAAACATAAAGGTTGACAAAAAACCTGAGACTGGAAGCGTTAGATTGCTCTCTCTCTCCATGGATGCTGTCTGACCCGCTGTGATCTCCAGTATTTTTTGGTTTCAATACTGATCCCAGTACCTGCAGTAAATTACTCCTACTAAAAGTCAATATGTCCTACATCGTTTACACAGAGTGTTGGTGAGAATGTTCCTAGAGTATTGCGAACATTTTTGGTGTTCTAAACTAAGGAAGAATACACTGACAACATGTACTGAATGGACATTCTCCAGATTAATCCTTCAAATGGCAAGATTGTTTGATGGGGGAACTTGGTCTGTGTTCTCTAGAATTTCAACGGATGAGAAGTAATCTTCATGAAACTGAGAAATTCACTCAGAGGGGTCTTAATAATGCAGGAGCATGGAGAAGTGTTAGCAGGCAAGACGAGGGAGACTGAGCTGAAAATGTGTTGCTGGAAAAGCGCAGCAAGTCAGGCAGCATCCAGGGAACAGGAGAATCGACGTTTCGGGCATAAGCCCTTCTTCGAGGGAGACTCACAACATATCCCACAAGGGCATCAAGCAGAATAATATTGTCAGGGAACAATTAGAACCCATTAGAAACCAAGAGAAAGTTCAGCCTGTGAAACTGGAGAACATTGATAGGTAGATATATGAGAGCATCACATCTGTTTTTTCTTGCGGGTGCTCTGGTTTCCTCCCACAGTCCAAAGATGTGCAGGTTAGGTGAATTGGCCATGCTAAATTGCCCGTAGTGTTAGGTGCAGGGGTATATGTAGGGGAATGTGTCTGGGTGGGTACGCTTTGGCGGGTCGGTGTGGACGTGTTGGCCCGAAGGGCCTGTTTCCACACTGTAAGTAATCTCATCTAATCTAATTTGAGAGACAATGTTGATGAGGGATCAGCAGCATCAATTTATCAGAGGGAAATCATGCCTGATGAATTATTTTGAAATTTTTCAAGAAATTCATTTATATGGTTTCTCAACCAGGCATTTGAAAATACCTGACATGGAAAATTGATAAAGAAGGTAAAATCTCAGGGTGTCAAGTGTAATTGGCAAGCTATTTCCAAAATTGTTTGTGTGGTCGGAGACAGAGGTTGCTGGTAGAAGGCTGTTTGTGTGACTGGATAACAGTGTTCCCTGGTGTACCCAAGGGATCAGTGCTCTGTCCCTTACTATTTGTGGTAATTATACATGATTTAGATGTGTATGTGGGGCGGTGGGGGAGGGGTTGGGGGGGGAGAGCAGCGAAGGATGACCAGGCTGATCTCTGGGATGACGCGCTTTTTGTTGGAGCAGAGTTTGGGGCCACTGCGCCTGTATTCCATGGGATTTAGGAAAATGAGTAGAGATCTCAGCGAAATATATAAAACTCTGACAGGGTGAAACAGATTAGAAGCAGGGATGATAGTTTCTCTGACTTCGATGTCTAAATAAAAGGGAACACAGTATTAGTTAAGGACAGGCCAATCTGCATTGAGATGAGAATAAATGTCTGGACTCAGAGACGAGTGAACCTGAGGAATTCTTTCCCACATCAGGCTGTGGAAGCCAGGCGCTGAATATAAATAAGGATTTCTAGACACTACAGGGATGGGGGAGATCAGGAGTATAGTGTAGAGGTAGAGGATCAGGGATTAATAATGGTTCTTCTCCGATATCACAGTAGCTGTGTTCCTGTGTGACATTGTGTATTAGAAAATCATGCAATATAAATAATGGGGCCTGTGGGGAGAAACAGCGTTGGGGACAAAACACCAAAAATATGAGTCAAAATCAAAACTAAAATAATAATAGTGATAATAATTAATCTAACACAAACGGCAGCACAGTCGAAGTAAATCTCTAAATCTTATATTGTAATGAAGTAGCACAGTAAATGCAACACAACACTAAAAGCTCTGACGACATCACTTTACCGTTCACGAAGCAGTTCACCAGAAAGCATGCGAGATGGCTGATCACATGATGCGAACGTGGAATTCCAGTTCTCCCAAGATTCTCCCCCCACACCCCACGGTTTGAAATAAAGTTCTTCCTAAATGTCGATTACAAATCACAGTGTCAGGCAGAGTTTCAAGGCTTGAAGACCGGATTGCATCCCTGTTCTCCCTGAACAGATTGAGTGTGCATTTTGCAGAGAGATGATCCTCGTGCTGGTGCTGTGGATGTTCAGTTGGTGCTGGGGATGGAATGACGTCACTGCGAACAGGAGATCGCTTTATGAAAATAAGGTCCACAGTTCACTAATTGCGTTTCAGCCAAATTATTTCAATAAACACGCATTATAGGAGAACTACATGTATAGTGAATGGAGGCGCAAAATTGAAAGACTGAAGTTACTATTGCAGATATTTTTTATATTTTCCCAAGGTTAATCACATTAAGGGATATGTACAGTGGGTGGGGAAAGCACATCGAGAAGAGGAGGTTCAATGTGTTGAATGACCTACTCCTTTCCTGATGTACCTGTGCAGGCAGTGAGAAAGTTCTGTAAATGTCACAAGCTCTCAGATGTTAGGAAGGAAGCCTCTGCAGGGTCGACACGACTATGTTTCCCATTCCCTTTTCCGATACCAAAGCTGGAGCAGGGTATTCTGTCCAGTTTTATCCTTTAAGACCTCGGAGCAGTTTGATACAATTGAGTGTCTTGCTTGGCCTTTTCAGAAACCATTGAAGAGTTTATCACATGTCTGTGTGTCTGGAGTCACGTTTAGGCCAGACCAGGAAAGCAGGAGATCGATGTTTACAATCAACATTGGATGCAAAATCCAAATTACTGACACCACATTTTAGATCTCGATATTTTATTAATTGTCTTTAACTTCCACCCGCTGCCAGCGCATTAGCCTGGTCTGGATTAGTAATCCAGTGACATTTCCACAACTGCACCATCTCCACATGGGGACACATCAAAACCCACACTGAGCGGGTTATTTCTGTGCTGCTCGACAGTTCTGTTAAAAAGAACTCCCACCAATTTGATTATCGTGATTGGACAGAGGGCATGGTAATTGGACAGATTGTAATTATTCTCCTCATAGGGGATGGAGCATAGCTGAGTAATTTTCCTCATTGCCAGGGAGATGTCAGAGTTGGAACTGGAATGAAACAGCTTCCCCAGGGACACAGCTTGTTGTGCAGCCCAAGTCTTCAGTCCTATTGCAGGAATGGTGTCAGGGGTCATTGCCTTTGTCGTATCTCCTGTGTTCAGCTGTTTCTTCATGTCATGTGCAGCAAATTGAATTGGTTGAAGACTGGCATCTGTTATTCTCTGGGCATCATGGCGAGGGTGAGGTGGATCATCGACTGAATACTTCTTGCTGAGTATGGCGCAGACACTGTATCCTTGTCATTTACCACTGATGTGCAGGGTTGTTCAGTTATTTATGATGGGGATATTTGTGGAGCCCTCTCCTCCAATAAGCTGTTTATTCGTCCATCATCATTTATGACTGGATGTGTCAGCTCTGAAGAGCTACTTTCTAATGTGTTAGTCTTGGGATCATTTCTCCCTTTCAAACAGGTGTTTGTTCTGCTGGTTGGAATGTAACCAGTCAAGTGCAGTAGCGTTAATGGGTTGTCATCGGTTTTAGGTACACATGGTTCTGACCCTGGCATGTTCACCCACACTTGTAACTGAACGACATTACCATCGGCTTGATGGTAATGGTAGACTGAGGGATTATCCCGGGCAAAAAGTTACAGATTGTGATTGAAAAGAATTCTGCTGCAGCTGTGGTTTTTATTGCTAGAGCAATGTTAGGAATTCGCTTTCCTAAGTAAGTGGAGCTCGCTCTTTGAAGGGGATGTTTGACCTAGAAATGAATTAAGTGCAATAAAGAACTGGTGTGCAAAGAGGATTGAAAGACTCAGAGTTTTAGAGTTATACAGTATGCAACAGACCCTCGGCCCAACTTGTCCATACTCACCAGGTTTCTTAATCCTATTTCTCTGTGTTTGGCCCATACCCCTCTAAACCTTCCCTAATCATGTTCCCATCCAATTGTCTCTTCAATGTTGCAATTGTATTCCCCTGTACCACTTTATCTGACAGCCCATTACACACACATTCTGTCTGTGCGAAATATTTACGTCTTAGTTCTCTTAATTTTCTCTCCTCTCACCTTACATGTGTGCCCTTTGGTTTTGGACATCTCTTCCCTGGGGAACAGACCTTGGCTATTCACACTATCCGTGCCACTCAAGATGTTATAACACTCTCGAAGTTCATTCTCAGTCTCCTACGCAAATGGGTACACATTCCCAGCCTATTTATGCTATACTTATATCTCAGAACCCCCAGTCTCCTTCACATCATTTAAAATATTTTTGTCACCTTTTTCAGTTCATAACATCCTTCCGATAGCAGGACGACAAAAATTGTACTCAGTACTCCAGCTGTGGCCTTACCATTCTCTTGAACAACCACAACATGATGTCTAATTCCAGTACTCAATGCTCTGACTAATAAAGGTAAGTGTACCTAATGCCTTGTATGCCACCATGTCTACCTGCAACTCCACTTTCAAGGAGCTAACTCCCTGCACCCCTGTGTTTCTCCGAATGACAACACTCCCCCAGGCCCAAAAGCTGACTGTAAATCTGCCCTGGTTTGTCTAACAAAATGCAACACGTCACATTTATCTACATGAAGCTCAATCTGCCAGTCCCCACCCCAGTGGCCCAGTTGATCATGATCTCATTTTCCTTTTAAATTACCTTCTCCACTGTCCATTATACCAGCACTTTCGGCGTAGTCTACAAACTTACTGTCCATGCTTCATGTATTCTCATCCAAATCATTTATAAAAATAACCAACAACAGTGTATCGAGCAGTGGTCCTTCTGGCCCATCGCTGGTCACAACAAATCTCTCCCAGTGCCCTCTGCCTCCTACTGCCAGGCCTGTTTGGTATCTGATTGGCTAGCTCTCCATGATCCCCTGTGATATAACCTTATTAACCAGTCCACTATGTGTAACCTTGTTGGGCCTCACTAAGGCCCATGTAGACAATGTATGCTGCTTTACCTTCATCTATCTTCCTGACCACCTCTTGAAACATTTCACTCAAATTTGTGAAACACAATTTCCCACGCAAAGACGTGCTGCCTAACCAAGATCAATCATTGACTTTCTAAATGCATGGATATTCTGTCTCACAGAATCTCTATAGAAAACTTGCCCATTCCTGACATCTGGCTCACCGGTCTGTAGTTCCCTGGCTTTTCGTTGCAGATTTTCTTTTTAAAATAATGTTATAACACTAGCTGACTTCCAGTCCTCCAGTGCCTCACCCGTGGTTGTCAGTCATACAAATAAAATACGAAAGAACTGTGGATGCTGTGAATCAGGAACCACGAGAAGGTACTGGGAAAGCTCAGCAGGTCAGGCAGTATCTGTGCAGAGAAACCAGAGTTAACATTTCGGATCCAGTGACCCATCCTCAGAACTCTAAGGAATGATACAATGATCTCAGCAAAGGGACCCACAATTTCTTCGCCAGCTTCCCTCAATAACCTGAAGAGGTCCTGGGTATTTTTTTATGGTTATGCATTTTCAGACCTCCAGCACTTCCTCTTCTGTAATGAGGCCTCTTTGCAAAACATCACGACATGGATTTATTTCCCTGAGTTCCCTCACTTCCATGTCTTTCGCCACAGTAAATACTGACGCGAAATATTCATGTGGGACCTCACCCGTCGAGAAGTAACAGGCTGAAAGGCAGCAGAGTGAGGGAGGTTGAGTCCTTGTGAGGAGTGTGAATCCAGCATGGCCATGCCCTTATGGACTGTGTTGTTGAACTGTTAACTGTGTTTCGGTGTTTTTCCAGCTTTATAGGAAGGGCTATAATGTTTGACATTTTAACTGTGTTTTCTTTTTTTTTGCTTTGTACCAAGATTCTGCACCTTAGGGAGGAGAGGAACTTTGCAACTGAGGTTGCATCACGTGCAGCGACTTGTAAACTTATCACTGTCCTCATCTGAGTACATGTGACAATAAACCTAATAAACCTAATTCATCTTATGTGGAATCACATTGGATGGCTGCCTGATTATTAAGAGGCCCTATTCACTCCCCAGTTTCTCTTTTGCCCTTAATATCCTTGTGGAATCTCTTCCTATTTTCCTTAACCGTATCAGCCAAAGTTATATCATGCCCTCTTTTTGCCCTCCTGATTTCCCTAGTAAGTTCTCCTACACCCCGGTAAACTCAAGGGATTCCATTGTTCCCAGCTGTCTATTCCTGACATATCCCTCCTTCTCTTTTCCTTGACCAGAGCCTCAATATCCCCTGTCATGTCCTACTCCTACTAGCATTGCCTTTCACACTAACAGGAACACACTGTTCCTAAACTCTCATTATCTCACATTTGAAAGACTCCCATTTGCCAGATGTCCCTTCACCTGTGAACAGCTTCCGCTAAATCATCTTCTGAAAGTTCCAGCCTAATACTATCACAATGGGCCTTGCCCCAATTTATAACTTTAACTTGTGGACCAGAACATCGGATCCAGTCTCCAGGCTACACCGGACCCTATCTCCAGACCACAACTAGCCTAGTCTTCAGGCCACACTGGGCCCAGCCTCCACACCGCATAGGGCTCAGTATACAACTACACAGAGTCCAGTCTCCTGGTTACACTGGTCCCCGTCTCAAGACCGCATAGGGATCAGTCTCCAGGCTGCGCCAGGCCCAATCTCCAGCAACACTGGACCCAGTCTCCAGACTGGACTGTGCCCAGTCTCCAGACTGCACAAGTGCAGACTACAGAGCACACCGGACCCAGTCTCCAGACTGCACTGCAACATCTCCAGACGACATCGTGTCCAGTCTCAAGAAAGCAACGTGCCCAGTCTCCAGAAAGTACCGTGTCCAGTCTTCAGACCACACCGGGCCCAGTCTCTAGACCACACAAGGCCCAGTATCCAGACCGCACCATGTCCAGTCTCCAGACCACAGTGGACCCTGTCTCCAGAAAGCACTGTTTCCAGTCTACAGGCCACATCAGCCCCTGTCTCCAGACCGCATCGGGCCCAGTCTCCAGACTACACCGGACCCTGTCTCCAGACCACAAATAGCCTAGTCTCCAGACCGCACCATGTCCAGTCTCCAGACCACACCGGGACCTATCTCCAGACCACACCGGGCCCTGTCTCCAGGTCACACAAACCCTGTCTCCAGGCCACACCGGACCTTGTCTCCAGACTGCAACTAGCCCAGTCTCCTGGCTGCACTGGGCCCAGTTTCCAGACCGCATAGGGCTTAGGCTCCAGAGAGCACGCATCAGTTTCCAGGCCACACCGGACCTTGTCTCCAGACTGTCACCAGCCCTGTCTCCAGTCTGCACTGGGACCAGTGTCCTGGCTGCAATGGGCCCAGTCTCCAGGCTGCGGCAGGCCCAGTCTCCACACAACACTGGAACCAGTCTCCAGACAGGACAGTGTCCACTCTCCAAACTGCACTGGTCCAGACTACAGAGCACACTGGGCCCAGTCTCTAGACTGCACTGGGCCCAGTCTCCAGATTGCAAAGGGCTCAGGCTCCAGAGTGCACGTATCCAGTCTCCAGGCCACACCGGACCTTGTCTCCAGACTGCCACCAGCCCAGTCTCCAGTCCACACTGGGGCCAGTGTCCTGGTTGCAATGGGCCCAGTCTCCAGGTAGCGCCAGGCCGAGTCTCCAGACTGCACCGGTCCAGACTATAGAGCACACCCAGCCCAGTCCCCAGAATATACCATGTTCATTCTCCAGAACAAAGCAGAACCAGTCTCCAGAAAGCACCGTGTCCAGTCTCCAGGCCACACTGGACCCTGTCTCCAGACCGCAACTAGCCTAGTCTTTAGGCCGCACTGGTCCTACCCTCCAAACCACACAGGGCCCAGTCTCCAGGCTGTGCCAGGCCCACTCTCCAGGCAACACTGGACCCAGTCTCCACACTGCACTGGTCCAAACCACAAAGCTTACTGGGCCCAATTTCCAAAAAACACCAAGGCCAGTCTCCAGGCCACACCGGTCCTTGTCTCCAGACCAGCATCAGCCCAGTCTCCAGTCCTCACAGGGCCCAGTTTCCTGATTCCTGAAGGAGGGCTCATGCCTGAAACGTTGATTCTCCTGCTCCTTGGATGCTGCCTGATCTGCTGCGCTTTTTCAGCAACACATTTTCAGCTCTTATCTCCAGCACCTGCAGTCCTCACTTTCTTCCAGGCCACACTGGGCCTAGTCTCCAGACGGCGACTAGCCCAGACCTCTGGTTGCACTGGGCCCAGTCTCCAGACTGCATAGGGCTTAGTCTCCAGAAATCACCATGTTGAGTCTCCAGGCTACACCGGTCCTTGTCTGCAGACCACCACTAGCCCAGTCTCCAGTCCGCGCTGGGCCCAGTCTCCTGGCTGCACTGGGCCCAGTCTCCAGACCGCATAGGGCTCAGACTCCAGGCTGCGCCAGGAACAGTCTACAGGCAACACTGGACCCAGTCTCCAGACTGGACTGTGCCCAGTCTCCAGACTGCGCCGATCCAGATTACAGAGCACACCTGGCCCAGTCTCCAGATCGCAACAAGCCCATTCTTAAGCCTGTACTGGGCCCAGTCTCCAGACCGCACCGGGGCCCAGTGTCCAGACTGTAAAGTGCACAGTCTCCAGACAACACTGAGCAGAATCTCCAGAACGCACCAGGCCCAGTCTCCAGACTGTCAGATGACCAGTCTCCAGACCGTACCAGCACCAGCCTCCAGGCTGCATAGGTTTCAGTCTCCAGGCGACACTTGGCCCAATCTCCAGACCACACCGGGCCCAATCTCCAGATCACACCGGGCCTAATCTCCAGCCCACACCGGGCCCAATCTCCAGACCACACCGGGCCCAATTTCCAGACCACACCGGGCCCAATCTCCAGACTACACCTTGCCTAGTCGCCAGACCACACCTGGCCTAGTCGCCAGACCACACCGGGCCCAGTCTCTAGACTTCACCGGGTCCTGTCTCCAGACCGCCCCATGCCCAGTCTTCAGGCCGCACTGCACCCAGTCTCCATACTTCACCAGGTCCAGTCTACAAACTGCACCAGGCACAATCTCTAGGTTGCACAGGGCATAGTCTCCAGTCTGCTCAGGCCCCTGTATCCAGAATACAGCCGGCCAAGTCTCCAGATGGCAAATAAACCATGTCCTGATCGCATAGGGCCCAGTTTCCAAATCGCACCAGACCTAGTCTCCAAACTGCACCGGGCCCAGTTTCCAGTCTCCAGATCCAGTCTCCTGGCTGCACTGGACCCATTCTCCCGACCGCACCACGCACAGTCTCCTAGCTGCACTGGGCCCAGTCTCCAGACTGGGTAAAAACAATGACTGCAGATGCTGGAAACCAGATTCTGGATTAGTGGTGCTGGAAGAGCACAGCAGTTCAGGCAGCATCCAAAGGGCAGCGAAATCGACGTTTCGGGCAAAAGCCCGGGCAAAAGCCCGCCTCAGGCGACTAACTGTGTAGAGTTTGCACGTTCCCTCCGTGTCTGCGTGGGTTTCCTCCGGGTGCTCCGGTTTCCTCCCACAGTCCAAAGATGTGCAGGTCAGGCGAATTGGCCATGCTAAATTGCCCATAGTGTTAGGTAAGGGGTAACTGTATGGGTGGGTTGCGCTTCGGCGGGTCGGTGTGGACTTGTTGGGCCGAAGGGCCTGTTTCCACACTGTAATCTAATCTAATCTAATCTAATACGCACGAACCATCGATTTTGGTGCTCTTTGGATGCTGCCTGAACTGCTGTGCTCTTCCAGCACCACTAATCCAGTCTCCAGACTACACCACGTCCAGTCTCCTGGCTGCACTGGGCCCAGTCTCCAGACCGCATAGGGCTGTCTCCAGGCAACACTGGACCAAGTCCCCAGACCGGACTGTGCCAGTCTCCAAACTGCACCAGTGCAGACTACAGAGCACTCTGGGCACAGTCTCCAGACTGTACCGGAACAGTCTCCAGAAAGCACCTTGTGCAGTCTCCAGACCACACCGGGTCCAATCTCCAGAAAGCACTGTGTATCGTCTCCAGGCCGCAGCGGACCCTGTCTCCAGATCGCAAGTAGCCCAGTCTAATGGCTGCACTGGGCCCAGTCTACAGAACGCATAGGGCTTAGTCCCCAGAGAGCATGTATCCAGTCTGGAGGCCACTAGCCCAGTCTCCAGTCCGCATCAAGCTCAGTCTCCAGTCTGTGCCAGGCCCACTCTCCCGGCAACACTGGACCCAGTCTCCAGACTGAACTGTGCCCAGTCTCCAGACTGCATCGGTGCAGACTACAGAGAACATTGGCCCAGTCTCCAGACTGCACCAGAACATTCTCGAGACCACACTGGGTCCAGTCTCCAGACCACATTGGACCCAAGTCTCCAGACTGCACTGGGACCAGTCTCCAGATCGCAACAGGCCCATTCTCCAGACCGTACTGGGCCCAGTCTCCAGAATCCACCAGACCGAGTCTCTAGACCGTATCTATCGATGTCATCAGGCCGCACTGTGCTCAGCTTCCAGACCACATCGAGCCGGTCTCCAGGCCACAATGCCCCGAGCCTCCAGATGGCATACTGCTCAGTCTCCAGACCACACTGAGCAAACTCTCCAGACTGCACCAGGCCCAGTCTCCAGATAACACCAGGACCAGTCTCTAGACAGTACTGGGACCAATCTCCAGGCTGCACCGGGCCCACATTCCAAACCATGCAGGGCTAAGTCTCCAGATTGCACCGGGCCCGGTTTCCAGACCACACAGGGCTCTTTTTAGATTACATTAGATTAGATTACATTACAGTGTGGAAACAGGCCCTTCGGCCCAACAAGTCCACACCGACCCGCCGAAGCGAAACCCACCCATACCCCTACATTTACCCCTTACCTAACACTACGGGCAATTTAGCATGGCCAATTCACCTGACCCTGCACATCTTTTTGGACTGTGAGAGGAAACCGGAGCACCCGGAGGAAACCCACGCAGACACGGGGAGAACGTGCAAACTCCACACAGTCAGTCGCCTGAGGGGGGAATTGAACCCGGGTCTCAGGCGCTGTGAGACAGCAGTGCTAACCACTGTGCCACCGTGCCGCCCACACTGTCCTCAGGATGCGCTGATCCCAGTCTCCAGGCATCACTGTATCCAGACTCCGGACCGCACTGGGCCCAGTCTTCAGACTGAAAAGTGCCCAGTGGCCAGACCGAAAACGGGACCATTCTTCAGGCCACACTGGGCATAACCTCCAAAAGGCACTGAGCCCTGTGTCCAGGCCGCAATGGAATCTGCCTCCAGACCACAGAGAGCTCAGTCACAAATTGTACTGGGCCCTTTCACCAGGCCACATTGGGCCCTGTCTCCAGACTGAACCGGCCTTGTCTCCAAGATGCATCCGGCCCAGTGTCGAGACCCCACCAGGCCCAGTCTCCTGACCACACCGTGTCCAGACTCCAGACCACACTGGGCCAAGTCTCCAGACAGCACCGTGCACAGATTTCAGACTGCACCATGTACAAACTCCAGACCACATCTGGCCCAGTCTCCAGAATGCACTCTGTCCAGTGTCCAGGCCAAACCGGACCTTGTCTCCAGACTGCAACTAGACCAGTCTTCAGACTGCACAGGGTCCAGTCTACTGACCCCACCTGGCCTAGTTTCCAGACTCCACTAGGCCCAGTCTCCTGGCTGCACTGGGCCCAGTCTCCAGACCACATAGAGCTCAGTCTCCAGGCTTGCCGCCCAATCTCCAGGTAACACTGGACCAAGTCTCCAGACTGGACTGTGCCCAGTCTCCAGATTGCACCTGAATGGTCTCCAGACCATACCGTGTCTAGTCTCCAGACTACACCGTGTCCAGTCTCCGGACCTCACCGAGTCCAGTCTTCAGAGAGCACTGTGTCCAGACTCCAGGCCACACCGGACCCTGTCTCCCGACCGTCACTAGCCCAGTCTCCAGTCCGCAGCAGGCCCAGTCTCCAAAAGGCACTGGGCCCAGTCTCCAGACGGCAACGGGTCCATTCTCGAGACCTAACTGGGCCCGCTCTCCATACTGCACCGGGCCAAGTCTCCAGACCGTACTGGGCCCAGTCTCCAGAATGCACCAGACCGAGTCTCTAGACCGCATCTAGCTATGTCTTCAGGCTGCACTGGGCTCAGTCTCCAGGCCACACAGTGCCCAGTCTCCAGACTCACTGGGCCCAGTTTACAAACTACTCGGTGCCCAGTCTCCAGATCACATCGGGCCCAGTTTACAGACTGCATTGCGCCCAATCTCCAGACAGTACTGCCCCCAGTCTCCTGGCTGAAATGGGCCCAGTCTCCAGAATGCACGAGACCGAGTCTCCAGACTACATCCAGCTGTGTCTTCAGGCCGCACTGGGCCCAAGTTCCAGACACAACAAGCCCCATCTCCAGGCCGGAATGTGCCGAGCCTCCAGATGGCATGGAGCTTAGTCTCCAGTACAGACTGAGCAATATCTCAGGACTGCAAAGGGCCTAGTCTCCAGACTGTTTCGGGTCCAGTCTCCAGACCACACCAGTCGCTGTCTCTAGAATGCACCGGGCCGAGTCTCCACACCACAACGGGCCCAGTCTCTAGACCACACTGAGCAGAATCTCCAGACCGCAGCAGGCCGAATCTCCAGACTGTAAGACGCCCAGTGTCCAGACTGCACTGGCTTAATCTCCAGACTACACTTGGCCCCGTCTCCAGAACACACCGGGCCCCCTCTCCAGACCGCCACATGACCAGTCTTCACACCGCACTGCACCGGGCCCAGTACCCTGATCACATCAGGCCAAGTCTCCAGACCATACAGAGCAAACTATCCAGACCACAACGGGCGCAATCTCCAGACTGCAATGGGCTCTGTTTCCAGTCTCCAGATTGCACCATGACCAGTCACCAGACCACACCGGGCCCTGTCTCCAGGCCGCACCGGTCCAGGTCTCTTTGACAGACTGTGCCCAGTCTCCAGGCCACACTGGGCCGAGTCTCCAGACCACATGGAGCCCACTATCCAGACCGCACCAGGCCCAATCTCCAGGCTGTACTGGGCCAGGTCTCCAGACTGGACTGTATCCACTCTCCAGACCGAGCCCAGTCTTAGACTGAACTGGACCCTGTCTCCAGGGCGCAACACACCCAGTCTTCAGACTGCACGGGCCCAGTCTCCAGACCGCACCGGACCCAGTCTCCAGACCACACTGGGCTCAGTCTTCAGATCTGACCCAATCTCCAGGCCACATGGAGCCCACTATCCAGACCTGAACGAGCCGATTCTCCAGACTGTACGGGGCCCAGTCTCCAGAATGCACCAGGCTCAGTCTCCAGACTGCAACTAGCTCAGTCTCCAGGCCGAACTGGGCCCAGTCTCCAGACCGCACTATTCCCAGTCTCCAGACTGGGCCCGGTCTCCAGGCTACACCATGCCCAGTCTCCAGACTGCACCGGGCCCAGGCTCCAGACCGCACTGGGGTCAGTCTTCAGGCCTCACCCTGCCCAGTATCCATGCCACGCCGGGCACAGTATCGAGGCCACACCGGGCCCCGTCTCTAAACCGCACCGGGCCCATTCTCCAGACTGTACGGGTCCCAGTCTCCAGAATGTACCAGGCCCAGTCTCCAGACTGCAACGAGCCCAGTCTCCAGGTTGCTCTGCGCCCAGCCTCCTGACAGCACCGAGCCCTGTCTCCAGTACACATTGGGCCCAGTCTGCAGACAGGCCCGGACCCATTCTCCAGGGCGCAACTCTCCCAGTCTCCAGACTGCACCAAACCAAGTGTCCAGGCCATACCGGATCCATTCTCCACGCCACACCGGGCCCAGTCCCCAGACCGTACTGGACCAAGTCTCCAGACTGCACTGGGTTCAATCTCCAGACCACACCAGGCCCAGTCTCCAGACCACACCGGACCCAGTCTCCAGGCTGGTCCCGGCTCAGTCTCCAGACCTGTCCCGCCTCAGTTTCCAGACCGGACCAGGCTCAGTCTCCAGACTACACCGAGTTCAGTCTCTAGACCACACCGGGCCCTGTCTCCAGACTGGTCCACGGTCCCAGTCTCCAGGCCGCACCAGACCCAGTCTCCAGACTGCACCGGACCCAGTCTCCAGGCCACACCGGACCCAGTCCGCAGACCGTACTGGACCAAGTCTCCAGACCGCACCAGGCCCGGCTCAGTCTCCTGACCACACCGGGCTCAGTCTCCAGACCACACCGGGCCCAGTCTCCAGACTGGGCCCAGTCTCCAGACAAACTGGACCCAGTCTCCAGACGGTACTGGACCAAGTCTCCAGACCGCACCGTGCCCAGTCTCCAGACCACACCGGGCCCACTTTCCAGACCACACTGGGCCCAGTCTCCAGACAAGTCTGGGCTCAGTCTCCAGACTGCACCGGAACGAGTTTCCAGACCACACCTGACCCTGTCTTCAGGCCGCACCAGGCTAGTCTCCAGGCCATACCGGGCCCAGTCTCCAGGCCACACTGGGTCCAGTCTCCACGCCACACAGGACCTAGTCTCCAGACCGCACCGGGCCCAGTCTCCAGACTGCACCAGGCTAGTCTCCAGGCCACACCGGGCCTAGTCTCCAGACCGCACCGGACCCAGTCTCCAGAGCAGAACAGACCAGTCTCCAAGCTGCAACAGGGTCCATCTCCAGGCCAAACCGGGCCCAGTCTCCAGTCCACACCGGGCTCAGTCTCCAGTCCACACCAGGCCCAGTCTCCAGACCACACTGGGCCCAGTCTCTAGACGACACCAGACCAGTCTGCAGGCCACACTGGGCCCAGTCTCCATGCCTCAGCATTTCCAGTTCTCAAGCCACTCTGTGCTTGAAATTTTGAGGCCCCATTTCGCCACATCAGCCTCTTCCATTCTAGGACACTTCTAACATTTACATTTGTAAAAGTTTGGGAAGAAAACAGCCCTCCGATAAACAGAAGAAAGAAAAAAAGACACAATGAGCGAGTGGAATTGAAAAACGACACAATTTGCGAGTTGAACGGAAGAGTTTCAGCTGGAAGATTTCTGCCCTGCCGCCATATTTAGGACATGTCACATCGGTTGGTTTTCTCAAAGAATTCTGTTGGAGACTAAGCAGTTTTGTCTGATTGCTTGGAGTGCTGTCCCTCAGATAGGAACATGCCCATTGCTGGTCCGTAAGATGCAGTTGAGTTTGTTTCAGGACATTACAATCCATTCTCACTGAAATTTGGAAGAGTACATCACAAAACATGGAAAGTTAGAGCAAGTGAAATATAATTCATCTCAGCCTCTTCCAATGGATTTTCCTCAGAGAGGCATGGACACACTTGCACTGCTGTGGTTGCATAGCTTCAGGTGCAGGACAAATATCTCGTCCGGGTTTATATGTCAATGCACTGCTGTGGTCTGCACAGCTCCCCGAGCTGGACAGATATCTAGTCCGTGTTTATCGACCAATACACTGCTCTGATCTGCACAGTTCCCCATGCTGGAGAGATATCTAGTCTGTGTTTATAGATCAATGCACTGCTGTGGTCTGCACAGCTCCCTGTGCTGGACAAATATCTAGTCCGGGTTTATAGATCAATGCACTGCTGTAGTCTGCACAGCTCCCGGTGCTGGACAGATATCTAGTCCGGTTTTATCGATAAATGCCCTGCTGTGGTCCGCACAGCGCCCCGTGCTGGTCAGATATCGAGACCGGGTTTAAAGATCAATGCCCTGCTGCGGTCTGCACAGCTCCCCGTGCTGGACAGCTATCTAGACCGGCATAATAGATCAATGCACTGCTGTAATCTGCGCAGCTCACCGTGCTGGTCAGATATCTAGTCCGTGTTAAAAGATCAATGCACTGCTGAGGTCTGCACTGCTCCCCGTGCTGGACAGACACCTAGTCCGGGTTTATTGATCAATGCACTGCTGATGTCTGCACTGCTCCACGTGCTGGACAGACACCTAGTCCGGGTTTATAGATCAATGCACTGCTGAAGTCTGCACAGCTCCCCGTGCTGGATAGACATCTAGTCCGGATTTATAGATCAATGCACTGCTGTGTTCTACACAGCTCTGCTTGCTGGACAGTTACCTATAACGGGATTATACATCAAGGCACTGCCGTCGTCTGCAAAGCTCCCCGTGCTGGACAGATATCTTGACCGGGTTTAAAGATCAATGCAGTGCTGTGGTCTGCATGGCTCACGGTGCTGGACAGATATCTAGTCCTGGATTAAATATCAATGCACTGCTGTGGTCTGCACAGCTCTCTGTGCTGGACAGATATCGAGTCCGGAGTTATAAATCAATGCATTGCTCCCCTTGCTGGACAGGTATCTAGTCCATGTTTATAGAACAATGCACTGCTCTGATCTGCACAGTTCACCGTGTTGGACAGATATCTCGGTAAAAAAAATGACTGCAGATGCTGGAAGCCAGATTTTGGATTAGTGGTGTTGGAAGAGCACAGCTGTCCAGGCAGCATCCTCGGAGCTGTATAATCCGGGTTTATAGATCAATGCTCTGCTGTGAACTGCTCAACTCCCCGTGCTGGACAGATGTCTCGTCTGTGTTTATGGATCAATGCATTGCTGTGGTCTGCACAGCTCCCTGTGCTGGACAGATATCTTGTCTGGGTTTACAGATCAATGCACTGCGCTTCTCTGCACAGCTCCCCGTGCTGGACAGATATCTAGTTCGGTGTTGTAGATCAATGCCCCGCTGTGGTCTGCAAAGCTCCCCGTGCTGGACAGATATCTCGACCGTGTTTATAGATCAATGCACTGCTGTTGTCTGCGCATCTCCCTGTGCTCGACAGATATCTCGTCCGTGTTTATAGATCAATGCACTGCTGTGGTCTGCACAGCTCCAGGTGCTGGACAGATATCAAGTCCATGTTTATAGATCAATGCACTGCTGTTGTCTGCACAGCTCCCCGTGCTGCACAGATATCTAGACCGGCTTTATAAGATCAATGCACTGCTGTTATCTGCACAGCTATCCGTGCTGGACAGATATCTCGACCGTGTTTATAGATCAATGCATTGCTGTGGTCTGCACATCTCCCTGTGCTGGACAGATATCTCGTCCGTGTTACAGATCAATGCACTGGCGTGATCTGCATAGCTCCCTGTGCTGGACAGATATCTCGTCCGGAGTTATAGATCAATGCATTGCTGTTGTCTGCACAGTTCCCCATGCTGGACATATGTCTAGTCCATGTTTATAGAACAATGCACTGCTCTGATCTGCACAGTTTACCGTGTTGGACAGATAGCTCGGTAAAAAGGTGACGGCAGATGCAGGAAGCCAGATTTTCGATTAGTGGTGTTGAAAGAGCTCAGCAGTTCAGGCAGCATACTAGGAGCAGTGTCGTCCGGGGTTATAGATCAATTCACTGCTGTGGTCTGCACAGCTCGCCGTGTTGGACAGGTATCCAGTCCGGGTTTATAGATTAATGCCCTGCAGTGGTCGGCGCAGCTCCCCTTGCTGGACAGATATCTAGTGTGAGGTTATAGATCAATGCAATGCTGTGGTCTGCACAGCTCCGCGTGCTGAACAGTTACCTAGACCGGGTTTATAGATCAATGCACCGCTGTGGTCTGCAAAGCTCGCCGAGCTGGGCAGATATCGAGTCCGTGTTTATAGATCAATGCAGTGCTGTGGTCTGCACAGCTCCCCGTGCTGGACAGTTAAATCGTCTGGGTCATTAGATGAATTTTTTGCTGTGGTTTGCACAACCTCTCGTGCTGGAAACATATCTAGTCCGTGTTTATAGATCAATGCACTGCTATGGTCTGCATAGCTTCCCGTGCTGGACAGATATCTAGTCCGGGTTTATACATCAATGCACTGCTATGGTCCGGAAAGCCCCCGTGAAGGAGAGATATCTAGTCCGTGTTTATATATCAATGCACTGCTGTAGTCTGCACATCTCCCAGTGCTGCACAGATATCTAGTCTGGGTTTATAGATCAATGCCCTGTTGTGGTCTGCAAAGCTCCCCGTGCACGACAGATATCGAGTCTGGGTGTTTCAATCAATGCACTGCTGTGGTCTGCACAGCTCCCCGTGCTGGACAGATATATAGTTCGAATTTATAGATCAATGCACTGCTGTGGTCTGCACATCTTCCCGTGCTGGACAGATATCTAGTCCGTATTTATCGACCAATGCACTGCTCTGGTCAGTTTAGCTCCCCGTGCTGGATATGTATATATATACTGGATTTAGGCCAATGCACTGCTCTGGTAGGCACAGCTTCCCGTGCTGGACAGATATCTAGTCCGTATTTATCGACCAATGCACTGCTCAGGTCAGTTTAGCTCCCCGTGCTGGATATATATATATATATCCAGGATTATAGATCAATGCAGTGCTGTGGTCTGCACATCTTCCCGTGCTGGACAGATATCTAGTCCGTATTTATCGACCAATGCACTGCTCTGGTCAGTTGAGCTCCCCGTGCTGGATATGTATATATATCCTGGATTATAGGCCAATGCACAGCTCTGGTCGGCACAGCTCCCCGTGCTGGACAGCTATAAAAGGAATAAAAGAATGACTTGGGTAGGAATGGGTCCAGTCAAGTATAGTAGTGGGAAGTTGCGTGTGAAAGCTGAAGAGATTGGGGAGGTACTGAATGAATACTTTTCGTCAGTATTCACTCAGGAACAGGACATTGTTGCAGATGTGAATACTGAGTCACAATTAATTAGAATGGACGGCTTTGAGGTATGTCGGGAAGAGTTATTGGAAATTCTGGAAAGGATGAAAATAGATACGTCCCCTGGGCATAATGGCATTTATCCTCGGATTCTCTGGAAAGCAAGGGAGGAGATTGCAGACCCACTGGCCTTGAGTTTTATGTCCTCGTTGTCCACAGGAGTAGTGCCAGAAGGCTGGAGGCTATCAAATGTGTTTCCCTTGTTCAAGAAGGGGAGTAGGGATAACCCTAGTAATTATAGGCTGGTGAGTCTCACTTCTGTTGTGGGCAAAGTCTTAGAGAGAATTGTAAGGGATAGGATTTATGAACATCTGGATAGGAATAATGTGATCAAGGATAGTCAGAATGGTTTTGTGAAGGGCAGGTGGTGCCTCACAAACCTTATTGAATTCTTCGAGAAGGTGACTAAGGAGGTGGATGAGGGGAAAGCGGTAGATGTGGTGTATATGGATTTTAGTAAGACGTTTGATAAGGTTCCCCATGGTAGGCTACTGCAAAAAATACGGAGGTATGGCATTGAGGGGGCGTTGGAGGGTTGGATTAGGAATTGGCTGGCTGGAAGAAGACAGAGGGTAGTAGTTGATGGTAAAAGTTCATCTTAGAGTGCCGTTACTCGCGGTGTTCCACAAGGATCTGTTTTGGGACCATTGCTTTTGTCATTTTTATAAATGACCTGGAGGAGGGGCTAGAAGGATGGGTGAGCAAGTTTTCGGATGATACGAAAGTCGGTGGAGTTGTAGACAGTGAGGAAGGATGTGTCAGGTTACAGCGGGATATAGATAGGCTGCAGAGCTGGGCAGAAAATTGGCAAATGGAGTTCAATAGAGATAAGTGTGAGGTGATTCACTTTGATAAGAGTAACAAAAAGATGGGGTACTGGGCTAATGGTCGGATACTTGGTAGTGTGGATGAGCAGAGGGATCTTGGTGTCCATGTACACAGATCTCTGAAAGTTGCCACCCAGGTAAATAGTGCTGTGAAGAAGGCATATGGCGTACTGGCTTTTATTGGTAGAGGAATTGAGTTCCAGAGTCCTGAGGTCATGTTGCAGTTGTATAGGACTCTGGTGCGGCCGCATCTGGAGTATTGTGTGCAGTTTTGATCGCCATACTATAGGAAGGATGTGGAGGCACTGAAACAGGTGCAGAGGAGGTTTACCACGATGTTGCCTGGTATGGTAGGAAGATCGTATAAGGAACGGTTGAGGCACTTGGGGCTGTTTTCATTGGAGAAAAGAAGGTTTAGGGGTGACTTGATAGAGGTGTACAAGATGATTAGGGGTTTAGATAGGGTTGACCATGAGAACATTTTGTCACGTATGGGGTCAGCTATTACGAGGGGGCATAGCTTTAAATTAAGGGGTGTTAGGTATCGGACAGATGTTAGGAGTAGATTCTTTACTCAGCGAGTCGTGAGTTCATGGAATGCCCTGCCAGTAGCAGTGGTGGACTCTCCCTCTTTATGGGCATTGAAGCGGGCATTGGATAGGCTTATGGATGATAGTGGGCTAGTGTAGGTTAGGTGGGCTTGGAACGGCGCAACATCGAGGGCCAAAGGGCCTGTACTGCGCTATATTCTTCTACGTTCTATGTTCTATATGTTCTATCTAGCCCGGGGTTACAGATCAATTCACTGCTCTGCTCTGCACAGCTCCCCGTCCTGGACAGATGTGTAGACTGCGTTTATAATTCAATGCATGGCTGTGGTCTGCGCATTTCCCTGTGCTGGACAGATATCCCGTCCGTGTTTATAGATCAATGCACTGCTGTGGTCTGCACAGCTCCAGGTGCTGGACAGATATCTAGTCCATGTTTATAGATCAATGCACTGCTGTGGTCTGCACAGCTCACCGTGCTGGACAGATATCTTGTCCGGGGTTATAGATCAATGTACTGCTGTGGTCTGCATAGCTCCGTGCTGGGCAGATATGTTGTCCATGTTTATAGATCAATACACTGCTGTGGTCTGCACAGATCCGCATGCTGGACAGATACCTCGACCGGGTTTATAGAACAATGCACTGCTGTGATCTGTACAGCTTACCGTGTTGGACAGATATCTCGGTCAAAACAAAAGACTGCAGATGCTGGAAACCAGTGGTGTTGGAAGAGCACAGCAGTTCAGGCCGCATCCGAGGAGCAGTATAGTCCGGATTTATAGATCTATGCACTGCTGTGGACTGCACAGCTCCCCGTGCTGGACAGATACCTAGTCCGTGTTTATAGATCAATGCACTGCTGTGGTCTGCACAGCTCCCCCTGCTGGACAGATATCTAGTCCGGGTTTATCGATTAATGCCCTGCAGGGGTCTGCGCAGCTCCCCTTGCTGGACAGATATCTCGACTGGGTTTATCGATCAATGCACTGCTGTGGTCTGCTCAGCTCCCCGTGCTGGACAGATATCTAGTCTGAGGTTATAGATCAATGCACTGCTGTGGTCTGCACATGTCCGCGTGCTGAACAGTATCCTTGACCGGGTTTATAGATCAATGCACTGCTGTGGTCTGCACAGCTTCCCGTGCTGGACAGAAAACTCGTCTGGGAGTATAGATCAGTGCACTGCTGTGGTCTGCACAGCTCCCCGTGCTGGACAGATATCTAGTCCGTGTTAATAGATCAATGCACTGCTGAGGTCTGCACAGCTCCCCGTGCTGGACAGATACCTAGCCTGGGTTTATACAGCAATGCACTGCTGTGGTCTGCACAGCTCCCCGTGCTGGACAGATATCTAGTCCGGGTTTATAGATTAATGCACTGCTGTGGACTGCACAGCTCCCCGTGCTGGTCAGATACCTAGTCCGTGTTTATAGATCAATGCAATGCTGTTGTCTGCACAGCTCCCCGTGCTGGACAGATATCTAGTCCGGGTTTATAGATTAATGCCCTGCAGGTGTCTGCGCAGCTCCCCTTGCTGGACCGATATCTCGACCGGGTTTATCGATCAATGCACTGCTGTGGTCTGCACAGCTCCCCGTGCTGGACAGATATCTGATGTGAGGTTATAGATCAATGCACTGCTGAGGTCTGCACAGCTCCCCATACTGGACAGATACTTTGCCTGGGTTTATACATCAATGCACTGCTGTGGTCAGCACAACTCCCCGTGCTGGACAGATATCTCGATCGGGTTTCTCGATCAATGCACTGCTGTGGTCCGCACAGCTCCCCGTGCTTGACAGATATCTAGTCCGTGTTTATACATCAATGCACTGGCATGGTCTGCATAGCTCCTCGTGCTGGACAGATATCCAGTCTGGGTTTATAGACCAATGCACTGCTGTGGTCTACACAGCTCCCCGTGCTGGACAGATATCTGCTCCGTGTTTATAGACCAATGCACTGCTGTGGTCTTCATAGCTACTCGTGCTGAATAGATCTGTAATCTGGATTGAGAGATCAATGCACTGCTGTCGTCTGCACAGCTCCCCGGACTGGAAAGATATCGAGTTTGTTTATACTGAACACTGAACTGTAGTGGTCTGCACATCTCCCCATGCTGGACAGATATCTAGTCTGTGTTTATAGATCAATGCACTGCTGTGGTCCGCATAACTCCCCGTGCTGGATAGATATCTAGTCCGGCGTTATAGATCAATGCACTGTTGTGGTCTGCACCGCTGCCAAAGCTGGACAGATATCTTGTCCGTGTTTCCAGATTAATGCATTGCTGTGGTCTGCACAGCTTCCCGTGCTGGACAGATATCCAGTCCGAGTTTATAGGTCAATGCACTGCTGAGGTCTGCACAGCTCCCCGTGCTGGACAGATATCTCGTCTGGGTTTATAGATCAATGCACTGCTGAGGTCTGCACAGGTCCCCGTGCTGGACAGATATCTCGTCCATGTTTATACATCAATGCACTACTGTAGTCAGCACAGCTCCGCGTGCTGGACTGATAAATAGACCGGGTTAATAGATCAATGCACTGCTGTGATCTGCACAGCTTACCGTGTTGGACATATATCTCGTCCGTTTTTATAGATCAATGTACTGCTGTGGTCTGCACAGCTCCACGTGCTGGACAGATATCTAGGACGGGTTTATAGATCAATGCACTGCTGTAGTCTGCTCAGCTCCCCGTGCTGGACAGATATCTAGTCCGTGTTTGTAGAATCAATGTACTGCTGTGGTCTGCACAGCTGCCTGTTCTGGACAGATATCCAGTCCGTGTTTATAGATCAATGCACTGCTGTGGTCTGCAAAGCTCCCCGTGCTGGACAGATATCTAGTCCGGGTTTACAGTTCAATGCCCTGCTGAGATCTGCGCAGCTCCCCGTGCTGGACAGATATCTAGACCGTGTTTACAGATTAATGTACTGCTGTGGTATGCACAACTCCCCTTGCTGGACAGATATCTAGACCGCGTTTGTAGATTAATGCACTCCTGTTCTCGGCACAGCTACCTGAGCTGGACAGATAACTAGACCGCATTAATACATCAATACAGTGCTGTTTGAGGTTATAGAACAATGCACTGCTATGATCTGCACAGCTCCCCGTGCCGGACAGTTACCTTGTCGGGGAGTATAGATAAATGCAATGCTGTGGTCTGCACAGCTCTCTGTGCTGGACAGATATCTGATCCGTGTTAATGGACCAATGAACTGCTGTTGTCTGCACAACTCCCCTTGCTGGACAGATATCTCGACTGTGTTTGTAGATCAATGCACTGCTGTGGTCTGCACAGCTACCCGAGCTCCACAGGTATCTAGACCGTGTTTATAGATCAATGCACTGCTGTGGTCTGCACAGCTCTCCGTGCTGGACAGATATCTAGTTTGAGGTTATAGATCAATGCACTGCTATCCTCTGCAAGGCGCACCCTGCGGAACAGTTACCTTTTCGGGGAGTATAGATAAATGCACTGCTGTGGCCTGCAGAGTTCCCCATGCTGGACAGGTATCTCGTCCGTGTTTATCGATCAATGCACTGCTGTGGTCTGCACAACTCCCCTTGCTGGACAGATATCTAGACCGCGTTTGTAGATCAATGCACTGCTGTGCTCGGCACAGCTACCCGAGCTGGACACACATCCAGTCCGTGTTTATAGATCAATTCTCTGCTGTTGTCTTCAGAGTTCCCGTGCTGGACACATATCGAGACCGTGTTTATAGATCAATGCACTGCTGTGGTCCGCATAGCTCCCCGTGCTGGATAGATATCTAGTCCGGGGTTATAGATCAATGCACTGCTGTGGTCTGCACCGCTGCCCAAGCTGGACAGATAGCTTGTCCGTGTTTCTAGATCAATGCATTGCTGTGGACTGCACAGCTTCCCGTGCTGGACAGATATCCATTCCGAGTTTATAGGTCAATGCACTGCTGAGGTCTGCATAGCTCCCCGTGCTGGACAGTTACCTTGTCGGAGAGTATAGATAAATGCACTGCTGTGGCCTGCAGAGTTCCCCATGCTGGACAGATATCTCGTCCGTGTTTATCGATCAATGCATTGCTGTTGTCTGCACAACTCCCCTTGCTGGACAAATATCTAGACGGCGTCTGTAGATCAATGCACTGCTGTGGTCTGCACAGCTCCCGTGCTGGAAAGATATCTGGTCTGTGTTTTTTCGATCAATGCACTGCTGTGGTCTGCACTGGTGCCCGTGCTGGACAGATATCTCGTCCGTGTTTATCGATCAATGCACTGCTGTGGTCTGCACAACTCCCCTTGCTGGACAGATGTCTAGACGGAGTTTGTAGATCAATGCACTGCTGTGCTCGGCACAGCTACCCGAGCTGGACACATATCTAGTCCGTGGTTATAGATCAATTCTCTGCTGTTGTCTGCAGAGCTCCCGTGCTAGACACATATCGAGACCGTGTTTATAGATCAATGCACTGCTGTGGTCCGCATAACTCCCCGTGCTGGATAGATATCTAGTCCGGGGTTATAGATCAATGCACTGCTGTGGTCTGCACCGCTGCCCAAGCTTGGATAGATATGTTGTCCGTGTTTATAGATCAATGCATTGCTGTCGTCTGCACAGCTTCCCGTGCTGGACAGATATCCAATCCGAGTTTATAGGTCAATGCACTGCTGAGGTCTGCACAGCTCCCCATGCTGGACAGCTGTCTAGTCCGTGTTTATAGATCAATGCACTGCTCTGCTCTGCACAGATCACCGTGCTGGACAGATGTCTTGTCTGGGTTTATAGATCAATGCACTGCTGTGGTCTGCACTGCTCCCCGTGCTGGACATAGATCTCGTCTGGGTTTATCGATCAATGCACTGCTGTGGTCTGCACTGCTCCACGTGCTGGACAGATATCTCGTATGGGTTTATAGATCAATGCACTGCTGAGGTCTGCACAGGTCCCCGTGCGGGACAGATATCTCGTCCGTGTTTATACATCAATGCACTACTGTAGTCTGCACAGCTCCGCGTGCTGGACTGATAAATAGACCGGGTTAATAGATCAATGCACTGCTGTGATCTGCACAACTTACCGTGTTGGACAGATAACTAGGCAAAAAAAAATGACTGCAGATGCTGGAAACCAGTTTTTGTATTAGTGGTGTTGGAAGAGCACAGCAGTTCCGGCAGCATCCTAGGAGCAGTATAGTCCGGGTTGATTGATCAATGTACTGCTGTGGACTGCACAGCTCCCCGTGCTGTACAGGTACCTAGTCCGTATTTACAGACCAATGAGCTGCTGTGGTCTGCACAGCACCCCGTGCTGGACAGATATCTCGTCCGTGTTTATAGATCAATGTACTGCTGTGGTCTGCACAGCTCCACGTGCTGGACAGATATCTAGGACGGGTTTGTAGATCAATGCACTGCTGTAGTCTGCTCAGCTCCCGGTGCTGGACAGATATCTAGTCCGTGTTTGTAGATCAATGCACTGCTGTGGTCTGCAAAGCTCCCCGTGCTAGACACATATCTAGTCCGTGTTTATAGATCAATTCTCTGCTGTGGTCTGCAAAACTCGCGTGCTGGAAAGATATCGAGTCTGGGTTTATCGATCAATGCATTGCTGTGGTCTGCACAGCTTCCCGTGCTGGACAGATATCCAGTCCGAGTTTATAGATCAATGCACTGCTCTGGTCTGCACAGCTCCCCGTGCTGGACAGATACCTAGTCCGTGTTTATAGATCAATGCATTCCTGTGGTCTGCACAGCTTCCAGTGCTGGACAGATATCCAGTCCGAGTTTATAGGTCAATGCACTGCTGAGGTCTGCACAGCTCCCCGTGCTGGACAGATGTCTAGTCCGTGTTCAGAGATCAATGCACTGTTCTGGTCTGCACAGATCACCGTGCTGGACAGATGTCTAGTCTGGGTTTATAGATCAATGCACTGCTGTGGTCTGCACTGCTCCACGTGCTGGACAGATATCTCGTCTGGGTTTATAGATCAATGCACTGCTGTGGTCTGCACTGCTCCACGTGCTGGACAGATATCTCGTATGGGTTTATAGATCAATGCACTGCTGAGGTCTGCACAGGGCCCCGTGCGGGACAGATATCTCGTCCGTGCTTATACATCAATGCACGACTGTAGTCTGCACAGCTCCGCGTGCTGGACTGATAAATATACCAGTTTAATAGATCAATGCACTGCTGAGGTCTGCACAGTCCCCGTGCAGGACAGACATCTCGTCCGTGTTTATACATCAATGCACTACTGTAGTCTGCACAGCTCCCCGTACTGGACAGATATCTCGTCCGTGTTTGTAGATCAATGCACTGCTGTGGTCTGAAAAGCTCCCCATGCTGGAAAGATATCTAGTCCGGGGTTACAGTTCAATGACATGCTGGAAAGATATCTAGACCGCGTTTGTAGATTAATGCACTGCTGTGCTCGGCACATCTACCCGAGCTGGACAGATATCTAGACCGTGTTTATAGATCAATACACTGCTGTGGTCTGCACAGCTCTCCGTGCAGGACAGATAACTAGTTTGAGGTTATAGATCAATGCACTGCTATGGTCTTCACAGCTCCCCGTGCCGGACAGTTACCTTGTCGGGGAGTATAGATAAATGCACTGCTGTGGTCTGCACAGCTCTCCGTGCTGGACAGATATCTCGTCCGTGTTTATAGATCAATGTACTGCTGTGGTCTGCACAGCTCCCCGTGCTGGACAGATGTCTAGTCCGTGTTGAGAGATCAATGCACTGCTCTGGTCTGCACAGATCACCGTGCTGGACAGATGTCTTGTCTGGGTTTATAGCTCAATGCACTGCTGTGGTCTGCACTGCTCCACGTGCTGGACAGATATCTCGTCTGGGTTTATAGATCAATGCACTGCTGTGGTCTGCACTGCTCCACGTGCTGGACAGATATCTCGTATGGGTTTATAGATCAATGCACTGCTGAGGTCTGCACAGGGCCCCGTGCGGGACAGATATCTCGTCCGTGTTTATACATCAATGCACTACTGTAGTCTGCACAGCTCCGCGTGCTGGACTGATAAATATACCAGTTTAATAGATCAATGCACTGCTGTGATCTGCACAGCTTACCGTGTTGGACATATATCTCGTCCGTTTTTATAGATCAATGTACTGCTGTGGTCTGCACAGCTCCACGTGCTGGACAGATATCTAGGACGGGTTTATAGATCAATGCACTGCTGTAGTCTGCTCAGCTCCCCGTGCTGGACAGATATCTAGTCCGTGTTTGTAGAATCAATGTACTGCTGTGGTCTGCACAGCTGCCTGTTCTGGACAGATATCCAGTCCGTGTTTATAGATCAATGCACTGCTGTGGTCTGCAAAGCTCCCCGTGCTGGACAGATATCTAGTCCGGGTTTACAGTTCAATGCCCTGCTGAGATCTGCGCAGCTCCCCGTGCTGGACAGATATCTAGACCGTGTTTACAGATTAATGTACTGCTGTGGTATGCACAACTCCCCTTGCTGGACAGATATCTAGACCGCGTTTGTAGATTAATGCACTCCTGTTCTCGGCACAGCTACCTGAGCTGGACAGATAACTAGACCGCATTAATACATCAATACAGTGCTGTTTGAGGTTATAGAACAATGCACTGCTATGATCTGCACAGCTCCCCGTGCCGGACAGTTACCTTGTCGGGGAGTATAGATAAATGCAATGCTGTGGTCTGCACAGCTCTCTGTGCTGGACAGATATCTGATCCGTGTTAATGGACCAATGAACTGCTGTTGTCTGCACAACTCCCCTTGCTGGACAGATATCTCGACTGTGTTTGTAGATCAATGCACTGCTGTGGTCTGCACAGCTACCCGAGCTCCACAGGTATCTAGACCGTGTTTATAGATCAATGCACTGCTGTGGTCTGCACAGCTCTCCGTGCTGGACAGATATCTAGTTTGAGGTTATAGATCAATGCACTGCTATCCTCTGCAAGGCGCACCCTGCGGAACAGTTACCTTTTCGGGGAGTATAGATAAATGCACTGCTGTGGCCTGCAGAGTTCCCCATGCTGGACAGGTATCTCGTCCGTGTTTATCGATCAATGCACTGCTGTGGTCTGCACAACTCCCCTTGCTGGACAGATATCTAGACCGCGTTTGTAGATCAATGCACTGCTGTGCTCGGCACAGCTACCCGAGCTGGACACACATCCAGTCCGTGTTTATAGATCAATTCTCTGCTGTTGTCTTCAGAGTTCCCGTGCTGGACACATATCGAGACCGTGTTTATAGATCAATGCACTGCTGTGGTCCGCATAGCTCCCCGTGCTGGATAGATATCTAGTCCGGGGTTATAGATCAATGCACTGCTGTGGTCTGCACCGCTGCCCAAGCTGGACAGATAGCTTGTCCGTGTTTCTAGATCAATGCATTGCTGTGGACTGCACAGCTTCCCGTGCTGGACAGATATCCATTCCGAGTTTATAGGTCAATGCACTGCTGAGGTCTGCATAGCTCCCCGTGCTGGACAGTTACCTTGTCGGAGAGTATAGATAAATGCACTGCTGTGGCCTGCAGAGTTCCCCATGCTGGACAGATATCTCGTCCGTGTTTATCGATCAATGCATTGCTGTTGTCTGCACAACTCCCCTTGCTGGACAAATATCTAGACGGCGTCTGTAGATCAATGCACTGCTGTGGTCTGCACAGCTCCCGTGCTGGAAAGATATCTGGTCTGTGTTTTTTCGATCAATGCACTGCTGTGGTCTGCACTGGTGCCCGTGCTGGACAGATATCTCGTCCGTGTTTATCGATCAATGCACTGCTGTGGTCTGCACAACTCCCCTTGCTGGACAGATGTCTAGACGGAGTTTGTAGATCAATGCACTGCTGTGCTCGGCACAGCTACCCGAGCTGGACACATATCTAGTCCGTGGTTATAGATCAATTCTCTGCTGTTGTCTGCAGAGCTCCCGTGCTAGACACATATCGAGACCGTGTTTATAGATCAATGCACTGCTGTGGTCCGCATAACTCCCCGTGCTGGATAGATATCTAGTCCGGGGTTATAGATCAATGCACTGCTGTGGTCTGCACCGCTGCCCAAGCTTGGATAGATATGTTGTCCGTGTTTATAGATCAATGCATTGCTGTCGTCTGCACAGCTTCCCGTGCTGGACAGATATCCAATCCGAGTTTATAGGTCAATGCACTGCTGAGGTCTGCACAGCTCCCCATGCTGGACAGCTGTCTAGTCCGTGTTTATAGATCAATGCACTGCTCTGCTCTGCACAGATCACCGTGCTGGACAGATGTCTTGTCTGGGTTTATAGATCAATGCACTGCTGTGGTCTGCACAGCTCTCCGTGCAGGACAGATAACTAGTTTGAGGTTATAGATCAATGCACTGCTATGGTCTTCACAGCTCCCCGTGCCGGACAGTTACCTTGTCGGGGAGTATAGATAAATGCACTGCTGTGGTCTGCACAGCTCTCCGTGCTGGACAGATATCTCGTCCGTGTTTATAGATCAATGTACTGCTGTGGTCTGCACAGCTCCCCGTGCTGGACAGATGTCTAGTCCGTGTTGAGAGATCAATGCACTGCTCTGGTCTGCACAGATCACCGTGCTGGACAGATGTCTTGTCTGGGTTTATAGCTCAATGCACTGCTGTGGTCTGCACTGCTCCACGTGCTGGACAGATATCTCGTCTGGGTTTATAGATCAATGCACTGCTGTGGTCTGCACTGCTCCACGTGCTGGACAGATATCTCGTATGGGTTTATAGATCAATGCACTGCTGAGGTCTGCACAGGGCCCCGTGCGGGACAGATATCTCGTCCGTGTTTATACATCAATGCACTACTGTAGTCTGCACAGCTCCGCGTGCTGGACTGATAAATATACCAGTTTAATAGATCAATGCACTGCTGTGATCTGCACAGCTTACCGTGTTGGACATATATCTCGTCCGTTTTTATAGATCAATGTACTGCTGTGGTCTGCACAGCTCCACGTGCTGGACAGATATCTAGGACGGGTTTATAGATCAATGCACTGCTGTAGTCTGCTCAGCTCCCCGTGCTGGACAGATATCTAGTCCGTGTTTGTAGAATCAATGTACTGCTGTGGTCTGCACAGCTGCCTGTTCTGGACAGATATCCAGTCCGTGTTTATAGATCAATGCACTGCTGTGGTCTGCAAAGCTCCCCGTGCTGGACAGATATCTAGTCCGGGTTTACAGT
Organism: Chiloscyllium plagiosum; assembly: GCF_037043375.1. Classification (NCBI taxonomy): domain Eukaryota; kingdom Metazoa; phylum Chordata; class Chondrichthyes; order Orectolobiformes; family Hemiscylliidae; genus Chiloscyllium; species Chiloscyllium plagiosum. Next base: position 16,298,740 of record NW_028270189.1, read on the forward strand.
TCAATGCCCTGCTGAGATCTGCGCAGCTCCCCGTGCTGGACAGATATCTAGACCGTGTTTACAGATTAATGTACTGCTGTGGTATGCACAACTCCCCTTGCTGGACAGATATCTAGACCGCGTTTGTAGATTAATGCACTCCTGTTCTCGGCACAGCTACCTGAGCTGGACAGATAACTAGACCGCATTAATACATCAATACAGTGCTGTTTGAGGTTATAGAACAATGCACTGCTATGATCTGCACAGCTCCCCGTGCCGGACAGTTACCTTGTCGGGGAGTATAGATAAATGCAATGCTGTGGTCTGCACAGCTCTCTGTGCTGGACAGATATCTGATCCGTGTTAATGGACCAATGAACTGCTGTTGTCTGCACAACTCCCCTTGCTGGACAGATATCTCGACTGTGTTTGTAGATCAATGCACTGCTGTGGTCTGCACAGCTACCCGAGCTCCACAGGTATCTAGACCGTGTTTATAGATCAATGCACTGCTGTGGTCTGCACAGCTCTCCGTGCTGGACAGATATCTAGTTTGAGGTTATAGATCAATGCACTGCTATCCTCTGCAAGGCGCACCCTGCGGAACAGTTACCTTTTCGGGGAGTATAGATAAATGCACTGCTGTGGCCTGCAGAGTTCCCCATGCTGGACAGGTATCTCGTCCGTGTTTATCGATCAATGCACTGCTGTGGTCTGCACAACTCCCCTTGCTGGACAGATATCTAGACCGCGTTTGTAGATCAATGCACTGCTGTGCTCGGCACAGCTACCCGAGCTGGACACACATCCAGTCCGTGTTTATAGATCAATTCTCTGCTGTTGTCTTCAGAGTTCCCGTGCTGGACACATATCGAGACCGTGTTTATAGATCAATGCACTGCTGTGGTCCGCATAGCTCCCCGTGCTGGATAGATATCTAGTCCGGGGTTATAGATCAATGCACTGCTGTGGTCTGCACCGCTGCCCAAGCTGGACAGATAGCTTGTCCGTGTTTCTAGATCAATGCATTGCTGTGGACTGCACAGCTTCCCGTGCTGGACAGATATCCATTCCGAGTTTATAGGTCAATGCACTGCTGAGGTCTGCATAGCTCCCCGTGCTGGACAGTTACCTTGTCGGAGAGTATAGATAAATGCACTGCTGTGGCCTGCAGAGTTCCCCATGCTGGACAGATATCTCGTCCGTGTTTATCGATCAATGCATTGCTGTTGTCTGCACAACTCCCCTTGCTGGACAAATATCTAGACGGCGTCTGTAGATCAATGCACTGCTGTGGTCTGCACAGCTCCCGTGCTGGAAAGATATCTGGTCTGTGTTTTTTCGATCAATGCACTGCTGTGGTCTGCACTGGTGCCCGTGCTGGACAGATATCTCGTCCGTGTTTATCGATCAATGCACTGCTGTGGTCTGCACAACTCCCCTTGCTGGACAGATGTCTAGACGGAGTTTGTAGATCAATGCACTGCTGTGCTCGGCACAGCTACCCGAGCTGGACACATATCTAGTCCGTGGTTATAGATCAATTCTCTGCTGTTGTCTGCAGAGCTCCCGTGCTAGACACATATCGAGACCGTGTTTATAGATCAATGCACTGCTGTGGTCCGCATAACTCCCCGTGCTGGATAGATATCTAGTCCGGGGTTATAGATCAATGCACTGCTGTGGTCTGCACCGCTGCCCAAGCTTGGATAGATATGTTGTCCGTGTTTATAGATCAATGCATTGCTGTCGTCTGCACAGCTTCCCGTGCTGGACAGATATCCAATCCGAGTTTATAGGTCAATGCACTGCTGAGGTCTGCACAGCTCCCCATGCTGGACAGCTGTCTAGTCCGTGTTTATAGATCAATGCACTGCTCTGCTCTGCACAGATCACCGTGCTGGACAGATGTCTTGTCTGGGTTTATAGATCAATGCACTGCTGTGGTCTGCACTGCTCCCCGTGCTGGACATAGATCTCGTCTGGGTTTATCGATCAATGCACTGCTGTGGTCTGCACTGCTCCACGTGCTGGACAGATATCTCGTATGGGTTTATAGATCAATGCACTGCTGAGGTCTGCACAGGTCCCCGTGCGGGACAGATATCTCGTCCGTGTTTATACATCAATGCACTACTGTAGTCTGCACAGCTCCGCGTGCTGGACTGATAAATAGACCGGGTTAATAGATCAATGCACTGCTGTGATCTGCACAACTTACCGTGTTGGACAGATAACTAGGCAAAAAAAAATGACTGCAGATGCTGGAAACCAGTTTTTGTATTAGTGGTGTTGGAAGAGCACAGCAGTTCCGGCAGCATCCTAGGAGCAGTATAGTCCGGGTTGATTGATCAATGTACTGCTGTGGACTGCACAGCTCCCCGTGCTGTACAGGTACCTAGTCCGTATTTACAGACCAATGAGCTGCTGTGGTCTGCACAGCACCCCGTGCTGGACAGATATCTCGTCCGTGTTTATAGATCAATGTACTGCTGTGGTCTGCACAGCTCCACGTGCTGGACAGATATCTAGGACGGGTTTGTAGATCAATGCACTGCTGTAGTCTGCTCAGCTCCCGGTGCTGGACAGATATCTAGTCCGTGTTTGTAGATCAATGCACTGCTGTGGTCTGCAAAGCTCCCCGTGCTAGACACATATCTAGTCCGTGTTTATAGATCAATTCTCTGCTGTGGTCTGCAAAACTCGCGTGCTGGAAAGATATCGAGTCTGGGTTTATCGATCAATGCATTGCTGTGGTCTGCACAGCTTCCCGTGCTGGACAGATATCCAGTCCGAGTTTATAGATCAATGCACTGCTCTGGTCTGCACAGCTCCCCGTGCTGGACAGATACCTAGTCCGTGTTTATAGATCAATGCATTCCTGTGGTCTGCACAGCTTCCAGTGCTGGACAGATATCCAGTCCGAGTTTATAGGTCAATGCACTGCTGAGGTCTGCACAGCTCCCCGTGCTGGACAGATGTCTAGTCCGTGTTCAGAGATCAATGCACTGTTCTGGTCTGCACAGATCACCGTGCTGGACAGATGTCTAGTCTGGGCTTATAGATCAATGCACTGCTGTGGTCTGCACTGCTCCACGTGCTGGACAGATATCTCGTCTGGGTTTATAGATCAATGCACTGCTGTGGTCTGCACTGCTCCACGTGCTGGACAGATATCTCGTATGGGTTTATAGATCAATGCACTGCTGAGGTCTGCACAGGGCCCCGTGCGGGACAGATATCTCGTCCGTGCTTATACATCAATGCACGACTGTAGTCTGCACAGCTCCGCGTGCTGGACTGATAAATATACCAGTTTAATAGATCAATGCACTGCTGAGGTCTGCACAGTCCCCGTGCAGGACAGACATCTCGTCCGTGTTTATACATCAATGCACTACTGTAGTCTGCACAGCTCCCCGTACTGGACAGATATCTCGTCCGTGTTTGTAGATCAATGCACTGCTGTGGTCTGAAAAGCTCCCCATGCTGGAAAGATATCTAGTCCGGGGTTACAGTTCAATGACATGCTGGAAAGATATCTAGACCGCGTTTGTAGATTAATGCACTGCTGTGCTCGGCACATCTACCCGAGCTGGACAGATATCTAGACCGTGTTTATAGATCAATACACTGCTGTGGTCTGCACAGCTCTCCGTGCAGGACAGATAACTAGTTTGAGGTTATAGATCAATGCACTGCTATGGTCTTCACAGCTCCCCGTGCCGGACAGTTACCTTGTCGGGGAGTATAGATAAATGCACTGCTGTGGTCTGCACAGCTCTCCGTGCTGGACAGATATCTCGTCCGTGTTTATAGATCAATGTACTGCTGTGGTCTGCACAGCTCCCCGTGCTGGACAGATGTCTAGTCCGTGTTGAGAGATCAATGCACTGCTCTGGTCTGCACAGATCACCGTGCTGGACAGATGTCTTGTCTGGGTTTATAGCTCAATGCACTGCTGTGGTCTGCACTGCTCCACGTGCTGGACAGATATCTCGTCTGGGTTTATAGATCAATGCACTGCTGTGGTCTGCACTGCTCCACGTGCTGGACAGATATCTCGTATGGGTTTATAGATCAATGCACTGCTGAGGTCTGCACAGGGCCCCGTGCGGGACAGATATCTCGTCCGTGTTTATACATCAATGCACTACTGTAGTCTGCACAGCTCCGCGTGCTGGACTGATAAATATACCAGTTTAATAGATCAATGCACTGCTGAGGTCTGCACAGTCCCCGTGCTGGACAGACATCTCGTCCGTGTTTATACATCAATGCACTACTGTAGTCTGCACAGCTCCCCGTGCTGGACAGATATCTAGTCCGTGTTTGTAGATCAATGCACTGCTGTGGTCTGCAAAGCTCCCCATGCTGGAAAGATATCTAGTCCGGGGTTACAGTTCAATGACATGCTGGAAAGATAACTAGACCGCGTTTGTAGATTAATGCACTGCTGTGCTCGGCACATCTACCCGAGCTGGACAGATATCTAGACCGTGTTTATAGCTCAATGCACTGCTGTGGTCTGCACAGCTCTCCGTGCAGGACAGATAACTAGTTTGAGGTTATAGATCTGCTATGGTCTTCACAGCTCCCCGTGCCGGACAGTCACCTTGTCGGGGAGTATAGATAAATGCACTGCTGTGGTCTGCACAGCTCTCCGTGCTGGACAGATATCTCGTCCGTGTTTATAGATCAATGTACTGCTGTGGTCTGCACAGCTCCACGTGCTGGACAGATATCTAGGACGGGTTTGTCGATCAATGCACTGCTGTCGTCTGCTCAGCTCCCCGTGCTGGACAGATATCCAGTTCTTGTTTGTAGATCAATGCACTGCTGTGGTCTGCACTGCTCCACGTGCTGGACAGATATCTCGTCTGGGTTTATAGATCAATGCACTGCTGTGGTCTGCACTGCTCCACGTGCTGGACAGATATCTCGTATGGGTTTATAGATCAATGCACTGCTGAGGTCTGCACAGGGCCCCGTGCGGGACAGATATCTCGTCCGTGCTTATACATCAATGCACGACTGTAGTCTGCACAGCTCCGCGTGCTGGACTGATAAATATACCAGTTTAATAGATCAATGCACTGCTGAGGTCTGCACAGTCCCCGTGCAGGACAGACATCTCGTCCGTGTTTATACATCAATGCACTACTGTAGTCTGCACAGCTCCCCGTACTGGACAGATATCTCGTCCGTGTTTGTAGATCAATGCACTGCTGTGGTCTGAAAAGCTCCCCATGCTGGAAAGATATCTAGTCCGGGGTTACAGTTCAATGACATGCTGGAAAGATATCTAGACCGCGTTTGTAGATTAATGCACTGCTGTGCTCGGCACATCTACCCGAGCTGGACAGATATCTAGACCGTGTTTATAGATCAATACACTGCTGTGGTCTGCACAGCTCTCCGTGCAGGACAGATAACTAGTTTGAGGTTATAGATCAATGCACTGCTATGGTCTTCACAGCTCCCCGTGCCGGACAGTTACCTTGTCGGGGAGTATAGATAAATGCACTGCTGTGGTCTGCACAGCTCTCCGTGCTGGACAGATATCTCGTCCGTGTTTATAGATCAATGTACTGCTGTGGTCTGCACAGCTCCCCGTGCTGGACAGATGTCTAGTCCGTGTTGAGAGATCAATGCACTGCTCTGGTCTGCACAGATCACCGTGCTGGACAGATGTCTTGTCTGGGTTTATAGCTCAATGCACTGCTGTGGTCTGCACTGCTCCACGTGCTGGACAGATATCTCGTCTGGGTTTATAGATCAATGCACTGCTGTGGTCTGCACTGCTCCACGTGCTGGACAGATATCTCGTATGGGTTTATAGATCAATGCACTGCTGAGGTCTGCACAGGGCCCCGTGCGGGACAGATATCTCGTCCGTGTTTATACATCAATGCACTACTGTAGTCTGCACAGCTCCGCGTGCTGGACTGATAAATATACCAGTTTAATAGATCAATGCACTGCTGAGGTCTGCACAGTCCCCGTGCTGGACAGACATCTCGTCCGTGTTTATACATCAATGCACTACTGTAGTCTGCACAGCTCCCCGTGCTGGACAGATATCTAGTCCGTGTTTGTAGATCAATGCACTGCTGTGGTCTGCAAAGCTCCCCATGCTGGAAAGATATCTAGTCCGGGGTTACAGTTCAATGACATGCTGGAAAGATAACTAGACCGCGTTTGTAGATTAATGCACTGCTGTGCTCGGCACATCTACCCGAGCTGGACAGATATCTAGACCGTGTTTATAGCTCAATGCACTGCTGTGGTCTGCACAGCTCTCCGTGCAGGACAGATAACTAGTTTGAGGTTATAGATCTGCTATGGTCTTCACAGCTCCCCGTGCCGGACAGTCACCTTGTCGGGGAGTATAGATAAATGCACTGCTGTGGTCTGCACAGCTCTCCGTGCTGGACAGATATCTCGTCCGTGTTTATAGATCAATGTACTGCTGTGGTCTGCACAGCTCCACGTGCTGGACAGATATCTAGGACGGGTTTGTCGATCAATGCACTGCTGTCGTCTGCTCAGCTCCCCGTGCTGGACAGATATCCAGTTCTTGTTTGTAGATCAATGCACTGCTGTGGTCTGCAAAACTCCCCTTGCTGGACAAATATCTCGACCGCATTTGTAGATCAATGCACTGCTGTGCTCGGCACAGCTACCCGAGCTGGACAGATATATACACCGTGTTTATAGATTAATGCTTTGCTGTGGTTTTCACAGCTCCCCGTGCTAGACACATATCTAGTCCGTGTATATAGATCAATTCTCTGCTGTGGTCTGCACAGCTCCCGTGCTAAACAGATATCTCGTCCGTGTTTATAGATCAATGTACTGCTGTGGTCTGCAAAACTCGCGTGCAGGAAAGATATCTAGTCTGGGTTTATCGATCAATGCACTGCTGTGGTCTGCACTGATACCCGTGCTGGACAGATATCTCATCCGGGTTTATAGATCAATGCACTGCTGTGGTGTGCACATCTCCCCGTGCACGACAGATATCTCGACCTGGTATGTCGATCAATGCACTGCTGTGGTCTGCACAGCTCCCCGTGCTGGACAGATATCGAGACCGGGTTTAAAGATCCAAGCACTGCTGTTGTCTGCACATCTCCCCGTGATGGACAGATACCTAGCCCCTGTTTATAGACCAATGCACTGCTGTGGTCTGCACAGTAGCCCGTGCTGGACAGATATCTCGTCCGTGTTTATAGACCAATGAGCTGGTGTGGTCTGCAAAACTCCCCGTGCTGGACAGATAGCTAGTCCGTGTTTATAGATCAATGCACTGCTGTGGTCTGCACTGCTCCTCGCGGTGGACAGATATCTCGACCGGGTTTATTCATTAATGCACTGCTGTGGTTTGCAATGTTGCCTGTGCTTGACAGAAATGTAGTCTGAGTTATAGATCAATGCACTGCTGTGGTCTGCACAGCTCCTCGTGATGGACAGATATTTAGTCCGTGTTTATACATCAGTGCACTGCTGTGGTCTGCACAGCTCTGCGTGCTGGACTGATATGTAGTCCAGGGTTTATAGGTCAATGCACTGCTGTGGTCTCCACTGCGCCGCGTGCTGAACAGATATCTAGTCCAGGTTGAAAGATCAATGCACTGCTGTGGTCTGCACAGCTCCCCGAGCTGGACAGATATCTAGGCCGTGTTTATCGAACAATGCACTGCTCTGGTCTGCAAAGTTCCACATGCTGGACAGATATCTAATCTGTGTTTATAGATCAATGCATTGCTGTGCTCTGCACAGCTCCCCGTGCTGGACTGATATGCAGGCCATGTTTATAGATCAATGCACTGCTGTGGTCTGCACACCTCCCCGTGCTGGACAGGTATCTCGGCCGGGTTTATAGATCAATGCACTGCTGTGGTCTGCATAGCTCCCCGTGATGGACATATATCTAGACCGTGTTTATAGATCAATGCACTGCTGTGGTCTGCACAGCTCCACGTGCTGGATAGATATCTTGTCTAGGGTTATAGATCAATGCACTGCTGTGGTCTGCACAGCTCCCCGTCCTGGACAGATATATTGTCTGACGTTATAGATCAATGCACTGCTGTGGTCTGCATTACTCCCCGTGCTGGACAGATATCTAGACCGTGTTTATAGATCAATGCACTGCTGTGGTCTGCACAGCTCCCGGTGCAAGACAGATATGTCGTCCGGGTTTATAGATCAATGCACTGCTGTGGTCTGCAAAGCTCCCTGTGCTGGACAGAAATCCTGTCCATGTTTTCGATCAATGCACTGCTCTGATCTGCACAGCTTACCGTGTTGGACAGATATCTCGATAAAATAATGACTGCAGATGCTGGAAGCCAGATTTCGGATTAGTGGTGTTGAAGGAGCACAGCAGTTCAGGCAGCAACCTAGAAGCAGTATAGTCCGGGTTTACAGATCAATGCACTGCTGTGGACTGCACAGCTTCCCGTGCTGGACAGATATCTAGTCCGTGTTTATCCATCAATGCACTGCTGTGGTCTGCACAGATCCGCGTGCTGGACAGTTACCTAGACCGGGTTTATAGATCAGCACAGCTCACCGTTTTGGACAGATATCTTGGTTACAAAAAATGACTGCAGATGCTGGAAACCAGTTTTCGGATTAGTGGATTTGGAAGAGCACAGCAGTTCAGACAGCAACCTAGAAGCAGTATAGTCCGGGTTTACAGATCAATGCACTGCTGTGGACTGCACAGCTCCCCGTGCTGGACAGATATCTAGTCCGTGTTTATAGACCAATGAGTTGCTGTGGTCTGCACAGCTTCCCGTGCTGGACAGATATCTCGTCCGTGTTTATAGATCAATGCACTGCTGTGGTCTGCACAGCTCCCCCTGGAGGACAGATATCTGTTCGGGGTTTATAGATCAATGCAGTGCTGTGGTCTGCACAGCTCCCCGTGCACGACAGATATGTTGTCTGGGTTTGTAGATCAATGCACTGCTGTGGTCTGCACAGCTCCCCGAGATTAACAGATATCGAGTCATTGTTTATCGATCAATGCACTGGTGTGGTCTGCATAGCTCCCCGTGCAAGACAGATATATAGACCGGGTGTATAGATCAATGCACTGCTGTGGTCTGCACACCTCCCCGTGCTGGACATATATCTAGAAAGGATTTAAAGATCAATGCAGTGCTGTGGTCCGCACAGATCCCCGTGCTGGACAGATATCTCGTCCGGGGTTATTGATCAATGCACTGCTGTGGTCTGCATAGCTCCGTGAGATGAACAGATATCTAGTCAGTGTTTATCGATCAATGCACTGGTGTGGTCTTCATAGCTCCCCGTGCTGGACAGATATCGAGTCCGGGGTTATAGATCAATGCACCGCGATGGTCCTCACAGCTCCCCGAGGTGGACAGATATCTCGTCCATGTTTTGAGACCAATGCATTGCTCTGGTCTGCGCAGTTCCCGTGCTGGACAGATATCTAGTACGTTTTTATAAATCAATGCACGGCTGTGGTCTGCACATCTGTCCGAGCTGGACAGATATCTAGTACATGTTTATATATCAATGCACGGCTGTGGTCCGCACAACTCCCCGTGCTGGACAGATATCTAGACCGTGTTTATATATCAATGCACTGATGTGGTCTGCGCAGCTCCCCGGGCTGGACTGATATCTAGACCGGGTTTATAGACCAACGCACTGCTGTGGTCTGCACTGTAGCCCGTGCTGGACAGAAATCTAGTCGGGTTTATACATCAATGCACTGCTGTGGTCTGCACAACTCCGCGTGCTGGACTGATATCTAATCCGGGGTTATAGATCAATGCACTGCTGTGGTCTGAACAGCTCCGCGTGCTGGACAGATATCTCGTCCGGTGTTATAGATCAATGCACTGCTGTGGTCCGCACAGCTCCCCGAGATTAACAGATATCTAGTCAGTGTTTATCGATCAATGCATTGGTGTGGTCTGCATAGCTCACCGTGCACGACAGCAATCGAGACCGGGTTTATAGATCAATGCACTGCTATGGTCTGCACAGCTCCCCGTGCTGGACAGATATCTAGTCCATGTTTATAGATCAATGCACTGCTGTGGTCTGCACAGCTCCCCGTGCTGGACATATATCATGTCTGGGTTTATTGATCAATGCACCGCTGTGGTCTGCACAGCTCCCCGTGCTGGACAGATATCTGCATAGCTGCCCGTGCTGGAAAATTATCTTGTCCGGGTTTATAGATCAATGAGCTGCTGTGGTGTGCACAGCTCCCCGTGCTGGACAGATATCTAGTGCGTGTGTATGGATCAATGCACTGCTGTGGTCTGCACAACTCCCCATGCTGGACAGCTATCTCGTCTGGGTTTACAGATCAATGCACTGCTGTGGTCTGCACAGATCCCAGTGCTGGACACATATCTCGCCTGGATTTATAGATCAATGCACTGCTGTGGTCTGTTTAGCTCCCCTTGCTGGACAGATATCTTGTCCGTGGTTACAGATCAATACATTGCTGTGGTCTGCACAGCTCCCCAAGTTGGACAGATATCTATTCCGTGTTTATTGATCAATGCACTGCTGTGGTCTGCACAGCCTCCGGTATAGGACAGGTATGTAGTCCCGGTTTACAGATCAATGCACTGCTCTGATCTGCTTAGCTCCCCGTCCTGGACAGATATCTAGTCCGTGTTTAGAGAGCAATGCACTAGTGTGGTACGCACAGCTCCCCGTGCTGGTCAGATATCTAGTTTGGGTTTATAGATCAATGCACTGCTGTGGTTTGCACACCTCCCCGTGCTGGATAGATATCTCATTCTTGATTATAGATCAATGCACTGCTGTGGTCTGGATTTCCCCCGTGCTGGAAAGAAAGCCCGCCCGTGTTTATAGAACAATGCACTGCTCTGGTCTGCTTAGCTCCCCGTTCTCTACAGATATCTAGTCCGGGGTTCTAGATCAATGCACTGCTGTCGGCTGCACAGATCCAAGTCCTGGACAGGTATCTAGTCCGGGTTTATAGGTCAGTGCAGTCCTTTGGTCTGCACAGCTCCCTGTGCTGGACAGATATCTAGTCCGTGTTCATAGATCAATGCACTGCTGTGGTCTGCACAGCTCCCCGTACTGGACAGATATCTGGTCCGGGGTTATAGATCAATGCACTGCCGTGGTCTGCACAACTCCCCGTACTGGTAAGATATCTGGTCTGGGCTTTTACATCAATGCATTAGTGTGGTCCGCACAGCTCCCCGTACTGGTCAGATATCTAGTCCGGGGTTATAGATCAATGCACTGCGGTGGTCTGCACAGCTCCCTGTGCTGTGCAGATATGTAGTCCTTGTTTATAGATCAATGCACTGCTGTGGACTGCACAGCTTCCCGTGCTGGACAGATATGTAGTCCGTGTTTATCCATCAATGCACTGCTGTGGTCTGCACAGCTCCCCGTGCTGGACTATATCTAATCCGGGGTGAGAGATCAATGCACTGCTGTGGCCTGCACAGCTCCCCGTGCTGGACAGATATCTCGTCCGGGTTTGCAGATCAATGCACTGCTGTGGTCTGCATAGCTGCCCGTGCTGGAAAATTATCTTGTCCGTGTTTATAGATCAATGCACTGCTGTGGTTTGCACAGCTCCCTGTGAAGGACAGATATCTCGTCAGTGTTTATAGATCAATGAGCTGCTGTGGCGTGCACAGCTCCCCGTGCTGGACAGATATCTAGTGCGTGTGTATAGATCAATGCACTGCTGTGGTCTGCACAACTGCCCATGCTGGACAGATATCTCGTCCGGGTTTACAGATCAATGCACTGCTGTGGTCTGCACAGATCCCCGTGCTAGACACATATCTCGCCTGGATTTATAGATCAATGTACTGCTGTGGTCTGCACAGCTCCCAATTCTGGAGAGATACCTAGCCCTGGGTTTTAGATCAGTGCATTGCTGTGGTCTGCACAGCCTCCGGTATAGGACAGATATCTAGTTCCGGTTGATAGATCAATGCACTGCTGTGGTCTGCTTAGCTCCCCTTGCTGGACAGATATCTTGTCCGTGGTTACAGATCAATACACTGCTGTGGTCTGCACAGATCCCCGTGCTGGACACATATCTCGCCTGGATTTATAGATCAATGTACTGCTGTGGTCTGCACAGCTCCCAATTCTGGAGAGATACCTAGCCCTGGGTTTTAGATCAGTGCATTGCTGTGGTCTGCACAGCCTCCGGTATAGGACAGATATCTAGTTCCGGTTCATAGATCAATGCACTGCTGTGGTCTGCTTAGCTCCCCTTGCTGGACAGATATCTTGTCCGTGGTTACAGATCAATACACTGCTGTGGTCTGCACAGCTCCCCAAGTTGGACAGATAACTATTCCGTGTTTATAGATCAATGCACTGCTGTGATCTGCACAGCTCTGCATGATGGACAGATATCTAGTTCGGGGTTTTAGATCAATGCACTGCTGTGGTCCGGAAAACCCCCGGAATAGGACAGGTATGTAGTCCCGGTTTACAGATCAATGCACTGCTCTGATCTGCTTAGCTCCCCGTCCTGGACAAATATCTAGTCCGTGTTTAGAGAACAATGCACTAGTGTGGTACGCACAGCTCCCCGTGCTGGTCAGATATCTAGTTTGGGTTTATAGATCAATGCACTGCTGTGGTCTGCACAGCTCCCCGTGCTGGACAGATATCCCGTCCTTGATTATAGATCAATGCACTGCTGTGGTCTGGACTTCCCCCCGTGCTGGAGAGAAAGCCCGCCCGTGTTTATAGAACAATGCACTGCTCTGGTCTGCTTAGCTCCCCGTTCTCTACAGATATCTAGTTCGGGGTTCTAGATCAATGCACTGCTGTCGTCTGCACAGCTCCAAGTCCTGGACAGGTATCTAGTCCGGGTTTATAGGTCAGTGCAGTCCTTTGGTCTGCACAGCTCCCTGTGCTGGACAGATATCTAGTCCGTGTTCATAGATCAATGCACTGCTGTGGTCTGCACAGCTCCCCGTACTGGACGGATATCTGGTCCGGGGTTATAGATCAATGCACTACTGTGTTCTGCACAGCTTCCCGTGCTGGACTGATATCTTGTCCGGGTTTATACATCAATGCATTAGTGTGGTCCGCACAGCTCCCCGTACTGGTAAGATATCTGGTCGGGGGTTATAGATCAATGCACTGATGTGGTCTGCACAGCTCCCCGTGCTGGACGCATATCTTGTCTGGGTTTATACATCAATGCATTAGTGTTGTCCGCACAGCTCCCCGTACTGGTCAGATATCTAGTCCGGGGTTATAGATCAATGCACTGCGGTGGTCTGCACAGCTCCCTGTGCTGGGCAGATATCTAGTCCTTGTTTATAGATCAATGCACTGCTGTGGACTGCACAGCTTCCCGTGCTGGACAGATATCTAGTCCGGGTTTATAGGTCAATGCACTGCTGAGGTCTGCACAGCTCCCCGTGCTGGACAGATATCTAGTCCGGGGTTATAGATCAATGCAGTGCTGTGGTCTGCACAGCTCCCCGTGCAAGACAGATATCTTGTCTGGGTTTGTAGATCAATGCACTGCTCTGCTCTGCTCTGCACAGCTCCCCGTACTGGACACATGTCTTGTCTGGGTTTATAGATCAATGCACTGCTGTGGTCTGCACTGCTCACCTTGCTGGACATAGATCTCGTCTGGGTTTATCGATCAATGCACTGCTGTGGTCTGCACTGCTCCCCGTGCTGGACAGATATCTCGTCTGGGTTTATAGATCAATGCACTGCTGATGTCTGCACAGGTCCCCTTGCGGGACAGATATCTCGTCCGTGTTTATACATCAAAGCACTACTGTAGTCTGCACAGCTCCGCGTGCTGGACTGATAAATAGACCGGGTTAATAGATCAATGCACTGCTGTGATCTGCACAGCTTACCGTGTTGGACAGATAACTCGGTAAAAAAAAATGACTGCAGATGCTGGAAACCTGTTTTTGTATTAGTGGTGTTGGAAGAGCACAGCAGTTCCGGCAGCATCCTAGGAGCTGTATAGTCCGGGTTGATTGATCAATGTACTGCTGTGGACTGCACAGCTCCCCGTGCTGTACAGATACCTAGTCCGTATTTATAGACCAATGAGCTGCTGTGGTCTGCACAGCACCCCGTGCTGGACAGATATCTAGGACGGGTTTGTAGATCAATGCACTGCTGTCGTCTGCTCAGCTCCCCGTGCTGGACAGATATCTAGTCCGTGTTTGTAGATCAATGCACTGCAGTGGTCTGCAAAGCTCCCCGTGCTAGACACATATCTCGTCCGTGTTTATAGATCAATTCTCTGCTGTGGTCTGCAAAACTCGCGTGCTGGAAAGATATCTAGTCTGGGTTTATCGATCAATGCACTGCTGTGGTCTGCACTGATACCCGTGCTGGACAGATATCTCGTCCGGGTTTATAGATCAATGTACTGCTGTGGTGTGCACAGCTCCCCGTGCACGACAGATATCTGGACCTGGTATATCGATCAATCCACTGCTGTGGTCTGCACAGCTCCCCGTACTGGACAGATATCGAGACCGGGTTTAAAGATCCAACCACTGCTGTTGTCTGCACATCTCCCCGTGGTGGACAGATACCTAGCCCCTGTTTATAGACCAATGCACTGCTCTGGTCTGCATTGTAGCCCATGCTGGACAGATATCTCGTCCGTGTTTATAGACCAATGACCTGCTGTGGACTGTAAAACTCCCCTTGCTGGACAAATATCTCGACCGCGTTTGTAGATAAATGCACTGCTGTGCTCGGCACAGCTACCCGAGCTGGACAGATATATACACCGTGTTTATAGATGAATGCTTTGCTGTGGTTTGCACAGCTCCCCGTGCTAGACACATATCTAGTCCCTGTTTATGGATCAATTCTCTGCTGTGCTCTGCACAACTCCCGTGCTGGACAAATATCTCGTCCGTGTTTATAGATCAATGTACTGCTGTGGTCTGCACAGCTCCACGTGCTGGACAGATATCTAGGACGGGTTTATAGATCAATGCACTGCTGTAGTCTGCACAGCTCCCCGTGCTGGACAGATATCTAGTGCGTGTTTGTAGATCAATGCACTGCTGTGGACTGCACATCTGTCCGAGCTGGACAGATATCTAGTACATGTTTATATATCAATGCACGGCTGTGGTCTGCACAGCTCCACGTGCTGGACAGATATCTAGACCGTGTTTATATATCAATGCACTGCTGTGGTCTGCGCAGCTCCCCGAGCTGGACTGATATCTAGACCGGGTTTATAGATCAATGCACTGCTGTGGTCTGCACTGTTGCCCGTGCTGGACAGAAATCTAGTCGGGTTTATACATCAATGCACTGCTGTGGTCTGCACAGCTCCGCGTGCAGGACTGATATCCACTCCGGGGTTATAGATCAATGCACTGCTGTGGTCCGCACAGCTCCCCGAGATTAACAGATATCTAGTCAGTGTTTATCGATCAATGCATTGGTGTGGTCTGCATAGCTCCCCGTGCAAGACAGATATCGAGACCGGGTTTATAGATCAATGCACTGCTATGGTCTGCACAGCTCCCCGTGCTGTACAGATATCTAGTCCATGTTTATAGATCAATGCACGGCTGTGGTCGGCATAGCTCCCCGTGCTGGACAGATATCTCGTCTGGGTTTATAGATCAATGCACGGCTGTGGATGCACAGCTCCCCGTGCTGGACATATATCTTGTCTGGGTTTATAGATCAATGCACTGCTGTGATCTGCACAGCTCTCCGTGCTGGACAGATATCTGATGCGTGTGTATAGATCTATGCACTCCTGTGGACTGCACAGCTCCCCGTGCTGGGCAGATATCTCTTCTGGTTTTCAGATCAATGCACTGCTGTGGTCTGCATAGCTGCCCGTGCTGGAAAATTATCTTGTCCGTGTTTATAGATCAATGCACTGCTGTGGTTTGCACAGCTCCCTGTGAAGGACAGATATCTCGTCAGTGTTTATAGATCAATGAGCTGCTTTGGTCTGCACAGCTCCCCGTGCTGGACAGATATCTCGTCCTTGATTATAGATCAATGCACTGCTGTGGTCTGGATTTCCCACCGTGCTGGAAAGAAAGCCCGCCTGTGTTTATAGAACAATGCACTGCTCTGGTCTGCTTAGCTCCCCGTTCTCTACAGATATCTAGTCCGGGGTTCTAGATCAATGCACTGCTGTCGTCTGCACAGCTCCAAGTCCTGGACAGGTATCTAGTCCGGGTTTATAGGTCAGTGCAGTCCTTTGGTCTGCACAGCTCCCTGTGCTGGACAGATATCTAGTCCGTGTTCATAGATCAATGCATTGCGGTGGTCTGCACAGCTCCCCGTACTGGTAAGATATCTGGTCTGGGGTGAAAGATCAATGCACTGATGTGGTGTGCACAGCACCCCGTGCTGGACGGATATCTAGCCTGGGTTTATAGATCAATGCACTACTGTGTTCTGCACAACTCCCCGTGCTGGACAGATATCTTGTCCGGGTTTATACATCAATGCATCAGTGTGGTCCGCACAGCTCCCCGTACTGGTCAGATATCTAGTCCGGGGTTATAGATCAATGCACTGCGGTGGTCCGCACAGCTCTCTGTGCTGTGCAGATATCTAGTCCTTGTTTATAGATCAATGCACTGCTGTGGTCTGCACAGCTTCCCATGTGGATCAACATCTCGTCCGGGTTTATACGTCAGTGCACTACTGTGGTCTACACAGCTCCCTGTGCTGGACAGATATATAGTCTTTGTTTATAGATCAATGCATGCTGTGGTCCGCACAGCTCACCATGCTGGACAGATATCTCGTCCCGGTTTATAGATCAATGCACTGCTGTGGTCTGCACAGCTCCCCATGCTGGACAGATATCTTGTCCGTGTTTATAGAACAATGCACTGCTGTGGTCTGCACAGCTCCCCGTGCTGGACAGATATCTCGTCCGGGTTTTTTGATCAATGCACTGTTGTTGTCTGCACAGCTCCCAAGTTGGACAGATATCCAGTCCGTGCTGATAT
Organism: Chiloscyllium plagiosum; assembly: GCF_037043375.1. NCBI lineage: Eukaryota > Metazoa > Chordata > Chondrichthyes > Orectolobiformes > Hemiscylliidae > Chiloscyllium > Chiloscyllium plagiosum. The sequence continues at coordinate 16,315,740 of NW_028270189.1, forward strand.
ATCAATGCACCGTTGTTGTGTGCATAGGTCCCCCTGCTGGACAGATATTTAATCCAGGTTTATAGATATATGCACTGCTGTGGTCTGCACAGTTTTCCGCCCAAAGCAGTTTGCTGATTTGGACTGCACAGACCTTGATCTCTATTTTGCTCTCTGCTGAAGAGATATCTCCATCGGGCTGTTGTCTCTCTTTGGTGGATTGTGAAAGTGAATGAAGTCAGCATTTCAGTTAATCTGGCATTGCATTTACACCTCATTCTTGCGATTGGACCCTCTGTCTCCCACCCCATTAATGTTACAGTGTGCCCAGGAACAGTATATCATGTTGACGAATACCTAATGTCCTGGCTGCAATCACGGCCTCTTCATTCGGAAGCAGGCAGCCATTTCCATCGTAGTCATGTCTCCATGCATAAAGAAAGGATGGCCCTCGGATAAAGGCTTCCCCTTGATCCATGGCTCAAAACACCATTCCGCTCACCTATGTGCACGGCCAATTAACCACATTAAAATATCCCGTGAGTCCTGAGAGCAATGGGCCCACTATGAATATCAGGGAGGAGACCACCAGGGAGATGGAGGAACACTTCCCATGTCTAACCGGTTCATTGTGAACCCTCTAGTACACACGGTATCACTAAATTCTGTAATCACTCCCGAATTATAAAATATAAAACTTGTATTCTGCCTGAAAAATCACAGGTGCACAGTTGCCCACGTTCTATTCCGGCTGCCAAGTTGTTGTCCATTTCTTATCCATTTACAGGTTCTCTACCTCCCCTTGATTCCTTCAGTTCCTGTCTATCTTGGAGTCAGTTTAAATTTAGTTAGAACATGTTTGTTCCATTTATGGAAACTGATGATATTCATTGCAAATAGTTGAGGCCCCAACACTGCTCATTGTGTCAGTGCAGTCGTTAATTTGTGTTAAACTGATAGAAACTGATTTCTTCCAAATTTATCCATGCTCCTGGCTCAGTAACCCGTCCTCCCCGTATTCCAGTTTTGAAAGACTGAATGGTCCCTTCCTTTTCCTGTGTAACAGGTATGAGAACTTAAAAGATCTCTCCAATTGCTGAGTAACAGCCTCCAATAGATGAATGACCTCATTCTGTTCCTGTCTAAAACTCTTGATGGGCTGAATAGCCTACTTCAGTATCGGTGCAGTTGGGAATGTTGCAGAACATTTTGGAATCATCAGTGAGCAGCCCACTTCTGACTTTATGGGGGAGTGAAGGCCATTGATGCTGCGGCTGCTGCTAGCCCACAGTATCTCATGGATGTCCAGTCTCCACTTGGTCTTTCCTTTAGAAGTATGTCCTGTTTCACAGGAGGGAGTGCCACACAACACAGTGGGCAAGATCTTCAATATGAGGCTGAGACATTCCCTCCACCCAGACTGTGTGCGGACGGCTCCTGTTCGGGCCAAATCCATCTGGGAGAAGGAGTTTGGTGAGAATGTTTCCCTTTTGTTGGTTCCCCCTTCCCTTTCCCCAGTCTGGCTGCTGTGTATGTGAGGTCTCTCCCTGCTCAGTCAGTGGTGGGCCTGTGGGGACACTTTTGGTGATGGACATTGAAGTCCCACACCCAGAGGACTTCCTGTGTCCTTGTCACCCTCAGTGCTGCCTCTGATTTGTTTTCAACATCGAGGGGAACTGTGTTATTACCACGAGACGGTGTGGGGGAGCATAAGATGTCCTGCTTTATAAAGATTGCCTTGGCTATCTGTGATCTGTTTCCATGAGATTTCCAGGGTTGTGGAATCAACGTTGGGGAATTGCAGGGTTTCCCCACCACTGGTGGGTCTGTTCTGCCAGTGGGACACGATATACCCAGAGATGGTGATGGGACTTCATAAAACATGACCTATCAGGCCTAATCCTGGGAGTATAACGGTGTCGAACTCTTTCCTGACCGTGAGTGTGGTGCTGAAAAAGCAGAGCAGGTCAGGCAGCATCTGAGGAGCAGGGGAATCAACGTTTCAGGCATAAGGACTTCATTGGGAATGAGGCTTGTGGTCCGGGGGACGGAGAGATAAATGGGAGGGGGCTAGTGCTGGGGCTGGGGCTCGGGCTGGGACTGAGGTTGGGGCTGGGGGGATTGTAGGTGAGAATGTGATCGATAGATGGAGGTGGGGGAGAGGTGCTATGTCAGAGAGGAGAGTGGATGGAAACTGGGAAAGGTGATGACAACGTCAAAGAGTCCCCCGGAATATTCTGTACCAAACATTCTTTAACTGACATTCCCCGGTACATTATATCCCTGACCTTGTTTGTGAACAGCCGGATGTTTTCCACGCATTTACATTTCTTCACAACAAAGGATCGACCACAATTTAGACTAAAATACAGAAATTTACAACGCACTTTGTCTTCAGGAACTGAGAGAGAATCGAGTGTGTGGGAATGTTCTAGAAACCATCTGTCCTTATGGATGTGTCTCTGTGTGTTTGGGGAGGGAGGGTTTCTTGTGGTTTATATCACATTTTTGTCAGTAATTCAGATCTTTCCAGTTGTTATTTCAGCTCCAATTATTTTAATAAATCCCTGAATACAGGGACACATTTGAATATCTCATTGGGTCCCCGATCAAACGGGTCCCTTTGCCTCCAGGCTGATGGATAATGGGTTTGTTTTCCTTCCTCACAGTTAACGCAGTGACCATCTATGTCCTGCTTTATAAAGATTGTGGATTGTCTCCATGTGTCCGACGTTACCTGGGGGCCATGGCAGCGGCGGATCTCCTGGTCATTATCCTCGACCTGATCCTGAGACACATTCCCATTGTTTATCGGGAACAGTTTTATTTCCTGAAGGACTCCGTCCCCGTGTGTAATATCCACGCCGTCCTGCTTTATGCAGCCACTGACTGCTCTGTCTGGTTCACCGTCACTTTCACCTTTGATCGGTTTGTGGCCATTTGTTGCCAGAAGCTGAAAAGTAAATATTGCAGTGAGAAGACGGCGGCTGTGGTTCTGGGAGCAGTGACTGTGCTGAGCTGTTTAAAGAACATTTTCTGGTATTTTAAACTCTTACCTCAGTATTGGCTGAAGAATCTACCCTGGCATTGTAATATAACAGTCACTGTTCGATTCTCCATTGTCTGGATCACAATCGAGTTCCTCCACCACATTCTAACCCCGGGGCTCCCGTTTCTCCTAATTCTGCTGCTCAATGTTCTCACCGTCAAACACATTTTAGTGACCAGCAGAGCCCGCAGGAGACTCCGCGCTCACACCAATGGGGACGCTCAGTCTGACACAGAAATGAGAAACCGAAAAAAATCCATCATTTTACTGTTTGTGATCTCTGCCAATTTCATTCTGTTATGGTCAACATTAATGGCATATTCTATATGGTTCCGGATGTATTTTACTGTGTATGTGGCTGTGTATCCAGAAGAATTTATGAAGGAATTAGGCTTCATGATGCAGCTCCTCAGTTGCTGCACAAACACTGTGATTTATGCCGTGACCCAGACTAAGTTCAGGCAGCAGCTGAAGGATGTGCTGAAATATCCCTTCACCCAAATCAATCCTTCAATCAAATTCCCTCATTAGTCAATCCATCCGGGATTTTCTAATTTCAGTTCAGTGTTTCAGCGATGGAGCAGCCCGTCGCTATGGTAACAGACTGAGGGGAGCGCTGGTTCTTCCATCCTTATCCCACAGGGGGTTTACAGGGACACATTTCAATGTTTCTCACAACTCAGGGGCCAGTGAGAAAAGGCACCATCCCACTGACTGTATACATCACTTCCATTTGTAAACAGTAAAAATGTTTATTAAAGCGTGCCGAGCAGCAGAGTGAAAGATGTTGTTGTGTGTCTTTGTGTTGGAGAAGCTGAGCTGGAGAGAGACAGACTCAGCCCCAAGTACTGGTCCTCAGGGAAGGGGAGGGAACCGCGCCCTGAGCTCAGACGCTGGGTTTAACTCCCTCTGTCCCTCCTCACTCCAACCTGTCCTCCTCATCTCCTCTCCCCTACACTTTCTCATCACTTCTCTCCGTCTCTTTCTCTCTCTTTCTGCACTCTGTCTCTTTCTCACCACCTCTCACTTTCACTCTCTCTCGTACCCTCTCAGACACCCGCCAACCCCGGTGTCTCCACCTGTCTCCACTCTTCCATCTCCCCGTCACCCTCACTCTCTCTCTCTCCTGCCGTCACTGTATATATTCCGTCTCTACCCCATTTGCCCCTCCTCCCACTTCCCACATCTCTCTATCATCACACCCCGGCACTCAGCCTCACGACCAACCCACAGTCTCTGGGTCAGAGGGAGAGTGAAGGACCAGGGAGACAGAGAGTGTAAGAGAGAGAGGGAAGGACAGGAGGAAGAGAGATTCAGTCAGAGAGAAACGGAGGGAGGTGGGGAGAGAGAGACACTGAGGGAGGGGGATCCAGAATGATAGAACGGGGAGAGAGAGTGAAGGAGCAGGGAGAGAGAGCAGGGGGCAAGAGAGAGATAGGGTGAGGGAGGGAGACAAAGAGACAGGGGAGGAGATAATGAGAGACAGAGATGAGAGAGAGAGAGTCAGAGAGGTGTGAGGGAGGGGGCGAGAGAGAAAGGGGCAAGTCTTGGAGAGAGAGGGACAAGGAGAGAGAAAATGGACGATAGAGATACCTCTTGAACTGGATTACAGCCTACCTCTTGCAAAAATGCCATCCCGAATTCGAAAATCCTCCACCTCCTCCATATCTGCTCCCAGTAGGACCAGTTCCAACACAGAACACACCAGATGGCCTCCTTCTTTCGAGACCGCAATTTCCATTCCCACATGGTTAAAGATGCCCTCCAACACATCTCGTCCACATCCCATACCCCCGCCCTCAGACCTCACCCCTCCAACCATAACAAGGACAGAACGTCCCCGGTCCTCACCTTACATTCTACCAACCTTCGCATGAACCAAGTCATCTGCCAACATTTCTGCCACCTCCAAACAGACCCCACCACCAGGGATATATTTCCCTCCCCTTCCGCCTTCCGCAAAGACTGTTCTCTCTGTGACCACCTGGTCAGGTCCACGCCCCCATACAACCCACCCTCCCATCCTGGCACCTTCTCCTGTCACCGCATGAATTGCAAAACCTGTGCCCACACATCCTCCCTCACCTCTATCCAAGGCCCTAAAGGAGCCTTCCACATCCATCAAATTTTTACCTGCACATCCACCAATATCATTTATTGTATCCATTGCTCCCGATGCGATCTCCCCGATGGGGAGACTGGACATGTCCTAACAGAGCGCTTTAGGGAACATCTCTGGGACACCCGCACCAATCAACCACACCGCCCTGTGGTCCAACATTTCAACTCCCCCGCCCACTCTGCCGAGGACATTGAGGTCCTGGGCCTACTTCAACGCCGCTCCCTCACCACCCGACGCCTGGAGGAAGAATGCCTCATCTTCTGCCTCGGAACACTTCAACCCCAGGGCATCAATGTGGACTTCAACAGTTCCCTCATTTCCCCTCCCAACACCTCACCCCAGTTCCAAGATTCCAGCTCAGTACTGTCCCCATGACCTATCCTACCTGCCTATCTCGTTTTCCATCTATCCACTCCACCCTCCTCCCTGGCCAATCACCTTCAACCCGTCCCCCACTCACCTAATGTACTCTATGCTACTTTCTCCCCACCCCCACCCTCCTCTCATTTATCTCTCCACTCTTCAGGCACTCTGCCTGTATTCCTGATGAAGGGTTTTTGCCCTAACGTCGATTTCACTGCTCATCGGATGCTGCCTCAACTGCTGTGCTCTTCCAGCACCACTAATCCAGAATCTAGTTTCCAGCATCTGCAGTCATTGTTTTTACCTAGTTAATGAGGTGAGTTGAATGAGATAACTCCAGGAAATTAGCTCAGCCTCGTGAGGGCAATCTCCCTGCCACACTCAATGAAAATGGCACTGAGGCAAATTATTGTTAGATTCAGCCCAATGAGTCATAGACTCTGGTGACCCCACTCCCAGTTACAAAGCTGCAGAACAAATACTCATCTGATCTCACACCAATCTCCCTTTTTCCATCTTTCTTGGGAAGACAGGCTGAGGGGTTACAGGATGCTCTCGAAGTGTCTACATTTCAGCATTCTGAAACCTGCGAACACATCCTTCCATGACACTGTCTCTCAGTCTACCCCTCTCTGTCTACCCCTCTCTGTCTACTTACCAAACCACTCCCATGTGGTGATATTTAATCTGATTCCCCCGCTATCTCTCTTAGCAGTGATGTTCACACCCACAGCACCCCATTATCACGGCACAATGGAGATATGGAGCTGTAAAAGGATGGGAGCTGCACATTCTGTCACATCCAGCATGGGCAGCAAATTCCCCACACTACGCAGGGTTCTAACACAGTGTTACTGAGCAATGCACTAGGGTGTTGTACACAGTTCTACAGGCTGGGAGGGCAACTGCTCCTGGGTTACAGATCAACGAACTGGGGTAGTGTATGCAGTCCTACATGCTGGGAGTACAGATCAACGAACTGGGGTAGTGTATGCAGTCCTACATGCTGGGAGGGTAACTGCTCCTGGTTTACAGATCACTGCACTAGGGTAGTGTACACAGTCCTACATGCTGGGTGGGTAACTACTCCTGCGTTACAGAACAATGCACTGGGATGGGGTACACAGTCCTATGTACTGGGAGGGTAACAGCTCCTGGTTTACCTAACGATCCACTGGGGTGGGGTACACAGTTCTACATGTTGGGAGAGAAACTGCTCCTGGTTTACAGATCAATGCACTGTGGTGGTGTACACAGTCCTACATGCTGGGAGGGTAACTGCTCCTGGCTTGCAGATCAGTACACTGGGGTGGTGTACACAGTTCTAAATGTTGGGAGAGTAACAACTCCTGGTTTCCAGATCAATGCACTGGGGTGTTGTACACATTCCGACATGCTGGGAGGATAAATGCTCCTGGATTACAGATTAAGTCACGGGTGATCACTGCACACGTCCCATGCTGGTCAGATTATCTGGTTGAGATTTATAGATAATGCAATGATGTGGTCTGTTCAGCTCCCGGTGCTGGACAGATATCTAGTCCGGGGTTATAGATGAATGCACTGCTGTGGTTTGCACAGTTCCCCGAGCTGGACAGATATCTAGTCCGTGTTTATAGATCAATGCACGGCTGTGGTCTGCGCAGCTCCCGGTGCTGGACAGACACCTAGGCCGGTTTTATAGAACAATGCACTGCTGTGGTCTGCACAGCTCTCTGTGCTGGACAAATATCTAGTCTGTGTTTATACATCAATGAACTGCTATGGTCTGCTCAGCTCCCAGTGCTGGACAGATATCTAGTCCGGGATTATAGATCAATGCACTGCTGCGGTCTGCACAGCTCCCCGTGCTGGACAGATATCTAGTCCGGGTTTATAGATGAATACACTGCTGTGGTCTGCATACCTCCCGGTGCTGGACAGATATCTAGACCGGGTTTATAGATCAATGCACTGCTGTGGTCTGCACAGCTCCCCGTGCTGGACAGATGTCTAGTCCGGGTTTACAGGTCAATGAACTGTTGTGGTCTGCGCAGTGTTCCACTCTGGACAGATTGCTGGATTGTATCGACCAGTGTAATGGATGAATCTGGGCAGATTGCTGGGTTGTACTGAGCAGTAGCTGAAAATGTGTTGCTGGAAAAGCGCAGCAGGTCAGGCAGCATCCAAGGAACAGGAGAATCGACGTTTCGGGCTTAAGCACTTCTTCAGGAATCCGATCTAGATATCTGTCCCGCACGGGGAGCTGTGCAGACCACAGCAGTGCATTGATTCCTGAAGAAGGGCTTATGCCCGAAACGTCGATTCTCCTGTTCCTTGGATGTTGCCTGACCTGCTGCGCTTTTCCAGCAACACATTTTCAGCTCTGATCTCCAGCATCTGCAGCCCTCACTTTCTCTCTGTACTGAGCAGTACACAGGCCTGGTCTGCACAGTGTTCCACGGTGAACAGATAACTCCTCTGGGTTGGTGTCTGTGAGGTGGATTTAGAATGTGGTATATCTAACCATTTCAGCTGCTCTGGCAATGCCTTTAGTTCCCATTCCTGTGTTTGAACCCTCTGTCTCTCACACCATTAATGTTACAGTGTGCCCAGGCACAGTACATCATGTTGGTGGGGTGGGTAAGTGGGAAAGCTGATGGACAGGTCAAGGAGATCATCGGAACGTTCTGTCCCTGACATTCTACAACTGTCATTCCCCGGAACGTTCTGTCCCCAACATTCTATAACTGACATTGCCCAGAACGTTCTGTCCCCAACATTCTACAACTGACATTCCCCGGAACGTTCTGTCCTCGACATTCTATAAATGACATTCCCCGGAACGTTCTGTCCCCGACATTCTACAACTGACATTCCCCGGAACGTTCTGTCCCCGACATTCTACAACTGACATTCTCCGGAACGTTCTATCCCTGACATTCTACAACTGACATTCCCCGGAACGTTCTGTCCCCGACATTCTACAACTGACATTCCCCGGAACGTTCTGTTCCCGACATTCTACAACTGACATTCCCAGGAACGTTCTGTCCCCGACATTCTATAACTGGCATTCCCCGGAACATTCTGTCCCGGACATTGTTTGTGAACGGCCGGACGTCAGTGAATTGAACAAACGATAAGATCCCGAGGGAAGAGATCCCGTTCCAGGGAGAAGGGGACACTGTTCCGAAGGCGCCTCAGGCAGTTAAATGGGTGAATACGTTTTTCCTACGTTTACATTTCTTCACAACACAGGATCGACCACAATTTAGACCAAAATACAGAAATTCCCAAACTCCATCTGTCTTCAGGAAACTGGGAGAGAATCCTTCAGGACAGCACCGTTTCCACCTTCCGTATTAGGAACTGGAAAGGAGTGACCTGTGTCTGCTCTCGAGTGATCGAGTGTGTGGGAATGTTCTAGAAACCATCTGTCCTTATGGATGTGTCTCTGTGTATTTGGGGAGGGAGTGTTTCTTGTGGTTAATGTCACATTTTTGTCAGTGTTAGAAACAAACTTAACACAATTAGCCAAGACCACCAAAACTGGAAACAAGACAATTTATTTTACGATCTTGCAAGAAAGTGCATCAAATGCAGAAGCAAACGAGCAATGAGAATTGAAACAAGTATACAGTTAAACCTTTGAGCTGCGTGAGATCACCTCTCTTGACTCCTACATTACCCAATCACCCTAGTTCTCTGCCTAACTTGTGACCTGACTGCCCCTACGTGACTTCTCCTTATCTTGATTCTACTTCTATCTCCTTGGGCCGTTAGCTACAACCGTTTTGTAATTTGCTGTCCTCGTGTTTTCTATTGTTCTGCTTTTCTGCCTGCACAAACTTGTTTTTCTCCGAAGTTTGCTAATCTGATCTTTGCCTGCAGCTGCCCTCTTTTCCTGTTTGTCAGTGCTATGCTTAAACTTATTATCACTACTCTTTTTTGCTACATCTGCGAAAGCAACACCCTTCCCCATTTCTCACAACTCCCCCATTTCTTTTCTTTTGTATCTTGTTGTTTTTGCAATTTCTGCCCTCTTTACACCCTAAGGTGCAGAGGTTCACAATCGTATACACCGGGTATCACCTTACACCTTTCGTCTCTCGAATTCTAGGAGCATTCTTTGACGTTCCCTCTGTTGCATGTCACCTGTTGATTATAAAAGCGTCTGATGATGTATTTGAGTCCCCTCTCCAAGGGACGTCATCAGTCGGCTAATTATCCACTTGAGGACATTGAACCCGACTACCAGACCCACTAATATCAATAATCCATAGATAGCTAGATTGACTGACTACTTTTCCCAACCCATCAGTCCCCAGTCACCACATCCCCATCCTGTTCCTTTATCTTTCCGAAATTCATCCCCAATTTCTCTTATATCTTTTATCTTTTTCCTTATTATCTCTGCCTTTTCTTCCACTGTGGAAGTGGTGTCTAGGATGAAAGTGCAGCATTCTTTACCGATTAAAGCACAGGTTCCCCCTTTTTTGGCCAAGAGATAGTCTAAAGCCATTTGATTTTGTAAAGCTGTTGGTCTCGTGGCCATCATTTCCGATGTTATGGTCACTATTTGGGACTCAGTTTCTCTAAATGTGTCAGCGGTATCATTAACCAAATTTTCAAGGGCTGCCGCCAGTTTCAGTATTTCTCTCCCCGCCCTTGCATTGCCGTAATATGGGAATAATGTCAACCAGAAACGGTCTCATTCAGATACCTCTCAGATTTTACAGCTTATCCCCTTTTCCCTTTTCAGGGTGTCATGTTTTTCTATCCGGAGGTGGGCGGAATATATAAGAGGGGTAACAGCAGCCACTCCAGCTTTTTTGTTTCTGTGGTAATGTCTGAGGTTTTACTGGATTGTCCCAACATTTACTGGCAGTGCAACCACCACTCCATACGTACTTTCCGCCCAGCATATAAGGATGTGCCTTGGACCCGGATATCCAATAGGTCCGGTTTAATAATGGGGGAATGTTCGTGGCCCTGGCTCGGTTGGTGTAGACGCAAGATGATTTTCCTAATTGGAAGGGGGCAGTATCATTCTGATTACAAAAACAAGTGGCGTTTACTGTTCCTGTTGGCAGATGAACGCTAAGTCCATTAATAGGACACAGGGTTTTAGGGGCGGGTCGAGGGAACCATCCCTCAAAGTTATAGTTATCCCTTTCAGATCTCCAACGTGTATTATTTGAACCCCAGTCAAATTGTTGGGCATCATAAACTTCGCTTATGGTAAGTACTGAGATGGGGATCCCCGATTCGCCATAGTGAGGGATCACTGCACAGACCCAACAGTCGGTAAGTCCCTTTTGTTCAGCATAATGTTGGCATAAGGAAGTAAAATTATTTTTCACGTCTCCTTGAACCATCAGTATGACTATCATTACAACACTATACCAATACCCATCCATCTCTTACCTCTGTCAACCTTCCTGCCTATCTTTCCCTCTTTTGTACTCATCTGGGAGAAGTGAGTCCACGCAACCCTTACAATCAGTAGCAGCAAATTTTAAAGTCAATGGCAACAACTATTAAAAGTCTCTTATTTCAGTCCAGTCCTCCTGCTCAGCTTGACTTTCAGAGGGTTGTCTGTCGGATGAGCTTGCCACTCTGCCGAAGGGGAAGGAGTGTCCACGGAGCTCTTAACACAAGTGTGATGACTCCACCCTTTTTCTGCAGTTCAGATGGCTGGTTCGATAGTCAGGAGAGTTAATAATGGTCCCTCCCAGCTCGGGTGTAATTTGGTATCCTTCCTGGTATTTATCAGGACCCAATCACCCGGTCGTATCCGATGTACTGCAAACTCAAGTGGCGGTGTCTGTACCAAAAGGCCTTTATTCCTATGAACAGATAATGAATAGCCAAGTGCCACAGTATAGTTTTTCAAAAACTTTTCATTAAACTCGGCCGTGGGTACCTCTCCCTTCCCTCCCAGAAATGACAGCCCAAACATCATTTCATAAGGAGAAAGTCTGATACCATGCCTCGGGGCCGTCCGAATGTGTAATAGTGCAATAGGTAAGCATTTAGTCCATGGTAATCGAGTCTCTCGGACTAACTTTGATAATTGCTTCTTTACGGTTTGATTCATTCTTTCCACCCGTCCAGAGGAAGGTGAGTGCCAAGGAGTATAGAATTCCCATGAAATTCCTAATCCTGCTATTACCCCTTGTAAGAACTTAGAAGTAAAATGGGTACCTTGGTCTGAATCTATAGTTTCAACTATTCCATATCGTTGGATGATATGTTCAAGGCGTGTTTTCACTTCTCCTTTTGAGGTAGCTGAAGACATTGGGAAAGCTTCCACCCAACCGGTTAAGTGGTCTACTATGACTAATATATACTTTTGTTTCCCTACCGGGGATAATTCTGTCGACCTGAAGGCTCTGAAAAGATCTTATCCCGGGATTCCTTCCACCTTTTTGCCCTCCTGTTGTTACCTTTTTATTAATCTTTTGGCAGATCGAGCATTCTGAGCATACCTGCTTGGCTAATGTGCATATTCCTTCACATCCATACTTCCTTAACACGATGTCACACATAGCTTGAGAGCCCCAATGACTGCCTTGGGTGCAGGGTATTTAGAATGTTTCTCATGACTGGTTTACTCAACATTTCCCTCCCATCCAGGAGAATCCACCTTTCTTCACTTGTCTTAGTGGCTCCTATCTCCTGGAATTCTTTTTCCTCTTCCTTCGTGTACACGGGGTTTACGGAAGGAGACTCCGCTAGGGGTGTGAGAACCCGTATTTTTGTTACTGTAAGGTTCATAGCTGCCTCTTTGGCTGCTTCGTCTGCTGGCCTATTTCCTCTTGCTTCTACAGTGTTCCCCTTTTGGTGCCCTAGTACATGAACTATTGCTATCTCTCGTGGTAATTCCAAACTTTTCAACCCTTGTCCTATTAACTCTTCGTGTACTAATTCCTTTCCCCGGCTATTGATTAGTCCACGTTCTTGCCATATTTTTCCGAAGGTATGGACTAGCTCATAGAGTCGGTGTAAATTGTCCCATCCTGATTTTCTAGTTGTTCTAAAGCTTGGTTTAATGCATACAACTCGGTTTGGGCCGACCATGTTTAGGCAACCGGTCAGCCTCAACTGTTTGGTTCTTGTTACCATCAACTACTGCATATTCATTGTGTCTTTTTCCTTGTACCATTCCATAAACAGTCTGTCCCCATCATGCAAGGGAATATCTTTTGGATTTGGTCTAACCTTAGTCTGATACTCAATGATATCTAAACAGTCATGTTCTAATTCTCGTTTGTCCAGAGGTTCTCCCTTCCATAGGAAGGTAGCTGGGTTTAGACAGCTATCTTTTGCGAACACGAGGTCATCTCTCTTCGTCAGGACGGCTTCGTATTTCCGGATTCATAAGTCTGTCAACCATCTCCCTGCCTTTTGGTTTAGCACAGTTCTGACTTGATGGGGGCTACTAACGACTAACGCCCCTCCAAAAGTAAGTTTACGGCTCTCCTCTACCAGTATGGCAGTGGCTGCCACTGCCTGTAAACATTCAGGCCATCCTCTCGAGACAGGATCCAAGATCTTGGACAGGAAGGCTATGGGCTGCCTCCTTCCCCCTCCCTTCTGGGTTAACAGTCCTAAGGCTGCTCCATCATTTACTATCACAAAAAGGTGAAATGGTTTCTCGAGGGAAGGAAGGGCCAGCACCGAAGCTTGTATTAAACTATTCTTTAACTCGTGCAACCCTTCCTTTTCCTCTTCTGTCCAGTGTAGTCTTTCATGTTCAGATTTTGTCAATGTATAATATAACCCCTTCGTTTTCTGGGCGTATGCTTTTATCCATAATCTACAATGCCCCACAAGCCTCAAGAACTTCCATAATTCTCGTTTGGTGGTCGGGAGGGGTAGTTCTACGATTCCTTTAATTCTCTCGGGGTTAATTCGGCTAGAACCTTCACTAACACGGTGCCCTAAATATTTCACTTCTTTCTCTACATATTGCAATTTATTCCTAGATACTCTTAAACCTTGTTGCCCTAGGAAATTGAACAGCCTATTGGTGGCCAAGCTCACGTCATCACTCTTTCGTCTTGACACAAGTAGGTCGTCCACATATTGTAACAGTGACGTCGCTTTAGGCATCTCAAGTTGTTCCAGAACCTGTTCCAGTACTTGCCCGAATAGATTAGGTGATTCTCTGAATCCCTGGGAAGTACTGCCCATCAGAATTGTTGCTTTCTACCAGTGTATGGGTTTTCCCACTCAAAGGCAAACATGACACGGCTTTCTGGAGCCAGAGGGCAGGCCCCGAATGCATCCTTTAAATCTATTACACTAAACCAGTGATGGTCACACGGTATCTTTCCTAGCAAAGTGTACGGATTGGGGACTACCAGGTGTCGTGTTCGAACTAATCAGTTCAATGCTCTGAGATCCTGCACTAATCGATAGATTCTGTCTGGTTTGCGGACAGGCAGTTTTGGGGTATTAAAGGGTGACATACTGGTTCTAACAATCCGGTTTTTAGCAAAGAATTTATAACTGGTTGCAGACCTTTACGACCTTCCAGTGATATGGGGCATTGTCTAACCCGAACTGTCTTATTTTCCTGAATCAACGTAATTACCATCGGAGTAATAGTTAGATGCCCTGTATTACCCCTTTTTGCCCATACCTTAGGGCTGATTTGCTTTTCGTCGCTAGGTGTTAACATGGCCATCTTTACGGTCGCTGCACTATTTTCCACCCCAATTTTTAAGCCTAACAAGATAATCAAATCCCTACCTAATAGATTACTTCCAATGTCGGGAATATACAATAATTGTCCTGTCACTTCCTCATTATTTACTCTAATTAGCGTTGGCTCAAAAATAGGCACTAGGAATTCTTCGCCTTTTACTTCAGAAACCCTGAGATTCTTATTGTTCAAGTTAACACTAGTAGGTCTAAAACTTAGGGATGACCGTGCCGCTCCCGTGTCCACCAAAAACACTGCTTCCTCCCCTTCAGGTTCCACCTTTAGATTTATCTAGGGTTCCCGGTGCGTTACAGGATGAAAAACCCCTGACTCCCCTATTCCGCATCAAATGTCATTCGGGAAACAGTTTCCCTTTTCCGTATTTTTCCAGGGCATTCTTGTTTAAAATGCCCTACTTTTCCACAATGGTAACATCCCACCTCTTGCCTCCTTCCTTGGACGTCCGACCTTTGTCTTTCGTGTCTTCCTCAATCCTTATCCTTTCTATTTTTTCCCGATCCTAATCTCTTTGTTATTTCATCTAATGCCACCACCATCATTTTAGCTCTCTGCTTCTGCTTCTTGTCCTCTCGCTTCACATAAACTTTATGTGCCTCACGTAACAACTCTTCCATCTGTTTTTCACTCCATCCATTTTTTTCTGCAATTTCTTTTGTATGTCCGGCCATGACTTTGTCACAAACTGGACCTTCAAAAGTCCTTGCGCTAACGGGTCATCAGGATTCATTACCGAATAGTTCCTTGTGGCTTCTTTGAGCCTTCGAAGAAACGCTGACGGGGTCTCGACTTTCTCCTGCCTTACTTCAAAAGCATTATCAAAGTTTTGTGATATTGGCGCTGCTTCCTTAATTCCCAAGATCACCATTTCCCGAAAATCTCTCATCCTTCCCCTATCATGTGTATTCATGCCCGCCCATCGGGGATCTGTATTCGGGAATTTTTGTTCAGGCGGAGTTACTTCTTCACTCGGAGGGTATCTCTTTTCCCATTCCCTCAGAGTGGCCCTTCTGATCATACCCCTTTCTTCTCCTGAGAATAACGTCCCCAATACTGCTATCATTTCCCCCCAGGTATACCAATTTGGCCCCAAAAACTGGTCTAACTGCTCCGCCAATCCCCCGGGATCCTCAATTATATTTTTCATTTCCGTTTTAAAGGTTCTGACCTCCCCACTGGTCAGCAGTGCATTAACATATCCAATTTCACCGTTTCCAATGGGGACCTCTCTGAGAGAATATGCCTGTGTTGCCCCGCCTTGTTCCCTTTCTTCTCTCCTTACTGCTGATCTAGTCTTAACCTGGCTCACAGTGGAGTCCTCTTCTGGGCCTTTTTCAGATTTCTCTTCCGGGGGTTCCTCTGCTGGGGGTGCAGAGGGCTGGGAAACGATCGACTGTCGCCGGAGGATGGTGGACCGTCATTTGACAAAGGGTCCCAACGGGTAGTTTTGGGTGTTTTTTATCCTTTTCCTCTCCTTCTTTCTTTTTTAAGACGAACATATTTTGGCTGCCTATCCAACAGGCTGCATAATCAGCCTCTTGTCGGCTTTATTTCTCTTTGTTATTAACTTACATATTTAAGTCTTAGCACAGCCAATCTTCATCAGACCCATATTTGGGCCAAAAGTGATCAGATTTCTTAATACTTTCTTGTGTCCAGACAAAACAACAATATCTTATCATTGTAACTTTATCTTTCCCCCGTATCCGGGAGTTGTGTTCCCAATTTCCCAACATTTTCTCCAAGGGACTGTCGGACGGAATTTCTTCAAGTTTAACATTATCTGCAGATCGATCTTTATAGAGACAACTTCCCTTGCTTCCCATTTTTTTGAATTTAATTGATCTTTTCGAGGTCCGGTGTCACCTTCTTCCACATCTACTTCAGGTTCCTGACCTAAGCGTCGGGGATTTCCCTTCTTAACAACCGGTCGAAGGCTGGCTGCTAGAATCAGGTTGACACCCTTTCCTGTCCAATCATACTGGCCAATTATATGTTATTTTTAGACATCACTAATTCCCTATACATCTTGCACATCCCCTACCACCAAGGCAATACTGAAAGGTCCTTTTCTTACCTTGGTCTGTGCACTGAGTTACCTGGTCGTGTCAATTCGGCCGTTACCCGCGCGGCAATTCCGGGAACAGCTACTGTTGCAAATCCCCGGTCGCCTGGATATATCTCGAGAGACTTTTCCTTACCCGGGTCTTTGCACAAGAGTTACCTGACCGAACCCGCCACATCTTCACCTCTTGTTTCCAGGGTCTTTCCGTCCAGACCACGCTAGCCCAAAGCCGTTGCGGCAACAAGGGGAAACTAGAGATCGCTGAAATCAGCGAAGTGCACCTTCTGTGTTTGTCCAAGAAAGGCGAGGGACGGGAGCTTGGGATCCTGGACGAGCTGCCAAATCTGTTAGAAGTAAACTTAACAAAATTAGCCAAGACCACCAAAACTGGAAACAAGACAATTTATTTTACGATCTTGCAAGAAAGGGCGTCAAATGCTAAAGGAGAAAGTGAGGACTGCAGATGCTGGAGATCAGAGCTGAAAATGTGTTGCTGGAAAAGCGCAGCAGGTCGGGCAGCATCAGCTGAAAATGTGTTGCTGGAAAATCGCAGCAGGTCAGCAGCCCTAAAGAAGGGCTTATTCCCGAAACGTCGATTCTCCTGTTCCCTGGATGCTGCCTGACCTGCTGCGCTTTTCCAGCAACACATTTTCAGGTCAAATTCTAAAGCAAATGAGCAAAGAGCATTGAAACAAGTATACAGTTATACCTTTGAGCTGCGTGAGATCACCTCTCTTGACTCGTACATTACCCAGTTACCCTAGTTATCTACCTAACTTGTGACCTGACTGCATCTACGTGACTTCTCCTTATCTTGATTAGATTCTACTCCTATCTCCTTGGACCGTTAGCTGCAACCGTTTTGTAACTATATTAACACTTGCTGTGCTAGTGTTTTCTATTGTTCTGCTTTGCTGCCTGCACAAACTTGTTTTTTTTCCCAGAAGTTTG
Organism: Chiloscyllium plagiosum; assembly: GCF_037043375.1. NCBI lineage: Eukaryota > Metazoa > Chordata > Chondrichthyes > Orectolobiformes > Hemiscylliidae > Chiloscyllium > Chiloscyllium plagiosum. The sequence goes on from NW_028270189.1 coordinate 16,332,982, forward strand.
CTAATCTGATCTTTGCCTGCAGCTGTTCTCTATACCTGTTTGTCAGCGCTATGCTTTAGCTTTTTTTCTCACTACCCTTTTTTGCTACATCTGTGAAAGCAACACCCTTCCCCATTTCTCACAACTTTCATTCAAATATACAGGTATTTCAACTTTTCTAAGTTGTCCTCCATTTTTTCTTGTCGAGCACATTCATCTGACTTGTATTGTAATCAGTATTTCAAGATGTAAGAAAAAACTGTACAGCAACTAACATCAGAACTTCATTGAATACAAAGCACAGCAAATTACATTTACGGAGGCAACTTTCAGTATTTGCTCTGAATAAGCAGATAGGTATTGCTAATGGGCATAAGCTGAAAACGTTTGCACCCACAGTTGAATTAAGACAAACTTATACCTTCCTTTAAAATACTTGGACTGAAAAACTGTTTGAAAACATGCAACATATCAGACTATCAACATTGTTCGCATCCTTGGACATTCTTACGAAAGAATAAATATTGCTTTGAGCACCAAGTATCGTGTGTAATGCCTGAACTTAAACATAAGAGGACAGTTATTATATTTATTCGGGGGAGTGATATCCAGTTGCTTACCGTGGTGATTACTCACAGGAATAATAAAATAGCAACTCAGATTTTTCTACTGAGCAGTAATTAGAATGTCATGGATACAGTTTTGTCGTTTTACATGCAGTATTTTGTGCGAGCATTGATTTCAATAGCATTGAGATATTTTATGAAAATTAGAAGCAGATTGCTATGTCAAATGCACTTTAATCATTGTATAATAAGTTAGATTGGTCAGAGATATGCAAACACAGGAGTGATTGCGCTCAAGAACAATAAGAAACTTAGGTCATTCTACTAAACAGTTATTAGATGTTCATGAAGACCTTTGTTACACCACATGCTGTGTTTTGTGAGATCACTGGTTTCAATCATTTTGAGATACTATATGTGAATTAGGAACAGACTCATAACTGCGTGTCAAAGATCTAATTTAAATTAATTAAATTTTGATATTTACCAGCGTTGCTATGTGAAATGCATCATGCAATAAGCGATGTCGGTGCGCGATATGCAAAGCCAGTTTATAAAGGAGCACACTCTGATATTTTGAAAGCATTTCAAATTTAAATTCATATCAATAGGTGAGTGGAAAAGTAAAAAAAAGTCATACATTTCATAATCTGAACAATAATTGATTATTCACTTTGATCAAAGCGTATAAAATATTCGACAAATTACAATATTTAGTTATAAATGTAGGAAATCAGCTATTTCATGTTTAATAGGAAGGACATATGGTTATTTCACTGAAGAATAAATCAATTTTTTCTGATTTATAACATTGCCGCACAAGACTGTATGCGTTGAAATTATTGAACTATGCCCTTTGGATAAAAATTAATATCAGTGAATATCATTACTTCAACTTTTACATCTTTAAGACAGCAACATTCTCAAATATTTTCCAAGCAATTTAGAATGAGTGGGACTGGATGCATACATCTTTTTGGAAACCTGAAGGAAATAAATAATAGATATTTTGATTATTGGAATGAATAACAGATGGTAACATACCTCGTGTAGAATTGAAAAGAAGTTGACTCAATTCTTAGATTCGTTCTAGCTAACATTCAGATCTGCTGTGGCAAACCTCTGTTGAAGTTGGGAATTGAGGGCATGCCTCCTGATTTGGGATTAGAGACACTACCAGATCTCCACAAGAATCCTTCATAATGTTCCCAGGAAGAGCAGGACAATAATCACATGTTTACTGTAGTTACTCAAGTGAAAACTAATCTGATGTTCAGCATGATAATTGTTTTGGGAATTAATTAGATAATGTATGTGTGGAATGGACTGCACGTGACACAGTAATTCACCATAACATTGGAATGAGTCAATAAATGCCTGAATTACATATGAAATTTGTGATAATTCATGGAAAGACAATTTGACATAATTGTATTATTGCTGTACACTGATAAAAATAATCAATGAAATAATTCCATATGTTCAAAGCAGTTTGTCATTTGATGAAATGAAACTTAAAAAGCTTTGCAAAACATGTGAACTTGTAAAAATAATGAAGTAGTCATTCAATGTGACTATTCAGCTGAGGACAACATTGGTTGCTTCCAAAAATTCCAAAATTTCCAAGAATTCAAAATTTACTGTCATTGTTAAATGAAACAACCAAAATGTAGATTCCTTTTTGCGTATTTTGAAAATTTGACATTAAGGTAATTATCACATGAGTTAAAGTTATATGCTATTGTGATGGGAAACATAATAGAAGTTAGCTTTGAAGTAAAATATGATCAAATCAATTCAACAATAATTCCACGTTTAAAATAAAATTCACAATGATTGGGAGATTGTACACTGCAATGTCTTTACAACAGTTACTGGATGGAACCATTATTCCACATTTATACACCTTATTGGACTGAACAATTGTTAGCAATTAGATATTAGCAACAAATATTTTATTAAAATGTTATGAGTGAAAATAAGATTAATGAGGTTGCTACTTCCCTGAGCAATATGTAGAAACGTTAAATGCTTTTCTCTGACCTTATAAGGCTGAGATTACTGTGACCATCCAAATGATTAAAAATCATATATTTACAATGAGGCTTGAAATGGAATTCGTTGATGTTTTTGTTGGTATGTTGGCATGAAAACAAAACGGATATTTATATTGTAGCATTGGCTTCAAGAAAGAATGAATGAAGTAAAAAAAGTTCATTTGTTACAAGCAATAATTAATACTTTGAGTAATTACTGTAATGCCGAAGAAGTTATGATTGATGTTAGAATCCTCGTGGATAAATCGATTCAACACATTGAATGCACTTTGTTCTGATGTTAATCAGTTACTCATTCAGATTGATAAACTGATAAATGATATCCACAAAGTAGCTAAAAAAATAGAAAACAAAACAATTCATCGATAATTGACCAAAATTGCTTCTGCTCAAACATTTCGGCAACATAATAGTTATATATTTCCTGGCTCTAGTTTCTTGTGGAGACATGTGTATTTAATTTATGTAATTTTTATCAAGATCAATGTTTAGATATTTGTGTCAGAATTAGGAAGGATATAAGTAGACGGTGAAAGTGAGTATTCCTTTGAACAAAAGATGCCATCAATGACATTTGATAGAAACGGGAATTCTGATAAATGTGTGATTATTGTTCATTGTCAACTAACGTTGCAATAAAAATGTAAAAAAAAGCTCACATCTTCAAAACAATCTTTTCTTGTAAAGAAATGAAAATAAAATCATTTTGGGATGCACATGATTTTAAAGGCAAAGCGCCATTTAATATGACATGCTAGCTGACGACTAAACCTTTTCCCACATTGTAGTATTTCCAAAAATTAAAAAATTTGTGTTAGTTTAAATAAACAACAAATTGATGCAACTCCATTGTTTAATAGAACACAATAAAAAATTGAAACAGTTTTAACCAGAAAAATACTTCACTCTTAATGTGATCATTTGAATCACAATAAATGTTTGTAATGAATTGAAATTTAATCAAAGCATAGCAATTAGGATACCACTGTTAAAATGCAAATCAGCATTCGCTAGCACTGGGAAATGGTACATTGCCAAATGATACCGACACTGACCCATAATTATACACATAAAGCTGGATATATTGGATTTGAACAATGATTAGATATTAGATTTAAGCAACAATTAGCATTATAAATAGTTTATGGCGAACTTTAAAAATGATTAGCAATCTCATATTTCTGTCCGTAGTTTATACAAATGACCAGTAATCATTGGAATGCAAAACAATCCGTAGTGTCTTAGTTTAGAAAGCCAAGTACTAATCGAATGATTTCTGTGAACAATCATGTGAGAAAGGATCAGATACATGTTGTGAATGTTGGATGATAACTCATAGGTTGGTTGCCGGGTGTGTTCATCTGGAATAAAAGATCCACTTTTCATTGTAATGTTGGCATTAAGAAATAATGGATTAAATTAAAATGTGAATCCGGAGATGTGTGTTACAAATCCTAAACTGAATTACTGTATGACTGTTGGAATGACATAGAATTGGGAAGAAATTTCAGAACTCTGGCAAAGTAAATGATACAATATTTCCAAACGGGCTTGCTCTGATGTTGATTATATATTTATTGGGATCAGTGAACTGAGAATTAAAATGCTTGCATGACGACTTGCAGAAAATATCAGATATTCACTGGTTCTTGGTTCGAATTGATTTATCATTCATAATTTTACGATATTCAAGATTTCTATACTTCCTGTTTCTACTTCTCTTTTAGAGAAATATAGTATATATATCATGTCATTTCCATGTCATCCATATTACACATTTCAGTCAGAATTATGAATAAAATAAATGTATAAAGAACATGGGGATCATAGAAAAATGCAGTCAACAGAAGTACAGAGGAAGTATTTTCAATAATGTTTCTGAAAAAGGAGATGAACAAATTTAATTGAGATTTGATTGAAATAATTGCAGCTACTGATGTACTGAGCCGTGATTACACGTTTGTTGTGATGATTAGACTGGAAACCTGCAAGAAACTTGCCTATATTAAGGACTTTCTTCATCTCAATACATGTTACTATTAGCATCCTCAGTCGTAAGTAATTAAGTGTGATTTTTGGGTTGGGAAAGATATAGTGTGTAAACTACAAGAAGTTATCTCTTGATATTTTGGATCTGATGAGAGCGTGATGTTTGCTGTGGTTATTCATCCTGAGAACAATAAGATACTTGCAAAGAGTTTTTCAATGAACACTGATTAGGTGGCCTTGAAGACCATTATGAGTACTTAGCTTTCAATATGTTGAGATGTTTTTCATGATTTGGAAAATGTTTAACAACATTTTTACAAAGTTCTAGATTCGAAGCATTCGATGGGTTTTGTGCAAATTACCCTTCACTTGTTGTCATTGTCGAGGGAGACACTGGCTGGTAGTCAGGTTGTCAGGAAATCTGCTTCAACCTCTTTAATACACAACTCTCGGGCTGGTTGTGACATCTTTGACCTGGGTTTCCACTGTTTTCTGGAGTTGATTTATTTTGCCTACTGTTTGCCTTATTTTGACGCTTTTTCGCTCCGATTTTTCCAGCTGTAGGAATATTTAGAATGTTCACATACGGGCCACGGATCACTCGACCTCAGTAAAAAATAAAATGTGGTTCACTTATTGTTGTAGCACTGAATTGATAATTAATTGATAATTAAATCATTTCAACAAATAAAATAATTCAATGTTTTTAATCAGTTTACAGTGACATTGATTAAATATTAATTAAGCGAGATCAACTGAGAATTAAAATCCAGTTTCAGGATGATGAAGTGGAAGTGTCATTGATCTGCAGAGTCTTTTTTGGAAGGAATTGGTTTTTCATACAAATGTGTAGGCTGTTCAAGAAGTTTACATAACCTTCATTGGTTCTCTTGTTGAGCATGCGAATTTATAATTGATATAACTTTTATTGTGTTCAGTATTTCGAGATTTGTTTCAGATTTAAGAAGAAATTGAAGAGTAATTAACGTGAGAACATTAGTGAATAGAAAGCACAGTAGATTAAACTTAGATGCAGCTTTCAGCATTTGCTCTGAATAAGCAGATAAATATTTTTAATGTTGAGAGTGCGGTGCTGCAAAAACAAACAGCTCTGGCAGCATTTGATGAGCAGGAGAATCAACGTTTCAGGCATGAGCCCTCCATCAGGAATCTTTTCTGATGGTGACCTCATGCCCCAAATTTTGATTCTTCTGCTCCTCATATGCTGCCTGGGCAGTTGTGGCATTCCATTGCCACACTATGACTCTCATCTCCAGCATCTGCTTTCCTCACTTTCTCCAAATATTTTTAATGAACATGAACTGAAAATCTGAATATTGGCAGTTGAATAAAATCAAATTAACATTTTTGGAATATTTAGACTGAAAACCTGTTAGTGAACATGCATAAAGCAGACCTAACAACATCTCTTGCCGTTAGAATCATTGGCCATTCATAATAAAGGATAACCACTGCTTCGACCAAGCAGTATCGTGTATAATTACTGAACTGAAATACAACAGGACAACTATAGCATTTATTTGAGGGAATGATGTCCATATCCTGACTGTGGCAGTGGTGATCGATCTCAGGAACAATAAGATATTTAATGTGATTATTCCACTGAACAGTATTTAGATGGTCAAAAAGTTCTTTATGTGATTTTATGTTCAGTGTTTGTGTTCGCATAGCTTTAAAAAAATGGAGATTTTTGCAAGATTTAGGAACACCTTGATAATTGAGTGGGAAAGATATTTTTTAAAGTGAAAATTTTCAAATAATAGCTAGTTTTGTTTAGTGAAACGCAATTATACGATGATAAAATCCCTACTGCGTGGAAACAGGCCATTTGGCCCAACAAGGACACACTGACCGTCCAACAAATAACCCACTCAAGCACATTCCGCTACCCTATGACTCGTCATTTATCCCTGACCAATGCACCTAACCTGCACATTTCTGAATAGAATGGGCAATTTAGCATGGCCAGTTCACCAAACCTTCACAACTTTGGATTGTGGTAGAAAACTAAAACAAAGCCACATAGACACAGGGAGAACATGGAAACTCCACACAGACAGTCACCTAAGAATGGGATCAAACCCAAGTCCCTGGTGATGTGAGGCACTACTAATAACCACTGATCAACTGTTCTCCCTGGCATGGAAGAAGTCAACTAAGTGAGACATGCAAAGTCAAATTTCAAAGTGAAGGCTCTCCGATATTGTCAAAGCATATCAACCTTACATTCAGTATGAAACGGTGAATGGAAAACAAAAAGAAACAAATTTCTGATAAATCACGAATGACGAATCATTAGCAATGTAATTTGATCGAATGACATAATAATATTTAGATGAAGTGCAATGTTTAATAACAACTGTAAGTAATTCGCTGACTAATGAATGACAGGAGTACCATTTGTTTATTTTTCTGACGAAGAAACTGACTTGTTTTTCATCTTTGTAACACAGCAGAATAGCGATTTATGTGTTTGAAATATTTGAAATAAGCTCTTTCAAAATAAAAGGAACGATCATTTACAGTTCTTCATTTTTAAGACCGCAACATTCTCAGATATTATCCAGGAATTTTGAACAAGCAGAAGCAGTTAATTTATTTTTATTGAGAACCCGAAGAGAATAAGCAGTAATTACTGTGAATTAATCATTCAATGCGAGTATACAGCTGAAGACAATATCACTTCTTCGCAAAAAAAGTTCAACTTCCAAAAATTGAAAACTAATGGTCATTGTTTAATGAAACAATAAAAAGGTGTTAATTGTATTGCATTTGACTATTGAGAAAACCACATGAATTTTACGTGATTTTGTTGCATGAAAAATACTTAACTCTTATTGTGATTATACACGCAATAATTGTTAGCACTGAAGTGAAATAATTAACTAATTCAACCACGTTTCCACGGGCAAAATAAGAATTAGTCTTAACAATGATTGAGAAATTATAACTTACAATATATTTCCAGTTATTCATACAAAGAGTGGTAAATTCACATTTGCACCACGTACTTGATTGAATAATTAATATGTAAGAGTAACAACTGAATTGTAAAATTCTACCAATGAAATTAAAAATAATTAGAAATCTCATTTTGCTATGTGACTGATGAATGTGTGGAAACGAACTTAAATTATTGCAGCGAAAAGTAATTACAGTTCCGTGAATTTGAATGATTACGGTGATCATTCAAATAAGCAAACATCAGATTTTTATGATGAGTGTTGGATGACAAGTCCTTGGATCCATTGTGGGACACTTGACCTGAAAAAAAAAACGCAGGTTCATACTGCAGTACTAGTACTCAGAAACAATTGATTAAAGTAAAAATCACACAACACCAGGTTATACTCCAACAGGTTTAATTGGAAGCACACTAGCTTTCGGAGCGACGCTCTTTCATCAGGTGATTGTGGAGGGCTCGATCGTAACACAGAAGTTATAGCAAAAATTTGCAGTGTGATGTAACTGAAATTATACATTGAAGAATTGATTGTCTGTTAAGGCTTTCATCTGTTAGAATACAGTGATAGTTTCACTCCTTTCATGTGTAAATCACAAAATCTGTTTTTTTTTAAAGTTATGTGTGCATGTGGGTCTTTGTCTGTCTGTATGTGTGTCTGTCTGGGGAGGGGGTTGTGAGTGTGAGAAAGTGTGTGAGTGTGTGTGTAGTGAGTGCAGAGTGTCTTAAGTCTGTGAGGGGGTGCATGTATGGGAGTGTGTGTGTCTATAAGGGTGTGTGTGGGTGTCTATGTGCGCGTCTGTGTGTACCTGTGGCCGTGTGTATGTGAGAGTGTATGTGTGTGTAGGAATATCTCAGAAACAATAAAATACTTACAATAAAATACGACTGAATGTTAATCAGATGGTCAAGAAAACCTATGTGTGTCTTTATGTGCACTGTTTGTGAAAATTGATTTCAATAAAATGGAGCTATTCCCATCAATTAGGAACAGATTGATAATTGGTTGTGTCTGAACTTTTTAAATTTCAGACAATTTTGATATTTACAAGGATTTCTGAATGAAACGTTCTAAAACCATTATGCAATCAATAAGTGAGAGATATGCAAAGTCAACTTTCAAATGAACACACCCTGATATTTTCACAGCATTTCAATCTCACATACAAAATAAATAGTTGAGTGGAAAACTCAACACAAGTTTCACACAATTCATAACTGATGAATAATTATAATTTGAATCATAATAGCAAGTGACATTTGTTTAGTTTACTGAAGAAGTAATTGATTTTTTCTCATATTTATAACACTGGACCATAAAGTTGTGTGCACTGTTTGAACTCAGCTCTTCAGAACAAAAGAAAATTAATGGCTACCATTGCTTCCTATATTCCAGCTTTATGACTGCAAATTCTCAAATATTTTCCAAGGAATATTGATTAAAGAAATTAGATACATGTTGCTATTAGTGACCTGAAGAAAATAAGTGGCAGATACTTTGATTATTGGAACGAACAACAGATGGAAACATATTTCATTTTGAATTGAAAGGAAATTCAATCGATTATTCGATATTTTCTAATCAACATTCAGAGCTGCTCTGGCACAACTCCGTGCAAGGTAGGAATTGAACCCGTGAATCCTTGTCTTGTAGCAGAACGACTGCCAGAGCTGCATGATATTCCCACCCAAGACAGGCAGGGCTATAATCACATGCTCACTGTGGTTACTCAAGTGAAAACTAATTAGGCGTTTAATGTGATAAATGGATTGAAATTAATGAGATGATTAATGTATGTAATTGAAAGAAAATGACAAAATTTACAATAATGGTGGAATGAGTCGACAAATATCTTAATCAAATGTGAAATCCATGATAAATTGTGAAAAGGCAAATTGACACCATTGTGTGATTACCGTACAATATTAAATATAAATGAATGCAATCATTCCATATGTTCATAAGTTTCTCATTTTATGTTTTGCACTACACGTAATGTGAAACAGAATGATGATTTAGTCAGTCAATCTAACTAATCAGCTGAAGACAACTTTCATTTTCCCAAAAATGTACAATTTCTGTGAAGTCTCCATTGACTGTGATTGTTTAATGAAACAAGAGAGGTGTCAATTCGTTTTTGTGTACTTCAAAAATACAAATGAATTTAAATCATTTTGCAGATGCAAAATATTCAACTGTTATTTTGATGAGAAACAGAATAAATGTTAGCATTGAAATGAATTATAATCAAATCAATTCCAAGATGTTTCATAGAACATAGAACAATACAGCACAGAACAGGCCCTTCAGTCCACGATGTTGTGCCGAACATATGTCCTAGCTTAAGCTCCCATCCATGTACCTATCCAATTGCCGCTTCAAGGTCACCAAAGATTCTGACTCTACCACTCCCACAGGCAGCGCATTCCATGTCCCCACCACTCTCTGGATAAAGAACCCACCCCTGACATCTCCCCTATACCTTCCACCCTTCACCTTAAATTTATGTCCCCTTGTACACTCTGTTGTACCCGGAGAAAAAGTTTCTGACTGTCTACTCTATCTATTCCTCTGATCATGCCCTCTCTTAGCTCTCCAAATCCTTTCTTCAGGTCCGTTATGGCTATCCTGTATCCCTCCACTGCTCTGTCTGAACCCTGTTTCCTCAACCTTATGTAAGCCTCCTTCTTACTCTTTACAAGACATTCAACCTCCCTCGTCAACCAAGGTTCCCTCAAACGACCATTTCTTTCCTGCCTGACAGGTACATACATATCAAGGACACGTCGTATCTGTTCCTTGAAAAAGTTCCACATTTCCACGACATCCTTCCCTGACAGCCTATGCTCCCAACTTATGCTCCTCAGATCTTGTCTTACAGCATCGTAATTACCCTTCCCCCAATTGTAAAACCTACCGTGTTGCACGCACCTATCTCTCTCCATAACCAAGGTGAAAGTCACAGAATTGTGGTCACCATGACCAAAATGTTCACCCACTAACAAGCCCAACACTTGTCCCGGTTCATTACCGAGTACCAAATCCAAAATGGCATCCCCTCTGGTCGGACAATCTACATACGGAGTTCGAAAAGCTTCCTGGACACACTGCACAAACACCGCCCCATCCAATCTATTTGATCGAAAGAGCTTCCAATCAATACTTGGCAAGTTGAAATCGCCCATGATACTACCCTGTGGCTTCTTCACCTTTCCAAAATCTGTTTCCCAATCTGTCTCTCCACATCTCTGCTGCTATTGGGGGGCCTATCGTAAATACCCAACAAGGTGACTGCACCTTTCCTATTTCTGACCTCAGCCCATACTACCTCTAAAGGCAGATCCCCCTCGAACTGCCTTTCTGCAGACGTTATACCATTTCTAATTAGCAACGCCACCCCCCTCCTTTTTTACCACCCTCCCTAATCCTACTGAAATATCTGTAACCAGGAACCTCCAACAACCATTCCTGTCCCTCTTCTATCCACGTTTCCATGATGGCCACAACATCGTAGTCCCAGGTACCGATCCACGCCTTAAGTGCACCCACCTTATTTCTGATACTCCTTGCATTGAAGTATACGCACTTGAACCCATCTCTGGTTCTGCAAGTATTCTCTGTCAGTGCTACCTTCTTCACAGCCTCCCTACATTCTTGGACATCCTGACAAACAGCTAGCCTATTTGCTGGACTACAAGTCCGGATTCCATCCCCCTGCCAAATTAGTTTAAATCCCCCCGAAGATTGCTAGCAAACCTACCCCCCAGGATATTAGTGCCCTTCTGGTTCAGGTGCAACCCATCCTGCTTGTACAGGTCCCACCTTCGCCAGAATGCAGTCCAATTGTCCAAATACCTGAAGCCCTCTCTCCTACACCATCCTTGCAGCCACGTGTTCAACTGCACTCTCTCCCTATTCCTTGCCTCACTGTCTCGTGGCCCCGGCAACAACCCAGAAATGATGACTCTGTCTGTCCTAGCTTTTGGCTTCCAGCCTAACTCCCTGAGCTCTTGAATGACCTCCCCACCCCTCTTCCTACCTATGTCGTTGGTGCCAACGTGAACCACGACTTCTGGCTGCACGCCCTCCCTCTTAAGGATTCTGAAGACACGGTCCGAGACGTCTCGGACCCTGGCACCCGGGAGGCAACAAACCATCCGAGAGTCTCGCCCATGCCCACAGAATCGCCTGTCCGTCCCTCTAACTAGAGAGTCTCCTATAACTAGCGCTCTCCTCCTCTCCCCCTTTCCCTTCTGAGTCTGAGAGCCAGACCTCACGCCACAGACCCGGTCACTACAGCTTATCCCTGCTAGGCTGTCCTCCCCACCAGTATCCAAAGCGGTATACTTATTGTTTAGGGGAATGATCACAGGGGATCCTGCACTGCCTGCTTCCTCCCCTTCCCACCTCTAACTGTTACCCAGCTAGCTCTGTTCTCTGGCGTAACTACGTCCCTGTAGCTTCTATCTATCACCTTCTCAGCCTCTCGAATAATCCTCAGTTCATCCAAGTCCAGTTCCAGTTCCCTAACTCGTTCTGTGAGGAGCAGGATCTGACTGCATTTCCTGCAGATGAAGTCGGCAGGAGTATCGGTGGTCACCCCTACCTCGAACATCCTGCAGGAGGAACATTCCACTGCCTGCGCTGCCATTACTCTACACTTCGTCTCCAATGCAAGAACACTGAGTAGCTTACCTGTGAACTTTAAAGTTAGGTTAGAGGAGGAGGATTGGAGGGAGACCCGACTGTGTAGGGCCAGGGGACGAGAACACACCCACTCAAATATCAATCACTTACCTTCCCGACCAGCTCTGCGCTCCAACCTCACTTCCGCCCAGCTCGTGCCGCTCTCTGCTGAGAAAAGACCGTTGGCGTTTTGAAGTTTAAAATATTCACAGTGATTGAGGTGCACTGATTCAGATTTTGTCTCGGACTGCAATTATTGAAGCGTGTGAGCTTTGATTCTCACAATTGTGGGATGTCCGGGATATTCTTCCATCGCCAGGGGGAGTGGCTGGCCTTGGACACTGGGGAGACGCGTCCCGTTCCCCATTGAGGTGCGGTCTCGTGTCCCCGAATGGTCCGCTCCCTTGGGCGACTGGTACGGATCCCACAAGAGAGACATCTGAATCAGACAATGATAGGATCTCGATAGAAAATACGGTGAGAAGGGGCCAAGCAGCTCCCTGCACAGACCAAGGTAAGAAACATGACTTTTAAGTATTGCCTTGGTGGCCGGGAAAGGGGTATTTCCTCGCTGAGGGACATTCGAGAGCCCCGCGAAATGATGGGTAGGCAGAGTAGCTGTCACGGAGTAAAGGAAATAGAAAAAGTCCCTGGTAACATTCCTCCTGAAAGTCCATTGGGGAGGATGCTGCGGGAATGGACAAGCAATACTTGTACAAGGGCAAAAGATAAAATGGAAATGATTAAATATTGTTGTTTAGTATGGACCAAAGACCCAATCTTTCGTCCGGCTGTCTTCTGGCCAAAGTATGGTTTGGACGAGGATTGGACCTGTCAGTATTTAGATTTGTATGTGAATAAAAAACAACCTTTAGTCAAGAGGAGGCGGACTATGCGTCCTGTTGGAAGGGCAGTTTGGAAATGATGGTAGTAAAGACAAAAGATTCCTCCTCTGCCCCATCTATTCTCTGGGATCCTCTTGGCTGTTTTTCTCCGCCATCCCATAAAATCAGGTTAGGTGAACATGGGGGAGGAGGAGAGACAGACAGACAGGGACGGGGACTCACAAGAGGAGGACTAAGGGGCGGTGGACGGGGATGCTGTTGTTCCTGGCCCTCAATCCTCAGCAAAAGAAAGGAAAGGTACAGTCGATGTAGAGGAGGCCTCCGGACAATCTAAATCAAAGCCTAAGGGGGGATAACAAAAAAGAAAAGGGAAGAACGTAACGACGTATCCCCATTCGGGAGGTACCAATAGGGGACAAAGAGATTGGGTTTGTAAGCGCCCCCCTCACCAGTGGGGTGGTCAGAACATTTAAAAAGAGATGAAGGTCCTGGTTAAGGATCCGCTGGGGTTGTCTGAACAAATTGATCAATCTTTGGGGCCCAGTCTGTATACCTGGGCTGAGTTAATGTCTATTTTGAATATACTATTTACTGGGGAAGAAAGGGGTCTTATACGAGAAGCAGCCTTTAAAATATGGGACAGGGAACACCCGATTGGAGATGGGGATGCTGGACAGGGAGAGGTGAAGTTTCCCCTCAGAGACTCCGAGTGGGAAAACCAAAACTCGGAGCATAGAAAAGAAATGAGGGAATTGAAAGACCTGATTCTAAAAGGAATAAGAGAGGCAGTTCCGAAGTCACAGAATTTGACTAAAGCCTTTGAAGTTAGACAGGAGAAAGATGAGACTCCCTCAGCTTTCTTGCAAAGATTAAGAGACTCAATGCGGAAATATTCTGGAATGAACTCTTAGGACCCAGTGGCACAGTATCTTTTGAAAGTACATTTTGTGACAAAGGCATGACCAGACATACAGAGAAAGATACAGAAGAAAGAAGGGTGGAGTGAAAAACCATTAGATGAATTGTTGAGAGAGGCACAGAAAGTGTTTGTAAAGAGAGAGGATGAGAGACAAAAACAGAAGGTGAAAATGATGGTAGCTACGGTTGATGAGGTAGTTAAGAAAAGAATGGATCTAATAGTGAGCAACTGGAGCGGCGGGTGGCAGCATGTAGGACAGAGAAGAAGAGGGAGAGGGAGAGGACAAGGGGCAGCATTTGATAGAGGGTTCAAGCGACAGGGGCAGAGATGGAAGTCTCCACAGGCAGGATGCTGTTATTGCAGAAACTCGGGCATTTTAAGCGGGAGTGTCCTGATCTACAAAGGGAAGAAAGGGCAATTCCGCTTATGAATTTTGATGAAGAATAGGGGTGTCAGGGGTTCCTGCCCTCGGGAGCCCACCAGGAACCCTTGATAAAGTTGAAGGTGGGACCTTATAGGGAAGAGGTAGTCTTCCTAGTAGATACGGGGGCAGCACGGTCATCGCTGAATTTTAAACGAAAGAAAGTAGAAATGTCAACACGGTCAATTACTGTTTCGGGGGTAAAAGGGGAAGGATTTACTGTTCCAGTATTTAAACCTATGATGGTAGAAGGTCCTAAGGATAGGGTCACCGGGGAACTGCTGTATATCCCTGATATAGGAAGTAACTTACTAGGGAGAGATGTAATTATCCTCTTAGGACTGGAGATTGGAATTCAGGAAAAATAATTAGTTGTACAAATGGCAATGTTGAGAGAGGATGTGGAGAGAGATAGACCCTATTGTATGGGCTAGAGAAGGGAATCGTGGAAAAGTACAGATCCCTCCCCTTTTAATATGTTTAAAAAGGAAAGGGAACGTTGTCTGTGAGCAGCAATATCCCATTTCCATAGAAGGTAAACGAGGACTGCAGCCAGTCATTAGAGATGGACTGTTGGAGCCATGTATGTCTCCTTATAATACCCCAATTCTACCAGTGCGGAAATCTGATGGAACTTATCAATTGGTGCAGGATTTGAGAATATTAAGTCGAATAGTACAGATCAGGCACCCAGTGGTGCCAAAACCCTACACGTTATTAAGTAAGATCCATTAGATTAGATTAGATTAGATTAGATTACATAACAGTGTGGAAATAGGCCCTTCGGCCCAACAAGTCCACACCGACCCGCCGAAGCGAAACCCACCCATACCCCTACATTTACCCCTTACCTAACTCTATGGGCAATTTAGCACGGCCAATTCACCTGACCCTGCACATCTTTGGGCTGTGGGAGGAAACCGGAGCACACGGGGAGAACGTGCAAACTCCACACAGTCAGTCGCCTGAGGCGGGAATTGAACCCGGGTCTCTGGCGCTGTGAGACAGCAGTGCTAACCACTATGCCACCGTGCCGCCCAACCCTTATGACCACAACTGGTTTAGTGTGATAGATTTCAAGGAATGCCTTTTGGGCTTGTCCCTTGGTGGAGGAAAGTGTGAATTTGTTCACCATTGAATGGGAAGATCCCAAGACAGGACGGAAACAGCAATACCGGTGGACTGTTCTCCCCCAGGGGTTTACGGAATCCCCGAATTTATTTGGACAGATGTTAGAACAAATATTGGAGAAATTTAGCAGCCCCAAGCGGACTACCTTGTTGCAGTATGTAGACGATCTCTTAGCAACAGGAAAAAGAAGAGAAAGAGTAGTAGAAGCCACTAAAGAATTATTGAATTTCCTGGGCCAGCAAGGACTGCGAGTATCTAAAAACAAATTGCAATATGTGGAGCAGGAAGTGAAATACTTGGGACATTTAGTGTGTGAGGGCAAGCGAAAGATAAGCCCGGAACGGATAGAGGGAATAGTGGGGATGCCACTGCCCAGCACTAAACGAGAGTTACGCAAATTTTGGGTCTAACGGGATATTGCAGATTTTGGATATATTCCTATGCTCAGAAGACTAGGAAATTATATCTCAAACTATTAGAGGGGGAGCCAAAATTTCTAAGTTGGGATGATGAGGAAAAAGAACTAGTTGAGAAACTCAAAAGAGATCTGATCCATGCCCCCGTGTTAGCCTTACCTTCCCTAGATAAACCTTTCCAGCTCTTTGCTACCGTAGATAAGGGAGCGGATTTGGGAGTATTAACCCAGAGGTGGGGAGGAATGAAACAACCAGCAGCATATCTTTCGAAGCTATTGGATCCAGTATCCCGGAGATGGCCTGAGTGTGTGCAGACCTTGGCTGCCACTGCACTGTTGGTGGAGGAAAGCAGAAAGCTTACGTTTGGGGGAGCCCTAATAGTAAGCACCCGACACCAAGTGAGAATGATCTTAAACTAAAAAGCTGAGCGATGGTTGACAGACTCGCGGATTCTGAAATATGAGGCGATATTAATAGAAAAAGATGATCTACTGTTGGTCACTGACAATTGTTTAAATCCAGCTGCCTTTCTTTGGAAAGGAGAAGGAGACTCCTCAGAATCCAGGGCACGACTGCCTTGACATTATAGAATACCAAACTAAGGTCCGCATGGACCTGAGAGATGTTCCGCTTCATGCAGGGGCTAGACTTTTTATAGGTGGATCATCCCGAATGACTGAAGGGAAAAGACATAGTGGGTATGCAGTTGTAGATGGGACAAAATGTAGTGTGGTGGAGGCAGGAAGGCTGCCAAATGGGTGGTCAGCTCAGACCTGCGAACTCTATGCATTGGAAAGAGCCCTTAGGACATTAGAAAATAAAGAGGGAACAGTATACACTGACTCCAAATATGCATTTGGTGTTGTGCACACTTTCGGAAAGATATGGCAGGAAAGAGGACTCATCAATAGCTGGGGGAAGGAAGTAGTTCATGAAGAATTGATTAAATGGGTCTTGGAATCCCTATTACTCCCCCAGGAGATAGCCGTAGTGCACGTAAATGGTCATCAGAAAGGAAATGAACAACAAGTTAGGGGAAATAGATTAGCCAATGAAGTGGCTAGGGAGGCCGCCCTGAACCCACAACAAGTGGTGATTCATTCCCTAATACCTACTGTCCCAAGTCCTAGGGAAGCTCTTATATTTACTGAAAGAGGAGAAAAAGAATTGAGAGATTTAGGGGCTGCAAAATCAGCAGACGGGCATTGAAGGTTACCTGATGGACGGGAAATGTTAAACAAAATGATGATGCGAGAGATTATGGCTGTCTACACCAAGGCAGCCATTGGGGAGTACAAGCAATGTGTGATTTAGTTCTTAGGGAATATGGATGTAAAGGAATATATACCATTGCTAAACAAATATGTGAGGGATGTATAATATGCAGAAAGGTAAGTAAGAAAGTCTTGAGAAAACAGACCCTGGGAAGAAGAGACCGAGGATTGAGACCCTTCCAGAGTATACAACTAGATTATACTGAAGTACCCAGAGTAGGAAGACTACAATATATGTTGGTCATAGTAGATCATTTATCCGGTTGTGGTTGAGGCATACCCCCGAGCTACCGCCACTGCGAGTGGGGTGTCTAAAACATTATTAGAGCACATAATTCCCCGATATGGGCTAGTGAACCGTATAGATTCCGACTAAGAAACTCATTTTACCTCTAAAGTGTTACAGGGGCTAAGGAAGGGGTTGGGAATTTCCTAAGAGTTCCATACTCCATGGCACCCGCCATCATCGGGAAGATTTGAGAGAATGAACCAAACACTCAAACGACAGCTCTCTAACTTGATAATAGGAACCAGACTCCCTTGGATCAAATGTTTACCTATAGCTTTCTTGCGAGTACGAACAGCCCCAAGGAAAGATTTGGGACTGTCCCCCTATGAAATCTTATTTGGATTACCTTATCTGGGAACGAATGGAGAATTGCCAATTCCTGAAAATAAAGATTTGTTTTTAAAGAAGTATATACTGGGCTTGTCCTCCTCTTTATCTTTCCTCAGGAAACAGGGTTTATTGGCACAGAGTCCACCCCTTGAATTCACCGTTCACCCCATCCGGCCGGGCGATTGGATCTTAGTAAAATCATGGACAGAGACTAAATTGCAGCCAGACTGGGAAGGGCCGTACCAGGCTCTTTTGACTACCGAAACGGCAATAAGGACGGCGGAGAAAGGCTGGACTCATTATACTTGGATCAAAGGGCCAGTGGACCCTCCAGTTGAGGAAGAAGTCTGGACAGCCAAATCAACGCAAGACCGCTGAAACTCAGGCTAAAGAAACTTTGAGTAACTGATTATACAGTTGCGACGCGAGTGCGGGATTATTTCTGTAGGATTGTGTATTAAGTTTTGTTGTGCTTCAGCATGATGTTTAGAATACTGGGAATGCTTAGATTTATGATGCTAGCCCTCTTAGTATTGGGATTTTGTCAAATATCATTTTCATATGTATTATTAACAGTTCCTGAGTCTGATAATCCGTAAGTATTAGACGTTGATGCATGCAGCTTAGTAAATTGTGGGGATGTAGATAATCAGAGACTTTACCGCAGCTCTGAGATACATCTTAAGTCCTATGGGGATGGTATTTGGTATAATGGTCTTGTCATAGTACACCGGGCTCCTTCCGAACAGCTCGCGATTGTCCCGATAAAAAGTGTAACTCAATATACCTAACAATAAGGAAAACGACATGGCACGAAGCAATTCGGGGTGGGACCTATGAGATACAATTAAATGAAACATTTGGGATCGAAATAAAAACAAATGGAAAAGATTTCTTGGGCTGTTGTTTTCAAATTTTCGTAGGACTTGGAAAACGGATAGAACTACTGGGGAATAAGATACAACCTTTCACCCCTCCCGATGACCATAAAGTAGTAAGAATTATAGAGGTAAAGGACTTGAAACAGACCATCGAACTAGAAACTGGGTACGGGGATGCAAATGCCTGGGTGCAATGGGTAAAGTATACTGTAAAAAGTCTGAACAAGAGCAATTGCTATGCATGTGCCTCCGATAGGCCAGTGGCCCAAGTGGTTCCCTTTCTGCTCGGGTGGAAGCAAGACAGGAAGGGCATGAAATGTATGATAGCCCTGTATGAGGATGAGACTGCATGAAATGATAGGAATTGTACCTCCCTATCTCTGATGTTCCCTCTCTTGGAGAAGAAAGATGCAAAAGTCCCCCCGACATTTTCTGCCGCAGTTGAAAGTCACACGTCGTGTGTGCGTAGACGAGGTACAAGTCGGTCGAGATATTTGGGGGAGCTGAACTTATGTACAGAGATTAAGAATGTTACGTAAACGGAGAAGGGAGGGAACTACTCAGCACTAAAGGTTCCCCGAGCGGATCTGTGGTGGTACTGTGGAGGCAAAATATTGAGAGACACACTAACTCCGGATTGGAGAAGGATATGTACAATTGTACAATTGGCAAATCCATTTACCCTGGCATTTGAGAAGGAAAAGATAGTAGGGAAAATGGGAAGGGGAAAGAGATTACTGTTAGACACATCTTTCGATGACAGGATTTATCTTGATTCGGTAGGAGTCCGTAGGGGAGTACCTGATAAATTCAAAGCTCGTAACCAGATTGCAGCAGGCTTTGAGTCAGCTCTCTTTTGGTGGGTAACAATTAATAAAAATGTAGATTGGATAAATTACATTTTCTATAATCAACAGCGATTTATAAATTATACAAGAGATGCGGTTAAAGGAATATCAGAACAGCTTGTTGTGACAAGTAGGATGGCATGGGAAAACAGAATGGCCCTTGATATGATTTTAGCACAAAAATGGTGTGTGTGTGTGTGATGTTAGGAGGAAGCTGTTGTATCTTTATTCCTAATAACACTGCACCTGATGGTTCAATTACACGGGCCTTAAGGGGATTGACGATCTTAGCAGAGGAACTGGCTGAGAATTCAGGAGTAGACACATTTCTCACGGGATGGTTTGAATCATGCTTTGAAAAATGGAAGGGGGTGGTGATTTCTATCCTTACTTCCGTGATAGTAGTAGTCGGGGTATTGGTAGCCATTGGCTGTTGTATCCTACCCTGTATACGAGGGTCACCCAAAGACTGATTGAAACAGCCTTGATGAAACAGATGCTCCTGAGAGGGAATCAGACAGAGGAACGTTATCGACTAAATAATGAGGAGATGAGTGAGACCAAGATGGATGAAATCTCAGGAATTGTGCTTGCGAATTTCGGGGGCGATGTTTAAAAGAAAAATTGCAGAAGATAACAAATGGTAATTTAAAAAAAGGGGAAATTGTGGGATGTGGGAGAAATAATGTTACTTCTGCAATTTCATTTTACTTGTACAAAGTAAATGAACTCACACCAGTGTGTAATTGTTTTAGCCAAGAGCTGAGTCAAAAAAGAATGGAAACTGTGTGGAGGAAATATATAATTGTTTTTGTATTAGCTAAAATTGTATGCCAGCATATGACATGATTGCAAAACAATGGTAGGTATTATGGGCAAACAGATAAGATGTTGTGAGGGGATGAAGTTAAGCTAGAAACGTCTGTACAAATAGTAGGTATAAACATCTGTTTCCCACTTTTACAGGGACACATGAACAAACCCCAATTAAAGAGGTCATAGGGATCAGAATGGCCTCGGGAGAGGCCCAAATGGAAAGAGTAGATACTAATGAAGAAAGAATTTGACTAAAAATGACCTGCAGTGGGATGGGGTCAATAGGCCTTGTGAGGCCAGAATTAAGCATTTTGTCACAGACAAGGCCGGATAAGGCAAGAGATAAACTGGAGTATTGGGACCAGTCTTCGGGAAGAGGAGGATGTAAACAGGGGATGAGCAATGTAAAACAAAAGAAACCAAATTATATAAATATTGTGGTTGAATTAAATTTGGTATATATGTCCTCTGCCTTGCTGAGCACTGGACATCACACCCACTTGCAAGTGCAAAAATAAAGGAACCTACTGATTCAGATTTTGTCTCGGACTGCAATCATTAAAGTGTGTGTGTTTTGTTCCTCATAACGAAACACACCGACGGACTACAGGAAAAATGCACAAAGCTGAGCATGCCGTGTTCCACATCATACCTCGCAGCATAGTTACCGTCACTGTGTCTGTTTCGCAGAATAAGAGTCCCAAAGAGTGTTCTCCACCCTAAAACCGGAGGTAGCATTACAATCCGAGAACGACAGATCAGATTGTCAGGTTGCTCTGACCTCGGAGCCAGTTCGAGATGCCACTTTCCTTGCCTTTTTGCCTTAACCGTGCAATTCGCGGCAGAGATGTTCACACTTGGATATGAGCCACATGGATATCCACTGAATTGGAAACCTGTGTGGGAATCGACGAGAAGCGTCTCAATAAATTTTGCTAAATTCCATGATGCTTATTAGAAATGCAGTTTCTGTTCACGTCAATCTAAAAGGCAGTTTCTGAACATAGTAACAGAAGTCAAAAGGTAATTACTTCACCCCACCCCCACTCTGGAAGAGGTGCTAACTGCCCTTGAGTGCTTTTTGTTCTCGATGTGAAGAGCTCTCACGCCTGAGTCACCTTCACGTCTCTGGTTGCTGAGTGAATCACACCGAAGGAATTTCACCAGAGCTGCAACTGCCTCACTTCCCCACTCGCCCTCCCCGTTTACATTTTCCTGCTCGTCAGTGATTTAAAGAAAACCAAATGGATGCGATGTCATTCTGTAGCCTCTCTGTCGATTCCTCCGTTTCAGTTCCAACATGACTTAGATCTCGGGGCGGACCTTAATACTAGCGACGCTATGAAAGCACAAGTCCAAAGGTTCCTCTAAGAGTGTAATTTCTTTCATTGCTGTTGCTGATTGAATGAGCCACTAACGTGCGAACTGCCCCAAAACATGATTCAGGACCTCTGGTGCCAATTCTCGCACGTTGAATAACGACAGACAGCTTCCAAACGAGGCCTTTCAGAGACGACTTTGGGGTACATTTGACAGACAGACTAGTTCAGGAATCCGTGGTGCGCTGTGACACCAGCGCATCAGGTTCTTCCCTGTCTTTGAACCGAGTCACCTGCGCAAGGAATGCAAATGCGGTACTGCTTTTCGTGGAAGGATCAGAACGCGGTAACTACATTCTCAAACAGAATGGCATATGATCAGAACCAGGTTGGAGAAAAACTTTACAATGCTTTGCACGGTAATTAAATAGAACGGCATTACATTTCACTACGAGAGCAGATTTGTTCAAGCAATTTGAGGCAGGTTTGCAGATGGAAAAGTAATCAAGAAAGCTCCGTTCTTGTCCATGTAAAAGGCTGCAGTTGAAGAACAAAGCAGTTTCTGCCCAGTTTCGAACTGGGGACCTTTCGCGTGTGAGGCGAACGTGATGACCACTACACTACAAAAACAAGGCTCAGTCGCCCGTCTACAGCTGTACTGACTATAGGACAATGTTGGAAGATGCAACGAAACGTCACCATTTGCAAGTTTCCCTCCAAGGCACATAGCACCCTCACTTGGAAAGGAATCATTGATAAACTCATTGACTGGTGAAACAGTCTTGATGGGCAACATTGCATATTTCAGCCATTCATCTTTCCTCTTACAATTTAAAAGAGAAAGTTGCTTTATGCGGTGAGCAGACTTGTGCTCAGTCCTTTAGCTGTTCCCTGAACTGCTGGTTGCTAAAGTTCTACTATCATCCACAGCCTGTGTTCAATAATAGAAAATATCCGAAAACCCTCTCAATCAACTGATTCACCTCAAGACTAGAGTGATGTTGAAGAAGCACAGCAAGTCCAGCAGCATCTGAGGAGCAGAAAAATGCACGTTTCGGGCAAAAGCCCTTTATCTGAAATGAGACTGCGAGCATATGGGATGGAGAGATAAATGGGAGGGGTTGGGGCTTGGGAGAAGGTAGCTGAGAGCGCAGTAAGTGGATGGAAGTGGGGGGCGAACGTGATATGTCAGGGAATAAGGTGGAGTGGATAGGTGGGAATGAGAATGCATAGGTGGGACAGGTCAGGAGGACGGCGTTGAGCTGGAAGTTGCAACTGGGAAAAGTTAGAGGGAGGGCAAATGAGGAAACTGTTGAAGTCTAAATTGATGCCATGGCGTTGATGGGTCGCAAGGCGAAAAATGAGGCTATCTTCCTCCAGGCCTCGGGTGGTGAGGCAGTGGCGATGGCGGAGGCCCAGGACCTGCATGTCCTCGGGAGAGTGGGAGGGGGACTTGAAATGTTTGGTCAAGCCGCACTGGGGTTGATTCTTGCGGGTGTCCTGGAGATATTTTTTGAAGTGCTCTGCGAGATGACATCCAGTCTCCCCAGTTTAGAGGAGGCCACATCGGGAGCAACGGATACAATAAATGACATGTGTGGAAGTGCAGGTGAACCTTTTATGGATGTGGAAGCCTCCATTGGAGCCTTGGACGGAGGTGAGTGGGTACATGTGGGCGCAGGGTTTGCACTTCCTGTAATGACAGGGGAAGGTACCAGGAGGAAAGGGTTCGTCATTGGAGGGTGTGGACTTGACTAGGCAGTCACGGAGCGAATGGTCTTGGCAGAAAGTGGATAGTGGTGCGGTCCGTTTTGAGGTGGCGAAACTGTCAGCGGATGATGTGATTTATGTGGAGGTTGGTTTGATAGAAGATGAGAACCTTGTTGCGGTTGGAGATGTGGATTTGTGGGCGGAGTTATGGGACATGGATGAGATGCGTTGGAGGGCATCTTCATCACAAAGGAGGGGAAGTTCCGGTCTTTAAATAAGAAGGACATCTGCTGTGTTCTGTGGTGGACCTTTTCCTTTGGGAACAGATGCGATTGAGGTGGAGGAATTGGGAATACAGGATAACATTTGCGCAAGAAGTAGCGTGGGATCCAGATAGCTGTGGGAGTCAGTGGGTTTGTAAAAAAATGTCACCAAGACTGATCTCGAGGGATATATTTCCATCCCCACCACTATCCACTTTTCACAAAGACTGTTTCCTCCACGACTACCTCGTCAAGTCCTCGCCCTCCAATGACCCACCCTCTCCTCCTGGCACCTTCCCCGCCACCGCAGGAATTGCTAAACCTGCACCCACATCTTCCCCCTCCAAGTCTTCAATGGAGCCATCCACATTCATCAAATGTGCATCTGCAATTCCACACACGTCATTTATTGCATCCTTTCCTCCCAATGCAGTCTCCTCTACATTGGGGCCATCGGGTACCTTCTCGCAGAGCGCTTCAGAGAACACTTCCAGGACACTTGCAACATTCAACCCCAACGCCTCATGACGAAACACATCAACTACACCCCCACCCACTCTCCCGAAAACATGCAGGTCCTGGGCCTCCTCCACCGCCATTCCCTCATCACTCGACGCCTCACCTTCCACCTCGTGACCTTCAACCCCAGGGCATCAATGTGGTATTCACCAGACTACGCATCTCCCCACGCCCACCTACGCCGAGTTCTAGCCTTCTAGCTTGGCACCATCCTACTGACATGTCCCACCTGTCTACCTATCCTTCCCACCTATCCGCTCCACCCTCACCTCCGATCTATCACCTTTAACCCCACCTCCATCCACCTGCAGCACTGTCAGCTAAATTCTTCCCAGACCCAGCTGTCCCGTTTATCTCTCCACCCTCGAGGCTCCCAGCTTTAGTCCTGATGAAGGGCTTTTGCCCGAAACATGATTTCTTTTTGCAACTCAGATGTTGCCTAACCTGCTGTGCTTCTTCAGAACCACTCTTATCTTGATTCTGATCTCCAGGATCTACATTACGCACTTCGGTCCAGCTGACCCCCCCCCCCCCCCCCCCCCCTGTCCATTGATCTTCAGTGATCGCGAATGTCCACACCAAGATCTCTTTGTACGTCTACACCACACAGAATACTCACTGTTATTGTTTCTTTTCCCAAACTCCATTAATACTCTTTGGTCTGGATTCAATTCCATTCAGCATTTTTCCTTTCCACCTGATTGATGCATCCCTGCAGTCCCTGGCATTCCTTACCATCGTCAACTACACGACCAATTGTTGAATCATCAACAAACTTGTAAATCATGGCTTCTACAACTAAGTCTAAATCATTGGTCTACATCAGAAAACAATGGAACTCCACTGGAAACAGGCATCCAAACATGGTTCATTGCTGGTTTAGATTAACAGATTCAATAACGGCAGAATCGAACTCCTGCTGTCATTTGTAAACTTGCTGGTGACTCTGCCAGTTGGTCTCCTGAGTGATCACTTCTCACATATGGGAGTGGTGAATGACCTGTGTGCATTGTGACTGAGCAAGTGAGTTTACACCTCAGCGGGTAATTGAATCCCTTCCTGCAGTCACCCTATGGCCCTGACTTCTTTGCACTGCGGGTATCCTTTTGTCTATTTAGTTTGTTAAACAGTTGAATTCGAGTCCACACAAACACGATTTCCATTTTCCCCGTTGTTCATGTATTTTTATTATTCCTTATTCTCCCATGGAATGTGGCTATCATTGCTCTGAAGACCATTTGTTGTTCATTCTTAATTCACCTTGAACTGAGTCAGAGGGCATTCATGGGGGAACCACATTGTCGTGGGTCTGGAGTCACATGTTGACAGGACTCGTTACGGTCGATAGATTCCCCTTTCGAAGGGACATGAATGAATGAGGTTTCAGTAATATAAAGTTATTGTCTCTGTTCCTGAGATTGCGTTTGTTTTTCAGATTTTATTCATCGAATTTAACTAACAGCAGCTGCCACGTTCCAGTCTCCAAAGATTACTAGCCCAATAGATCACCGCTGCACTAACAACTCCCTGCTGCATTTCTCCATTCAAAGAATGACATTGTCAATTCAGATTATCCCAGATGGAGAGAGAATAGGACGCGTTTCTGTGTTGGAATGGAAGCAATATACGCTGGATTGGCATGTTTACTTGAGCGAGAGACTGATGTGGAGACGATGTGAGCAAAAGCAGTTCTTACTGTCAAAGCAACAAAATATCGCTTTGTTCAGGAAAGTCTCTTAGAATACCTTCAATATGTCGACCTCTCACTCAAGGCTCCAGCAGACTTCCTCTGAGCCAATCCTCAGTGCGGGTTAATGCTGCTGCTCAATCTTAATAATGTAATAGATTGAGACCAATATGCCTTTCACCCCGCCTTTGACCAGCACTCACAGCCTCAGCATTTCACGCGCTTGGATATACAGATAAAATCTTTTCCCTGGGGTTGCAAAGTCCAGAACTAGAGGGTATAGGTTTAGGTTGAAAATGGAAAGATATAAAAGAGACATAAGGGGCTACATTTTCATACAGAAGATGGTGCATGTATGGAATGAGCTGCCAGAGGAAGTGGTGGAGGCTGGTACAATTGTAACATTTCAAAGGCATTTGGATGGGTATATGAATAGGAAGGGTTTGGAGGGATATGGGCCGGATGGTTGCAGGTGGGACTAGATTGGGTTGAGATATCTGGTCGGCATATACGGGTTGGACTGAAGAGACTGTTTCCATGCTGTGCATCTCTATAACTCTATGAGTCTATGACCGGGCCTTTACCAATCATGTCACAGGTGCCAAAGAATAGCTTCACATGCTCATGTCAACCGCCACCTCCAGTCCCTATACACGTCCATCCCCCATCACGAAGTTCTCAAAGCCCTCCGCTTCTTCCTTTCCCGCCGAACCAACCAGTCCCCTTCCACTGACACCCTCCTTCGACTGACTGAACTGGTCCTCACTCTGAACAACTTCTCTTTCCAATCCTCAAACTTCCTCCAAACCAAAGGAATAACCACGGGCACCCGCATGGGCCACAGCTATGCCTGCCTCTTCGTTGGAAAAGTGGAACATTCCATCTTCCGCAACTACACTGGCACCACCCCCCACCTTTTCCTCCTCTACATCGATGACTGTATCGGCGGTGCCTCGTGCTCCCACAAGGAGGTTGAACAGTTCATCCACTTTACTAACACTTCCACCCCGACCTCAAATTTACCAGGACCGTCTCAGACCCCTCCCTCTCATACCTAGACCTCTCCATTTCTATCTCGGACGACCGACTCAACACGGACGTTGACGATAAACCGACTGACTTCCACAGCTACCTAGATTACACCTCCTCCCACCCTGCCCCATGTACAAACGCCATCCCATATTCCCAATTCCTTCGCCTTTGCCGCATTTGCTCCCAGGAGGACAAATTCCAATACCGAACAACCCAGATGGCCTCCTTCTTTAAAGACTGCAATTTTCCCTCAAACGTGGTTGATGATGCTCTCCACCGCATCTCTTCCACTTCCCGCTCCTCCACCCTTGAACCCCGCCCCTCCAATTGCCACCAGGATAGAACCCCACTGGTCCTCACCTACCACCCCACCAACCTCCAGATACATCATAACATCCTTCGTCATTTCCACCACCTCCAAACACACCCCACCACCAAAGATATTTTCCCCCCCCCCACCACTATTAGCGTTCCGAAAAGACCATTCCCTTCGCGACTCCCTCGTCAACTCCACACTCCCCACCAACTCAACCTCCACTCCCGGCACTTCCCCTGCAACTGCAAGAAATGCAAAACTTGCGCCCACACCTCCCCCTCATTTGCCTCAGGCCACAAGGGATCCTTATATATCCATCAGAAATTCACCTGCACCTCCACGCACATCATTTACTGCATCCGCTGCACCCGATGTGGTCCCCTATACATTGGGGAGACAGGCCGCCTACTTGCAGAACGGTTCAGAGAACACCTCTGGGACACCCACACCAACCAACCTAACCGCCCCGTGGCTGAACACTTTAACTCCCCCTCCAACTCCGCCAAGGACATGCAGATCCTTGGCCTTCTCCATCGCCAGACTATGGCAACAGGATGCCTGGAGGAAGAGCACCTCACCTTCCGCCTAGGAACCCTCCAACCACAAGGGATGAATGCAGATTCCTCCAGCTTCCTCATTTCCCCTCCCCCCACCTTATCTCAGTCCCAACTCTAGGACTCAGCACCGCCTTCCTAACCTGCAATCCTCTTCCCAACCTCTCCGCCCCCACCCCACTCCGGCTTATCACCCTCACCTTAACCTCCTTCCACCTATCGCATTTCCAACTCCCCTCCCCCAAGTCCCTCCTCCCTATCTTTTATCTTAGCCTGCTTGGCACACTCTCCTCATTCCTGAAGAATGGCTTATGCCCGAAACGTCGTTTTTCCTGCTGCTTGGATGCTGCCTGACCTGCTGCGCTTTTCCAGCAACACATTTTTAAGCTCTGATCTCCAGCATCTGCAGTCCTCACTTTCTCCACCGCCACTTCCAGTTTGATATTCGCGGCTGTGCCACAAAGTTTGTCTGATTCTGGTTCCAGGAACTGGAGTGATGTGCCTGACTGTAGCAATGTGTACTTCCTTGTTTGGGGAAGTTGGTGAAGAGACTGTTATTAACACATAGTTAATAACACATTGATATTGAAACATACATTGCACCAATATCTCGCACCATCCCCTGAACCTTTTCTTTTCTAGAAATCTATCAAACTCAGTCTTCAACATGCAGTATTCGATGGAACCACCACAGCGTCTGGTGATATCGAATTTAAAGATTCAGCTAATTCTGAATTCCCACGTGTCCGCAGTCGCTAACGTAATATTCATGCTGTGTATCTGCTTCTCTTCCTAACGCATCCTCTGTCACTGTAATTATTGCTGTTTTTAAACGCGGGTCTTTGCACGACTCAGTGGTGGTTTAAATGTTAACATATGCTGCATTGTGGCCGCAGTCAGATCGTTGGAATCCGAGTCACTGCATTTTACTCGTTGTGATTAATGCTGAAGAAACACAGAAAGGAAACAGTTGATTTTACATGAAGGCATTCTCTGAGATTATGTCTTTTTTTCCATCAAACCCCACTCTCACTCTCACACCTCTGCGAGTCATATATCAGGATCCAGACTCACCATTCTCGGAGAATTCCCTACCTCCCGCAATCACTTACCTCCTTTAAGTTCCCCGTCCCATTTCCCTTACAAGCACTTTCACATT
Source organism: Chiloscyllium plagiosum (assembly GCF_037043375.1). NCBI lineage: Eukaryota > Metazoa > Chordata > Chondrichthyes > Orectolobiformes > Hemiscylliidae > Chiloscyllium > Chiloscyllium plagiosum. The sequence continues at coordinate 16,361,972 of NW_028270189.1, forward strand.
CACCTCCTTCAGTCTGTGTTGCTGTGTTCACTGTTACAGGGTGACTATGCCCAAGTCTTACCATCGGGACGTTCAAACTAGTTGATCCATTTCGATACCACAGTTGTGAGCTCAATCCACAGGGCGCAGCTTTTACTGACACGGATCAGCGATTATTGAAACATCAGGCTCAGGAAAGGTGCACAGGGAAGCATCGAGAAAAATAAACTTTATTCAAAAAACGCCAGTTTCTGTCGACTTTCGCATCATTTATTTCACTTGTTCATTCGGCTCTAGCGAGACTATTGCGTGTAGTTATGCAGGGGAGATTTGCCAGGATATTGTCTGGGCTGAAGAAGAGAGATTGGAGTTGTTTTTCTTAGAGAAGAGGAGATTGAGAGGGCCATGATTAAGATGTACAAATAACTTGAGGGATATGAATAGCGTAGACTGAAATACATGTTTCGCTTTGATGGAGATTTCAATCACGGGAGGCCATCGATTTAAGGTCAGAGGCGGAAAGATTAGAGTGAATGCGTGGAAAAACGTTGTCAAACAGTGAGTGGTTGAAATGGGGAACACAGTGTATGCAAGGGTCGGAGAGGCAGAAATCCACATAACTTTCCGAAGTATTCAAATGTGAATTTGTGATGTCAAGACATACAAGGATGTGGGTCAAAAGATTTGAAAAGGAGTTAGGTTAGTTTAGCAATTGTTATTGAGCAATACAGATACTCCGTTCCAAGTATGGATTATTGATATCTGTCCTTCCATTCTCGAAGTGATATGTCACAGGAAGAACTGTGCTGTCTGAATCAGCGTGGGGGGGGGGGCGGGGGGGTGGGGGGGGGGGGGGTACGCCTGCTCCTGGGGAGACAGGGTGATAGTGACAGTGCAAACATGTAACTTCTCAAGCTGCACCTGGTGCTGTTGTTGAAATGAAAATCATTTGATACTTTTGCCCCGTAGTGAGGTGTTTACTTATAGCAGGAAGCTCAGGAAGATATACATTCTACTGCCCTTTCCCCACTGGCCCACACCACTGATTATCGGCACTATACAGGACAATTGCTCTCTGTACACCATCGCCCAATCCTCCTTGACCCCCAGCACTTCCACATTTGGCACCATTATACGAAATCCCAGAAGGTGTAATGCTGCTCGTTTACGACGTCTCCCTGTGTAAGGTTCCACTGATTTATGTGCCCATCACTCAATTCAGCAAACTGCATTTCCTGCTCAGAATGTGGTCTCATCGAGACTGTGGAGAGAAAAACAAAGCGGGTGACAAACATGAGTACACCTACGTTCTGTCGGCAAGCAAACTAAGACCCTAAGCTTCCAGGTTCCTGTCACTGCGACGTCCCACTGTGTTCCCATGCCTCCATGTCAGTTTGGTCTTCTGCAGCGCTCCCCATAGCACAGCGCGAGTTGGAAGAGCAGCACGTCATTTCCTACTGAGAGACCATACAATCGTCAGTTCCCAACATTGAGTTCAATCATTTTAGACCCTGCCCCACCTACACATACCATTCGTACCAAAGGCGGATCATTTGGCTCGAAAATCTCTCCCGAGCTGCACTAGACCTGCTGATTTTGTTCAGATATTTCTGCTTTTCTTTGCATAATTTTGTTCTGTTCTGATCGCCAGCCTTCAGGAAACGTGTGATTGCACGGGAACGTGGTCAGATGAGATTTACCAAGGTGGTCTCTGAGCTCGACCATTCCCCCTGCGAAGATAAGCGAAAGTGAGGGCTGCAGGTGCTGGAGCTCAGAGTCGACAGTGTAGTACTGGAAGAGCACAGCACGTCAGACAGCATCTCTGGAGCAGGAGAATCGATGCTTCGGACACAAGCCACTGCCATTCCATTACCAGCCGATGCATGGAGGAAGAACGTCTCATATTCCACCTTATGACCCTCCAGCCACACGGGATAAATATGTATTTCAACAGCTTCCTCATTTCACCTCCCCCACATTATCCCAGTCCAAAGCCTCCAACTAGGCACTGCTCTCTGGACCCGGCCAACAATCCCCCTCTGAACTATCACCTTCTCCCTCACCTTCATCCACCTATCTCTTTCCCAGCTCCCTGAGCACCCACCCCATTCCCCTCCCTCAACCCTGACTCAAAAGTCTCATTCCTGACGAATGGCTTATGCCCGAAACATCGATTCTCTTGCTTCTCGGATGCTGCCTGACCGGCTGTGCTTTTTTTAAAGCACTACACTCTCGTCACAGCAAAGGTAGATGAGCTCGATTGGGACTCCTAATCTGAGACCGGAGAAATCTGAGAGAGGAATTGATTAACGTACACAGAAAGGGAATAGATATGTGTGACAGGAATAAAATTCTAATGGGAAGGATTAATAACCAGGGATATAGATGAAACGCTAGAGAGAGGATGTTCAGAGAAGATTTAGGAAGAACGTTTGCATCCTGAGAGTGTTGTTTGTCAGGAACCCACTGTGTGAACATATGGCAAATCTAAGAGCCCTCAGAACACTTCAGGAGTATTTAGCCGAACACTTGACGAGCTAGAGCATGTACGGGTAAGGTTCAGGTACTGGAATTGGGGCGAGGATAAATAGATGTTTGATGACTTGAACACCGTGACGTTGGGTGCAGTAAAATGTAGGCTAGCTAACCTCTGTGGCACAATGAAAGTCGCGTTGGACTTCTACTGCATTGTTAAGATTGTGATTCAAAGTTTGTGGGTTTGAGTCCCAGCAGAATCGGAGTTTAGTTCAGATTTCAGCTGAATCAATGATTTTTCTGCTGATTCATCATCAGTTCCCATCGTCTGGAGTTCTCGACCCTGATACTAACCAGAGAAGATTCCTCACCTTCTTGGTGGTGAGTTTTGAGGGAATCGCATCGTTTGAAACATGATCAGTCCAGAATACGCTGCTCATTCACAAAACCAACTGCTGAAGCCCACTGTCTCTAAACACATTTCCCTCCCACGGTTGCACAGAGTTATTCAGGTTATTCAGTGTCTTTTCGCCTTTGGGCGACAGGTTGATGAAGATGCGCTGGGAAAAGACATTGACGTGTTCGGTCAGCCATGATGATATCAAATAGCGGGGTAGCGCTTGTGGGTGAAATGGCCCCCTCCTATTCCTCACTGTCTGTGCTGTCACTGACAGAGGGTTTTAAACAATAACATGATGAGGATCCTGTAAATCTACACCACGGAATAACAAGGTCCTCCCCTTTATCCCATTGCTCTCACAGCTGGAATACACAGCTCCTGTTGTAGCTTTAGATCAGACAGTGGAGGGTTCTCCCAGGCGCTCTGTCAGACTGCATGTTCCTTCACACAGGTTTCCAACTGGGCACATAGAGCGAACGGCCGTGTGGATATTGTGGATTCAGGGGCAGATTTCCCCTTTGCCTAGCTAGAGTTCTGGCCACAGTAATAATCATGAATTTCGGGCATTCTGGATCTTACTCTGGATTCTTATCACTTTACAATTTAAACTGAAATTCAGTTTACTCTTGCATAACATTCTGATATCTTCAGTATTCATGAAAACTGAACAACATGTACTTGGATGTAGCCATGTTGAATATTGATGATGAGTGCAGTATATTTCCTGTTGTCTGTAGGAACCTGCAGAAGGAAGATAGTGAAGTGTCGTTGAATCGAATTATGTGCCAAATTGAAGCCAACCGAAAGAGAAGTCCTGCGACAGCGATAATATAACATTGTCTGTAAACAATGCAGCGACCCACAGAAACCCAGTTTTCAATCAAGTCTATTATGCACAACGTTTTTCTATGTCCCATTTCCTGAACCTGATGGTCGAAAAGTCGCAGATCCATATCAGTTCCTCCTCCTCTGCCTTAGCTTTAATTTCAGAACCACAGCAAAAGTATACCAGGCGGGTCGAAGGTCCCAGAGGTACGATTAGGGCACGCGATGGGCTTGCTACTAGCGGCTCCAGTGGAGCAACTGATCAGCGCTTGGTACTTAACAACGTGTCAAAAAGCCGCAGTTGTAATTCCAATCGTTATCTAAAGCTGCTTTTACTGACGTTAATCAGGAATTATTGGAGCATCAGACTGAAGCATCGTTGAAGAATAATGTCGAATAAAGCAGCATCTATTCTAAAACTCCAGTTTCTGATTTGGGAAAGGTATCAATTGCTAACCGTAAAACGGCACATATTCCCCAAGTAATTATCCATCTGTGGATCAAGAAACAGAGATAATATTTGAGCTTGATGACCTTCTTCAAATCTCTAACACTGCACTGGATTACATTATTCAAAAGGCTCTTAAACTCGTTTCATATAATCCTGTTTGCTGCAAACTCACACAGCTCATTAAACCGTTCGCAAGGAATTAGATTTATTTCTTTGGGTAGATTGAATGTTGTCACCGAATCTGGTAAAGTCATGACAAATGGTTTTGATGCTGTGTGGAAGAAAGAGTTCAAACAGGAATAAGGATGAGTCTTGTCGCTGGATTTTTCGGACGGAGATGAGTAAGTATTAAAAGGAATCAGTCCCGTTCCTGGTCATTGCGACCAAATATTCAAGGCAACAGATGTCAAAGATAATGATGCTTGATATCCACAGGTCCGTTCCTACTCACTGGAGTCACCATTGTATTACAGATCACGTGAGCGGAGGAGGTGACGGTCCTTTTCGCAAACTGAGACAGTGCGACATTTAATCCCACGTTGTTAGTCTCACTCTATACCATAAACCAGTTATCCAGCGGACTGAGCTAACCGGATTCGATTTAATGCAAAGCTAAAACAAACAGCTCAGCACATTAACAGTCTGTAGTAGTTCATGGAGAACCAGCTGCTACACCTTTCAACACCACCAGATCTTCTTACACTTAACATGTTCAGTTGCAGGTATTTAGCAATTTCTTTCCGATGAACGCTGAACAATTTGTGAGTGCGACCATTTTGCCTCCCCATTCAGGCAGCTCAGAATCCCTGTCTCTGTTAAATTCGCTCCTTGTGTGTCTGCACGTGGCCTTTCAAATATGCTGGAATCATCTTCTAACATGTTTTCTTCTGCTGAAAAATCATCTCCGATTTCAATAACTCTCAGAATAAAAAGTACCTGCTGTAAACTTTTTTCTCGTTCCTCACTGATATTGAAGCTCTAACCTTTAGTTATACATTCACCTGAACGAGGGAATTTCCCTTCTATTTATCCTTTCCAACCACACATCAGCTGGAGAAGCTCCATTCGGACACAAATCAGTCATTCCTGATTTGTGTCGCGTGATTCGTCGTCTATTCCACCATCCAATTAAATCCCTTCTTTTCTTTTCTCGTGGTTTTATCTCCCAGTAAACCTCAAATCCGTCGTCTCTAACGATTTTGTATCAAGGGAACCCTGGCCATATCCTTTTTTAACGATATTTCACAACCCAACCCCCGTCTATTTCATCACCTCTTTATATCCCAGTAAATTTCGTCCTGAGAAATGATGCTGGGTCTAATTCAAATCATTAAAACTTACCACTATGCTATGCAGTCTCATTACTGGCACAGGAAAGGTGTGGGCTATTTTATTTGCAGCTGAATCGGTTGGCTGCAGCAACATTGGGTCAAATCGCAGTCACACAGGTGACTGTTGTTCTCATTTTTATTTCTTCTCAACGGGTGTTGAAGTAACTCAGTGAGGAATCAATTAATATTGTAAGACATACATAACCAGGTGTGTTAAATCTAAGGTTATGAGAATAAGGCAGTTTTAATTAACATAGACCAGAGATTGTTCAAATCTCAGGCACATGAGATTGACAGAGAGCGATGTTGAGCGAAATAGACTGTCTTGGCAAATGCCAGTGTTATGAAGTTGTGGGTATAATGTACTTTTAATGGTGCTGAAATGTCTGGCTAGCACAAGGAGTGCAGAACAAGGTAACAACATAACCTTAGGTCGAAACAATTAAGAGCTGTGTTACATGGATACAAAAAACAAATTCGAATTCGGCCAATCAGTTTCAATTACGCCCCAATCAAGTTTGAATGTGGTATTTTTACAACGTTCAAACCAATGAAACGATCCGATGTTTTGTGAGACAAATATCGGACATTTTGAACAGTTACCCAGAGCGGCATAGAACAGCAAAGAGAGCAGCTAAAAGACCATCAGATGGAGGGCGTTAGTAAAATCTCCAAGAGGTGCCTGTCTGGAGAAATAGATTGCATAAAAAAGAAGCATCAACACCGACCTGGAGAAAAAATGTACAGAGAAAGATACGAAGAGAAGATTCGACAACAAGCTGGTTTGTAAATTGATTTTTTTTTGAAAATGTTAATGGGGTCGGGGTTGGGGAAGGTATTGTAGAGCACAAGGTTTAGATAAATGAGTTGTAAGTAGTTATAAGTTGATTATTCTCTGTCACATATTAAAAAAAACAATAAAGTTGTTATTTTTAACTTTAAATAGTGATTTTTGGAACAGTTCTTTACCTCTTGAATTTTAACAGAATACAGTACGGGGTGAATCCTTTCTGTTTTGTCGGTTTACATTTGCAGAGGGGTTTACCCCGTCACGTAACACCAATTTCTGGGGTTGCTTTGTTGTTTTGCTTATTTGTGAATTTTGCCGCATTAACGATTTTGAAGTTGTCCCCTCTACAGAAAAGGTCCGTATTTTTGCACCATTGTACAAAAGGTGCAGTGTGTCTAATCGACAGGGCTCCCTACAATGACATCCGACGCTGTTTCAATCTATCTATCCTGATATCGACCCATGGAAACAGCACTGCGCACTCTCCTCGAGTCTGGAAAACAATCCCTTCACAGATAATGTTGCATTCCGCTCTCAAGCGGCTTTTCATTCCATCGCTTTCAATTCATCACAGAATCCGTTTCAACAGAATTTGTCGCTGAGTCATTTGTTTGTGTTCAAATCCTGTGAGCAGAGGGTCACAGTGGAGAGTGCTGAGCCCATAACCCAGAGGGCTGACAATACTCTGTGAACTGTAGTCTGCTGCTCATCATTTCACTAACAGCATGTAGATGTGTCTATGCTCTGCAAATTTTCACGCCTGTTTTAAGAAGCAAGATATACATTTCCTGGCACCTGCTCTTGTTGTCACACAGACAACAACAACAGCACGAGTCGAGATTGTCTGCACTCCAACATCCGTTTTCTTCCCAGTGGTGTAAAGATGATGGTCTGAAACGACTTTTTCTGTTCTCTGTCACTCTGGGATGATGTGAGCTGTGAAATTTATTCTCTGAGCTTGGGGTAACGTGATAAAGCTTATACGTATCAGGTGCAGTGTGCCTGAGCGACAGGATATGCTGCAGTAACATCCCATGCTGATTCACACAGCAGAGCCCTCGCTGTAACTTCGAGGAGGACACAGACACATATCCCGATTTCTGGGGGACACTCTCTCTTTCCCTGCAGTTCTGCTTCAGAATGTTTCATCTGTTTCAGATAGCGTTATTTGCACAAGGTTCCCAAAAGAAGATGGGTTCCTGTGCATGTGCAATCTCCCTTTTGTACAGCTTTCCGGAATTTGCATAACTCCCACTCCCTCTAGCCGCCTCCCTGATTCCCAAACCGGTGTTTGATATGGAGCTGAAGAGCGCGTTCACGTTTCTCTTCCACGACACTGATTGCCATGCCACACGCCAGACGAAAAGCTGAAGACTGCGGGAAACTGCTGTTGTCAGCGCTAACAGAGCGGCCCAGCGGGAGCGTATTGGGCTCATACCCCCGAAATTAATGGATTGAAAAAAATCCTCTGCTCGTTGACAATTCCAGGTTTCAGTGTGTGCACTGTCCTCGCCAGTGTTCCTATATAACATAGCTCCATTCTACGTATTTCATGTTGTATCACTTTCCGCTTCCTTTCACTCAATGTGTCTGAAATGAATATTTCGTACTGATACACCCGCTAAATTTACACAGGTGAGGAAACACGCTTGTGAAGGTCTGGAAACTCTTTTCCTGTTCTCTGTCGGTTTGCTCTGATCTGATTCGCAAAACCATTTGCCAGAGCTGGGAATAAACTGGTGAAGGTGAGGTATATCACTTGTAGAGTGCTCTATGCGCATGACGCCCTGCAGTTATTCCCTATGCTGGTTCGAACAGCAGTGTCCTCCCCGTGAAGTGAAAAGCCGTGAATGACAATTGGATCAACTTGTTGGAGACAGGATTATGACACTGACACAGTTCCGCATTATTATAACATAGATGGCCAATTATGAATAACCACAGAGATACACAAGCCAAAGAGAGTCGCCCAGGACTCGATGGGCTGAACAGCTTCTGTCGGCGCGTGAGTGATGCCACACGTTGATTCTGTCCCTCCTCCTGTCTCTGAGACAGAGTGGCTGATAGTGAAACAATGTTTCATTTTAACCCTCCCTTCCGCGTTAGACTGTCTGCAGCCCCGCAGCTCCGGGCCGTGGGGATGACTCTCAGTGACTGAGGGTTTCATTCGCATTCTCTTCATCTGGGGCAGGTGTTAACTGCTGCCCGATTGCAACATAGAAACCGGTGTCACTGTTACAAAAGCCTTTCTGCAGGATTGCTGTGTGAAGATGGATTCTGATCAGCAAACAGGCTGCACAAATATGCCCTCACATGAATTTACCTGATGGTAGAGAATCCGGAGTACATTCTGTCTTTCCCAACAGACAACTCTAAGATAAATTATATTTTCAGCAAGTTCCCACACAAACTTGCTGATTTCCAGCATTTCATGGAACTGGCTGTGCCAATCAGAGCGAGCTTGAGAGCACATCCACGCGCTTGCCTCCCCTCACACTGCCTGCCATTGGAGGGAAATAGCTGAATACTCTGCCGATGGAGTCCAAGCGGAAGGGATAAACGGCAGTGTCCCGTGAACAAGGAGACGGAATAAGAAGGCGATATTCTTGAAACTCTTTGGAGCTTAGAAATCCGAAAGCAAAGTGTAATGTAGTTGGATCTGAGCGACTTTGAGCTGGTTTGGTGACGGAAACGTAAGAATGTCGCCTGATCGTCGCTTAGTAGCTTGAGTTAATACTGGCATGTGAGATTGTCTTACTTCAGGTCGCCATCGAGCCTTGGTTGTTTGATTTCACTTTGCCCGGTCGCCCTATCAACTCTTTGATGAAAACAAGGTATAAATCATGAAAGTTGCACCCCTTGAAATAACGTTGAGTTCAGGGGTAATAAGTGTCATGGTAGTGGGCATGGCACAGTACCACATGCGGTGAAAGTGAAACAAGTGTTTCAGGATGTTCACCCACACAATCCCACTCTGAATAATTCCACCATCTGGATGTTTGCACAATTGTGGGTTTGAAACTTTAGGAAGTGGGCACGGGAAAGGATTGGAAACGGTCTGGCATATGAGGAATGTCAACAATAAAGGTCATTTGGAAAGTTGGGACAGTTTTCCTTGGAGAGCAGAAGGCCGAAAGCTGGCCTTGTTAAACCTTTCCAAGACGTGACTGAGATAGACAGAGGAAATAAGGAAGGGAGAGTGCTCCCTCCGCTTGAAAGGATCGAGAACGATTCGGCAGATAGTTAAAGTCATTAGTAAAAGAAGAAAAATGTACATGAGGAGAAACGTTCTCACATAGGCAGTGGTTTCAGTCTGTAAACCACTGCCTGACATTGACAAAGACGCAGTTTCAATCGAGTTACTTAAAAACTAATTCGATGTTTATGTTGAAAGTAAAAGTGTGGAGAATTACAGGGAGAAGGCAAGAGAATGATACCAAAAGAGAAACACATTTTTCTCTGTGGAGAACCAGCACATCTAAGGTGTTTTGTGACACATTTGTGATTCTGCATGGAATCATAGTTAGAGCAACAGAATGTAGGGAGTTAAACAACGGTGATATTGGCAAAGCCGGGACACATCTACACAACAGAATCTTAGCCAGCACGTACATGTCACAGGGAGGATGGCGCTGCCTGTTAATCCTGCAGGATGTCCTGCGGATCAGACACAGCACCCTTCATTACTCAGAGAAGGTCAGGGCTCTGTAGCGTGACCAAGCAGCCTCAGCCGCAGGATTCCGGTTCCAATTTGGCAGGTGGTGGAGGTTTGAATCCCACTGCTACAATTTCCGTCGCATCAGCTGCAGCGTGTTAAAGTGCCCTGGTCAAAGCACAACTGTGGGTCTGTCTCGTGGAGAGTAAACTGCAATGTGGGAGAGTGCAGATTTTCTCCAAGGGGTCAGTGTCCGTGCTGTCATGACGTGTTCGCCTTCCACACGATAAATCGCGGGCTCAAGCAGCTCTCCTGCTGCTGTTTCGTTCCAGGCAAGTTGAGTTTTCACTGGAACCGAAGAGAAACTGTTGTTTCATTGCTGTTGTGAAACGAAGTCCTGCAGTGAATTTACTCATCGTTATTTGGTTTTCTGGCGCAAGGGAAAATTATTGCAATGAATTGCGATGTCATATGTTCTTAAATTTCTCCTATTTCCTTCTTTTTTTGTCCTGGAGACGGTGGAAGGGAAAGCTAATCTAATCGAGACTGTGATTGGTGAAATTCACTTTTTATGGCCCATTCTTATTGTGTTCTTTCTTTCTTCTTTTCAGCACTTTCTGAGAAGTGATGGTGCACTAAGGCTCCAGTATGTTTGAAAGAATAGTTTGGAATTGCCCTGATGTTAGTTGTGAGATTAGTTTATGGCTCATGCCCACGGACTGTCTCAGGTTCAGCATTCATGCTTCACTGTGTCTGAAAATGCATTTGGTTTGTCATCTTTGTTTGTGTTCCGTGTTAAATCGTGACTGTTTTGCCATTCGCTCAATACATTTCGAGATAACACAGTTTGTGAGATCATTTCCAGCAGCAAAAATCCTCAACTGAGGATCCGGGAATATTTCACGAAGTATGGTCAGTCAGGACAAAAGTAAGGAAGGCTTTCAGTTCTGCAGTTTTTCACAATGCTACCTTTCCGTTGGACAGTCGAATAGACTAAACTATTGCGCCACAGCGAGCGATGGCAAGCCCCGCTAATAGTAATCCTTTAAAGGGGTTGTAAGCAACACAATGTTATTGAAGTACACAGTATGGCAGCAGAGTCTTCCGTGTATCTCGTCCATGCTGACCACATCGTCAAAATTAAACAAGTGCCATTTCCCAGCATTTTGCTTCCAGTGCAGCTTGTTTCGATAGTGGAGTGGTTGTCACATGCGCCTCACCCACGAAAGGTCCCCAGTTCGAAACTGGGCAGAAACAGCCCTGGCGAAACGTTGTTAAGTGTTTCTCCAACCTGCTTCTGAACATACACCATTCTGTTTAAGAGTGTAATTCCCGCGTTCTAATCCTTCCACAAAAAACAGTAACACATTTGCATTCCTTGTGCAGATGGCCCATTTCAAAGCCAAGGAGAAAGTTGATATCACAGTGCACCACGGATTCCTAATGTAGCCCCTCTGTCAAATGTACCCCCAAGTACTCTCTGAAAGGCCTCATTTGGAAGCTGTCTGCCGTTATTCAACGTGCGAGAATTAGCACCAGAAGTCCTGAATCATGTTTTTGCACGTTAGCGGCTCATTCCGTCAGCAACAGCAATGAATGAATTTACACTCTCAGAGGAACCTCTGGACTTGTGCTGTCATAGCGTCACTAATATTCAGCTGTGCCCCCAGATCTAAGCCATTTTCCAAGTGGGAATTCGGAAATAACAGCTAAGCTACCGAATGCCATTGCATCAATTTTTTTTTCTTAAATCCTAGATGAGCAGGAAAATGTAAACGGGAAGGGGGAAGGGAGGGGGGAAGCGGGATAACAAAGTGAGGTAGTTGCAGCTCTGGTGAAACTCTTTCTTTGTGATTCACTCAGCAACCAGAGATCTGAAGGTGACTCAGGCGTGAGAGCTCTTCACATCGAGAACAAAAAGCACTCAAGTGCAGTTAGCACCTCTTTGACATCTTGTGGGTTGGGGGTGGGGGTGGGGTCATCTCCTTTTGATTTCGGTAAATACGTTCAGAAACTGCCTTTTGCATTGACGTGAACAGAAACTGCATCTCTAATAAGCATAAAATTTGTGAAATTTACTGAGTCGCTTCCTATCGATTCCCACACAGGTTTCCAACTCCGTTGGCAGCCATGTCGCGCATGTCCAGGTGGAGACATCTCTGCAGCAAGTTGCATGGTTAATGTAACAGACACGAAAAGTGCCAACTCGTACTGGCACCGAGGTATGAGCATGCTGACATTGTGATCTGTCTTCTCGGATTGTACTGCTACCACGGCTTTTCAGAGAACATTCTTTGTGACGCTAATTCTGCAAAACAGACACAGTGACTGAAACTATGCTGCATGGTATGTTGTGGAACACGGCCTGCTCAGCTTTGTGCATTTTCCCTGTCGTACGGTGTGTTTCATGTTCCGTGTAAACGTGAAAGTTGATCTGTTTCAACCAATGGGCGAAATCATTTACTAAAGCAAGAATCGACATTCCAGTAATGCCATGGTTATTTTATCAAATCATGACGGAACATACATTCTCACACTCGCATATACATTTGTGGCTGAAAAGAGTCTCAGAAGATAGATTCAACTTTCCGTTGATTTTTGTGTGGATTGATGGGCTCCCTTTATCTTTTGCTAAATTGATCTTGTAGTCCGGCATATCCCAGCTGCGAGGCGAGCAGGACAGGGATCACGGAATACCTTCCCTGTGAGTTTACTTCAATTGTTTTGCAGGAGCACAATTGAAAATGTGTGAAAATAGATGGCACGCTTTCGGGTGTTACCGTGGCCGAGCGGTCGAAGGCGCTGGAACCAGGTTCCAGTCTCTAAGGGGGCGTCGCTTCCAATCCAACCACTGCCATTTCTGTGGGCCAACAACAAAGCTGCAGCGTGTTTAAGTGCCGTGTTCAAAACAAACAAAAAAAAACAGAACTGGTGGGTTTGCTACTTGGAGGATTAACTGTGGTGTGGGAGAGTGCAGACTCTCTCAAAGAGATCAGTGTCCATATTGTCATGATCGTGCTCGCCGCCCACACTAAAATCGTAGGCTCAAGCATCTCTGCTGCTGCTGTTTTGTTCCAGACAAGTTGAATTTTTAATGAAACCGAAGAGAGACCGTTATTTCATCGCTGTTGTGAAACAAAGTTCTATAGTGACTCTCCTAGCCATTATTTTCTGTTTTGGCGAATGGGAAAATTATTCCAATGAATTTCGATGTCATATGTTCTTAAATTTCTACCATTTCTTTCATTTCTTTTCTGGAGATGGCAGAAGGGAAAGGTAATCTAATCGAGAATGTGGTTGGGGAAATTCACTTTTCATGGCCCATTCTTTTTGTGTTCTTTCTTTCTCTCTTTTCAGCACTTTCTGGGAAGTGGCGGTGCACTAAGGCTCCAGGATGTTTGCAAGAGCAGACTGGAATTCCCCTGATGTTAGTTGCGAGATTAGTATATGGCTCAAGCGCCTGGTTGTGCCAGCCAGAACCTACCCTCGCCTTTCCTGACCCTCTAAGCTCCTGCATATCAACTACCCCTTCATCCTCCATCCATTCTCTGGTGGGTGCTGTTGCCAAGCCGTTTTGTCTGTCAATTTCACTGTCCAGCTTCCACCCCCCGGTTCCAGTATCAACATATCCTCCACTCATGGACTCACATATGGAGCTCAACTCCCCACTAACCATGACTGGCAGATACTTTGTCAGACCACAGGGTGTTGCAGCAGTCGTGCAACTCAGCGCAGAGCAGGCTCTACTGGCCTGCAAAGACCCTTTATAATTAAGAATACACAGCACCCCAAAGATCTCACAACCATGATAGGGCGTGTCGCAAAACCAACAATACATTTCACACCGTTTGGGCAAGACACAGACCCCTTCGTAGAGCTTTCACTGATTGGGAATGGTGAGTTGTGTGTGCGCTGTGATCCCGCATTCCTACAAGCTACTTTTACAAAACAAGGCACAGACGCTGCCTCTTCCTCCGAGAGCCAACTCTTATTAGGTGATCTCACATAATCACTGTGGGCACAACAATAGAACTATGCAGGCCAGCTATTGGCCTCCCAAACACATACGTTACTCTCAGACAGGGAACAATCCTGCCATCAATACAACAATACCCGATTCACCGGCAGCAGTGTTGGGAATCAAACTAGTTATGGAATCAACTTTTCAACAAGGAATCCTCCTGCCCACAACCAGTCCATGCAACACTCCCTTCTTACCTATCCCAAAGCTTGGAAGATCACGAAACTGGTGTTTTGTGCAAGATCTTAGGGCTGTCAATGCCATTGTTGTTCCCTGCTTCCCAGTAGTCCCGGACACAAATGCTCTCCTGACCAGTATCCCCACCTCCTCCAGTTGATATTCTTGTAATCGACCTTTGCTCAGCCTCATTCTCCTTTAAGTTGCCCCTGAACGTTTATGTTTTTACATATCGCGGCTGCCAAAATACATAGACCGGTTTTTCCTAAGGGTATTCGGAGAGTCCCACAGTTTATGCTGCTGCGTTATTCCTCACCCTGTCCACCCTTCACCTACCATGCCACAACATCTTCCTCCAATATGCGGATGGCTTGCTAATGGCTTCCACCTCCGCTACTGCATGCAAGTAGTTTACGGTGGCCTTGCTCTGCAGTCTGGCACAGGGTGGGCATAGGGTGTTTATCAAGAAAATGCAGTTGTCTCAGCAAAATGTCTAATATCTGGGGTGCAATCTTTCCTATGGCCTCAGAGCACTGTCCACGGAGCAATTGGCTGTCATCGCCCTGATTCCCCGACCTGTCACAAACAGGCAGCAGCAAATGTTTCTGGGGCTGGTAAACTACTGCAGGCCCTGGATTCCTGTCCATTGTGCTATTGATGCACCTCTGTGGGAGGCAGCTTCCCCTAAACAGCAAACCAGAGTGAAGTGGACAATCGAAATGCAACGGGCATTCACTGAACTGAAGCAACAACTAATCTTCACTCCTGCTCTGGGAGTCCCAGATTACTCACAGGGCTTCTATATTTATGCAACCAAGTCAGAAGGTTTCGCGTCTGGCATTTTAACATAGCTTCATGGGGATCTCCGTCGCCCAGTTGCGTTTTATAATGCTAAGTTACCATCTGTTATGAGCAGAATGCCGGCATGTTTGTGCAGGGTGGAAGCAGCCACAATAACAGCGGATAAGGCCACCTCCATTGTGCTCGATCACCCCTGTACTGTTTTGGACCCACTGTCACTCTCCATGCTGCTTAATGCAGCAGCAATCCAACATTTTTCTACAACTCAGAGAACTGGTCATTAGGTCGCATTATGATCGAGGCATACCTTTCCCTCCACCGCGCTCTAGCTTTGAACCCCGCCACCCTAATTCCGCACACCTGATTCTGCAGACAACCACAACTTCTTGGACCTGGTTCAGCATTCCTGACAAAGGGATCCTGCCAGAAACGTTAATTTTCCTGCTTCTCAGAAGCTTTCTTAACTGCTGTGTTTTTCAGCACCTTTCTCATCTTGACTCTAATCTCCAGCATCTGCAGTCCTCACTTTCGCCTGGTTCAGCAGGTGTCCTGACCGGTCTGAGAAAACCCGGACCAGATTCGTTTCACCAGCGGCTCTTTCCGGCCATCTGACAAATACACAATAGCAGGCCAAGCCATTTGCACCCACATCACCACTCTCGAATCAGCTGCATTACCAGATGGGGTGTCCACACAGGCGGCAGAGTTCTTTGCTCTCACCAGAGCCTGCCTCCTGGCACAGGGCAGGACAGTCAATATCTACACACACACCAGATGTGCCTTTGGAGTCGTTCAGGACTTTGGCACAATATGGAAACAGAGGATGTTTATCAGCTTTGTAGGGAGACCACGCCAACATGCTGCACCCGTTGCCAACATCCAACAAGCAGGCCTGCTACCCGCCGCTGTCGCATTATAAAATGTGACGCCAATAACTCTGCCACCGATCCCGTCAACCAAGCAAATGCCTCAGCTGATGCAGCCACACGGGAATCTGCATTACTCCTTGCCACTTATGTCCTGCAGACCCCCACGGTGGTGAAAACTCCAGAGTCCTCTGACTCTCTCGATGCAGTCCCAACAGCACAGCAAACTGCCACGCCAGAAGAGAGGGCCGCATGGGCCCGCATTAGTGCCATACAATCACTGTTCTTACAGATTCTTACCCACCCCTGCACCTTTTAACTGAAAGCCCACCTGCACTTACTGGCCCTGGTGGTACACGGAATTGGGCACACAGGCAAGATGCTGTCAGCCATTCCTGGTATGCAGCGGGGGTCGCTGCAGCTGCCTTAGCTCTGCTGTCACAGTGCCTCATCTGTCTACCGAAAAATGCAGGGAAACCGATGGCCAAACGTGACTACATTCCAGTTCCTGATGGTCAATTCACCCACCTTCTAATTGATCTTGCCCACTCTTGGTCTGTCTCACGACGGTGACAACTGTCATGCTCCAAGGGAGACCAGAATGCGACCCAGTGAAAGAGTGCTCCGCCTCCACATAAGGACAGCCAAGCAGAACAGGATACAGCTCCAGACACCACAGAGGGATCCAGCTGCTCGCTGCAATCATCGGGATAATCACTCTTGGTCTGACCTGCACATCACCACTGGTCACTAACAGGGCACACAGAACAGAGCACTTAATCCACCGTGAGCTTTGGGTGAGCATTGTCCTTGACATGACCCACATTTCTGCCCAAAGGTAAACCAGACCAGCTGCTGGGTCTGTGCCCGTATCCCTGGACATTCCCACAGCGGCAGTCCCCAGGGCGCAGTCCATTTTAAGAGCAATGTGAAACATTGGTCCGAAACCCTAAAATTGCTCCTTTGTCTCACAGAGCAACGTGAGATATAACTTCTCTCCGAGCTGGGGATTTATCCACGTTTAAGACTCTCAAAACCTCCAGTATTGTCTCAGTCCCTAGATGAAACTGATCAAGAACCTCTCAGTGCGTTTTCCTGCATTCTTTACAGATGTCTTCCCACAACAGGACCGTTCGCCAGCTGAATGTGTAAAGAGATTCATCCAGTTATCCTATTTACAACTATACACAACTTTGCTGTCACACTGGAGGGAACACATTCACGCATTTTAACTGGAAAACGCTGTTTTCAGCCTTTGCGCCTATAAACTGTTTAGCTTTGATACCCAATGGCTCATTGTTACAGTGAGAAAGCGTTTTCTATCTGAAAGAAAAACTGACACTTGATTACACCTCCTGCGTGGACTCCAATCCGTTCACATCTGACACGAGGGTTGCTTTTCTCTCTGCTGTTCATCACATCCAGGAGAGAACTGTGGCAGAAATGATTGCTGTCTTCATCGACCTAAGAAGTTCATGCCGATTGCTCACCTTGTATTCAGAACGACCCACAAGAGAACTTTTCAACAGGAACACAGTTCTGTATTCTGTGCAGGGGATCATTGCACAAGCACAGTATCACTCTTCTACTAGGCCATGCACAGTCATTCTTCCTCGAACATTAACAGTTTCCGACTCGAACCAGACCAAAACCAGATGGTGCTGGAAAAACTCAGCATCTAAAAAAAGAAATCCGAGTTAACATTTCGATTCCAGTGACCATTCCTCTGAACTGACGATAGCTTGGAAAATGTTGGTCTATCTGCAGAAGAAATAGTGGGGGTTGGGGGAGGGAAAGGCGTAAGCAATAGGTAGGGATAGAGTTCAAATAGAGAGAAGATCAGTTGGACAAAGGAATGGATGATGATCTAGCTAGCAAGGTGAATACCTGTTAATGGAGGCTGTTAGTGGCGAACCATATGTGGAGGACTGTTACTGTAACAATGTGCCATTGGGTATCAAAGCTAAACAGTTTATAGGCGCAAAGGCTGCAAACAGCGTTTTCCAGTTAAAATGCGTGAATGTTTTATGGAAGGCCATGTGACAACAAGGCATGGCGTTTGGGATAGGAGGATAGGACAAGGGAGAGTTCAGGCTCTAAAAAAATAAATTGATATGGGGCCTGTAAGGCTGCAGACACCCCAAATATAAACTGACGTGGTGTGCTTCCAGCACGCGCTGAGGTTCGCTGTAACTCTTCTTGAAGACAGAACTTAGATGTTCTGCAGTGTGGTGACCCAGTCCAAACTTCGTTTCCCAAAATAGTGGAAACCACATTGCGAGCAGTGATTGCAGTAGACTGGATTGCGTACAATGCAGTTCATGTGTTGGGCGTGTTGGGCCTTTGGAAACAGAGGAGAGAAGACGTTAATGGATAGGTGAGGAGAGACAACAAGCAAAATGAGATATTATTACAGAAATCATAAGGATAAGAAACCTAACAAAAAGCACATCACCTGAATGCTCGTCGCATTTGTAACATAGTTGAAGAGCAAATGGCACATATCAACACGAATGAAAATGATTTAATAGACATTAGAGAGACACGTCAAAAGGATGGCCACGACTGCGAGTTCAATATCCAGGAGTATGAGATTACTTGGAAGGTCAGACAGCAGTGTAAAAAAGATGGTGTCTCTCTGTTATACAAGGCCGTCATCAGGGCAGTGTGGAGAGACGCTATAAGTTAGATGGAGAATGAGTTTGAATTAATTTGCATGGGAAGAAGAAATTCTCTGAAGAAAAAGTCACTGATAGGTGCAGTCTCTAGGCCAGCAAATAATAACATCACATTGGTGAAGGCAATAAACAAAGAAATCAGCAATGCCTGTAAACATGAATCGGCTATTATCATTAGGGATTTTAATCGACATGTAGCTTGGTCGAAGCAGCTCAGTCACAGTACCTTTGAGGCGGAGTTCGTTGAGTGTACCCGTGATAGTTTCCTTGAAGAGTATGCAATGGAACCAACAAGAGATTAAGCAACCCTCGATCTGGTCCTGTGTATTGGAACAGAAATAATTAATGATCTCATAGTTAGGGATCCTCTTGGAACGAGTGATCACAGTATGGCAGAACTTGGAATTCAGATGGAGAGTGTGAAGATAAAATCCAATACCAAGGTCCTGTGCATGTGCAGGGGCACAACAATAGAACACCTGGCGGAAGTAGACTGGAAACAAAGGTTATATGGTGGGACAGATATCGAGCAGTGGAGGACTTCCATCACAGATTTTTTTGTGGAATTGCTCAGCAAAAGTATATTCCAGTGAAAAGGAAGGACTGTAAGTAAAGGGATAATCTGCCCTGCGTGTCTGAGGAAATAAGGGAGGCTATCAAAGTGAAAGAGAAAGCATTCCAACCGGCCAAGAACAGCATGAAACTGGAAGATTGGGAAAATATTAAAGATGAGCAAAAATAACTAGTAAAGAATACAAAGACGGATAGCAAAAGTTCCTATATAAATATAAAAAGAAAAAAGAGTGGCTCAACTAAAAGTTGGTAATTTTGAGGATGAGAAGGGACACTTAGTTCTGTGATGTGATGAAATAGCCGAGGCATTGAACAGGTATTTTGTGTCAGTCTTCACAGTGGAGGATACTAATATCATGCCAGTAAGTGGCAAAGAGACAAATGTAGGTGAGGACCTGGAAACAAACATTATTACGGAAGAGGTAGTGTCAGGCAAGCTAATGGAGCTGATGATGGACAAGTCTCCTGGCCGTGAGGGAATGCATCTCAGGGTATTAAATGAGATGGCGGGAGAAACAGCAAGTGCACTAGTGACAATTTTCAAATTCACTAGGCTGCGTGGCAGTCCCAGCAGATTGGAAAACAGCTAGTGTGACACCACTGTTTAAAAATGGAGATGGATAAAACATTGGGAATTATTGATCAGCTCGCTTAAGTTCTGCAGTGGGGAAGATGCTTGAGTGTATTATCAAGGAAGAAATAGCAGGTCATCGCGATAGAAATTGGACAGATGTAACGTAGGTTCATGAAGGTTCAAACGGAGGTGTTATGTTGCAGCTGTACAAGGTGCTGGCGAGGCTATCCTTGGTGTACTGTGTGCAATGTTGGTCCCCTTACTTGAGAACGAATGTACTGGCACTGGTGTGGGAAGGGGTGCACAGGAGGTTCCCTGGGTGGATTCCGGAGTTGAGGGGGTTAGCCGATAAAGTGAGACTGCATACATGTTTTCTTTGGAATTTAGAAAAATGATGGGGCAATCGTACTGAAACATAAAACATTGAATAGGATAGATTAGAGAGAATTATAAAGGATGCTTCCACTTGTGGGTGAAATTCGGACAGGAGGGCATAGCCACAGGATTAGAGGGAGCAGATTTAGGACTGAGTTCAGAAGGACCTTCTTCACACAGACGAATGTTCATATATGGAATACCTTGCCCAGCGAAGAAGTTGACGCTTGTGCAACAATTTTTTTTAAGAGCGATACTTCTTTTGAACAATAAATGAAATAAGGGATACAGTGAGAGGGTGCGTAAGCGTATTTGAGTCTTTAGAAAGATCAGCAATGATGTCATTGAACGGCGGAGTCGGCTTGAAGGGCCAGAGAGCCTATTCCTGCTGGGGTTTTTAGGCTCTATGCATTTATATGTCACAAAATCAGCGATGCAGAGGGAAGACTCCATGGGGCCAGTTGGTTCACGTGTTGGGAGTGAAGGCAGAGTGCAACAGAGTTTCCTGCAGGGAATGGTCACTGTGGATGGTGGACAGGGACTGAAGAGGGATATATGTCTGATGATGGTATCTCTCTAGAGGTGGTCGAAATTTTAAAAAAATCGATGATCACTTGAATCTCCACTGCGAATATATCAGCCAACTTTTATAGGTGCGCCATTGAGATTATTATGTCTGGATGTATCAATACCTGGTATGGCACCTGTACCATTCAAGATCGGAGATGTCTACAGCGAGTGGTGAACTCGGCCCGGACAATCACAAAGGCCAACCTAGTATATGTTTATATATTATTTATACATCTATGCTACTTAACACTGAGATCTGTTTGTATTGATCGCAAGATAAAGCTCTTCGCTGTGCCTCACTACACGTGACAATAAGTTCAATTAAATTCAATTGTGGAATGTCGACGCGATGGATTTTAGGAGCAGCTTGTGGTGGAGCCAAGTAGGGAACAGGCAATACTGTATTTCGAGTTGTGCGATGAGGCAGACGTGACAAGGGAGCTGAGATGAAGGAACCCTTAGGAAGCGGTGATGATAACATGATTGAATGTACCCTGTAATTTGAAAGGGAGAATATACAATCAGAAGTAACGGTACTAAAGTTGAATAAAGACAATTGCAGAGGCATGAGGTAGAAGCTGGATGACATTGGTGAGAAAGGACCCGAGCAAGAAAGCAGGAAAGTGGAAATGCAATGGCAGGACTGTCTGAGAGTAATTTAGCAGACACATCCGCGATACATCCTATGGAAATTGAGGTATGGTGCAGGGTGATTGAGGCAACCATGACTGACTCAGGAAGTCATCGATAGCATAAAAGCAAAAGAGAAAATATATAATTTGGCGAAGGGCAGTGAGTAATCAGAGCATTGGGAAGCTCACAAAGACCCACAAAGGGCAATAACAAAACAAATGAGTAGGGAGAAGATTAAATGTAAGCTAACTACTAATATAAAGGAAGACTGCAGTTGTTTCTTTATTCATATAAACGCAAAAGAGAGGCAGGAGTGGACAATAGGCCACTGGAAAATGACACTTGACATATAGTAGTGGGGAACAAGGAAATATTTGAGGAACTGAAAAATTACATTGTGCCAGTCTTCACAGTGGAAGACATGAGTTATACCCAAACATACAAGAGAATGGGGGAACAGATGTGAGTCTAGTGGCCATCATTGAAAAAGTGCAAGAAACACTGAATGGCCTGAAGGTGGATAAATCATCTGGATCAGATGGAGTACCCTCCAGAGTTATAAGGTAGACAACTGAAGAAATAGTGGATACGTTCGTGGAGAACTTTCAGGAATCGGTAGAATCAGGAAGCGTGCTACAGGACCAAAAAATCACAAACGTGACACCCCATTTTAAAAAGAAACCACACAAAAGCTGGAAAATTACACACCAATCAGCCGAATCTTGGTTGTGGATAAGGTCCTGGAATCCATTGCGTTGAAAGAAATTTCTGAATACTTGTAAGTATCTGCCAAAATAACGCAAAGTCAGCATGGTTTCATCAAGGGGAAGACATGCTTGACAAATCTGGAAGAGTTCCTCTTTGAAGAAGTAACAAGGAAGGTAGACCAAGGACAGCCAATGGATGTTATGTGTCTGGGCTTTATGAAGGACTTTGATATTTGCCGCGCAGGAGGCTACTGAATAAGATAAGGGCCCATGACGCCAGTGGCAAGGTGCGCTCACAGGACAGAATGAAGTGATTAGGAACAAAAGAATCCTTCTCAAGATGGCAGCTGGTGACAAGTGGCGTTCCTCAAGGCTGTGTTGGGACCACAACCTTTCATTTTCTCCATTAGCGATTTGATAAAATACCTGAGGGCAATGTGTGTCAATTTGCAGACAATGCAAAGACAGAAGGACAGGTAGCATGAGAAGGCAGGGATGCTGCAGAAGGATATGGGCATGCAGGGCGAGTCGGAAATTACATGGCAGATGGAGCAAACTGTGGGAAAGTGTGAGGCAGGAAGAATAAAGATACGAACTATTGTCGAAATGGGGTGAAAGTTCACATGTCTGGAGTGCAAAGATACTTGAGAGTCTTAGCCCAGGATTCTCTCAAGGTGAACTTGCAGGTTGAATCTGTAGTTAGGAAGATAATTGCAATGATGACATTTATTTTTGGAATACTTGAATATAAAAGCAGGGATGCACTTCCGAGGCTCTATAAGGGTCTAGTCAGACCACATCTGGATTACTGTGCGCACGTTTGGTCCTCAAATTTCAGGAAGGATGCACTGGTCCTGGAGTGTGTTCAGAGGTGATTCACGATTATGGTCCCAGGAATGAAAAGCTTGACACATGAGGACCGTTTGACGACTCTGGGTCTATACTCACGAAGTTTAGAAGGATAAGAGGAAGTCTAATTGGTACTTATAGAATCGTGAATGGCCTGGACAGAGTGGATGCTGGGAAGGTGTTTCCATTTTTAGTAGAGACTAGAACAGAAAGGCACAGCCTTGGAGAAAAGGGAAGACATTTGTGAAAAGTAATAAGAGACACTTATTCAGACAGGAAGTGGTGAATGTATGGGGTTCATTGTTAGATAAGGCTGTGGAAGCCAGGTCTTTGATTATAAGACTGAGGTATGTAGCAGCGTAGTTGTCAAGGAGATCAAGGTTTATGGGGCGAAAGCAGGAGAATTGGGTTTAGAAAGATATCTGCCATGATTTAATGACAGAGCAGACTCACTGCGCTGAATGGTTTAATTCCTGCTCTATTGTCTAATGGACTTATGCATCGAATGACTCCATCTGCAGGTTCCCCTCCAAGGAACGTGCCAGGCTGACTTGGGGCATTGTCAGCGAAGATCTGATTGAGTGCTGATCCAGACTTGATCGGCCACATGGTCTATTTCAGCCCTCCGTCCTTTATTTTATTATTCCTCCGAAAAAAAAGATTAATGCAATGACCAGACTTGTGGCCGGTCCTCTGACTCTTCTCTGAGCAGACAGTTGCTAAAGTTCCAGCATTACTTCCCTGCTCTTATATTCCCACCTGCGGTCAAGAACAGAATGTATATCTAACCCCTCGAGGCCACTTGATTTCTTATGCAATCTCCTTCAAAAATTCGTGAAAGGCTACTCCAATTTCACTTTTAGTGATAGGGCGTTGCATCGTGTTGTGGAACAGGTACCTAATTCTTTTTAGTTTGTTTCACATGTAGACAGAATGGTTAAACAATATGTCATCTTGCCTTCGTTGCTCAGTCCTTTGAGCGGAGGAGTTGGTACATTATGTTGAAGTTGAATAGGACATTGGGTGAGGCGTCTTCTTGAATACTGCGTCCAATTCTTGTCGCCCTATAATCGCAAGGAAATTGTTCAGCTGGAGTAGGTTTAGAAGAGGTATACCAGCATATTGCTAGTGGGGAAGGTTTGAGTTATAATGAAAGGCTAGATAGGCTGAGAATATTTTCTCTCGAACACGCGGGGTTGAAAGATGACCTGGTAGAAAGGTAGAGACTATTGAGAGTTCGGATAGAGTTAACTGTAACTGTCTTTTCTCAAATGAGGTGGACCTTTAGATGAGAGGGCAAATGTTTAAGGTGAAAAGAGAGAGATTTAAAATAAGGCATGAGAGGCTTTTTTTAACAGAGGATGGTTCATGTGTGCAATTCACTTCCTGAGGCAGTAATGAATGAAAGGAAATTTACAACATTTACAGAATATTTGGAAAGTTTCAGTGAATAAATGAATTGGAAAGTTTCAGTGGGATTAGAAAAGCCATTCATTCATGCCCAGTGCATTCTTTATTGCCCATAGAGCAGTTCAGAATCAACCACGATATTTTGGATCGGGAATCATATCCCAGCCAGACTAGATAAGTATGGCAGTTTTCTTCGCTGACAGGCATTAGTGAATCAGATCTACTACAACTGATTCAACATCATCATTATACTCTTCAGCTCTAGATATTTATTGAAATAAAATTCCAGCATCTGCCATGCCAGGATTTGAACCCGTGTCCACAGAATTATATCTGGACATTCGTATTAACAATGCAGTAATAATATCACAAGGACATTATTAAGCCTCAGCAGTTACAGCAGCCGTCAGATTCAACTCTTTTAGTTTGGCATGATGTTCAGCATGAACTGGTTGGAGAGAAATGCCTGTTTTCATGCTGTGTGAGTCTATGACTTTGAGTCTATCGAAATGGCAGATGTTTGTGATAAACAGCAGCATTGACAGTTTAGTTGATCTCCTTCTCGGATATGTAATCTTGCTGGTTAGTCCGGAAGTTCGTTTGCTTACTGAGCCCTTTCCACACACGGGACTGATGAACAGTCTGTCCCCAGTTTGACTGAATAAATGAGTTCCACTTCAGCAGTCAATTGAATCTCGCATTTCCCTGGTTTCTCTGTGATATCGGTGTCCTTGTATCTAACCAAGAGGGAACGATTGGTTCAAATCATGTCCACGCAGACGTAAGTCCCGTTGTCCATGTTGTGAATGTGTTTTTATTTTTCCTGATATACCCACAGGGTGTGGATGTCACTGATCAGCACAGCATTTGTTGTTCTTCCTGATTCGCTGCTGTCTTGCTGTATGAGAGACATGGATTTTATCACAGTCTCGTGTGACTGTGTGCAGTTTGCAAATTCTCTCCTTGTTTGTGTGAGTTTCCTCCCACAGTCTGAAGGGGTGCAGGTTACTGGGATCAGCCATGAGAAATGAAGCGGGAAAGGAATAGGTATGGAATGTGGGTCTCATAGGATGTGCTTCGGAGGGATGGTATCGACTAGAAGGGCCGAATGGCCTGCTTCGCCACACGATCAGCATTCTCGGATTAAGGGTCAGCTATGTTGTTCTGGTCCTGAAGTCACAAGTAGGCAGGATTTGGTAAAGATAGTAGCATCCCCTGCATAAGGGACATGCATGAATGGGATTGCAGGAAATTAAAGTCATGATCTCTGTTCCTGAGGTCAGGCTTTAATTCCAGGTTTTATTCTTCGAACTTTAGCATTACCAGTTCCGTGTCTGAGTCCACAAGGATGACTAGTTTATTACAAAACCACAACATCACCTTCTCCAGGTTGCAGTATTTACTGGGAACAAGAAGCGGATTCTGAGCTGATGCGAGCCAAATCAGCTGCTATTGCCAATGTCAAAAACACTGATCCAAATAGGAAAATGAAGTTTCGAACCTTGCCATCTCAAAGTTAAAGTCTCAACACACTTTAGATGCGCCAATCGGCTGTCTCAGCAACATGTACTATTTATGGCTATAATACTATAAATGTTGGCAAGTATTCCATTCCGTCCCGCTTTTGACCAGGAGAAATCCCAACCTCGGAAATACACGCGCCTCTCTTCTGTCATTCCATCCCAATTTGCCATTGGATCTTCGTGGCTGCTTCACACCGTTTCTACGATTCCGGGCCTGGAACTCGGATTAAGTGTGATTGCCTGCAGCAGTTGGGTAGTGCCTTGTGTGGGCAAAGTGATGAAGTAGCCGATGTTAAACAATAATGCTATTGAAACATACGTTTCAATAATATCCTGCGCTGTCCCAGGAGTTTGGAAAATTTCATTAATCTCATTCTCCAATACTCTCATTCATGGAATCTCCACAGTCTCTGAGAACGTTAAAGTTAAAGATTCAGCCCATTCTGAGTTCCCACACGCCTGTCGCTAAGGCCTGATATTGTACATTCTCCCTGACATTTCTTCTGCTACAAAACTGACGGCAGTTTGCAAAAGTGCTCTGTTGGAGTGCTGCAACTATTTAGTAGTTCGTATTCTGCGTTGTGATTACAGCGTCCTCGGCTCTAATCCACGACATGGCTGTTAGTTCTCTCAAAGGTTTACTTTTGGTGAAACACGGGAAGCAATTAATCGTTTTTACATGATAATATTCTCTGAGGTGTTTTCCATCGAATCACCTTCTCTGATGTTCCTGCGTTTCATGTATCAGGACTTAAACCCAAAAGTGCTGGAAGATGTCTCCTCCTCCCACTCTCCCTAACTCTCTTTTCCGTCCCACATCCCATTTTACTGAAGCATTGCACAATCTAACATATACTTTCACGTTGATACCGTTGATACGTTGAAATTTAATGAGAAAGACAGAAAGGTTTAAGTAGATGCGTGGAAAAGCGGTATAGGCTGGCGGGTTTTGGAATTTGGAACACACTGTCTGTCAGGGTCAGAGAGGCAGAAATATTCAGATGTGAGTATGTTCTGCCAAAACTTATAAGTCTGTGGGTTAAACGATTCGGGTCGTAAAGCAGATGTTTTTGACAAATGGAGCCACAACGGGCTGAGGGGTCTCCTTTGCAACTGTTGTCCTCGGTAGTATAGTGGTTAGTGTCGAAACATGTTATGTGGGAGATAGAAGCTCAATTCCTCGCTGGGGCAGTGTAAATGTTTTAAAACTGTCGCTCCGTTCCCAAGTGAAGCATATTAATGCCGGTCCTTCCATTCTCCATGGGACATTTCACGGGAAGGACAGTGCTATCTGAATCAGCGTGGGGAAGGACTGGAGCTCCCGGCGAGACAGAGTGTCAGTGAAAGTACAAACACATGACTTCTGCAACATGCACCTTGTGTCTGTACTGGAATCTAAACCATTTAATAGAAAGAAGAAGGAACCTAAAGAAGAAACAGGGTAAACTAATTCAGATGAGAGTGCAGAAACATTTTCCGCAGCATTTTGAGGAAAACTGACAAACGGCTCTGAGAAAGAGTTTGTCTTTCAGAACTGTTAGTTCACAGAGATGTTTTGTTCCACTTAAGCACTTAAGAAATTGAATAACAATTTAACTGAAGACTTGAAATGTTAGAACACACCAGACGATGAGTCACGTGCTGGAAACTGTGTTTATAAACTAGATGTTTGATGACTGATACTGATGCAATAGGCTGAAGGGCCTTTCGCCACGCTTTTAAAAACTCAATGACTATCATTTTTCAACTGAACCAAAAAGGCAAAAACAAAGTCACCAAGAAAAGTTGTAAGCATTGCATATGTCTTCCTTGGTGGGCAAGTGCTGAAATTCAGCTCTCTCACTGCTATTTTCCAATCTTGATTTCCAGTCAGGGAAAAAAAGATTTGTTGCTCCTTATGAAAATCTGAAATTGAACATGAATTCCTGACATTAGAAAACTGCAAAGATAGCAGTTCTGTCAGAGTAAGTGAGAATTTCATATCGGAGATGAAATCAAATGGGAAGAAACACTGAAATCAGTTGCTTTTGCCTGCTCAGATTCCTGAAGAAGGGCTTATGCCCGAAACGTCGATTCTCCTGTTGCCTGGATGCTGCCTGACCTGCTGCGCTTTTCCAGCAACATATTTTCAGCCCTGCTCAGACTCAGTACCACAAAAATGATCCTTATTGAAACATACAGGTTTTTCAAGGATTTAAAAAGTTGGATGCAGAAAGGTTGGTTCTGTGACCAGAGCGCCTCGTATCGAATGACTTGGAGATACCGGTTTTGGACTGGGGTGAGCAAATTTGTAAATCACACAACACCAGCTTACAGTCCAACAGGTTTAATTGGATGTACGAGCTTTCCGACTGGTGCTCATTCGTCAGGTGGTTGTGGAGTACACTGTTATAAAGCACAGAATTTATAGCACAAATTTGCAGTGTGATGTAACGAGATTATACATTGAAAATGTCCATGATAGTTTGTGAAGTCTCCCATCTGTTAGAATAACCATGTTAGCTTCACTTCTTTCATTTTTAAAGCGCAAAACTTTTTATTTTAAAGTTACATTCTCAGGTGAACTTGAACAATTGGTGTCAGCCCCCCTTGTGCTGCTGTCTTTTCCATAATGTTTAGACTGATTCTAATTTTAATAAATGATTTAACAGAGGCTACATGGATTCATGTAGTTTTTGAGCAAAGTACAATGTAACTCTGCAAGTACAAATTCACCCCACAAACGTATATATGTGTGTGTGTGTGTGTGCTTGTGTGTGTGTGTGTGTGTGTGTGTGTGTGTAGATAGAGCAATGGGATCACCTGTACTGTGAATCCAAGGTCCCGGTTGAGGTCATCCTCATGGGTACCGAACTTCGTTATCAGCTTCTGCTCGGGCACATTTAGCTGCTGCCTGCTCCGAATTCCGCCTTCGTGGATTGTCACCTCAAAGGCCGAGGGAGAATGTCCTGGACAACTGATGTGCTCTCCAACCGGGAAGGGTCACACCTGTCCGTTGATAGATGTATAGTGCCCATCCATCCGTTGCTGTAGCCTCTGCTCGCTTTCACCAATGTACCATGCCTCAAAGCATCCTTGCCTGCAGCATTCCTTTTTAGATTAGCGTCAGTCTAAACATTATGGCACGGACACAGCACACAGGAACTAATAACTTCAACATATTATCTGGACTGACACTAATTATCAAAGTTTACCTAAGAATGTAACTATTAAAAGAAAGTTTTGCGAATCACATAACAAAGAAGTGAACCTAACATAGTCATTTTAACAGATGGAAGACTTAACAAATAATCAAGGTATTTTTCAATATATAATCTCAGTTATATCGCACTGTAAACTTTTGCTATAAATTCTGTTTCTTACAACTGTGAGCTCCACAACCACCTGATGAAGGAACAGCTCTCCAAAAGCTAATGCTTCCAATTAAACCTGTTGTACTATGACCTGGTGTTGTGTGATATTTAACTTCGTATTATAATGCGGATCTCACAATTAAAACAGAGATGAGGAAGCATTTATTCTCTCAGATAGTTCTGGATCCGTGGACTTTCTTGTACAAGAAGGCTGTTGAGGAAGGGTCATTCGGTATAATGAGGCTGAGATCGGCAGATCTTCAAACTGCAAAGACATCAAGCGTTAAGGGGAAAGGCAAGAAAGTGCAGTTCAAGGTTATCAGATCTGACATGAAACCATTCAACACAGGAATAGATTTGATGGTCTGAATGGCGTCTTTCTGTTCACAAACCTGTTTGCCTAAATATGAAGCTGCAAAACCGACCTGAGTAAAATGTGCCAAATTAAAAATGCGTGGACCCCTGGAACACTGAACCGAGGTGAAATGTACAAAGAACATCACACAAAGGGCAGACAATGTGGGTAATTGATCCGGAGTGGTCAGTATACCAAGGTAAACAGGAAAACCAATATTCATTATCTACATCAAACCTGGCTCCACTAGGCATGCAGTTAACTCTCACAAACCACCATTCCCCTTCCATTTTAGTGACGCCCTCTCCGCTCTTGATTTAAGCTGATTGAACGTCAGGCAATTGCAACTGACATTGCTGATGCGGACCTGTAACATGCAGGGAAGCGATTCAGAATGCGGCACAACATCATTCTGCTTCGAAAGATCAGGCAGTATTTCATATTGATTACTGTAAACGTTAACCTTTAACAAGCCAAGACAGTGAAATTATTGAATCCTCATCACTATATTTCCAGGGAAGATTTCTATTAACACCACCCTGGTCACCATGAGATTCGTCACTCTATACTGCCATCCTTCTGTGCATTGTCCCATCGGCTTCATTCCGGTCTTGTTGGTTGGTTTACAATACTGAGGCTATCCAATCATCTGTTGTATTTCAGTTTTTGATGTATGAGACCTTCTCTCTGAGCTGGCAATGTGCTGGCTCAGTGGTGATAACACTGGTCTTGTAAACTAGAAAAGTGCTTGAAATAGCCCATTCCTGTTTTTAATTCCAATAACTTGAGGAAAACGGTTCGGCAGGACAGGAAAAAACGGGCGTGAGCAGTGATCCAGTTTGCCAGCAAGAACGAGGTGAGACAGTATATACTAGAGAGAGATGGGGAAAGAATGGGCAAGGAACACTGGGACGGGAGGCGCTGAATGCTTCCTTTCTTTGCTGGTGTTCAAGTCTGAAATGGGACAATATCAGCCAAGTGGGTGAAATGTTACTTTCTGCTTGTTTTCTCCCGAGGCCTGTGTCACTCTTGGGGAAATGTGTCTGCGTGCTTCCATCTATGCGTAAAAATGGGATTCAGCTCCCCGACCGGGTGTGAACACACTTTTCCCATCTCAAACTTCAATCCAATTTATTGTGTCTTACGAGATTAAAACGTTCCAAAGAAATTAGCATTAAAATGAACACGTGAAACGTCAGAGTTTACAAGGTTACAGACCAAGTGCTGCAAGTGAGATGATGGGACCCATTTCTGTGCTGTAAACTCTCGATAATTCAATCATTTTTGAGGGCAAATATATCTGCAGTGACATAATCCCAAAAACCGCGTTATGAAGAAACTGTGCAACTGCTTCTGCCCTCATCCCTGGTGGTCTAGTGGTTAGTATTCGGTGCTTTAACTGAGTGGCCTGGATTTCATTAGGACTTCTTGTTCCTGACGCAGAGAGAGCAGCTTTACCAGGAATCTGTTTCATGCCTTAGATCAGTCAATACCCCAGCCCTTGAATGAAGGGAAAAGTGCCTTCCCTCTCTCTACACCGTCGACAGTTCATCCTTCATTCTCCTCTGCTTCCACTTCCCAAAGAGTTTCAAATAACTGTCAAAACTGAGTCTCAGCAATTTCATTTCTGTGCTTTTCATACACAGGAGCTGCCGCGATTGAGTGGGTTGTTTTCTGAAAATGAAACGTACCGATAAGCAATGTATTGGGCTATTCCAGGATTGCATTCTCTGACAGCGCTGGGACATGACTGACGTTCTCTATGATATGGAATTGCCAGTGTTTGAGTTGGGTAGACAAAGTTAAAAATTACACAACATCAGGGCATAGTCCAGCAGGTTTATTTGGAAACACTAGCTTTCAGAGAGCCGCTCCTTCATCAGGTGGGTGTCTTTCTGCAGAAACTTGATGTGTGTGTCAATATGCGCGATTTTTTGGAAGATCATCTGGATTTTAACCGATCATGCGTGGTGTCGACGGTACCCATGACTTGGATGTGTTGGTATTGGACTGGGGTGGACAAATTTTAAAAAATCACAAAACCATATTAGAGTCCAACTGTTCACAACCACCTGATGAAGAAACAGTGTATGGAACACTGGTGCTTCCAAATATGCTTGTTCGATACAATCTGATGCCATGTGATTTTTAACTTTGATAACTCTTGGTAATGTTTAACTGATCGAAGACAGTAAAACAATTTTCGTTCCTGGAGATGAAAATGTCAAATATTATCCACCTCAGTGGAACAAAAAAGATTAGTTTGGATGTGTGCTGAATCTCCACAATGCCATTGCGCCAAGCAAAAGTCGAACCTGTACCGGCCTGATCCGTAGCCAGCTATTCGAATGGCTGTGCCACTGGTCAGATGCACAGCTGAGATTTTGCACGCTGCAGAGCTGTGATGCTAACAATGACAGGAGCAATAAAAGTAACAGTCACAAGGTGAGCAAAGTGCAAAGATAATCACCATCAATGATTCACTTCACATTGTCCAAAAAAAAACTACCAGTCACAATTTGATCAGCCAATCAATGAGGTCACTGCTGATCAAGGAAATTGCAACTTACTTTGCTACGTTTTCACCATAATTAGTGGTAAACTCCAGCCTAATCATAACATCGCATATCCCCGTGAATTTTCAGATTTAGATTATGTTAATGACCTGTCCGTATTTGCAGGAAACTGAATAACATGAAATGAGTGAAAACGTCCTTCTGGTGATGTAATCTAGTGCAAAGTCGGCCAGAAAAGAAAAATCAAAGACTTGAAACATCACTCCCATTTCTCTCTGTACCAATGCGTTTTCCTGAGTTGAATTTTTGCAGGACTTGTCTTTAATATCTAATGAATTAATTATTTTCCCATGACAGAATCTTCATAAATCAGTTAACATCTGAGGTGTTGAAACCTATTTTACTTCAGATTAAAATAGTTGAATATCCTTTCCTCCAGCCTAATGTCCCAATACTCCCTCCTCTTCCATGCAAATACAAGCTGCTCCAAGAGAGATTGGAGCTCCCAGCCTGACGTTCCAATGCTCCTTGCTGCTCCATGTCAATAGAAAAGGTCCAGTTGATGTTGGCTCTACCAGTCTGATGTCCCAATGTTCCCTGCTGCGTCATGTCATTAAAAGCATCACAAGGTGAGAGTGGAGCTCCCAGACTGATCTTGCAAAGCGCCCTGATCCATGTCAATTGAAGCTACTCCAATTGAGGTTGGATCTCGCAGTCTGATGTCCCAATCCTCCCTGCTGCTCCATGTCAATAAAAGCTGCTCCAGGTGTGGTTAGAACTCCCAGACGAATGTCACAATGCTCCTTGGTCCATGTCAACTGACGCTGCTCCGGATGAAATGGGAGCTCCCATCCCTGGCAGCTCACATACCGCTAAACAACCATAGAAATACTGCCCACTGACTATTTCCATCACTGGAGCCATTGGTGCAATATCCACATCATGAGAACCTAATCTTATTTTTAATCACCATCGACTCATTATTTTCAAAAGGACTTATTTCTAAAAACTTATTTTGCATGTGCATATTGCAGTCAATCCGAAGTAAGATAATCGTGCTAATTGACGTATGCTCACTAGAAATCACATTCTATTTTTCATGTTGAGTAATTGCTACTTAGCAAGGACAATGTTTGTATTGGAATCACTCTTTTATTTCACGTGAGGGAATTTGGTTTGTACTATTTAAATTAAACTTGATCACTGTGTCAAATGATCAAATGGATCTCAATTTCTGAACAGAATTGGTAATGTTGTCATCCACCTTGAAATGTGGTGTCTACTTCTTTCGGCCACACGGGTATTAGAACGAACCGTCTATTAATGACATGCGTATAAAGACATTTTAAAACAGTTTTCATGTTTATGCTGCATAAATCTGCGGTTATTGATACACAGTTTAGATTCAGTCCCTGCAGTTAACTTGCTGACTTCTCCAGTTGTTCATAGTTCAATATGATGCATCAAGTGTGTGTATAACGAGAGGGAGTTTGCTTCCCACATCTTGTGTTTATATGTGTCTTATGTCCAGCATTCATCAATGGCGAGAGCAAGGGGGAAAGGATGAGACCAATGTGTAAGTCTGTCCGTGCCCATGCACGGCACCCACATCAACAATTCTCTACTGTGCATTTACAGCCAGTTCTCGGGTGCCCCTACACCCAGCCCCTGCCACTTTTGAAATACCTCCATTGTTTCGTGCTGTCTCTCTGTGCTCTTTTCACCAAGATGAATCACTTCTACCCAACCTGCTACAGATTTCATCTGACAAAACACTCATTAAGAATCGCATGCATCAACATGCATTTTGCATTTTTCGTTATTTGGTTCTCCTGGATCTCTTTCATACGATAAAAGTTCACAGCAACTTTACTTGGAAAAGACAATCGCGTTCCTTTTCATTGTCCCAATTCAATCTACATTTCAATGCAGTATAGGCAACAGACTCACATTATTCTTTGAGATTTTATTATAGCGTCGATGCATATAAACAGACCATTGGACAGCAGTGATCATCCAAAGATAGCAAAATTGAAAATCGTTGATAACAACGACGAGTGTGATTCGAGCCCACGCGTGCAGAACACAATGGATTAGCAGGCCATCACCTTAACCTCTCGGCCACCTCGTCACATAGCCAAGGGCACATTTGACCTTATGAATAAGTGAATTGCGTAAATTATGCTGAGCAGCAGATAGTTCTCTCTGGTATTGGTAAAATGATAAATAGTACAGTACGGTTCCAAGAGTATCGTCTTACCTCTGAGTTGTGGGGCAAACACACTCCCACCGTGACACTCTGCTCACATGATCTGAACATAAATGAAGAAATGACGATGTAACAAGGTCTGTTGAATTCTGTGAAGATTTGAAGTCAACGAATGAAGACCCCGTGACAGCAGGAGGTGTAAAGTTCTCTGTGAGTAATTGTTTTCAAGACTGGAGGAGAGTGCATAGTGCTCAATGTCATTATTCAGAACACCTTTCTTCCAGTCAGATATTTTTGACACGCACCTGTGTACAGGACAGACAATTTCAAAATCCTAAATAAGGCTAAACTGACAATTGAATTCAACAATGCAAAAACCTTGATCTGCATCATTTTCCTGGCTGTGTGACACCAAGTCACTGTATGATCACAGCAACACAGTGAGCAAGTGTCAGAAGGAAAATGAGTGCAGTGCCAGAGCGAATGCTGGGAGCAGCAGTTGACACACTGACAAGTGCATTCCCCTGAACAGGAAAACTTCCCAAACAGCAGACTGCGGTGGAAGAATTAAGAGGGGGTTTACATTTTGGAATTTGATGCCAGAGACACAATGGAGATCTGTTATTGAGTCTGTTCAAGATGAAGGTTTTAAGATTTCTACAGATGAAAAACAAAATAAAAGGCTCATGGATTAGTGAAGGCAAAAGTTGAAGTTGTACATTTTTACATCTTTGCAATGAGTAGCTCACCACTTGCCTCACACGGGGTCAGAACCACTGGTGAGGATGATCGTATAATCGCAGTGACCAGCCATGGAATCAGAGAAACTCGGTTTCCCAACCGTTAATGTACAACCAGGAATGTGCAGGTAAGCATTAATGTGTTGCTCCAGTGCTGCAGGTGACCAGTGCACGGTATCTCTGTGCCAGTATAGCGAGCTGCGCTCTGCCGAAGTTTTAAGTTTGAGCCTCACATGGAGCTGCTTCAATTTGTCGTGCTGAGGGGTACGGAAAAAAGATGATATTGAGCAATGTCACGTTTATGGGAAAGTACCAGTTTTTGTGGATTGAGAAACGACCTTTTCAGGAAAATGACACCTTGATCAACAAACATACTGCAAATACTTAAAACGTGAAAAGACATGTGTGGAGTGAGAGCCGAAGGTGATTATTCAGCAGACGGATGAAGTTTCCCATGTGCACTACGTTAAATTCCGGGAAAATAGATGTTGATCTGTTTTCATGTTATGCAGTTTGTTGCAAACTCGCAATGGCCATTGTAATAATAATAAAAAAATAGACTGATCGCATAGGACCGTCTGAATATTGTATTCACTTTTAGTCTGAGCATCTTTCAGCTGGAATGGTGTGCTGCATAGCAGTACAGAGGGTTAAAAATTGAAAACAGACAGAGTAGACTTGGTGGTGGATATAAGAAAGCGTGAAATACACCTAACGTCATGTGAATGTGGTCAAATCTTTAAAGTAGGTGTTGCGTCTCCAAATGACGATTCAATTGCCACTCATTAGGATGTAACTTCTGTCTGCAGTTATTTTACGACATCAGCCCCATTTACAATGCTTCACCTTGAATAATACGCTTTATCTTTCAAATCCAGGAACTTTTTATACTCAATTTTATTCAGCTGAACGTGTTCATGAAGTATCTTTGTGTCTGAAAACAACCAAATCGAAATTAATCCACACCCACACTTTTCCTTTCTTTCAATGGTAAATTCCCTCCTTGTATGTTTGTTAGTGTGTTTTTTTAAAATTGGATGACCAATTCCACCTCAAAAAGTCCCAGTTGGTCTCCCTCTTCCATAATTGCAAATGCCCTTCCCACGTGGTTGACGATGCCCTCCAGGGCATCTCATCCACTTCACTCACCACCGCCCTTCAACCCCACCCCTCCCGCAACAAGGACAGAAACCCTTGGTCCTCAACTTTCACCCCACCTACCTCCGCATAAAACACATCAGACTCCACCACTTCTGCCATCTCCAAACACACCCAACCATCAGATATATATTTCCCTCCTCATCCCTATCAGCATTCTGAAACGACCATTCCATCCACGAAACCCTCGTCAGGTCTACAACCCCAAATACGCTCACACCCCACTACTGGAATCTTTCCCTTCCACCACAGGAAGGGTAAGGGTAACACGAGCGCCCACACCACTTCACTCATCTCCATCCAAGGCCCCAAGTGATCCTTCCACATCCATTAGAAATTCACCTATACCGCTTGCAATGTCATCTACTGCATCCGTTGCACCCTGTGTTGTCTCCTCTGCATCAGGGAGACAGGACACCTTCTTGCAGATCATTTCAGAGAACATCTCTGGGACACTCGCAGCCATCAATTTCACCATCCCGTGACTGAACACTTCAACTCCTCCTGCCATTCCGTCAAAACCGAAAAGGTCCTGGGCCTCGATCACCACCAAACCACAACCACCCAATGACTGATGGAGGAACGCCAAATATTCCGCCTTGGGACTCTGTCACCGAACAGGAAAAGTATCGATTTGAACAGTTTCCTCATTTCCCTTCCCCCAAGTTCCAAGTCTCAAACTTGGAACCGCCCTCTGGACCCATTCCATCTCTGCTCCTACTGAACTATCATCTTCTCCCTCACCTTCATCCAACTACCTCTTTCCCAGCTACCTCCCCCCAACCCAACACCCCCACCATTTATCTCTCATTCCCGACTCACAAGCATTATTCCTGTTGAAGGGCTTATGACTGAAACGTGGATTCTCCTGCTCCTCGGATGCTGACTGACCTGCTGTGCTTTTCCAGCACCACACTCCCGACTCTGATCTCCAGCATCTGCAGTCCCAACTTTCTCCTAGGAATAATCAATGACCTCGGAGTGAAGATTTCCCGGATTGCAGTGATCACAGTGGGACTGAGTTTTGCATTTATTTTGGGTGAGGGTAGGCTGGATCTGAGACGAGCGCTTAACACCTAAACAACGGGAATGGTATCCGATAGCGAAATTAGGGCAGGCTGAAGTGGTGGAAAATTCTGTCAGATGGTGGAGCAGTACAACTGCATCATATCACCCAGACTGTAAAAGACATGCAGAAGGAGCAAATCAACATCAGTGCAGGCACAATGACAGGTAAAGTGGAAAGAAGACAATACAACACACTGAGGTGGAGTGGAGTTATTTATGAGAAAGAATTCAATATTTAAGCTACTTCACATACAGACTGTCGTCACATTGCAAAAGGAATTTCCAGCAGTGTAACGGCGATATTTGCCTGCGACATCACAATTCCGAGAGACACTGATATATTATCTTCTGTAGCAGCGTGGCCTAGTGAAAGCATGATCGGCCCATCAACCAGAATTCAATACTTCAAAGCTCTCCTCTGCACCGTACAACCTATGTACTGCTCCTGTAGTCAGATCCCAATCGCTTTAAAGTGTGTCTTTTTCTGCTTCCTGCATCATATAAACACTTGAAACCTGATCCAATCACTAGAGTTTCCGCTTTTACCCATATTTTGTAACTCCTGAGCTGACACAGGTACGAGTGACCGTTTGGACTTCTCGAGTGCTCTCACTCTGGTATGATCTGAATGATAAAGTGCACTGTGTCTGATCCGAGGGACACATTGCAGAATTTCCCCACACGGGACGGTGCTGTTTGTCCCATCCCAGCGGACTGAGCTGCCTCCATTGTTAGAGCTGTCTCCATTGGTAGAGTATCACACAGTAACAATGAAGATCTTTTGATGTCATCCTCGAAGGTACATGCTCCAAAAAGCTGAACACGACGGGAAACTGCTGTGGTCAGCGCTAACACAGAGGCTCAGCGGGAGACAGGTCGGCCTAAAAACCAGAAATCACGGTGGCACTGTGCTTAGCACTGCTGCCTCACAGCGCCAAAGACCCGGGTTCAATTCCCGCCTCAGGCGACTGAGTGTGTGGAGTTTGCACATTCTCCCCGTGTCTGCGTGGGTTTCCTCCCACAGTCCAAAGATGTGCCATTTAGGTGAATTGGCCATGCTAAATTGCCCGTAGTGTTGGGTAGGGGTGGGTTGCGCTTTGGCCGGGCAGTGTGGACTTGTGGGGTCGAAGGGCCTGTTTCCACACTGTAAGTCATCTAATCTAATAAATGACCCTGCAGACAAGATCTGCTGAATCGGATTCCGTGAAGAACAGAAGCTGATGGAATGAAAAGAGCCATAAAAGTGGAAATGCAGCAATTTTATTCCATACTCGAGGAGAGTGCATAAGTATTGTTTCTAGGGGTCAATATCTGTACAAGTAGACTGAATCAGCATTGGGTGTTATTGTACTTCATCTTTTGTACAATGGTGCAAAAGCACGGAACTTTTGGATAGATTAGATTAGATTAGATTACTTACAGTATGGAAACAGGCCCTTCGGCCCAACAAGTCCACACCGACCCGCCGAAGCGCAACCCACCCATACCCCTACATCTACCCCTTACCTAACACTACTGGCAGTTTAGCATGGCCAATTCACCTAACCTGCACATCTTTGGACTGTGGGAGGAAACCGGAGCACCCGGAGGAAACCCACGCAGACACGGGGAGAACGTGCAAACTCCACACAGTCAGTCGCCTGAGGCGGGAATTGAACCCGGGTCTCTGGCGCTGTGAGGCAGCAGTGCTAACCACTGTGCCACCGTGCCACCCACAAAGATAGAGGGGACAACTTCAAAATTCACAATGAGGCAAAACACACAAAGGAGGCAACCAATTAACTAACCACACAATTTGGTGTTACGTCATGTGGAAAACTTCCCTGCTCAAATTTCTGTCTAATTCCCAAGACTGAGATTCTAACAGTGAATGGTCTATGTCAATAAAAACTGCTCTGGACTCAAAGCTTCAGCATTTCATACGCCCCCTTATGTATGTCTGGCAATAGTAATTGAACCCTCACTGTGTTATTCTAGCACACGTAGAGAATAAATAACTATAAGAACAACAGTCATGTATGTGACTGGGATTTGAGTTGATTCTGTTACAGCCAATCGATTCAGCTGTAAGTGAAATTGCGTCCACCTCCTGTATCGGTAATAACATTGCGTAACTTCGTGGTGAGTTTTCATGCTTTGAATTAGATCCAGCAAACTTTCTCAGGTTGAAATTTACAGGGATATAAAGACATGATGAAAGACACAGGCAATGTTTACTGGACTATAAAGACGTTAGGAATGACACGGCCATGACACCATGTCGTTAGAAACGATGGAAATGAGGTTTCCTGGGAGGTAAAGCCACGAGAAACGAAAAGAAGCGGTTTAATGGGATGATGGCATAGGTAAGGAATAATGCGGGAGAAATCAGGAAAGACTTAGTTGTGTCCGAAGAGAGGTTATCCAGCTGATGTGAAGATGTTAAGAGTAAATACGAGGGAAATTCCCTCGTTTAGGTGAGTGGAAAATAGACGTTAGAACTTCAAACCCAGCGGGGCACGATAAATAAATGCGGATTAGGCATTTTTTATTCTGAGAGTTATTGAATTCGGAGATGAATTTTTAGAAATTGATTCATTCTAGGAGCTGATTCCAGAATATTGAAAAAGCGCGAGCAGGCACACAAGGAGTGAATTAAACAGCGACAGTGATTCTGGGCTGTCTGGATGGTGAGGTAAAAGGGAAAAAACTCTGGAAGTGGGTAACATTCATAGGAAAGAAATTGCATAACACCTGCAACTGAAAATGTTAAGTGTAAGAAGACCTGGTGGAGTTGGAAGGTGCAGCAGCACATTCTACATTTAATATTAAATAATGCAAATGCACTGAGCTGTTTGATTTAGCTCTGCATAGAATGGAAGTCGGTTCGCTCAGTTCGCTCAGTTCGCTGATGAACTGGTTTGTGAGAAAAGTGAGACCAATAGCGTGGGATTAATTCTCTCAATGTCTCCCCGCCGTTTTATATGATCATGGCTGACCAAACACGTTAATGTCTTTGCCCAGCTCATCCACAATAATCTGTCCTACAATGGGATAAAGACAGTTAAACAAATGAAAATTTCTGTTCATACAGGTAACATGAAACATATTGCATTCATCAATAATCTTCACCATTCCGACATCAAAGAACGCGTTGCACAGTGGGTTTCTGCACGAAAGTTGCAGGTTTTGCGGGTGAGCATCTGATTCTGGTCTGATCACGTTTCAAACGATATGAGTCCGTAAAAACTCACAACCAAGAAGGTAAGGAATTTCCTCTGGTCAGTAGCAGGGATGAGAACTCCAGACGACAGGAATTGGCGATGAATCAGCACAACACTCAATGATTCAGCTGAAAACTGAACTAAACTCCAATTCTAGTGCGGTTCAAACCCACAAACATTGAATTGCAAAGTTACCAAATTTGTAGAAATCTAACACGCTTTTCATTGCGCCACAGAGCTGCACTCGCAACAATTTTACTGCGCCCAAAGTTGCGGTTGTCGTAGAGAAAATGTCGACTATCACCAGGTGATGCGGAGAATTTTTCAAGGAGTAGATCTTTTATTTGCAAACAAAAACAGTGACTTTCAGAAAGTAAATTTTTGACTCGCCCGGACCTCAAGATCCATGGCATAGAGTCATAGATTCATTGAGATGTGCAGCATGGAAACAGACACCGCTGTCCAACTTGTCCATGCCGACCAGATATCCCAACACAGTCTAGTCCCACCTGCAAGCACCCGGCCCACATCCCTCCAAACCCTTCCTATCGACATGCCTCTCAAATGTTGCAATTGTACGAGCCTCCACCACATCCTCTGGCAGCTCATTCCATTCACGTACCACCCTCTGTGTGAAAAAGTTGCCCCTTAGGTTTCTTTCATATCTTACCCCTCTCACACTAAACCTATGCCCTCTATTTCTGGACTCCCCGACCCCAGGGAAAATATTTTGTCTATTTATCCTTTCCATGACCCTCATAATTTTGTAAACCTCTATAAGTTCACCCCTCAGCTTCCAAAGCTCCAGGGAAAACAGTCCCAGCCTGTTCAGCTTCTCCTTATAGCTCAAATTCTCCAGCCCTGACAACATCCGTGTAAACCTTTCTGAACCCTTACAAGTTTCACAACATCTTTCCGATCAGAAGGACACCAAAATTGCACGCAATATTGCAACAGTGGCCTAACCAATGTCCTGTACAGCCGCAACATGACCTCCCAACTCCTGCACTCAACACTCTGACCAAAAAAGGAAAGCAGACCAGATGCCGTCTTCACTATCCTATCTACCTGCGACTCCACTTTCAAGGAGCTATGAACCTCCACTCCAAGGTCTCTTTTTTCAGCAACACACCCTAGGGTCTTACCATTAAGCCTATAAGTCCTGCTAAGATTTGCTTTCCCAAAATTGAACACCTCACATGTATCTGAATTAAACTCCATCACTTTATACCTTTTGTTTAATCATGTCTTGTTAGCTTATCAGAATGCCAACTGTGTTCGTCAGAATTACCTCACTACAGCTATACAATAAACCAATGGTGCTAATTCTCATTATCGTTCTACTTCTGCCACTATGGTTTTTCCTAATTCTACTTAATATTATTCTACTGCCACTATTAATTATTCTACTGCTACCTGTGCTCAATGAACCTCCATCCCCGACTAACCTGTCATGATTAGATATTTAGCTACCCCATCTATCACAATGTTTTCCTGTCCCAAGCTGACTCTATTAACAACTAATTAGATATTTAATGTCATATCCTGCTACAAGTGTCTCAAGCAGGCTGACTCTACTATCAATTAATTATTTAAAATCATGTCCTAAGTATGTACTGTCACGATGTTTCCCAAACTGCCATGATGATATTTAGTAGGCGAGGCTGACTTTACTCATTGTTATTATCTCAGCCTCAGTCTGACTCTGCTAATTGGTGTAGGAGCACTCCACTATTCTTATCCCATCCTGCCACAGCGGCCCCATCCTGCCCCACTGATCATTTGATGAATGTAGCATTCCGCAGACCCCTTGTAACAGATTGCCAGTAGTTTCCATGCCTTTAACCTTCCCATGCTTTCATGCTCTGTATTTTCTGTGTAGTGTTGGGATCTTTCATCAGACATCTGTTTATCTTCACCCCACTTTCCAGTACCTGGTCCTTATCCATGTGTGCTCTCGCTTCTCAAGTATTCGGCTCAATACTCCTGAATTATTTTGATGACTCATAGCTTTACCACACGTTCAAACGGTGAGTTCCAATTATACAACACTCTCAGAGTGAAAACGTTCTTCCTATATCTGAAAGTCCTCTCCCGTGCGTTTAATAGAGATCCCTTGTTGTTAACTCTTCCCAGAAGAAGTTCATTCCTATCACACATACCGATCCCCTTAATGTGCACCTTAATCACTTCCTCACTCAGCCTTCTCCGCTCCCAGATAAAGAGCATGAGCTGAGCTCGTCTATCTTCGCCATGACGATAGTGTCGTGCTGGAAAAGTACAGCAGGTCAGGCAGCATCCATGGAGCGGGAGATTCGATGTTTCTGGCATAAATCTTGCATCAGGAATGAGGCTTGTGGGTGGGGACTGAGAGATAATTGGGAGGGGGTTTGGGTTGGGTGCAAGGTCGCTGGGAAAGCAAATGGTGGATGGAGGCGGGGAGAAGGTGATAAGTCAGAGGGGGAGAGATGAATAGGTCCGGAGTGTGGTGCTGAGTTGGATGTTTCAGACTGTGATAATGTGAGTGGAGGGGAAATGAGGAAGCCACTGAAATCCACATTTATCCCGTGTGGTTGCAGGGTCCCAAGGCAGAATATGAGGCGTTCATCTTCCAGGCGTCAGGTGGTAAAGGTTTGGTGGTGGCTTATGCCCGAAACGTCGATTGTCCTGCTCTGCAATTCACATGACAGGGGAGATGTGAAAACCAAAGACTAAAAGAAGGACAAAAACTTATAGATTCAGAGTTAATGGAATTCGACACAGTGCGGACAGAAACCATTTGGCCAGTTGAGTCTGCTCTGTGCCGTGGAAGAGATTCATACTCCCCCACTCTATCTTTCGAAACCCGCATTTATGATCCACCTACAAAAATAGAAATTACTCCAAAAGCTCAGCGAAATCAGGCAGCATCAGTGGAGAGAAATCAGGGTTAACATTGCGAATTAAAATCAGTTCCGAGGAAGTGTCTGTTGACCCGAAATGGTCATTCTGTTTTCCCCGAGCTGCAATTCTGAATTTTGTCTTTTATTTACAGCACTTACAGTCCATTCAGATTTTGTTTGCCATTGACCTGAATTGCACACCTTTGCACTGTGGGAAGGAATCGGAGCAGCCAGAGGAAACTCACACGGGAGAGAGAGAGAGGAGTGTGCAAATTCCACACAGTCAGTCAAATAAGTTATGAATTGAAGGCGGGTTTCTGGGGCTGAAAGGCGCAGTTCTACCCACTGAGCCCTCCCAATATGCAAGCGCCTGTCCTGGAAGCGAATTGAACCCGACCTCACGCAGTGACAGGCGGTGGTACTACCCAGGAATTTTATGCAAAAAGAAGCCTATTTGTTAATACTGAAAATTAACATTCGCTCAACTATCCGAACACCTTTTTTCTATTAGTTGGCCTATAGCCTTGTATGTTTTGGCATCACAAATTCATATCTGAAAACTTATGAAAGTTCTGAGGATTTCTGCCTCTGCAACCTTTGCATGCACTGAGTTCCAGATTTCAACCAACCGCTGTTTCAAAACATTTGTCTGCACATTCACTCAAATATTTCCTCTTCTATCCTTAAATCTATGCCACCCTGCCCCTCCCCCGTGATCGATCTCACCATCAAAGAGAAACATTGATTTCAGTGTACACCATCCATTTTCCTGATTATTTTATACATTTCAATCATGTTTCCTCTCAATCTCTTCGACACTAAGAAAAACGCCTCCAGTCTGTCCAATTTCTCTTCATAACTGAAACTCTTCTACCCAGACAATATCCTGGTAAATCTCTCCTGCATCATTTCCAGTGCTATCATATCCATGCTATCCATGCGAATTGCAGAACTGCACACAATAGACTAGATAGAGCTAAATGAGCAAGTGAAATAAATGATGTAGAAGTGCACAGACAGAAGTATTTTCGAATACATTTTCTTTTCCTTAGTGCTGCCCTGTGTCCTTTTCCACAGCCTGATGTTCTAATAATCTCTGGTGCATGTGGTAAAAGCTGCTACATGAGAATTGATCTCACAACCACGGTATCGTAATGGATTGATTGGCTTGAAGGTGAGCACATGGTT
The DNA here is from genome assembly GCF_037043375.1 of Chiloscyllium plagiosum. Classification (NCBI taxonomy): domain Eukaryota; kingdom Metazoa; phylum Chordata; class Chondrichthyes; order Orectolobiformes; family Hemiscylliidae; genus Chiloscyllium; species Chiloscyllium plagiosum. The sequence continues at coordinate 16,406,307 of NW_028270189.1, forward strand.
CTTCTATGACGGCACAGAGGCGCAAGAAATGCCAAAGCTGGGAGTGCTCCTGGTCAAAGGCGGGGACGAACAGCATAATTGTTGTATGAGGATACAACACCAGCACTACAGATTGGCTCAGCTGAAGCGTGCTGGAGCCTTCAGCGAGAGTCGATCAATTGAAAGCATTCTCTGAAATTTTCCTTAACAATGCGCTATTTTGTTACTTTGACAGTAAGAGCTGTTTTTGATCACATCGTCTCCACATCAGCCTCTTGCTCCCAGTAAACACTTCAGACCAGCGTACATCACTTTCATTCCAACACAGCCACATGTCATATTCTCATTCCCTCTGTGATAATTAGAATTGACAATATAATTCTCTGAGCTGCAGCAATGTAGCATGAAGTTGACAGAGTAGTGAACAAAGAAAAACAAAGAACAGAGAAAATTTACAGCCCAGGAACACGCCCTTAGGACGTCGAAGCCTGAGCTGATCCAAATCCATTGTCTAAACCTATCACCCAATTCCAAAGCATCTGTATCCCTCTGCACTCTTCCTACACATGCATCTGTCCAGGCACACCTGAAATGAATCTACCGTGCCTGCGTCTAATACCTCTGCTGGCAACACATTCCAGGCACCTATCACCCTCGGTGTAAAATGCTTCCAATGACTATCTCTCTTAAACTTTTCAACTTTCACCTTGAACACGTGACCTCTCATTATTGAATTCCTCATCTTGGGAAAAAAGCTTATCTCTATCCACCCTGGCTATACCCTTCATGATTTTGTAGACGTCAATCAGGTCCCCCTCAGTCTCGTTTTTTTTTAATGAAAACCAACGGAGCCTACTCAATCTCTCTTCAGAGCTATCATCTTCCATACTTGGCAACATCCTCATAACCTTTCTCTGCACATTCTCCTGAACGTCCACATCGTTTTGGTAATTTGGCAACCAGACCTGTACACAGCATTCTAAATGCGGTTGAACCAAAATCTTGTCCAATTTTAGCATGACCTTCCAGCTCTTACACTCAATGCCTGGTCCGATGAAAGCATGCCATCTGCCTTCTTGTCCACTCGATCCACCTGTGCAGCCACCTTCAGGGTACAAAGAAGCTGAACTCCAACATCTCTCTGCTCAGCAATTGTCCCCAAGGCTCTTCCATTTACCGTATACTTGGCTCTAGAATTAGACTTCCCAAAATGCATCATCTCACATTTGCCTGGATTCAACTCCATCTGCCACTTCTCTGCTCAACTGCCCTATCTATATTCTCCTTCATTCTTTGACAGTCCCCTTTGCTGTCTGCTGCTTCACCAATCTTCGTGTCATCTGCAACTGTAATGGGGATATTTGGGCGAGCAACCCTTGGAGACTGGAGCATGGCAGTTATTCGATGAATAAAATCTGGAATATAACCCCGCTCAGAGGAAGAGTGACAAAAAGTTTTACTTTGCTGAAAACCCATTTATCCATGTCCCTTCAAAAGGGAAATCTGCTGTCCTTAATGAGATCTGACAACATATAACTGCAGACCAACAATAGTACGGTTCACCCATAAATTCCCTCTTACTCAGTTCAAGGAGATTTAAGGATGAACAACAAATGTTGTTCAGACTATGATGGCCACACTCCGTGGGAGAATAAGGAAGGATAAAAAAAAGATGCGTGGATGACGGGAAAAATTGGGAATCCTCTCAGCATGGTCTCAAATTCAGCTGATTATCCAAACTAAATAGACACAAGGATACCCACGCCTCCATGAAGTCAGGTCCATGGGGACGGGGTCTGTAGGAAGGGATTCAATTACCCGCTGAATTGTGAAATCAATTGTTCAGTCACAGTGTGGGTAGGTCATTCACCACTCCCCTATGTGAGAAGGAATCAGTCAGGAGACCAACCTGCAGAGATGCCATCAGGTTTACAAATGATAGCAAGGGTCCGATTCTTTGTTATTGCAGGTGTTCATCCTATCCAGCAATGAACCATGCTTGAATGCCTTTTTCCAGTGGAGTACCACTGTTTCCTGATGTAGATCAATAATTCAAACTTAGTTGGAGGAGTCATGTTTAGAAGTTTACAGACGATTCAGCAATTAGTCATGTAGTTGACTGTGATGAATAATATCAGGGACTGCATTGATGTGTCAATCAGGTGGAAAGGAAAAGCGGCGAATGGAATTGAATTCAAACAAATAAATGGTAATGAATTTGGGGAGTTGAGACAATAGCAGTGAGAATTCTGAGTGGTGTACAGGAACAAAGAGATTTTGGAGTATATATTCACAGATCTCTGAAGATTGTTGGACAGAGAGATCAGTTGTACGAGAGGCTCTTTGTTGACCACAGTCTGAGAATGATATTCGATCTTTAGCAAACGCCAGTTTCGGAAACAACTGAAGGAATGAGCACAAGTCTGGTCAATGCGATAATCAACATTTTTCAAAATTGTAAAATAAAAGGTGGAGGGCTCGAGTATAACACTTTGCCCATCAAGACCGCTTCACCACTCAATGAATTTACCACTGTTTCCTCTCCAAGTCATGCTGGTATGAGCCTTGGGGGGTAATTCATAAATGGTGACGTTTCAGTGCATCTTCTACCTTGTCGTTTTAGTCGGTACAGTCTTTGAGCTTTGAAGGTTCTGTCAACAAAGCCTGGATGACTTACTTCAGTGAATATTCTAGGTGGCGCACTCTGCTGCAATTGTGCCTCAGCAGTTAAGGGAATAAATATTCAGGCGTTGAACAATGTACAGTTAAGTGACTGTACTGTCGTGGAGGGTGTCCAGTTCCTTCAGTGGTATTTCAGCGGCACCCGCCTAGGCAAATGGAGAGAGTTCTATTCAACATCTTAGTTGTGCATTGCGGACGATGTCGGCTTCACGGAGACAAGGGTTGAGTTAATAATCAAACAAAGTCGACCGACGGACATGTTTTTGTCGTCAATTTCTTTTATGCGCGATCAGGTTCCATTTCTCCTAAATACTAGCTGTCAGGACGATTACACGGAGGAATTCAGTTACAATGAAGCAATTGAATGTCAATCGAATATGATTAGATTCTCATTTGTCAGAGTTATCATTGCTGTATTTGGTCATTCTGTGGATCAATCCGATTCCAATCGCTTTCTGATTTCAAGTTCCAAATCCCATCTGCGCCTGAAATTTCAACCCATTTCATCACCGACATTTCTCCACCTGTCTTAATAATATGTAAGTATGCTGCAGGGGACAGCAGAGATTTACGAGGATGTTGCTAACTCTGCATAAAATGGACATTGATGGAATGATTGGTTAGGCTGGGATTATTCTCCTCGAAACAAAGGAGATGGAGGGGTGCTCTATATTCATATAACACCAATTATACACGTTCACTCTTCGTGGAATCTTGACAGGGTAGATACGAGCAGATGGTTTGCCCCATGCTGTGAGGAGAACACCAGAGGACATAATCTCAGAATTAGATATTGCCCATTTAATTCAGAAATGAGGAGTCATCTCTTTGCTCAGGGGCCAGACAATCTCTGCCATCAGTGTTGTTGGGTGTTTTCAAACTGTGCCAGATAGTTAATCAGACAGATGATGAAATTTTGTCGAGGTAAGTGAGCAGAAAGGAGTTAAAGATTATCAGATCAACCATGAGTTCGTTGAATGGTGAGGCAGACTCCATTGGCTGAATGGCAAACTCCCACTTGTTTAACATTTGATCTAACGCCTTATTTTATTCATAAGTTCAGAATTGTGGGGGGATGTGATGAAGTGATAGAAAAGGTTTATTAAACAGATCATTCAGATTTGGAAAAAGGCTCATAAACTCAGGAAGACGAAATGTGCTGTGACCTGGGGATAACAAATGACACTGGACACAGCAGAGGTGGCTGATTACTGAAGCTGTGAATGCTGAAGAAAGTTGGTAGACTTTATACAATTGGCAAGTCATTGATTACGCTGGATGATGGATCGTTGTATGATTCACACACAGCAGAAATTTGTGAAAGAATGAAAGGTTCGTTTCATTGGAGAAGTTTTCTGCGGTTCCAATTCCGAGTGACTGTTTGAATTACTGATCAGATCATTGTGTGAGGTGTTCGGTTAAGATACTCATGTGCAACCCCACTGGAAAAACCTGTACTCCCGATCTATTGTTATTTGTTTCTCATTCTTTCGATGCAAATTCATAGAAAGACAAGATGGAATGAGGGGCGGAAAGAAAAATGCGTTCCTTCTCATAACACCAAGTTTATCTACCATTGAATAGAATGACTGCTCTCACACTTCATTACGACTTTAATGTGGTGTCGATTATTCGTGAATCTCCCGTCCAGTGAAGGGCAAGAACAAGATCCTCGACCCAGTGTATACCATAGTGTGAGGTGCAAAGAAAAACTGCTGGAGCGGTTTGTGAAGTTAGCAACCAGAGTGTGACTCGAACTCGTGAATGTGGAGCACAGCGGTATAATAACCCACCAACATAGTCGCCCAGTCTTCGCAGCACATTTTTAGAGGGGTGACTTGTGACCTCATCAGGCCACATGTGGTGAAAGTAAAGGATGAGAAATGTGGGTGGCATGGTGGTTAGCACTGCTGCCTCACAGCGCCAGAGACCCGGTTCAGTTCCCGCTCAGGCGACTCTGTGTGGAGTTTGCACGTTCTCCCCGTGTCTGCGTGGGTTTCCTCCCACAGTCCAAAAATGTGCAGGTTAGGTGAATTGGCCATGCTATACTGCCCGTAGTGTTACGTAAGGGGCAAATGTATGGGTGGGTTGCGCTTCGGCGGGTCGGTGTGGACTTGTTGGGCCGACTGGTCTGTTTCCACACTGTAAAGTAATCTACTCTTGTAGAGCGGTGGCATGTGACCTCATCAGAACTGTGTCAGAATGAAACAGAGAACAAGAATTTTCCGTCATATTCATACCTACATTTGACTCATAATGTCTTCAGTCACTTTCTCTCTCACGTGAAGCAGCCATGGAGAGGGAAATAAAGGCGATGTTGTGGCTCAATGGCCTTTCTGATATGGCTGAACCTGAATTGGATTAAATCGCAAGAAACGCTGTTTTGTTCGTTTCATTTTAATTTTGCTGCAACCTCACAATGTTCATTGTAATAATCAGAAGTGAATTAGATTTATCTCATTGTAACGATTAATGTTGTATTCAAATTTGCTCCGACTTTATTTCAGTTTAATAAAAGTATTGCTTAGAAAATTAGAGTGTTAAAATGCAAAAGAAAACCCACCAGTTTTGTTGCTCGTTGCTTTGGCAGATTTCACAGAGTATAAAATGGACCAAACATCATGGTGTTTGTCCTCACATCTTTAACGCATATGATTAAAGCCGGAAGTCGATCTCCAAGCAACTGGTCACTTCTTATTCATTATGTAATATCATCCCTTCACAATGAGAAAAATCCACTTAGTTCCATTTACAATGCTTCAGGTAGAATATTATGCCAAATCTTTCAAAATCCAGACTTTTTGGAACCGAATCTTATTCAGCTGCACGCGTTCACGAAATGTCTTTACATTTAAAGTCAACCCACTTAGACATTGTTTCCCCGCAACTTCCGACCGACTACACCCCACCCCTACACGCTTACCGAGCCACACGCTGTCTCTCTCCTTGTGAAATTTATTCCTTGTATGTCACCAAATGTGCCTTTCCAAATATTTTGAAAAACAGATTCTCGGAGTGACAGCGATTCTGCTCTCATCATTTCTTTGTCCTTCAAAGGTTTTTTTCAAAGGCTTTGAATGTCTAGCATCTCGATGTTTACTTACTTGAAAGTGGGAAATTTCCACATATTTACTCTGTCCAAACATTTCATAACCTGATAAACCCCAATTAAGTCTTTCTTGGTTCAGGGATAACTGTTCTAAATTTTCGAAGACAACAAGTGAATAAAATCTCATCCTCAGTATACCTTGTCAGCATCGCTTCTAATGGTTTTACACCCCAGTAAACACCGTCATTATCCTCTCCGATAGATTCACAGAATCCTACAGTGCAGAAAGAGCCTTTCAGTCAATCGAGCCGGTGTTGACACTCTGACGAGCATCTCACCAAGACCTATCTCTCCTCTCCATTCCCTTATATTTCACCAGAAGAAGGGGCAACCCTCCCCATTATGATTTCAAATAAAGCTGTTGGGCTATAACCTTGCGTCCTGTGACTTCTGACATTGTCCCCGCGTTACCCATGGCTAATTAACTTATTTTACTTAATTCAATCCGTGGACACGAGAGGACAATTTAACTTGGCCAATCAACATAACCCTCAGACCGAACAGCAATGCGAATGACTGAGCCAATGTTACATCATAGTGAGCAAAACCTGAATCATTTATAATTGGTTATACCCTGGTAACGCAGCCTCATCAATCCAAATTCAATGTATCGAAACGCTACTCTGTGTTTAACAATCTGATTCGTGCTGCGGGAAATCTTTCTGCACTCATATTTGAATGCCTTTACGCTGTTTCCCCCTCACTTTCCTGCTTCCAAAAAACACTTCAATTCGGAACAAGTCTGCCGAAACAGTAACAAGGTGCAGTTTTCAGAAGTCACGTGTTTGCGCTTTCATTGACACACTGCCTCCCTGAGAGCTGCTCTTATTCCCCACTTGATTCAGGCAGCACTGGCCTTCCTGTGACATGCCCCATCGAGAATGGAAGGGCAAGTATCAATACCCGCACTTGGGAATGGAGCGACTGTTTTAAAATATTTACATTGTCCCCAGTGGAGAATTGAGCCCTGTGACAGGCGGGGACACTAACCACTATACTACCGAGAACAAAAGTGTCAAAGGAGGCCCTTCAACCAATTGTGGCCACACTTGTCAAAAACAACTGCCTAATGAACTGAATCCCATTTCACAACGTTTATCCCACAGGCTTATATGTCTTGGCATCACAAGTTCAAATCTGAATGTTTGTTCAGGTTCCTAAGGGTTTCTGCCGCTCTGAAAAATGCAGGCAGTGTATTCCAATTGTCTCTGTCCTATGTCAGTAAAAGCTGCTACATGGGGATTGATTTCACAACCACGGTATTCAAATAGATCGACTCGTTTGGAGGTCCCGATGGTGGGATTGGGGCACGTTCACCCAGCAAAAGTGACCGCAGCACAGACAGAACGTTATGAATGTGAAAGGGAGTGATAGATTGTGCATTGCCTCAGAGAAATGGGAGGAGGGACGGAAAGGAGGTTTAATGATCGTGGGAAGGAGAGAAATCTCCGACAACGAGTGTGTTTGAATCCTGATATATGAAACCATGTGTCACAAAAAGGACAACGGAGAGAAAACTTAGTGCCGTGATTTGGTTTCAAATCGAGGTTGCTGTGGTCACAATGCAAAGTACCGACAACCACGATCACAGTAAACACAGAACAGGATGCTTGCAAGCAGCAATACGTATACTAGCAGAGGAAATGATCGGAAAAACAGCAAATGTACAATATCAGTACTCAGCGAACAATGACAGGCATGTGGGAACTGAGAATGAAATGAATCTTCAAATTCGATGTCTTCAGAGGCTGTGGAGATCCTTGAATGAGAATGTTGAAAACTGAGATTGATAGATTTCGCCAAAATATCAAAGACTCGGGGGACAGTACAGGATATTGTTGAAATGTTTGCTTCAGCAGCATTTTAGCTTAACATCGGCGACTTCACCAGCTTCCTCAAGGCCATAACCAGTGTTGCAGATAATCACACATAATCCCAGTTCACAGCCTTGGATTCAGAGAAACTGCGGCACAGCCTCCCAGATCCAACCGGGAATGGGAATGGGATGAGTGCACGATGTTACTCTCTGGTTCCAGTGATGCAATAGGTGACAGTGCGGTCCTTCTATGATGGTATAGAGGCGCAAGAAATTCCTCATGCTCCTGATCAAGGGAATAGCTGTCCCCGTTTATACTCTCATAGCGATTTATAGTGCATCTTGCTAAGACAGCTGAGTGGCACAATTGGAGCGTGTTGAGCCGTTAACTTTGCATTGGTGGGTTTAACAGATGATTTTGCTGTTTGGATCTGTGTTTCCGACACTGGCGGTGGCAGCTGCATTTGCTTGCATCAGCTCAGAATCAGTTTCTTCCACACAGTCAAGACTTCAACCTGGAGAAGGTGGTGTTGGGTGGTATTTTGAACTGGTTGTCCTTGGGGGCTGGGACACGGAAAAGGTGATGGTTAAGTTCGACGAGTAAAACCTGGAATGCAAGCCTGACCTCAGAAACAGAGATAATAACTTTAATTTCCTACAATCGCATTCATTCATGTCCCTTATGCAGAATCTTCCCCAGTCCTGCCTACGAGAGACTCCAGGGCCAGAAAAACATGAGCTGACCTTTAATTCAAGAATCCCCATCGTTTGGGGAAGCAGGGTAGTCGGCCCTTCCAGTCCTGACGGTCCATCCGAAGCGCATCCCACCAGACCCCACGGTATTCCCTATCCCATAAACCTGCATTTCCCATTGTTTATCCCTGTAACTGGTACATCTTTGGTCAGAGGGAGAAATAAAAACGCTAACACACAGAGAATGTGCAGACTGCCCATTCTGTGCCGACAGAGACCCGAAGCTGGGATCGCACCCGGGTGTGTGGCGTAGCCAGTCAGCAACGAACAATGGGCGAAGAATAAATGTTCTCCTGACCAGTGATACACACACCCTGTGGGTGAATGAGGAAGAATGAAAACACATTAACAACATGGAAAACAGGATTTGTATATGTGTGTACACAATTTGAAAGGATCGTTCACCCTGGGTTGAAAAAAGGACGCCGATACCACAGAGAAAGCAGGGCAATGTGGGAACTGCAGGAAGAGATTCAATTAACCACAGAAATGGAAACTCATTTAATCAGTAACACTGGGGACAAGCCGTTCACCAGCCCCATGTTTGGGAAGGGGTCACTGAGCAAAACAACCTCCGAGACTCCAGCAGGATTACATTTCCCATCAGGTGTTCGGTTATGCCGTCAATGCTGCTGTTCATCCCAACCAGCTATTTGTTCCATAGCGTCAATCGTAGAGTCATACAGCATGAAAACAGCCCCCTCAGTCCAACCAATCCATGCTGAACATACTGCCAAACTAATCTACTCCCATCTGCCTCCTGCTGTACCCGCTGAGTCGTTATAATGCCCTTGTAGTTTTACTTCTGTGTTGTTGATCCAAAAACCCAAGTGATATTTTGGGGACAAAAGGTTCAGGTCCTGGCATGACAGATAGTGGAGTTTGAATTCAATAAGCACCTGGAATTGAAGAGTCTCAATTGTGTGGAAACTCCCATCTGATTCACTCATGCCAGTTCAGAAAGCAAACTGCCATATTCCTCTGCTCTGTCCCACAGGATACTCCAGATGGATAATATTGTGGTTGACTCTTAACTGTCCTCTGGGAAATAACTGATGTACTAGGCATGCATAATTTATTTTAAAAGTCCCACTTTCCCATTCATGTTTGGATCGAATTGTTCTTTAAATTGTTGCAAACGTACCCTCATCCATCACTTCCTCAGCAAGTTAATTGCACACGTAAAACACATTCTCTAAAAAAAAGCCTCACATGTCTTTTTTTATTATCTCTCTCTCTCTCTTCATCTTAAACATATGCCCTCTCGTCTTAAAATCCCCCTCCTGGGAAAAGCAAGCTATCGTTAACTCTAACTTGCCTCTCAAGAATTCATAAATTTCTGTCAGGTCGCCGCTCAAACCCCTAACCTCGAGTGAAACCAGTCTCAACTAGGAGAAAGTGAGAACTGTAGATGAGGGATCAGAGTCGATCGTGTTGTGCTGGGAAATCACAGCAGGTCAGGCAACATCTGAGGAGCAGGAGAATCGACGTTTCAGGGAAGAGCCTGATGAACGACACTTGCACGAAAAAATGATTCCCCTGCTCCTCGCATACTGCCTTACCTGTTGTGGTTTTCCAGCACCCCGATCGGGAATCTGAAAATAGTCTCAGCCTATCTAGCCTTTCATTATAACACAAACCTTCCACACACGGCATCATGTGTGTATACCTTTTCTGAACCTGCTCCAGCTGAATAATATCATTCCTGCAACTGGGCTAATAGAACTGGACATAATATTCCAGAAGAGGCCTCATCAATGTCCTGCAAACCTTCAACATAACGTCCCGACTACTATACACAAAGGACTGAACAATGAAGGGAAGTATGTTAAATACCTTTGACCACCTTGTCTGTAGATGATGCAAACTACAAAGAATTATGTACCTGCATCCCGAGCTTCCGTGTTCTCCAACACTACACAAAGCCCTACTCTTGTTGTTGTACCAAAATGCAATACCTTCCAGTTATCCAGATTGAACTCCATGTTACATTTTTCAGTCCAACGACTCATTGAATTAATATCCTTTTGAAACTTAGATAATCTTCCTCACTGTCTACAATTCTGATGTCGCCTGCAAACCTACGCATCATGCCTGCTGTGTGTCCCACTGCTTTCTCATATAGATCAATGATTCATATTTACTTGTAATGATCGTTATTCAGCAGTGTGCAGATCATACAAGTTAGTCATGCAATTAACCATGAGGAAGAAAGCCGCAGACTGCAGGGAGATATTAAACAATTGGAAATAAAAATGGTGAAAACAATTCATTCCAGGGAAGTGGGTGATAGTGAAGCAAAATCAAACTTCAAACCAGCCGCGCTCGCTCCAGTTTTGGCAGTCAGCCGTCTCAGCAAGATGCTCTGTAGATTGCTATGTCATTATAAACGGGAACAAATTTCGCTTCTGCCCCGCCTTTGACCGGGAGCACTCGCAACCACGGAACTGCTTACGTCTCTAAACCGTCATAGACGTACCGTGCATTCTCCGGTTGTGTCACTGGACCCATCGAGTATCTCTGCGACCTCATTCCCATCCCGATTTCCAGTTGGATCTTTGTGACTGCGCCAGTCAATTCCTCTGATTCTGGGGCTGGGAACTGGGACTCTGTGGTAGCAGTGGTTGCTGCCTTGTGGGGGAAAACTGGTGAAGGAGCCGATGTTAAACTGCATTGCTATTGGAGCATACATTTCAACAAAACCTGCACTGTCCCCGGAGTCTTTGATGTTTTGGAGAAATCTATTTATCTGAGCTTTCAGCATACTAATGATTGAATCACCACAGCCTCTGCGGGCACCGATGTTAAACGGTCAGCCCATTCTGAGTTCCCACATATCTGTCACTGTTCGCTAAGCACTGATATTGTGTTCAGTACTCTGCCTAATATTGTCTATGTTACTGTACTTATAGCGGCCTGGTAGTGTGCTGCTATATGGGAGGCCGCGATCGTATAGTGGTTAGTACTCTGCGTTGTGACTGCAGAAACCTCGGCTCTAATCCGAGTCACGGCAGTAGTTTCTCAATGCGCCCCAGTTTTTGTGAAGCACATAAAGGTATAAGTTGTTTTAACATGGTAATTTTGTCCAAGGCAATGATCTTTTTCCTTCAAATTCTGCTCGCTCATAACTCGGTGTTTCATATGTCAGCATTTAAATCCACCCGTTCTCAGAGATTTCTTCCCTCCTACGATCATTAACCCGACTTTCCGTCCAACACCACCATTTCATTAATTTGGGCATGCCAGTGTTGGACTATGGTGTACAAAGACAATAATCGCACAACACCAAGTTATAGTCTTGCATGTTTAATTGAAGCACTAGCTTTCCGAGCGCTGCTCTTTTGTGGAGTCATTTCCTATTTCATCAAGGCACTGCAGAATCTAACACTGACTCTCACATTGATACCATTCAGTCTGTGCTGCTGTGGTTACTTTTGCTGGGTGAACGTGCACCAACCCCACAATCGAAACCTGCAGACCAGTTGATCCATTTGGTTACCGCTGTTGTGAGATCAATAGTCATGTAGCAACTGTTACTGAGACGGACAAAAGATCATTGGAGGGTCAAGCTCAGGAAAATGACACAGGACAGTATCGGGGAAAAGCAACTCCATTGGAAAAGATCAGTTTGACCGGTTTTCTGCAATGGCCGAGCGCTCTTACCACTGGACTTTTAATTCAGACACCAGGGACTCGGGTTTGACTCCGACCATGCTAGGTGGTAGAATTGGGATTCAGTAAATATCTGGAATTATGAATCTAATAAATCCCATAAATCCATGGTCTGTTGTTGAAAAAAAAAATAAAACCATCAGTTTAACTGTCGTCCTTTAAAGAATGAAACAGTCATTCTTATCTGCTCGGGCCTCCATATGACTCCAGACTCACTGCAATATAGTTGAGACTCAGTGCCCGCTGTATACTTAGAGATAGTAAAATATGCTGCCGAGCTAGCGATGCCCTCATACAGTAGCAAAATAAAAGAAGTTTATTTGTCTCTTGGTCAAGTACTGTGTGCAGTTCTACAATTCACATTATCGCACGGATGTGATCGCACTGGGGACAGTGCAGAAGAGATTCACTGGGGTATTGTCTGGCTGAATAGTTTCAGTTATGAGGACAGACTGGGGTTGTTTGTCGCCGAGCAGCGGAGATTGGGGAAGACATGACTGAGATGTACAAAACAATCAGGGATACGGATCGGATAGATTGAAAGAAGCGTTTCCTGTTGATGGAGGGATCAAATACCGGGCCAAGAGATGTCGGGAAAAGGCAGAAAGGTTTGAGTTGATGTGCGCAAAGCGTCAGAGAGGCGGAAACCCTTTACACCTGCAAAAAAAATCAGATGAGAATTTGTGATGCCATGACATATAAGGCTATGGGCTGAATGATGGAAAACTTGATTCGGGTCGTTAAGCAGTTGTGTTGGACAAGTGCGGCCACAACAGGCTGAAGGGTCTCCTTCGACGTTGTTGTCCTCGGCAGTATCGTGGATAGTGTATCCGCCTGTCACAGGGCTCAATTCTCCGCTAGGGGCATCGTAAAGTTTTTAAACCTGTCGCTCTGTTCTCCAGTGAAGGTCATTAATGCCTGGCCTTCCATTCTCGATTGGATATGTCACAGGAAGGACAGTGTTGTCTGAATCAGCGTGGGTAAGGACTGCAACTCCTGGAGAGAGAGTGTCAGTGAAAGTGCTAACACGTGACTTCTGCAAACTGCACATTGTATCTGTGTTGGAATGAAAACAATTTTATCGATTTGTTTCTGATTTAAATGTTTGCTTAAAGCAGGAACCTTCGGAAGAAAACAGGGTAATCATTTCATATATGAGTGCAGAAACATTTCCTGCAGCACGAATGAGGTTGTACAGCGCAGAATCGCGTTTGGATGCATTGAATTATGGTTGATGGGCGCAGCTTGCTTTCACTCGGCTGAGTTACCAGTGTATAAAGCTATTAAACATTATGCAGATGGTGCTCACTGTTACGATATAATTCCTGAGTGGCTCGCACTGATTTTAGATCTGCAGTTGAGGTGGATTGACCATGTTAAATTGCCCTGTCATGTCTAGGGAGTGAAATCACTAAGTTAAGTGAATTAGGCATGGGTAATGCGGGGATAATGTGAGCAGTCACACGATGCAATGTTTTATTCCAGTAGCTTTATTTGAAATCACAAGCCAGAGGGCTGTTCTTCTTCAGGTGAAATATATGGGATAGAACATAGAACATAGAACATAGAACAATACAGCACAGAACAGGCCCTTCGGCCCACGATGTTGTGCCGAACTTCTAACCTAGATTAAGTACCCATCCATGTACCTATCCAAATGCCGCTTAAAGGTCGCCAATAATTCCGACTCTACCACTCCCACGGGCAGCGCATTCCATGCCCCCACCACTCTCTGGGTAAAGAACCCACCCCTGACATCTCCCCTATACCTTCCACCCTTCACCTTAAATTTATGTCCCCTTGTAACACTCTGTTGTACCAGGAGAAAAAGTTTCTGACTGTCTACTCTATCTATTCCTCTGATCATCTTATAAACCTCTATCAAGTCACCCCTCATCCTTCGCCGTTCTGGTAAATCTTCTCTGCACCCTCTCCAAAGCTTCCACATCTTTCCTAAAGTGAGGCGACCAGAACTGCACACAGTACTCCAACTGTGGCCTAACCAAAGTCCTGTACAGCTGCAACATCACTTCACGACTCTTGAATTCAATCCCTCTGCTAATGAACGATAATACTCCGTAGGCCTTCTTACAAACTCTATCCACCTGAGTGGCAACCTTCAAAGATCTATGTACATAGACCCCAAGATCCCTCTGTTCCTCCACCTGACTAAGAACCCTACCATTAACCCTGTATTCTGGATAGAGTGGGGGGATATGTCTGGTTGTGATGCTCTTCAGAGTGACCCTATAGACTCGATTGGGTGAATTGTACTTTCTGCCTCGTAAGGAATCTGTGATTCTACCAGAGAGGACACTGCCAGCGTTTACTGGACGGCTAAGACATTAGAGACGATGCTGACGGCGTTTTGTGGGGATGGGATTTTATTTATTTGTGTGTTGGAAAATTTGTGTGTTGGAACTGAACCAAGGAAAACCGAATGGAAGTTTTCCAGAGTATGTGAGGTTTGGGGGGAGGAAATAGGTGGTAAATGCACTCTTTCAAGTTACTAAATTTCTGAACGTCAGGTATTGAAAACCATTGATGTAGGGAAAAGAAATGATGGGAGCAGAATTTCTGTCACTCAGAGAATCCGTTTCCAACATATTTGGAAAGGCGCATTTAGAGACACACAAGCAGTGAGTTTCACCAGGAGAGAGAGACAGTCTGTGGCTGGGTAAAAGTGTAAAAGTGGGGTGTGGGGGATGGAAGGTGCGAGGAAACAATGTCTAATTTGGATGAATTGAAATGTAAAGAAGTATCAGAAACGTATGCAGCCGAATAACAGTCAGCAAAAATTGCAGTATTTTGAAAGATTTACATTAATATTCCACATTAAACATTATAAATGGAACTGAGCAGATTTTATAGATTGTCAAGGAAATATATTCCATAATGAATAGGAAGTGACACGTGCTTGGAGGTCGATTTTCTGCTTTAATGTCATGCCTTAAAGATGTGAGGACAATCGCCATGATGTTGGGTTCATTAGATACCCACTGAAATCTGCCAAAGTAACTGAGCATCAAAACTGGATTTTTCTTTGTAGTTAAACTTTCAGTTTTTCTCATCAGTATTTTCTTTAAGCTGAAATAAATTCGGATCAAAATTGAATACAATATTAAACATTCCAATGATATAAATCCAATTCACTTCCGATCATTGCAATGAGCAGAGTGAGGTTGCAGCAAAATTAATAAAATGAAGCGAACAAAACTGCATTTCCGGGAAATTTACCCAGTTCAGGTTCAGCCATATGAGAAAAGCCATCGAGCTAAACCATCACCTTCACTTCTCTCTCCATATATACTTCCTCACGTGAAGGAGAAACTGTCTGAAGAAATTATGAGTCAAGAGTAAATATGCGTGTGAATGTGATGGGAATTTCTTGTTTGCTGGTTCATTCTCAGAGAGTTCCGACTCGGAATGAATCAAGGACAGCTATTCCTTCTAAGGATGGTGTCAATTCCTTGGTTTTTGCTGATATTATCATTCCGCTGAAAGCAGAAACATAATGGTGTGGATTCGATTCCGCTCAAGGAATTTCTCATCCCCTATTAGCACCATATGTAATCTTGACAGGGTCACATGTGAGCTCCTTTGTTATGTGAGGAAATGGCCCCGAGGTTATGGCGACGGGTTGGTAATTCATGGTTCACACGTGGGTTCAAATCCTACTCTGGTTGTTACTTTTATTAAACGCAGCTGTGGTTTTCCTTTGTGACTGGCATCTTTAGTATACATTAGATGGAGAATCTTGCTCTTGCACTTCATTGCACCGGAGATTTGCGATACCACATCAAAGTCGCAACAAACCAATTTGATTCTGTTGTAAGTTAAATTGGGATAATGAAAAGGAGTGCAACTTTTGTTTCATCCCTTCATTCCGTCTTGACTTTATATGAATATACATCGAATGAAAGAGAAACAAATAAGGAGATATCGAGAGCAATAGTTTATCCAGTGGGATTGTGAATAAGTATTTTGATGTAACACTCCACACAAAGGTCTGATTAGTATTTCATTCAGTCAATTGGAATTGGAACCGCAGAAAGCTTCTCCAATGAAACAAACCTTTCAATCTTTCACAAACTATCGCCGTGTGAATCACACTGCGATCCATCATCGAGCGTGATCACCAAGTTGCCAACAGCATTAGGTCCACCAATTTTCTTTAGCAATCACAACTTCTACACATATCCATCTGCGGTGTGCCCAGTGCCATTTGTTGTTTCCAGGCCACAACACATTTCTTGTTCATGGGTTTATCAGCCTTGTTACTGATCTTACTGATAAGTTTGAGAAGCCTTTTCTGTCATTTCATCCCATCCCCTCAGAATTCCAAACTTATCAATAGAATAATACGTTCGACTAAATGATGTAGGATTGGAAGTCGGCCATTCAGCCCATCGAATCTGCTCCACCATTCAACGAACTCATAGCTGATCTGATAATCCTCAACTCCATTCTCCTGCATTGCCTCGACAGTGCTTCATCGTCTTTCTGGTTAAATATCTGTCTGGCACATTTTGAAACTACACAATAACTCAGCCTAAACAAACGTTTCTGGAAAGTGATCCACAGAATCACTGGCCCCTGAGCAAAGAAATTACTCCTCATTTCTGAATTAAATTGGCAATAACTAATTCTGACTTCATGTCCTCTGGTGCTCTCCTCATACCAGAGGGCAAACTACCTGCCCGTAACAATCCTGTTAAGATCCCATGAATATTGAACGTTTATAAATGTGATAATAGTGCTCCCCTCCGCCTCCTTTGTTTCAAGGAGAATAATACCAGCCTAACCAATCATTCCACGAAGGTCCAGTTTATCCAATATTGACAACATCCTCGCAAATGTCTGCTGTCCCCTGCAGCGTCCTTACATATCATCAAGGCAAGTAGAGATATTTATGTGAAGGAACGATTGAAATTTCAAGTACAAATGGGAAATGGAACTTGAACAGACATCGACTGGAATCAGATCGCTCCACACAAGGATGGAATACAGTAATGATAACCCTGACAAATGAGAATCTAATCATATCCCACTGACATTTAATGGCATTAATGTAACCAAACTACCCCATGTAATTGTCCACAGAGCTAGTATTTATGGAAAAAAGGATATGAACTGACTATATAAACAGTTTGACAACAAAAACATGTCCTTTGGTAGTCATGTTTGATTATAAACTCAACTCGTGTCACCATAAATCCTACATTGTTTGCAACGCACAAATGAGACGTGGAACACGACTCTCTCCATTTGCTTAGATGGGTGTAACTTCAATAACACTTAAGGAATTGGATACCATTTACGACAATGCAGTCACTTGATTGTACCCTCTTCAATACCTGCAATATTAATTCCCCTCACCGCGAAGGCATAAAACAGCAGAGTGCACCAACTACAAGATGCACTGGAGTAAGTCATCTGGGCATTTTGACAGAACGTTCAAAGCTCAACAGCTGTACTGACTATAAGGACAATGTTGGAAGATGCAACGAAACGTCACCATTTGCAAGTTACCCTCCAAGGCGCATAACACCCTGACTTGGAAAAGAATCAGTGATAAACTCACTGTGTGGTGAAACAGTCTTGATGGGCAATATTGCATATTTCAGCCTTCCATCTTTAATCTTAAAATTTTAGACAAATGTTGATTTATGCGGTGACCAGAATTGTGCTCAGTCATTAAGCTGTTCCGTAACCCGGTGGTTGCTAAAGTTCTACTATCATCCATAGCCTGTGGTCAAGAATAGAAAATATCCGAAAATCCTCTCAATCAACTGATTCCCCACAAGATTAGAGTGTTGTTGGAGAAGCACAGCATGTCCGGCAGCATCTAAGGAGCAGAAAAATGAACGTTTCGGGCAAAAGCCCTTCATCAGGAATGAGACTGGAAGCATATGGGATGGAGAGATAAATGGGAGGGGGTGGGTCTTTAGAGAAGGTAGCTGAGAGCGCAGTAAGGGGATGGAGGGCATGTGAACGTAATATGTCAGAGAAGAAGGTGGAGCGGATAAGTGTGAATGAGGATGCATAAGTGGGACAGGTCAGGAGGACAGTGTTGAGCTGGAAGTTGGGAACTGGGGAAAGGTAGTGGAGGGGAAGTGAGGAAACTGGTGAAGTCCAAATTGATGCCATGACTTTGAAGGGTCGCATGGCGAAAGATGAGGCTTTCTTCCTCCAGGCATCGAGTGGTGAGGCAGTGGCGATGGAGGAGGCCCAGGACCTGCATGTCCACGGGAGAGTGGGAGGGAGAGTTGAAATGTTTGGTCAAGGCGCACTGGGGTTGATTCTTGCGGGTGTCCTGGAGATATTTTCTGAAGTGCTCTGCGAGAAGACATCCAATCTCCCCAGTTTAGAGGAGACCACATCGTTAGCAAAAGATACAATAAATGACGTGTGGAAGTGCAGGTGAACCTTTTATGGATGTGGAAGCCTCCATTGCAGCCTTGGACGGAGGTGAGGTGGTAGATGTGGGTGCAGGTTTTGCAGTTCCTGCAGTGACAGGGGAAGGTGCTAGGAGGAAAGGGTGGATCATTGGAGGGCGTGGACTTGACTAGGTAGTCAAGGAGCGAACGGTCTTGGCAGAAAGTGGAACGGGGTGGAGTCCGTTTAGAGGTGGCGAAACTGCCATCGGATGATGTGATTTATGCGCAGCTTGGTGGGATAGAAGATGAGGACCTTGTTCCGGTTGGAGGTGTGGACTTCCTGTGCGGAGGTACGGTACATGCATGAGATACGTTTGAGGGCATCTTCAACCAGAATGGAGGGGAAGTTCCGGTCTTTAAAGAAGGAGGACATCTGGTGTGTTCTGTGGTGGAACTGGTCCGTTGGGAGCAGATGCGATGGAGGTGGAGGAATTGGGAATACAGGATGACATTTACGCAAGAGATAGGGTGGGAGGAGGTTTAATCCAGACAGCTGTGGGAATCAGTGGGTTTGTAAAAAGTGTCAGTAACACTGACCTCGAGGGATATATTTCCCTCCCCACCCCTATCCACTTTTCACAAAGACTGTTTCCTCCATTACTACCTAGTCAAGTCCACGCCCTCCAATGACCGACCCTCCCCTCCCGGCACCTTCCCCTGCCACCGCAGGAATTGCAAAATCTGCACCCACATCTTCCCCCTCACATCCTTCCAAAGCTCCAATGGAGCATTCCACATCTATCAAATCTGCACTTCCACACATGTCATTCATTGCATCCGTTTCTCACGATGCGGTCTCTTCTACCTTGGGGCCACCGGATATCTTCTCGCACAGCACTTCACAGAACATTTCCAGGACACCCACAACATTCAACCCAACGCCACGTGACCAAACACATCAACTACCCCTCCCCATCCACTCTCCCGAGGGCATTCAAGTCCTGGGCCTCCTCCATTGCCATTACCTCATCACCTGATGCCGCACCTTCCACCTGGGGACCCTTTAACCCCAGGGCATCAATGTGGTATTCACCAGATTTCTCCTCTCCTCACGCCCACCTTATCAGAGTTCCAGCCTTCTAGCTTGACACCATCCTACTGACGTGTACCACCTGTCTATCTTCCTTCCCACCTGTCCACTCCACCCTCTTCTCGACCTATCACCTTTAACCCCACCTGCATCCACCTACAGCATTCTCAGCTAAATTCTACCCAGTCCCAGCCCTCCCGTTTTTCTCTCCACCCTCGAGGCTCCCAGCTTTAGTCCTGATGAAGGGCTTTTGCCAGAAGCATCATTTTTTTTACAACTCGGATGCTGCCTGACCTGCTGTGTTTCTTCAGAACCACTCTAATCGTGATTCTGATCTCCAGCATCTACAGTACGCACTCCGTCCAACTGATTCCCCGTCCATTGATCTTCAGCGATCGTGAATGTCCACTTCATGATCTCTTTGTCCGTCTATACTACACAGAATACTCATTGTTATTGTTTCTTCTCCCCAAATGCATTAACACTCATGGATCTGGATTCAATTCCATTCAGCATTTTACTTTTCCACCTGACTAATGCATCCCTGCAGTCCTTGGCATTCTTCACCAAAGTCAACTACACGACCAATTGTTGTATCATCAGCAAACTTGCAAATCATGGCTTCTACAACTAAGTCTAAATCATTGGTCTACTTCAGAAAACAGTGGCACTCCACTGGAAAAAGGCATCCAAACAGAGTTCATTGCTGGTTGGGATTAAAAGCTTCAATAACAGCAGAATCGAACTCCTGCTGTCATTTGTAAACTTCCTGGTGACTCTGTCAGTTGGTCTCCTGAGTGATCACTTCTCACATATGGGAGTGGTGAATGACCTGTGCGCATTATGACTGAGCAAGTGAGTTTACACCTCAGCGGGTAATTGAATCCCTTCCTGCAGTCACCCCATGGCCCTGACTTCTTGGTGCTGCGGGTATCCTTGTGTCTATTTAGTTTGGATATCAGTTGAATTCGAGTCCACACAGTCACGATTCCCATTTTCCCCGTTGTTCATGTATTTTTATTATTCCTTATTCTCCCACGGAATGTGGCTGTCATTGGTCTGAAGACCATTTGTTGTTCATTCTTAATTTACCTTGAACTGAGTCAGAGAGCATTCATGGGTGAACCACATTGTTGCATGTCTGGAGTCACATGTTGACAGGACTCGTTATGGTCAGCAGATTCCCCTTTCGAAGGGACATGAACGAATGAGTTTTCAGCATATTCAAGTTATTGTCTCTGTTCCTGAGATTGGGTTTGTTTTCCAGATAGTATTCATCGAATTTAACTAACAGCAGCTGTCACATTCCAGTCACCAAAGATTACCCGCCCAATAGATCACCGCTGCGCGAACAACTCCCTGCTGCATTTCTCCATTCAAAGAATGACATTGTCAATTCAGATTATCCCAGATGGAGAGAGAATAGGACGCGTTTCTGTGTTGGAATGGAAATAAGGTACGATGGATTGGAGTGTTTACTAGAGCAAGAGACTGATGTGGAGACGATGTGAGCAAAAGCAGTTCTTACTGTCAAAGCAACAAAATATCGCTTTGTTAAGGAAAATCTCTGAGAATGCCTTCAATACGTCGAACTCTCACTTAAGGCTCCAGCACGCTTCCTCTGAGACAATTCTCAGTGTGGGTTAATGCTGCTGCTCAATCTTAATAATGTAATAAATTGAGACCAATATTCCTTCCACCCCGCCTTTGAACAAAAGCACTCCCAGCCTCAGCATTTCACGCGTTTGGATAGACAGACAAAAACTTTTCCCTGGGGTCGGAGAGTCCAGAACTAGAGGGCATAGGTTTAGGTTGAAAATGGAAAGATACAAAAGAGACCTAAGGGGCTACATTTTCATACAGAAGGTGGTGTATGCATGGAATGAGCTGCCAGAGGAAGTGGTGGAGGCTGGTACAATTGTAACATTTCAAAGGCATTTGGATGGGTATGTGAATAGGAGTGGTTTGGAGGGATATGGGGCGGGTGCTGGCAGGTGGGACTAGATTGGGTTGGGATATCTGGTCGGCATGGACGGGTTGGACTGAAGAGTCTGTTTCCATGCTGTACGTCTCTATAACCCTATGACTGTATGACCGGGCCTTTACCAATCATGTCACTGGAGCCACAGAATAGCTTCACATGCTCATGACCACCGCCACTTCCAGTCCCTATACACATCCATCCCCCATCACGAAGGACTCAAAGCCCTCGGCTTCTTCCTTTCCCGCCGAACCAACCAGTACCCTTCCACTAACACTCTCCTACGACTGACTGAACTGGTCCTCACCCTGAACAACTTCTCTTTCCAATCCTCCCACTTCCTCCAAATCAAAGGAGTAGCCATGGGCACCCGCATGGGCCCCAGCTATGCCTGCCTCTTTGTTGGATATGTGGAACAGTCCATCTTCCGCAGCTACACTGGACCCACCCCCCACCTTTTCCTCCGCTTCATCGATGATTGTATCGGCGCTGCCTTGTGCTCCCACAAGGAGGTTGAACAGTTCATCCACTTCACTAAAACCTTCCACCCCGACCTCAAATTTACCAGGACCGTCTCAGACGCCTCCCTCCCCTTCCTAGACCTCTCCATTTCTATCTCGGACGACTGACTCAACACGGACATTTACTATAAACCGACTGACTTCCACAGCTACCTAGATTAAACCTCCTCCACCCTGCTCCATGTAAAAATCCATCCCATATTCCCAATTCCTTCGCCTTTGTCGCATCTGCTCCCAGGAGGACCAATTCCAATACCGAACAACCCAGATGGCCTCCTTCTTCAAAGACCGCAATTTCCCCTCAGACGTGGTTGACGATGCTCTCCACCGCATCTCCTCCACTTCCCTCTCCTCCGCCCTTGAACCCCGCCCCTCCATTCGCCACCAGAACAGAACATCACTGGTCCACACCTACCACACCACCAACCTCCAGATACATCGTATCATCCTTCGTCATTTCCGCCACCTCCAAACAGACCCACCACCAAAGATATATTCCCCCCACCACTGTCAGCGTTCCGAAAGGATCACTCCCTCCGTGACTCCCTTGTCAGGTCCACACTCCCCACCAACCCAACCTCCACTCCCGGCACCTTTCCCTGCAACCGCAAGAAATGCAAAACTTGCGCCCACACCTCCCCCCTCTCTTCCCTCCATGGTCCCAAGGGATCTTTCCATATCCGCCACAAATTCACCTGCACATCCACACACATCATTTACTGCATCCGCTGCACCCGATGTGGCCTCCTATACATTGTGTAGACAGGCTGCCTACTTGCAGAATGGTTCAGAGAACACCTCTGGAACTCCTGCACCAACCAACCCAACCGCCCCATGGATGAACAATTTAACTACCCCTCGCACTCCGCCAAGGATATGCAGGTCCTTGGCCTCCTCCATCGCCAGATCATGGCAACAGGACGCCTGGAGGAAGAGCACATCACCTTCCGCCTTGGAACCCTCCAACCACAAGGATGAATGCAGATTCCTCCAGCTTCCTCATTTCCCCTCCCCCCACTTTTTCTCAGTCCCAACCCTCAGACTCAGCACCGCCTTCTTGACCTGCAATCTTCTTCCCGACCTCTCTGCCCCCACACCCTCTCCGGCCTATCACCTCACCTTAACCTCCTTCCGCCTATCACATTCCCAAACACCCCTCCCCCAAGTCCCTCCTCCCTACCTTTTATTTTAGCCTGCTTGACACACCCTCCTCATTCCTGAAGAAGGGCTTATGCCCGAAACGTCGTTTCTCCTGCTCATTTGATGCTGCCTGACCTGCTGCACTTTTCCAGCAACACATTTTTAAGCTCTGATCTCCAGCATCTGCAGTCCTCACTTTTTCCAACGCCACTTCCAGTTTGGTATTCGCGGCTGTGCCACAAAGTCTGATTCTGGTTCCAGGAACTGGAGTGATGTGACTGCCTGCAGCAATGTATACTTCCTTGTGTGGGGAAGTTGGTGAAGAAACTATTATTAACACATAGTTAATAACACATTGTTATTGAAACATACATTGCACCAATATCCCGCACCATCCCCTGAACCTTTTTTTTTCTAGAAATCTATCAAACTCAGTCTTCAACATGCAGTCCTCGATGGAACCACCACAACGTCTGGTGATATCGAATTTAAAGATTCAGCTAATTCTGAATTCCCACGTGTCCGCAGTCGCTCACGTAATATTCCTGCTGTGTATCTGCTTCTCTTCCTAACGCATCCTTTGTCCCTGTAATTATTGCTGTTTTTAAACGCGGGTCTTTGCATGACACAGTGGTGGTTTAAATGTTAACATATGCTGCATTGTAACCGCAGTAAGATCGTTGGAATCCGAGTCACTGTATTTTACTCCTTGTGATTAATGCTGGAGAAACACAGAAAGGAATCAGTTAATTTTACATGAAGGCATTCTCTGAGATTATGTCTTTTTTCCATCAAACCCCTCTCTCACACACACATCTCTGCGAGTCACATATCAGGATCCAGACTCACCATTCTCGGAGAATTCCCTACCTCCCGCAATCACTTACCTCCTTTAAGTTCCCCGTCCTATTTCCCTTACAATCACTTTCACATTCACCTCCTTCAGTCTGTGCCGCTGTGCTCACTGTTACAGGGTGACCATGCCCAAGTTTTACCATCGGGACGTTCAAACCAATTGATCCATTTCGATACCGCAGTTTTGAGCTCAATCCACATGGCGCAGCCTTTACTGACATGGACCAGCGATTATTGAAACATCAGGCTCAGGAAAGGGCCACAGGGAAGCATTGAGGAAAATAAACTTTATTCGAAAAACACCAGTTTCTGTCGACTTTCGCATCATTTATTTCACTCGTTCATTTGGCTCTAGCGAGACTATTGTGTGTAGTTATGCAGGGGAGATTTGCCAGGATATTGTCTGGCTGAAGAAGAGAGATTGGACAAACTGGAGTTGTTTTTCTTAGAGAAGAGGAGATTGAGAGGGGCATGATTAAGATGTACAAAGTACTGAGGGATATGAATAGCGTAGACTGAAATACATGTTTCGCTTTGATGGAGATTTTAATCACGGGAGGCCACCGATTTAAGGTCAGAGGCGGAAAGATTAGAGTGAATGCGTGGAAAAACGTTTTCAAACAGTGGGTGGTTGAAATGGGGAACACTGTGTATGCAAGGGTCGGAGAGGCAGAAATACACATAACTTTCCGAAGTATTCAAATGTGAATTTATGATGCCAGGACATACAAGGATGTGGGTCAAGTGATTTGAAAATGAGTTAGGATAGTTAAGCAATTGTTATTGAGCAATACAGATACTCCGTTCCAAGTACGGATTATTGATACCTGTCCTTCCATTCTCGACGGGACATGTCACAGGAAGAACTGTGCTGTCTGAATCAGCGTGGGGGAGTACTACTGCTCTCGGGGAGACAGGGTGACAGTGATAGCGCAAACACGTACCTTCTCAAGCTGCAGCTGGTGCTGTTGTTGAAATGAAAATCGTTTGATACATTTGCTCTGTAGTGAGGTGTTTTCTTATAGCAGGTAGCTCAGGAAGATATACATTCTACTGCCCTTTCCCCACTGACCCACACCACTGAATACCGGCACTATGCAGGACAATTGCTCTCTGTACACCATCGTCCAATCTTCCTTGACCCCCAGCTCTTCCCCATTTGGCACCATAACACGAAATCCCAAAAGGCGTAATGCTGCTCGTTTACGATGTCTCCCCTCACTGTGTAAGATTCCACTGATTTATCTGCCCATCACTCAATTTAGCAAACTGCATTTCCTGCTCAGAATGTGGTCTCATCGAGACTGTGGAGAGAAAATCAAAGCGGGTGACAAACATGTGTACACCTACATTCTGTCGGCAAGCAAGCTAAGACCCTGAGCTTCCAGGTTCCTGTCACTGCAACATCCCACTGTGTCCCCATGCCTCCATGTCAGTTTGGTGTGCTGCAACGCTCCCGCATAGCACAGCGCGAGTTGGAAGTGCAGCACGTAATTTCCTACTGAGAGACCATACAATCTTCAGTACCCAACATTGAGTTCAATCATTTTAGATCCTGCCCACCTACACATACCATTCGTTCCAAAGGCCGATCGTTTAATCTCCAGTCTCAGATTAAGAGCCCCAATCGAGCTCATCGAGATCGAAAATCTCTCCCCAGATCCACTAGACCTACTGATTTTGTTCAGATATTTCTGCTTTTCTTTGGATAATTTTGTTCTGTTCTGACCGCCAGCCTTCAGGAAATGTGTGTTTGCACGGGAGGGTGGTCAGAGGAGATTTACCTAGGTGGTGTCTGAGCTCGACCACTCCCCTTGCGAAGATAAGCGAAAGTGAGGGCTGCAGGTGCTGGAGCTCAGAGTCGACAGTGTAGTACTGGAAGAGCACAGCACGTCAGACAGCATCTGAGGAGCAGGAGAATCGATGCTTCGGGCACAAGCCATGGCCATTCCATTACCAGCCGATGCCTGGAGGAAGAACGTCTCATATTCCACCTTAGGACACTACAACCACACGGGATAAATGAGTATTTCAACAGCTTCCTCGTATCACCTCCCCCCACATTATCCCAGTCCAAAGCCTCCAACTCGGCACTGCTCTCTGGACCCGGCCATCAATCCCCCTCTGAACGACCACCTTCTCCATCACCTTCATCCACCTATCGCTTTCCCAGCTGCCTGACCACTAACCCCATTCCCCTCCCTCAAACCCCACACAAAAGTCTCATTCCTGACGAATGGCATGCCCGAAACATCGATTCTCCCGCTCCTCGGATGCTGCCTGACCGGCTGTGCTTTTAAAGCACTACACTCTCGTCACTGCAAAGATAGATGAGCTCGATTGGGGCTCTTAATCTGAGACCGGAGAAATCTGAGAGAGGATTGATTAACGTGCACAGAAAGGGAATAGATACATGCGACAGGAATAAAATTATAATGGGAAGGGTTAATAACCAGGGATATAGATGAAACGCTAGAGAGAGGATATTCAGAGAAGATATAGGAAGAACGTTTGCATCCTGAGAGTGTTGTTTGTCTGGAACTCACTGTGTGAACGTATGGTAAATCTAAGAGTCCTCAGAACACTTCGGGAGTATTTAGCCAAACACTTGAGGAGCTAGAGCATGTACGAATAAGGACCGGGTACTGGTAAGTGGGGCGATGATAAATAGATGTTTGATGATAGACTTGAACACCGTAACGTTGGGTGCAGTAAAACGTAGGCTAGCTCACTTCTGTGGCAGAATGAAAGTCGTGTTGGACTTCTACTGCATTGTTAAGATTGTGATTCAAAGTTTGTGGGTTTGAGTCCCAGCAGAATCAGTTGAGTTCAGATTTCAGCTGAATCAATGATTGTTCTGCTGATTCATCATCAGTTCCCTTCGTCTGGAGTTCTCGTACCTGCTACTGAGCAGAGAAGATTCCTCACCTTCTTGGTGGTGAGTTTTGAGGGAATCGCATCATTTGAAATATGATCAGTCCAGAATACGCTGCTCATTCACAAAACCAACTGCTGAATCCCACTGTCTCTATACACATTTCCCTCCCACGGTTGCACAGAGATTTTCGGTTTATTCAGTGTCTTTTCGCCTTTGGGCGACAGGTTGATGTGGATGGGCTGGGGAAAGACATTGATGTGTTCTGTCAGCCATAATGATATCAAATGGAGCGGTAGCGTTGGCGGGCGAAATGGCCCCCTCCTATTCCTCTCTGTCTGTGCTATTTCTGACAGAGGGTTTTAAACAATAACATGATTAGGACCCTGTGAAGCTACACCACGGAATACCAAGGTCCTCCATTTTATCCCAGCGCTCTCACAGCTGGAATACACAGCTCCTGTTGTAGCTTTGATCAGGCAGTGGAGGGTTCCCTCAGGAGCTCTGCCTGACTGCATGTTCCTTCACACAGGTTTCCAACTGGACACATGGAGCGAACGGCCGTGTGGATATTGGGGATTCAGGGACAGATGTCCCCTTTGCCTGGCTAGAGTTCTGGCCACGGTAATAATCATGAATTTCGAGCATTCTGGATCTTACTCTGGATTTTTATCACTTTACAATTTAAACTGAAATTCAATTTACTCTTGCATAACATCCTGATATCTTCAGTATTCATGAAAACTTTACAACATGTCCTTGCATGTAACCATGTTGAGTATTGATGATGAGTGCAGTATATTTCTTGTTGTCTGTAGGAACATGCAGAAGGAAGTTAGTGAAGTTTCGTCGAATCGAATTCTGTGCCAAATTGAAGCCGACGGAATGAGAAGTCCTGTGACAGCGATAATGTAACATTGTCTGTAAACAACGCAGCAACCCACAGAAACCCAGTTTTCAATCAAGTCTATTTTGCACAACGTTTTTCTATGTCCCATTTCCTGAACCTGATGGTGGAAAAGTCGCAGATCCATATCAGTTCCTCCTCCTCTGCCTTAGCTTTAATTTCAGAACCACAGCAAAAGTAGAACAGGCGGGTCGAAGGTCCCAGAGGTACGAGTAGGGCACTTTATAGGCTCCTTGCTGGTGGCTCCAGTGGAGCAACTGATCAGCGCTTGGCACTGAACAGTGTGTTAAAATGCCGCAGTTGTAATTCCAATCGTTATCTAAAGCTGTTTTTACTGACGTTAATCAGGAATTATTGGAGCATTAGTCTGAAGCACAGTTGAAGAATAATGTCGAATAAAGCAGCATCTATTCTAAAACTCCAGTTTCTGATTTGGGAAAGGTATCAATTGCTAACCGTAAAACTGCACATATTCCCCAAGTAATTATCCATCTGTGGATCGAGAAACAGAGATGATATTTTAGCTTGATGACCTTTTCCAAATCTCTAACACTGCACTGGATTACATTCTTCAAAAGGCTCTTAAACTCGTTTCATATAATCCTGTTTGCTGCAAACTCACACAGCTCATTAAACCGTTCGAAAGGAATTAGATTTATTTCTTTGGGTAGATTGAATGTTGTCACCGAATCTGGTAACGTCATGACAAATAGTTTTGATGCTGTGTGGAACAAAGTGTTCAAACAGGAATAATGATGAGTCTTGTCGCTGGATTTTTCGGACGGAGATGAGTGAGTATTAAAAGGAATCAGTCCCGTTCCTGGTCATTGTGACCAAATGTTCAAGGCAACAGATGGCAAAGATAATGATGCTTGACATCGACAGGTCCATTCCTACTCACTGGAGTCACCATTGTATTACAGATCACGTGAGCGGAGGAGGTGACGATCCTTTTCGCAAACTGAGACAGTGCGACATTTAATCCCACGTTGTTAGTCTCACTCTATACCATAAACCAGTTATCCAGCGGACTGAGCTAACCGGATTCAATTTAATGCAAAGCTAAAACAAACAGCTCAGCACATTAACAGTCTGTAGTAGTTCATGGAGAACCAGCTGCTACACCTTTCAACACCACCAGATCTTCTTACACTTAACATGTTCAGTTGCAGGTATTTAGCAATTTCTTTCCGATGAACGCTGAACAATTTGTGTGTGCGTCCATTTTGCCTCCCCATTCAGGCAGCTCAGAATCCCTGTCCCTGTTAAATTCGCTCCTTGTGTGTCTGCACGTGGCCTTTCAAATATGCTGGAATCATCTTCTAACATGTTTTCTTCTGCTGAAAAATCATCTCCGATTTCAATAACTCTCAGAATAAAAAGTACCTGCTGTAAACTTTTTTCTCGTTCCTCACTGATATTGAAGCTCTAACCTTTAGTTATACATTCACCGGAACGAGGGAATTTCCCTTCTATTTATCCTTTCCAACCACACATCAGCTGGAGAAGCTCCATTCGAACACAAATCAGTCATTCCTGATTTGTGTCGCGTGATTCGTCGTCTATTCCACCATCCAATTAAATCCCTTCTTTTCTTTTCTCGTGGCTTTATCTCCCAGTAAACCTCATTTCCGTCATCTCTAACGATTTTGTATCAAGGGAACTCTGGCCATATCCTTTTTAACTATATTCCACACCCCAACCCCCGTCTATTTCATCATCTCTTTATATCTCAGTAAATTTCGTCCTGAGAAATGATGCTGGGTCTAATTCAACTCATTAAAACTTACCACTATGCTATGCAGTCTCATTACTGGCACAGGAAAGGTGTGGGCTATTTTACTTGCAGCTGAATCGGTTGGCTGCAGCAACATTGGGTCAAATCGCAGTCACACAGGTGACTGTTGTTCTCATTTTTAAATCTTCTCAACGGGTGTTGAAGTAACACAGTGAGGAATCAATTAATATTGTAAGACATACATAACCAGGTGTGTTAAATCTAAGGTTATGAGAATAAGGCAGTTTTAATTAACATAGACCAGAGATTGTTCAAATCTCAGGCACATGAGATTGACAGAGAGCCATGTTGAGCGAAATACTGTCTTGGCAAATGCCAGTGTTATGAAGTTGTGGGTATAATGTACTTTTAATGGTGCTGAAATGTCTGGCTAGCACAAGGAGTGCAGAACAAGGTAACAACATAACATTAGGTCGAAACAATTAAGAGCTGTGTTACATGGATACAAAAAACAAATTCGAATTCGGCCAATCTGTTTCAGTTATGCCCCAATCAAGTTTGAATGTGGTATTTTTACAACGTTAAAACCAATGAAACGATCCAATGTTTTGTGAGACAAATATCGGACATTTTGAACAGTTACCCAGAGCGGCAAAGAACAGCAAAGAGAGCAGCTAAAAGACCATCAGATGGAGGGCGTTAGTAAAATCTCCAAGAGGTGCCTGTCTGGAGAAATAGATTGCATAAAAAAGAAGCATCAACACCGACCTGGAGAAAAAATGTACAGAGAAAGATACGAAGAGAAGATTCGACAACAAGCTGGTTTGTAAATTGATTTTTTTTTGAAAATGTTAATGGGGTCGGGGTTGGGGAAGGTATTGTAGAGCACAAGGTTTAGATAAATGAGTTGTAAGTAGTTATAAGTTGATTATTCTCCGTCACATGTTAAAAAAACAATAAAGTTGTTATTTTTAACTTTAAATAGTGATTTTTGGAACAGTTCTTTACCTCTTGAATTTTAACAGAATACAGTACGGGGTGAATCCTTTCTGTTTTGTCGGTTTACATTTGCAGAGGGGTTTACCCCGTCACGTAACACCAATTTCTGGGGTTGCTTTGTTGTTTCACACATTTGTGAATTTTGCCGCATTAACGATTTTGAAGTTGTCCTCTCTACAGAAAAGGTCCGTGCTTTTGCACCATTGTACAAAAGGTGCAGTGTGTCTAAGCGACAGGGCTCCCTACAATGACATCCGACGCTGTTTCAATCTATCTATCCTGATATCGACCCATGGAAACAGCACTGCGCACTCTCCTCGAGTCTGGAAAACAATCCCTTCACAGATAATGTTACATCCCGCTCTCAAGCGGCTTTTCATTCCATCGCTTTCAATTCCGCACAGAATCCGTTTCAACAGAATTTGTCACTGAGTCATTTGTTTGTGTTCAAATCCTGTGAGGAGAGGGTCACAGTTGGAGAGTGCTGTGCCCATCACCCAGATGGCTGACCATAATCTGTGAACTGTACTCTGCTGTTCATCATTTCACAAACAGCAGGTAGATGTGTCTATGCTCTGCACATTTTCACGCCTGGCTTTAAAAGCAAGATAAACATTTCCTGGTACCTGCTCTTGTTGTCACACAGAGAACAACAGCACTAGTCGAGGTTGTCTGCACTCCGACATCCGTTTTCTTCCCAGGGGTGTTAAAATGATGGTCTGAAACGATTTCTTCTGTTCCCTGTCATTCTGGGATGATGTGAGCTGCGAAAGTTATTCTCTGAGCTTGAGGTAACGTGATCAAGCTGATACATATCAGGTGCAGTGTGCCTGAGCGACAGGATATGCTGCAGTAACATCCCGGGCTGATTCAGACAGCAGAGCCCTCGCTGTAACTTCGAGGAGGACACAGACACAGTTCCCGATGACTGGGAGAGACTCTATCTTTCCCTGCAGTTCTGCTTCAGAATGTTTCATCTGTTTCAGATGGGGTTATTTGCACAAGATTTCCAAAAGAAGATGGGTTCCTGTATCTCCCTTTTGTACAGCTTTCCAGAATTTGCATAACTCCCACTCCCTCTGGCCGGCTCCCCGATCCCCAAACCCGTGTTTGATATGGAGCTGAAGAGCGCGTTCACGTTTCTCTCCCACGACACTGATTGCCATGCCACGCCAGACGAAAAGCTGAAGACTGCGGGAAACTGCTGTGGTCAGAGCTAACAGAACATAACCCCGAAATTAATGGATTGAAAACATCCTCTGATCGTTGACATTTCCAGGTTTCAGTGTGTGTACTGTCCCCGCCAGTGTTCCTATATAACATAGCTCCATTCTACGTATTGCATGTTGTTTCACTTTCCGCTTCCTTTCACTCAATGTATCTGAAATGAATATTTCGTACTGATACACCCGCCAAATTTACACAGGTGAGGAAACACACTTGTGAAGGTCTGGAAGCTCTTTTCCTGTTCTCTGTCGGTCTGCTCTGATCTGATTCGCAAAATCATATGCCAGAGCTGGGAAGAAACTGATGAAGGTGAGGTATATCACTTGTAGAGGGCTCTATGCGCATGACGCCCTGCAGATGTTCCCTATGCTGGTTCGCACAGCAATGTCCTCCCCGTGAAATGAAAAGCCGTGAGTGACAATTGGATCAACTTGTTGGAGACAGCATTATGACACTGACACAGTTCCGCATTATTATAACATAGATGGCCAATTATGAATAACCACAGAGATATACAAGCCAAAGAGAGTCGCCCAGGACTCGATGGGCTGAACAGCGTCTGTCGGCGCGTGAGTGACGCCACACGTTGATGCTGTCCCTCCTCCTGTCCCTGGGACAGAGTGGCTGATGGTGAAACAATGTTTCATTTTAACCCTCCCCTCCGCGTTAGACTGTCTGCAGCCCCGCAGCTCCGGGCCGTGGGGATGACTCTCAGTGACTGAGAGTTTCATTCGCATTCACTTCATCTGGGGCAGGTGTTAACTGCTGCCCGATTGCAACATAGAAACTGATGTCGCTGTTACAAAAGCCTTTCTGCAGAATTGCTGTGTGAAGATGGATTCTGATCAGCAAACAGGCTACACCAAAATGCCCTCACATGAATTTACCTGATGGTAGAGAATCCGGAGTACATTCTGTCTTTCCCAACAGACAACTCTCAGATAAATGATATTTTTCAGCAAGTTCCCAAACAAACTTGCTGATTTCCAGCACTTGATGGAACTGGCTGTACGGATCAGAGCGAGCTTGAGAGCACATCCACGCACTTGCCTCCCCTCACACTGCCTGCCATTGGAGGAAAATAGCTGAATACTCTGCCGATGGAGTCCAAGCGGAAGGGATAAACAGAACTGTCCCGTGAACAAGGAGACGGAATGAGAAGGCGATATTCTTGAAACTCTTTGGATCTTAGAAATCCGAGAGCAAAGTGGAATGTAGTTAGATCTGAGCAACTTTGAGCTGGTTTGGTGCTGGATACGTAAGAATGGCACTTGTCTAGGGGCATGATCGTCGCTTAGTAGCTTGAGTTAATACTGGCATGTCAGAATTTCTTACTTCAGGTCGCCATCGAGCTTGGTTGTTTGATATCACTTTGCTCAGTCGCCCTATCAACTATTTGATAAAACCAAGGTGTAAATCATGAAGTTGCACCCCTTGAAATAACGTTGAGTTCAGGGGTAATAAATGTAATTGTAGTGGGCATGGCACATGCGGTGAAACTGAAACAAGTGTTTCAGGATGTTCACCCACACAATCCCACTCTGAATAATTCCACCATCTGGATGTTTGCACAATTCTGGGTTTGAACGTTTATGAAGTGGGGACGGGAAAGGATTGGAAACAGCGCTGAACAGGTTGATGGGAATGGTCTGGCATATGAGGAATGTCAACAATAAAGGTCATTTGGAAAGTTGGGACAGTTTTCCTTGGAGAGCAGAAGGCTGAAAGCTGGCCTTGTTAAACCTTTCCAAGACATGAGTGGGATAGACAGAGGAAATAAGGAAGGGAGAATGCTCCCTACGCCTGAAAGGATCGAGAACGATTCGGCAGATATTTAAAATCATTAGTAAAAGAAGAAAAATGTACATGAGGAGAAACGTTTTCACATAGGCAGTGGTTAGGGTCTGTATACCACTGTCTGACATTGACAAAGACGCAGTTTCAATCGAGTTACTTAAAAACTAATTCGATATTTATGTGAAAGTAAAAGTGTGGAGAATTACAGGGAGAAGGCAAGAGAATGATACCAAAAGAGAAACAAATTTTTCTCTGTGAAGAACCAGCACAGCTAAGGTGTTTTGTGACACATTTGTGATTCTGAGTGGAATCATAGTTAGAGCAACAGAATGTAGGGAGTTAAACAACGGTGATATTGGCAAAGCCGGGACACATCTACACAACAGAATCTTAGCAGCACGTACATGTCACAGGGAGGATAGTGCTGCCTGATAATCCTGCAGGGTGTCCTGCAGATCAGACACAGCACCCTTCATTACTCAGAGAAGGTCAGGGCACTGTAGCGTGGCCAAGCAGCCTAAGCCGCAGGATTCAGGTTCCAATTTGGCAGGTGGTGGAGGTTTGAATTCCACTGCTCCAATTTCCGTCGCATCCGCTGCAGCGTGTTAAAATCCCGTGGTCAAAGCACAACTGCGGGTAAACTGAGAGTAAACTGCAATGTGGGAGAGTGCAGATTTTCTCCAAGGGGTCAGTGTCCGTGCTATCATGACGTGTTCGCCTTCCACACGGTAAATCGCGGGCTCAAGCAGCTCTCCTGCTGCTGTTTCGTTCCAGGCAAGTTGGGTTTTCACTGGAACCGAAGAGAGACTGTTATTTCCTCGCTGTAGTGAAACAAAGTTCTACGGTGACTCCATTCGCCATTATTTTCCGTTTTGGTGAATGAGAAAATAATTCCAAATGAATTTCGATGTCATATGTTCTTAAATTACTCCCATTTCCTTCATTTCTCTCCTGGAGGCGGCGGAAAGGAAATGTAATCTAATCGAGAATGTGGTTGGGGAAATTCACTTTTCATGGCCCATTCTTTTTGTGTTCTTTCTTTCTCTCTTTTCAGCACTTCCTGGGAAGTGGCGGTGCACTAAGGCTCCAGGATGTTTGCAAGAGCAGACTGGAATTCCCCTGCTGTCAGTTGTCAGATTAGTATATGGCTCACGCGCCTGGTTGTGCCAGCCAGAACCTACCCTCGCCTTTCCTGACCCTCTCTGCTCCTCGATATCAACTACCCCTTCATCCTCCATCCATTCTCTGGTGGGTGCTGTTGCCAGGCCGTTTTGTCTTTCAATTTCACTGTCCATCTTCCACCCCCCGGAAACAGCATCAACATATCCTCCACTCATGGACTCACATCTAGAGCTCAACTCCCCACTAACCATGACTGGCAGATACGTAGTCAGACCACAGGGTGTTGCAACAGACGTGCAACTCAGCGCAGAGGAGGCCGCACTGGCCTGCAAAGACCCTTTATAATTAAGAGTACGTGGCACCGCAAAGATCTCACAACCATGATAGGACGTGTCGAACAACCAACAAAACATTTCACACCCTTTGGGCAAGACACAGACCCCTTAGTAGACCTTACACTTATTGGACAGGGCGAGTTTTGTGTGCGCTATGCCCCCGCATAACTACAAGCTACTTTTACAAAACAAGGCACAGACGCCGCCTCCTCCTCCGAGAGCCAACTGTTATTAGCTGATCTCCCACAACCACTGTGGGCACAGCAATAGAACCATGCAGGCCAGCTATTGCCCTCCCAAACACATACAGTTACTCTCAGACAGGGAGCAATCCTGCCATCAACACAACACCCGTATCACCCGCAGCAGTATTGGGAATCAAACCAGTTATTGAATCACCTTTTCAACAAGGAATCCTCATGCCCACAACCAGCCCATGTAACACTCCCTTCTTACCTATCCCGAAGCGTGAAAGACCGTGAAAATGGCACTTTGTGCAAGATATTAGGGCTGTCAATGCCACTGTTACTCCCTGCTTACCATTAGTCCCGGACACAAATGCTATCCTGACCAGTATCCCCGCCTCCTCCAGTTGATATTCTTGTAATCGACCTTTGCTCAGCCTCATTCTCCATTAAGTTGCCCCCTGAAACTTTATGATTTTACATATGGCGGCTGCCAAATACATAGACCGGTTTTCCCTAAGGGTATTCGGAGAGCCCCACAGTTTATGCTGCTGTAGTTTTCCTCACCCTGTCCACTCTTCACCTACCATGCCAATGCACCTTCCTCCAATTTGCGGATGGCCTGCTATTGGCTTCTACCTCCGCTACTGCATGCAAGCAGTTTACTGTGGCCTTGCTCTGCGGTCTGGCACAGGATGGGCATAGGGTGTCTATCAAGAAAATGCAGTTGTGTCAGCAAAATGTCTGGGGTGCGACCTTTCCTATGTCCTCAGAGCACTGTCCACGGAGCAATTGGCTGTCATCGCCCAGATTCTCCTAACTGTCACAAACAGGCAGCTGCAAGTGTTTCTGGGGCTGGTAAACTGCTGCAGGCCCTGGACTCCTGTCCATTGTGCTATTGATGCACCTCTGTGGGAGGCAGTTTCCCCTAAACAGCCAGCCAAAGTGAAGTGGACAACCGAAATGCAACGGGCATTCACTGAACTGAAGCAACAACTAATCTTCACTCCTGCTCTGGGAGTCCCAGATTACTCACAGCCCTTCTATCTTTATGTAACCAAGTCAGAAGGGTTCGTGTCTGGCATTTTAACACAGCTTCATGGGGATCTCCGTCGCCCTGTTGCGTTGTATAATGCTTAGTTACGAGAATGCCGCATGGACAGTGGAACCAGTCACAGTAACAGCGGATAAGGCCATCTCCATTGTGCTAGATCACCCGTGTACTGTTTTGGTCCCACTGTCTCTCTCCCTGCTGCTTAATTCAGCAGCAATCCAACATTTTACTACAACTCAGAGAACTGGTCATGAAGTTGCTTTGTGATCTAGGCATACCTTTCCCTACACCGCGCCCTAACTTTGAACCCCACCATTCTAATTTCACTCACCTAACATGATTCTGCAGACAACCACAACTTCTTGGACCTGGTTCAGCATTCCTAACAAAGGGGTCCTGCCAGAAACGTTCATTTTCCTACTTCTCGGAAGCTGTCTTAACTGCTGTGTTTTTCAGCACCTTTCTCATCTTGACTCTAATCTCTAGCATCTGCAGTCCTCACTTTCGCCTGGTTCTGCAGGTGTCCTGACCAGTCTGAGAAAACCCAGACCAGATTCTTTTCACCAGTGGCTATTCCTTCCGGCCATCAGACAAATACACAACAGCAGGCCAAACAATTTGCACCCCCATCACCACTCTCGAATCAACTGCATTACCAGATGGGATGTCCACACAGGCAGCAGAGCTCTTTGCTCTCACCAGAGCCTGCCTCCTGGCACAGGGCAGGACAGCCAATATCTACACACACTCCAGATGTGCCTTTGGAGTCGTTCAGGACTTTGGTACAATATGGAAACAGAGGATGCTTATCAGCTTTGCAGGGAGACCACGCCAACATGCTGCACTCATTGCCAACATCCAACAAGCAGACCTGCTACCCGCCGTTATCACATTATAACATTGGACGCCAATAACTCTGCCACCGATCCCATCAACCAAGCAAATGCCTCAGCTAATGCAGCCACCCGGGAATCTGCACTACTCCTTGCCACTTATGTCCTGCAGACCCCCATGGTGGTGAAACTTCCAGAGACCCCTGACTCTCTAGGTGCAGTCCCAGCAGTACAGCAAACCGCCACGCCAGTAGAAAGGGCCGCATGGGTCCGCATTGGTGCCGTACAATCACCGTTCTTACAGGTTCTTACCCACCCCTGCATCATTTAACTGAAAGCCCACCTGCATCTATTGACCCTGGTGGTACACGGAATCGAACACACGGGCAAGAGGCTGTCAGCCATTCCTGGTATGCAGCGGGAGTCGTTGCAGCGGCCTCAGCTCTGCTGTCACAGTGCCACATCTGTCTACCGAAAAATGCAGGAAAGCTAATGGCCAAACGTGACAACATTCAAGTTCCTGATAGTCCATTCACCCACCTTCTAAATGACCTTGCCCACACGCATCAGAAGGAGGAATAAAAATTGACTTAGTTATTGTCGACATGTTTTCAAAATGGGTAAAGTCATTCCCCATCAAAAAAAATGACGCCAGAGCAGTGATAAAATGTATCCTGCAGGACGTTATTTCAAGAGTTTTATGTCCCAGGGCGCATAGAAAAATATAGGGGATGATGCCAATTTCTCCGCGAAGCTCATTACTGCTGACTGTGACGCCCTCGGGATACCCAGGAGATAGCACATTCTGTACCACCCCCCAGTCACCAGGAATTTTGGAGAGAATGAACAGCACCCTCAAAACCACCTTCCCCCAAATCACTCGGGACACAGGACTGGCTTGGCCAGACGGCCGGCCACTGGTGTTTCACACAGTAAGTGGACAGGGAAACCGAATGACGGAAATTACACCATTTGAAGTGCTAATGGAACGACCCATGCCCACAGCCAACCGACCCCCAAAACTAGCCAATGACACAGCGCTGCTCTTAACACAGGAAATTCTCTTTGATTACCTTCAAACTATTAGTAGAAGGATCACTTAAAAAAAAAAAGATTTGCTAAAACCTGCGATGTACTTGGGTGCTTCTTATCTTCCTGCTGGTGGAAACTGAATAAAGATTCGTGCACCTTCAATCTTTCACTGTGTATCAAACCTGCACACACACAACATGGGTGCTGGGGAAAAAATAAGCACTACCGCAGTTAGACGATAGTGTGGGGGTACAACAAAAAAAAAGCAAACAAAAAAAAGCTGCCATGTCCACCCCACGGCAGGAACCACTTCACCCGTTTAAACTGGGCACTATGTAAGTAGACAGTCCGTGCAGAAAGATTCTCTCTCTCTGAGATGGAAAGGACCACTCTTGGTCTGTCTCACGACCACGACAGCTGTCACGCTCCAAGGGAGACCAGAATGCGACCCGGTGAAAGAGTGTCCGCCTCCACAGAAGGACAACCAAGCAGAACAGGATACAGCTCCAGACACCACAGAGGGATCCAGCTGCTCACTGCAGCCATCGGGATCATCACTTTAGGTCTGACCTGCACTTCACCGCTGATCAGGAACAGGCCACACACAGGGCACTTAATCCACCGTGAGCCGTGGGTGAGCATTTTCCTTGACATGACCCACATTTGTGCCCAAAGGTAAACCAGACAAGCTGCTGGGTCTGTGCCCGTATCCCTGAACACTCCCACAGCAGCATTCCCCAGGGAGCAGTCCATTTTAACACTGCAGAGACGGCAGATTTGTGGCTGAAACTGGACAGGTCCCAGGGATCACAACGCTTAGTCTGCTAACCAGACCGGCCATTTGTGTGCCTCTAGCTCAGACTACTGGAAATCCGCAGGATACCACCTAGACAGATTCACAGGATGATTCTACGCAGCCCAGAACCTCACACACGGATACCCAAACTTGACCATCACTGACACCACCGCACGGGTGTCACACAGAGAAACCATGTGCCTAACGAGATGCCAGCCATCCGCATGGGTGCCTGGATGGAGCTGATGCACTAACTCACTGGTCTTTACCCCTGCAGCACTCTGGTCTGTAGCAGAGTGCAGCATCCTAGATTTACTTGGCCACAACATGTCTGCCCACAATTCCATTTTCAACAATATTTGGACAGGAACCCAAACCTAAGAACATACAATGACACTTATTTTGTCTGCTGTCACAAGGCATACCCTGGCTGGCGTTGTCATGGGCTGGCACGTGGGTATGCGGCACCACTCCATTACCACTCCCAGTCGTCTCCCTTCCAGAACCTTATTCCAACAGAAAACGCACCCTCACTGCCCTAGACGAGATACCTCCCTCCCCCGTTTTTGTGTCCACTTACGAAACCCTGCGCCTCAACATAGAGGACTTCAGCTGGCCACCATGCTAGAGGAGATAACATGCTACGGCTGAAATGCTTGCCAAGCTGAATGAAGAGGCTGTCGCCATTCGTACTGTCGCCCTACAAAACAGAATGGCCCTGGAATACTAGCTGGCCACAAAAGGGGCACTTGCACCTTCATTGGCACAGACTGTTGTACATACATCCCTGACTCCAGCGAAAATATAACCGACCTGACACACCACTTTCCACAGGCTGCTGTTGCCCCAAATGAACCGGAGACTCACTGGGACTTGTGGACCTGGACAACCTTCTGGCTTGTCTCGCGGGGAACTCAACTGCTGGAGAAACTAATATCCGATATTGCGGTTGTGGGTATCATTATCCTGGTTATGGGTCTCTGTATGGGCTGCTGCCGGTTTTGTAAAGCACTGTTACATCTGCCCTCCTCATAACCCAGCTTGTACAAGTTCGCTGGCGTGATATCTTCCCCCCTGACACAATCTACGCTTGGTCAAATTCAGACACTGACTGCTACCTCTCTGACATCAAAACCCACCACCTGATAGCCTCTCCGGTCTGGGCTATTTTCCACTTTTTCAACATGGACTTAACAAAAGAAAGGTAAACTTTGGGAGAAAATCTGCTACACTGCCCACCCACAGCATAACCACATAAAAAACACAGAAGTATGTCAGCGAAACAGAGAAATCATGCCTGCCAACACACACAGAACACACCCACAATGCCTCAGTGTTGGCCAAAGAGGCGAATATAGAATCCAGACATTCTAATCTACTCCCAGACCAGATAATACATTTCTCAAACAGCCTTCACAGTAAGCTCCTAGCCTCGATAATCACTTCAGTCCGAATACCCGAAGTGCAGGCTCGTTTCCCATATAAACCGATGGCGCATAAACAAAGAGGCAGACTGAGAGACCCCGGAAGACTTTGCTCCCAGGAGGAGCACAATGGACAGAACTGTAAGCCAGGAAAAGGAACATTTACACATACTCGTGGAGACAGGAAATACTCGAGAAGACATTCTCACCTATTCCAGGAGATGGCTGGAATATCCAGTGTCAATTACAAATGAATTAGTACTGCCAGACGTTTGATTAAATTCCATTCAGTTTATTCTTGTTTTAATCGCTTTACAATTTTCACCACTGTACTGTTACTGTTTTACAATTATCACCTTTGTGTTGTACCCCTATGAAAACTGTCTGCACCCACTGCTTGTGTTCGAACATTCTGACCATCAGTGCGGAGAATCAGTTCTGTGTCAGCCTGGTCAATTTCTTTCCCACAATGTCAATTTGTTTAATCAAACTGCTTGCCAGCGTAGTATCTGGCCTCTGATCCATTGGAATGAATTTCCCTGACACCACGTGACCGTGAATTGCTCATGTTTTTACCCTGTTGTCAGTCTCCCGTGTGGGATCTCGCTGAAACCCACATACAGTACATCATGTTCACTCCCCTCATTTAAAAATCTGATCACTTCCCCAAAACTTTTAAACAGATCTGTTAAGCATCACCTCCTCGGACAAAACCATGCTGACTCCTTCATCAAACCTTGGCTGGACAAGTCCGAATTAATTATCACATTCAGAGGTTTCTACGAACGTTTCCCGACCACTCCTGTGATGCTCACTTGACTGTATTTCCCTGGTTTGTTTCTAACTGCCTTGTTAAAAAGTGGAACCCCATTAGTAGTCCTTCAGTCATCGACCAACTTCCCTGTGGCCAAAGAGGAATGTGAAACATTGGTCAATACTCCTAAAATTGCTCCTTTGTCTCACAGAGCAACGTGAGATATAACTTCACTCCGAGCTGGGGATTTGTCCACGTTTAAGACTCTCAAAACCTCCAGTATTGTGTCAGTCCCTCGATGAAACTGATCAAGAACCTCTCAGTGCGTCTTCCTGCATTCTATACAGATGTCTTCCCACAACAGGACTGTTCGCCAGCTGAATGTGTAAAGTGATTCATCCAGTTATCCTATTTACAACTATACACAACTGTACTGTCACACTAGAGGGAACACATTCACGCGTTTTAACTGGAAAACGCTGTTTTCAGCCTTTGCGCCTATAAACCATTAAGCTTTGATAACCAATGGCACATTGTTGCAGTGAGAAAGCGTTTTCTATCTGAAAAAAAAACTGTCACTTGTTTACAGCTCCTGCGTGGACTCCAATCCGTTCACATCTGACACGAGGGTTGCTTTTCACTCTGCTGTTCATCACATCCAGGAGAGAACTGTAGCAGAAATGAATGCTGTCTTCATCGACCTCAGAAGTTCATGCCGATTGCTCACCTTGTATTCAGAACTACCCACAAGAGAACTTTTCAACAGGAACAGAGTTCTGTATTCTGTGCAGGGGATCATTGCACGAGCACAGTATCACTCTTCTGCCAGGCCATGCACAGTCATTCTTCCTCGAACATTCACAGTATCCGACTCTAACCAGACCAAAACCAGATGGTGCTGGAAAAACTCAGCATCTAAAAAAAGAAATCCGAGTTAACATTTCGATTCCAGTGACCATTCCTCTGAATTGACGACAGCTTGGAAAATGTTGGTCTATCTGCAGAAGATATAGTGGCAGTTGAAAGAGGGAAAGGAGTAAACGATAGGTCGGCTTAGAGTTCAAATAGAGGGAAGAACAGTTGGACATAGGAATGGATGATGATCTGGCTAGCAGGGTGAATAGCTGTTAATGGAGACTGTTAGTGGCGTATCATATGTAGAGTGTTATGGAAGGCCATGTGACAACAAGGCCTGGCGTGTGGGATAGGGGGATAGGACATGGGAGAGTTGAGGCTCTAAAAAAATAAATTGATATGGGGCCTGGAAGGCTGCAGACTCCCCAAATAGAAACTGAGGTGGTGTGCTTCCAGCATGTGCCGAGGTTCGCTGTAACTCTTCTTGAAGACAGAACTTGGATGTTCTGCAGTGTGGTCACCCAGTCCAAACTCCGTTTCCCAAAATAGTGGAAACCACATTGCGAGCAGTGATTGCAGTAGAGTTGATTGCGTGAAGTGCAGTTCATGTGTTGGGCGTGTTGGGCCTTTGGAAACAGAGGGGAGAAGACGTCAATGGATAGGTGAGGAGAGACAACAAGCAAAACGAGATATTATTACAGAAATCATAAGGACAAGAAACCTAACAAAAAGCACTTCACCTGAATGCTCGTCGCACTTGTAACATGGTTGAAGAGCTAATGGCACAAATCAACACGAATGAAAATTATTTAATAGACATTAGAGAGACACGTCAAAAGGATGGCCACGACTGCGAGTTCAATATCCTGGAGTCCGAGATTACTTGGAAGGTCAGACAGCAGTGTAAAGAAGATGGTGTCTCTCTGTTATTCAAGGCCGACATCAGGGCAGTGTGCAGAGACGCTATAAGTTCGATGAAGAATGAGTTTGAATTAATTTGCGTGGAAAGTAGAAATTCTCTGAAGAAAAAGTCACTGATAGGTGCAGTCTCTAGGCCAGTAAATAATAACATCACATTGGTGAAGGCAATAAACAAAGAAATCAGCAATGCCTGTAAACATGGGTCGGCTATTATCATTAGGGATTTTAGTCTACATGTAGCTTAGTCGAAGCAGCTCAGTCACAGTACTTTTGAGGAGGAGTTCGTTGAGTGTACCCGTGATAGTTTCCTTGAACAGTATGCAATGGAACCGACGAGAGATTAAGCAACCCTCGATCTGGTCCTGCGTATTGGAACAGAAATAATTAATGATCTCATAGTTAGGGATCCTTTTGGAACGAGTGATCACAGTATGGCAGAACTTGGAATTCAGATGTGAAGATAAAATTTAATACCAGGGTCCTATGCATGTGCAGGGGCACAACAATAGAACGAGAGAGCACCTGGTTAAAGTAGACTGGAAACAAAGGTTATATGGTGGGGCAGATATCGAGAAGTGGAGGACTACCATCAAAGATTTTTTTGTGGAATTGTTCAGCAAAAGTATATTCCAGTGAAAAGGAAGGACTAAAAGTAAAGGGATAATCTGCCCTGTGTGTCTGAGGAAATAAGGGAGGCTATCAAAGTGAAAGAGAAGGCATACCAAACGGCCAAGAACAGCATGAAATTGGAAGATTGGGAAAATATTAAAGATGAGGAAAAATAACGAGTAATGAATACAAAGACGGATAGCAAAAGTTCCTATATAAATATAAAAAGAAAAAAGAGTGGCTCAACGAAAGGTTGGTAATTTTGAGGATGAGAAGGGGCACTGAGTTATGTGATGTGATGAAATGGCCGAGGCCTTGAACAGGTATTTTGTGCCAGTCTTCACAGTGGAGTATACTAATAACATGCCAGTGACAAAGAGACAAATGTAGGTGAGGACCTGGAAACAAACGTTATTACAGAAGAGGTGTGGCCGGCAAGCTAATGGAGCTGAGGATTGACAAGTCTGCTGGCTGTGAGGGAATGCATCTCAGGGTATTAAAGGAGATGGCGGAAGAAACAGCAAGTGCACTTGTGGTAATTTTCAAATTCACTAGGCTGCGTGGCAGTCCCAGCAGATTGGAAAACAGCTAGTGTGACACCACTGTTTAAAAATAGAGATGGATAAAACATTGGGAATTATTGATCAGTTAGCTTACGTTCTGCAGTGGGGAAGATGCTTGAGTGTATTATCAAGGAAGAAATAGCAGGGCATCGCGATAGAAATTGGACAGATGTAACGTAAGTTCCTGAAGGTTCAAACAGAGATGTTATGTCGCAGCTTTACAAGGTGCTGGTGAGGCTATCCTTGGTGTACTGTGTGCACTGTTGGTCCCCTTACTTGGCACTGGTGGTGGAAGGGGTGCACAGGAGGTTCACTGGGTTGATCCGGAGTTGAGGTGGTTAGCCTATAAAGAGAGACTGCATACATTAGGATTATTTTCTTTGGAATTTAGAAAAATGAGGGGGCAATCTTACTGAAACATAAAACATTGAACAGAATAGATTACAGAGAACTATAAAGGATGCTTCCACTTGTGGGTGAAGTTCGGACAGGAAGGCATAGCCACAGGATTAGAGGGAGCAGATTTAGGACTGAGTTCAG
Organism: Chiloscyllium plagiosum; assembly: GCF_037043375.1. NCBI lineage: Eukaryota > Metazoa > Chordata > Chondrichthyes > Orectolobiformes > Hemiscylliidae > Chiloscyllium > Chiloscyllium plagiosum. The sequence continues at coordinate 16,450,851 of NW_028270189.1, forward strand.
AAGGACCTTCTTCACCCAGACGGATGTTCATATATGGAATACCTTGCCCAGCGAAGAAGTCGACGCTAGTGCAACAAATTTTTTTAAGAGCGATACTTCTTTTGAACAATAAATGAAATAAGGGATACAGTGAGAGGGTGCGTAAGCGTATTTGAGTCTTTCGAAATATCAGCAATGATGTCATTGAACGGCGGAGTAGGCTTGAAGGTCCGGACAGCCTAATCTTGCTCGGGCTTTTAGGCTCTATGCATTTATGTGTCACAAAATCAGCGATGCAGAGGGAAGACTCCATCGGGCCAGTTGGTTCAGGTGTTGGGAGTGAAGGCAGAGTGCAACAGAGTTTCCTGCAGGGAATGGTCCCTGTGGATGGTAGACAGGGACTGAAGAGGGATATATGTCTGATGATGGTATCTCTCTAGAGGTGGTCGAAATTTAAAAAAAAAATTGATGATCACTTGAATCACCACTGCGAATACATTCGCCAACTTTTATAGGTGCGCCATTGAGATTGTTATGTCTGGATGTGTCAGTACCTGGTATGGCACCTGTACCATTCAAAATCGGAGATGTCTACAGCGAGTGGTGAACTCGGCCCGGACAATCACAAAGGCCAACCTAGTATATGTTTACATATTATTTATACATCTATGCTACTTAACACTGAGATCTGTTTGTATTGATCGCAAGATAAAGCTTTTCACTGTGCCTCACTACACGTGACAATAAATTCAATTCAATTCAATTGTGGAATGTCGACGCGATGGATTTTTGGAGCAGCTTGTGGTGGAGCCAAGCAGGGAACAGGCAATACTGGATTTAGAGATGTGCAATGAAGCAGACGTGACAAGGGAGCTGAAGATGAAGGAACCCTTAGGAAGCGGTGATGATAACATGATTGAATTTACCCTGTAATTTGAGAGGGAGAATATACAATCAGAAGTAGATTAGATTACTTACAGTGTGGAAACAGGCCCTTCGGCCCAACAAGTCCACACCGACCCGCCGAAGCGCAACCCACCCAGACCCATTCCCCTACATTTATCCCTTCACCTAACACTACGGGCAACTTAACATGGCCAATTCGCCTAACCTGCACATTTTTTGGATTGTGGGAGGAAACCGGAGTACTCGGAGGAAACCCACGCAGACACGGGGAGAATGTGCAAACTCCACACAGTCAGTCGCCTGAGGCGGGAATTGAACCCGGGTCTCTGGCGCTGTGAGGCAACAGTGCTAACTGTTAACGGTGCTAAAGTTGAATAAAGGCAATTGCAGGGGCATGAGGTAGAAGATGGATGAAATTGGTGAGAAAGGACCCTAGCAAGAAAGCAGGAAAGTGGAAGTGCAATGGCAGGACTGTCTGAGCGTGATTTAGCAGACACATCAGAGACCCATCCTGTGGAAATTGAGGTATGGTGCAGGGTGGTTGAAGCAACGATGACTGACTCAGGAAGTCATCGATAGCATAAATGCAAAAGAGAAAATATATAATGTGGCGAAGGGCAGTGGGTAATCAGAGCATTGGGAAGCTCACAAAGACCCACAAAGGGCAATAACAAAACAAATGAGTAGGGAAAAGATTAAATGTAAGCTAACTGCTAATATAAAGGAAGACTGCAGTTGTTTCTTTATTCATATAAACGCAAAAGAGAGGTAGAAGTGGACAATAGGCCACTGGAAAATGACACTTGACAGACAGTAGTGGGGAACAAGGAAATATTTGAGGAACTGAATAATTACATTGTGCCAGTCTTCACAGTGGAAGACATGAGTTATACCCAAACATACAAGAGAATGCGGGAACAGATGTGAGTCTAGTGGCCATCATTGAGAAAGTGCAGAAACACTGAATGGCCTGAAGGTGGATAAATCATCTGGATCAGATGGAGTACCCTCCAGAGTTATAAGGTAGACAACTGAAGAAATAGTGGATACGTTAGTGGAGAACTTTCAGGAGTCACTATAATCAGGAAGGGTGCTACAGGACCAAAAAATCACAAACGTGACACCCCATTTTAAAAAGAAACCACACAAAAGCTGGAGAATTGCACACCAATCAGCCGAATCTTGGTTGTGGATAAGGTCCTGGAATCCATTGCGTTGAAAGAAATTTCTGAATACTTGTAAGTGTCTGTCAAAATAACGCAAAGTCAGCATGGTTTCATCAAGGGGAAGACATGCTTGACAAATCTGGAAGATTTCCTCTTTGAAGAAGTAACAAGTAAGGTAGACCAAGGACAGCCAATGGATGTTATGTGTCTGGACTCTATGAAGGCCTTTGATATTTGCCGCACAGGAGGCTACTGAATAAGATAAGGGCCCATGATGTCAGTGGCAAGGCGCGCTCACAGGACATAATGCAGTGATTAGGAACAAAAAAATCCTTCTCAAGATGGCCGCTGGTGACAAGTGGCGTTCCTCAAGGTTGTGTTGGGACCACAACTTTTCATTTTCTTCATTAGCGATCTAGATAAAATTCCTGAGGGCAATGTGTGTCAATTTGCAGACAATGCAAAGACAGAAGGACGGGTAGCATGAGAAGGCGGGTATACTGCAGAAGGATATGGACATGTAGGGCAGGTTGAATCTGTAGTTAGGAAGATAATTGCAATGATGACATTTATTTTTGGAATACTTGAATATAAAAGCAGGGATGTACTTCCGAGGTTCTATAAGGGTCTAGTCAGACCACATCTGGATTACTGTGCGCACGTTTGGTCCTCAAATTTCAGGAAGGATGCACTGGTCCTGGGGTGTGTTTAGATGTGATTCACGATTATGGTTCCAGGAATGAAAAGCTTGACACATGAGGAACGTTTGAGGACTCTGGGTCTATACCCACGAAGTTTAGAAGGATAAGAGGAAGTCTAATTGGTACTTAAAGAATCGGGAATGGCCTGGACAGAGTGGATGCTGGGAAGGTGTTTCCATTTTTAGCAGAGACGAGAACCGAAAGGCACGGCTTTGGAGAAAAGGGAAGACATTTAAGAAAAGTAATAAGAGACACTTATTCAGGTAGGAAGTGGTGAATTTATGGAATTCATTATCAGATAAGGCTGTGGAAGCCAGGTCTTTGATTATATGTAAGACTGTGATATGTAGCAGCGTAGTTGTCAAGGAGATCAAGGTTTATGGGACGAAAGCAGGAGAATTGGGTTTAGAAAGATATCTGCCTTGATTTTGTGGCAGAGCAGACTCACTGCGCTGAATGTTTTAATTTCTGCTCTATTGTCTAATGGACTTTTGCATCGAATGACTCCATCTGCAGGTTCCCCTCCAAGGAACGTGCCAGGCTGACTTGGGGCATTGTCAGCGAAGATCTGATTGAGTTCTCATCCAGACTTGATCGGCCACATGGTCTATTTCAGCCCTCCATCCTTTATTTTATCATTCCTCCTAAAAAAAAGATTAATGCAATGACCAGACTTGTGGCCAGTCCTCTGACTCTTTTCTAAACAGGCAGTTGCTAAAGTTCCAGCATCACTTCCCTGCTCTTATATTCCCACCTACGGTCAAGAACAGAATGTATCTCTAAGCCCTCGAAACCACTTGATCCCTTGTGCAATCACCTTCAGAGATTCGTGAAAGCCTACTCCAATTTCACTTTTTGTGATAGGGCGTTGCATAGTGTTGTGGAACACGGTGGCCGGGGATGCAGGTACAGAATTCTTTTTCGTTTGTTTCACATATAGACAGAATGGTAAAAAATGTCATCTTGCCTTCCTTGCTCAGTCCTTTGAGCGTAGGAGTTGGTACATTATGTTGAAGTTGAATAGGACATTGGGTGAGGCGTCTTCTTGAATACTGCGTCCAATTCTTGTCGCCCAGGATAGCAAGGATTTTTTTCAGCGGAAGTAGGTTTAGAAGAGGTATACCAGCATATTGCTAGTGTGGAAGGTTTGAGTTATGATGAAAGGCTAGATAAGCTGAGAATATTTTCTCTCGAACACGCGAGCTTGAAAGGTGACCTGATAGAAAGTTATAGACTATTAAGAGTTCGGATAGAGTTAACTGTAACTGTCTTTTCTCCAAGGAGGTGGACTTTTAGACGAAAGGGCAAATGTTTAAGGTCAAAAGAGAGAGAGATTTAAAATAAGGCATGAGAGGCTTTTTTAACAGAGGATGGTTCATGTGTGCAATTCACTTCCTGAGGCAGTAATGAATGAAAGGAAATGTACAACATTTACAGAATATTTAGATCGATAAATGAATTGGAAAGTTTCAGTGGGATTACAAAAGCCATTAATTCATGCCCAGTCCATTATTTAATGCCCATAGAGCAGTTCAGAATCTACCACGATCTTTTGGATCTGGAATCACATCCCAGCCAGACCAGATAGGTATGGCAGTTTCCTTCCCTATCAGGCATTAGTGAATCAGATCTACAACAACGAATTCAACATCATCATTATATTCTTTAGCTCTAGGTATTTATTTAAATAAAATTCCATCATCGGCCATGCCAGGATTTGAACCCGTGTCCACAGAATTATATCTGGACATTCTCATTAACAATGCAATAATAATATCACGAGGGCATTATTAAGCCTCAGCAGTTACAAGAGACGTCAGATGTGACTCTTTTAGTTTGGCATGATGTTCAGCATGAGCTGGTAGGAATGAAAGGCCTGTTTCCATGCTGCGTGAGTCTCTGACTATGAGTCTATAGAAATGGCAGCTGGTTGTGATAAACAGCAGCATTGACAGTTTAGTTGATCTCCTTCTCGGATATGTAATCTTGCTGGTTACTCCGGAGGTTCGTTTGCGCACTGAGCCCTTTCCACACACGGGACTGATGAACAGTCTGTCCCCAGTTTGACTTAATAAATGAGATTCCACTTCAGCAGTCAATTGAATCTCGCATTTCCCTGGTTTCTCTGTGATATCGGTGTCCTTGTATCTACCCAAGGGGGAACGATTGGTTCAAATCATGTCCACGCAGACGCAAGTCCCGTTGTCCATGTTGTGAATGTGTTTTTATTCTTCCTGATATACCCACAGGGTGTGGATGTCACCGATCAGGACAGCATTTGTTGTTCTTCCTGATTCGCTGCTGTCTTGCTGCATGAGAGACAAAGATTTTATCCCAGTCTCGTGTGACTGTGTGCAAATTCTCTCCTTGCTTGTGTGAATTTCCTCCCACAGTGTGAAGGTGTGCAGGTTACTGGGATCAGCCATGAGAAATGAAGGGTGAAAGGAATAGGTATGGAATGTGGGTCTGATAGGATGTGCTTCGGAGGGATGGTGTCGACTGGAATGGCCGAATGGCCTGCTTCGCCACACGATCAACATTCTCGGATTAAGGGTCAGCTATGTTGTTCTGGACCTGAAGCCACAAGTAGGCAGGATTGGGGAAACATAATAGCATCCCCTGCATAAGGGACATGCATGAATGCGATTGTTCTCTGTTCCTGAGGTCAGGCTTTAATTCCAGGTTTTATTCGTCGAACATTAGCATTACCAGTTCCGTGTCTGAGACCCCAAGGATGACTAATTTTTTTTATATAACCACTACACCACCTTCTCCAGGTTGCAATATTTACTGGGAACAAGAAGCTGATTCTGAGCTGATGCGAGCAAAAGCAGCTGCTACTGCCAATGTCAAAAACACTGATCCAAACAGGAAAATGAATTTTCGAACCTTCCCACCTCAAAGTTAAAGTCTCCACACGCTTCAGATGCGCCAATCGGCTGTCTCAGCAACATATACTACTTATGGCTATAATATTCTAAATGTTGGCAAGTATTCCGTTCTCTCCCGCTTTTGACCAGGAGAAATCCCACCCTCGGAAATACACACGCCTCTTTCCTGTCATTCCATCCCAATTTCCCATTGAATCTTCGTGGCTGCTTCACACCGTTTCTACGATTCCGGGTGTGGAACTCGGATTAAGTGTGATTGCCTGCAGCAGTTGGTACTGCCTTGTGTGGGCAAAGTGATGAAGTAGCCGATGTTAAACTATAGTGCGATTGAAACATACGTTTCAATAATATCCTACGCTGTCCCAGGTGTTTGGAAAATTTCATTAATCCCATTCTCCAATACTCTCATTCATGGAATCTTCATAGTCTCTGAGGACGTTAAAGTTAAAGATTCAGCCCATTTTGAGTTCCCACACGCCTGTCGCTAAGGCCTGATATTGTACGTGCTCCCTGACATTTGCTCTGCTACAGTCCTGGTGGCAGTTTGCAAAAGTGCTCTCTTGGAGTGCTGTAACTATTTAGTAGCGTCCTCGGCTCTAATCCACGACATGGCTGTTAGTTCTCTCAAACTTTTAATTTTGGTGAAACACGGTAAGAAATTAATCGTTTTTACATAATAATATTCTCCGAGGTGTTTTCCTTCGAATCACCTTCTCTGATGTTTCTGCGTTTCATGTATCAGGATTTAAACCCAAAAGTTCTGGAAGATGTCTCCCCCTCCCACTCTCCCTAACTCTCTTTTCAGTCTCACATCCCGTTTTACAGAGGCATTGCACAATCTAACATATACTTTCACGTTGATTCCGTCAAGTCTGTGCCGTTGGCCTCACTGTCACTGGTTGCGACAATTAAGAATATGCTAAATGCGTTGTCTGAAAAGCCCATCTGTTTCACTACGTCCTTAACTGGTCTGACTCCAGACCGCAATGCAATAAATGCTGCAGAACCACCCCGCATGCTGTTGCAGAATGAAAAAAAGGTTCATTCGGCTCGACCGAGACTATTGTCTGCAATTCACGTGAGTCCAGGAATGTGATCGCAGTGGGAAAGGTGGAGGAGAGATTCACTCGGATAGCGTCTGGGCTGAAGAGTGTCGGTTATGAAGAGAGACAGGACAGGTTGGGATTGTTTGTCACCGTGCAGGGGAGTTTGTAAGAAGGCATGGTTCAGATGTACAAAATAATGAGGGGTATGTCTAAGGGAGACTGAAAGAAGCGTTTCCCATCGACGGAGTGATCGATCACAGGGGGCCAGAACTTTAATGAGAAAGACAGAAAGGTTTAAGTAGATGTGTGGAAAAGCGGTATAGGCTGGCGGGTTTTGGAATTTGGAACACACTGTCTGTCAGGGTCAGAGAGGCAGAAATATTCAGATGTGAATGTATTCTGCCAATACGTATATGTCTGTGGGTTAAACGATTCGGGCCGTAAAGCAGATGTTTTTAACAAATGGAGCCACAACGGGCTGAGGGGTCTCCTTTGCAACTGTTGTCCTCGGAAGTTTAGTGGTTTGTGTCGAAACATGTTATGCGGGAGATAGGAGCTCTATTCCTCGCTGGGGCAGTGTAAATGTTTTAAAACTGTCGCTCCGTTCCCAAGTGAAGCATATTAATGCCTGTCCTTCCATTCTCCATGGGACATTTCACGGGAAGGACAGTGCTATCTGAATCAGCGTGGGGAAGGACTGCAGCTCCCGCTGAGACAGAGTGTCAGTGAAAGTACAAACACATGACTTCTGCAACATGCACCATATGTCTGTACTGGAATCTAAACCATTTAATAGAAAGAAGAAGGAACCTGAAGAAGAAACAGGGTAAACTAATTCAGATGTGAGTGCAGAAACATTTTCCGCAGCATCATGAGGAAAACTGACAAACGGCTCTGAGAAAGAGTTTGTCTTTCAGAACTGTTAGTTTACAGAGATGTTTTGTTCCACTTAAGCACTTAAGAAATTGAATAACAATTTAACTGAAGACTTGAAATGTTAGAACACACCAGGCGATGAGTCACGTGCTGGAAACTGTGCTTATAAACTTGATGTTTGATGACTGATACTGATGCAATAGGCTGAAAGGCCTCTCGCTACGCTTTTAAAAACTCAATGACTGTCATTTTTCAACTGAATCAAAAAGGCAAAAACAAAGTCACCAAGAAAAGTTGTAAGCATTGCAAATGTCTTCCTTGGTGCGCAAGTGCTGAAATTCAGCTCTCTCACTGCTATTTTCCAATCTTGATTTCCAGTCAGGGAAAAAAAGATTTGTTGCTCCTTATGAAAATCTGAAATTGAACATGAATTCCTGACATTAGAAAACTGCAAAGATAGCAGTTCTGTCAGAGTAAGTGAGAATTTCATATCGGAGATGAAATCAAATGGGAAGAAACGCTGAAATCAGTTGCTTTTGCCTGCTCAGATTCCTGAAGAAGGGCTTATGCCCGAAACGTCGATTCTCCTGTTGCCTGGATGCTGCCTGACCTGCTGCGCTTTTCCAGCAACATATTTTCAGCCCTGCTCAGACTCAGTACTACAAAAATGATCCTTATTGAAACATACAGGTTTTTCAAGGATTTAAAAAGTTGGATGCAGAAAGGTTGGTTCTGTGACCAGAGCGCCTCGTATCGAATGACTTGGAGATACCGGTTTTGGACTGGGGTGAGCAAATTTGTAAATCACACAACACCAGCTTACAGTCCAACAGGTTTAATTGGATGTACGAGCTTTCCGACTGGTGCTCATTCGTCAGGTGGTTGTGGAGTACACTGTTATAAAGCACAGAATTTATAGCACAAATTTGCAGTGTGATGTAACGAAATTATACATTGAAAATGTCCATGATAGTTTGCTGAGTCTCCCATCTGTTAGAATAACCATGTTAGCTTCACCTCTTTCATTTTTAAAGCGCAAAACTTTTTATTTTAAAGTTACATTCTCAGGTGAACTTGAACAATTGGTGTCAGCCCCCGTGTGCTGCTGTCTTTTCCATAATGTTTAGACTGATTCTAATTTTAATAAATGATTTAACAGAGGCTACATGGATTCATGTAGTTTTTGAGCAAAGTGCAATGTAACTTTGCAAGTACAAATTCACCCCACAAACGTATAAATGCGTGTGTGTGTGTGTCTCTGTGTGTAGATAGAGCAATGGGATCACCTGTACTGTGAATCCAAGGTCCCGGTTGAGGTCATCCTCATGGGTACCGAACTTCGTTATCAGCTTCTGCTCGGGCACATTTAAACATTATGGCACGGACACAGCACACAGGAACTAACAACTTCAACATATTATCTGGACTGACACTAATTGTCAAAGTTTACCTAAGAATGTAACTATTAAAAGAAAGTTTTGCGAATCACATAACAAAGAAGTGAACCTAACATAATCATTTTAACAGATGGAAGACTTAACAAATAATCAAGGTATTTTTCAATATATAATCTCAGTTATATCGCACTGTAAACTTTTGCTATGAATTCTGTTTCTTACAACTGTGAACTCCACAACCACCTGATGAAGGAACAGCTCTCCAAAAGCTAATGCTTCCAATTAAACCTGTTGTACTATGACCTGGTGTTGTGTGATATTTAACTTCGTATTATAATGCGGATCCCACAATTAAAACAGAGATGAGGAAGCATTTATTCTCTCAGATAGTTCTGGATCCGTGGACTTTCTTGTACAAGAAGGCTGTTGAGGAAGGGTCATTCGGTATAATGAGGCTGAGATCGGCAGATCTTCAAACAGCAAAGACATCAAGCGTTAAGGGGAAAGGCAAGAAAGTGCAGTTCAAGGTTATCAGATCTGACATGAAACCATTCAACACAGGAATAGATTTGATGGTCTGAATGGCGTCTTTCTGTTCATAAACTTCTTTGCCTAAATATGAAGCTGTAAAGGTAAACAGGAAAACCAATATTCATTATCTACATCAAACCTGGCTCCACTAGGCATGCAGTTAACTCTCACAAACCACCATTCCCCTTCCATTTTAGTGACGCCCTCTCCGTTCTTTATTTAAACTGATTGAACGTCAGGCAATTGCAACTGACATTGCTGATGTGGACCTGTAACATGCAGGGAAGCGATTCGGAATGCTGCACAACATCATTCTCCTTCGCAAGATCAGGCAGTATTTCATATTGATTACTGTGAACGTTAACCTTTAACAAGCCAAGACAGTGAAATTATTGAATCCTCATCACTATATTTCCAGGGAAGATTTCTATTAACACCACCCTGGTCACCATGAGATTCGTCACTCTATACTGCCATCCTTCTGTGCATGGTCCCATCGGCTCCATTCCGGTCTTGTTGGTTGGTTTACAATACTGAGGCTATCCAATCATCTGTTGTATTTCAGTTTTTGATGTATGAGACCTTCTCTCTGAGCTGGCAATGTGCTGGCTCAGTGGTGATAACACTGGTCTTGTAAACTAGAAAAGTGCTTGAAATAGCCCATTCCTGTTTTTAATTCCAATAACTTGAGGAAAATGGTTCGGCAGGACAGGAAAAAACGGGCGTGAGCAGTGATCCAGTTTGCCAGCAAGAACGAGGTGAGACAGTATATACTAGAGAGAGATGGGGAAAGAATGGGCAAGGAACACTGGGAGGGAAGGGGCTGAATGCTTCCTTTCTTTGCTGGTCTTGAAGTCTGAAATGGGACAATATCAGCCAAGTGGGTGAAATGTTACTTTCTGCTTGTTTTCTCCCGAGGCCTGTGTCACTCTTGAGGAAATGTGTCTGCGTGCTTCCGTTTATGCGTAAAAATGGGATTCAGCTCCCCGACCGGGTGTGAACACACTTTTCCCATCTCAAACTTCAATCCAATTTATTGTGTCTTACGAGATTAAAATGTTCCAAAGAAATTAGCATTGAAATGAACACGTGAAACGTCAGAGTTTACAAAGTTACAGGCCAAGTGCTGGAAGTGACATGATGGGACCCATTTCTGTGCTGTAAACACTCGATAATTCAATCATTTTTGAGGGCAAATATATCTGCAGTGACATAATTCCAAAAACCGCGTTATGAAGAAACTGTGCAACTGCTTCTGCCCTCATCCCTGGTGGTCTCATGGTTAGTATTCGGTGCTTTAACTGAGTGGCCTGGATGTCATTAGGACTTCTTGTTCCTGACGCAGAGAGAGCAGCTTTACCAGGAATCTGTTTCATGCCTTCGATCAGTCAATGCCCCAGCCCTTGAATGAAGGGAAAAGTGCCTTCCCTCTCTCTACACCGTCGACAGTTCATCCTTCATTCTCCTCTGCTTCCACTTCCCAAAGAGTTTCAAAGAACTGTCAAAACTGAGTCTCAGCAATTTCATTTCTGTTCTTTTCATACACAGAAGCTGCCGCGATTGAGTGGGTTGGTTTCTGAAAATGAAACGTACCGATAAGCAATGTATTGGGCTATTCCAGGATTGCATTCTGTGACAGCGCTGGGACATGACTGATGTTCTCTATGATATGGAAGTGCCAGTGTTTGAGTTGGGTAGACAAAGTTAAAAATTACACAACATCAGGGCATAGTCCAGCAGGTTTATTTGGAAACACTAGCTTTCAGAGAGCCGCTCCTTCATCAGGTGGGTGTCTTTCTGCAGAAACTTGATGTGTGTGTCAATATGTGCGATCCTTTGGAAGATCATCTGGACTTTAACCGACCGTTCGTGGTGTCGACGGTACCCATGACTTGGATGTGTTGGTATTGGACTGGGGTGGACAAATTTAAAAATTTCACAAAACCATATTAGAGTCCAACAGTTCACAACCACCTGATGAAGAAACAGTGCATGGAACACTGGTGCTTCCAAATATGCTTGTTCGATACAATCTGATGCTATGTGATTTTTAACTTTGATAACTTTTGGTAATGTTTAACTGATCGAAGACAGTAAAACAATTTTCGTTCCTTGAGATGAAAATGTCAATTATTATCCACCTCAGTGTAACAAAAAAGATTAGTTTGGATGTGTGCTGAATCTCCACAATGCCATTGCGCCAAGCAAAAGTCGAACCTGTACCCGCCTGATCCGTAGCCAGCTATTCGAATGGCTGTGCCACTGGCCAGATGCACAGCTGAGATTTTACACGCTGCAGAGCTGTGATGCTAACAATGACAGGAGCAATAAAAGTAACAGTCACAAGGTGAGCAAAGAACAAAGATAATCACCATCAATGATTCACTTCACATTGTCAAAAAAAACCTACCATTCACAATTTGATCAGCCAATCAATGAGGTCACTGCTGATCAAGGAAATTGCAACTTACTTTGCTACGTTTTCACCATAATTAGTGGTAAACTCCAGCCTAATCATAACATCGCATATCCCCGTTAATTTTCAGATTTAGATTATGTTAATGACCTGTACGTATTTGCAGGAAACTGAATAACATGAAATGAGTGAAAACGTCCTTCTGGTGATGTAATCTAGTGCAGAGTCGGCCAGAAAAGAAAAATCAAAGACTTGAAACATCACTCCCATTTCTCTCTGTACCAATGCGTTTTCCTGAGTTGAATTTTTGCAGGACTTGTCTTTAATATCTAATGAATTAATTATTTTCCCATGACAGAATCTTCATAAATCAGTTAACATCTGAGGTGTTGAAACCTATTTTACTTCAGATTAAAATAGTTGAATATCCTTTCCTCCAGCCTAATGTCCCAGTACTCCCTCCTCTTCCATGCAAATACAAGCTGTTCCAGGAGAGGTTGGAGCTCCCAGCCTGACGTCCCAATGCTCCTTTCTGCTCCATGGCAATAGAAGCTACTCTAGTTGAAGTTGCAGCTCCCAGTCTGATGTCCCAATGCTCCCTGCTCCATGTCAATAGAAAAGGTCCAGTTGATGTTGGCTCTACCAGTCTGATGTCCCAATGTTCCCTGCTGCGTCGTGTCATTAAAAGCATCACAAGGTGAGAGTGGAGCTCCCAGACTGATCTTACAAAGCGCCCTGATCCATGTCAATTGAAGCTGCTCCAATTGAGGTTGGATCTCGCAGTCTGATGTCCCAATCCTCCCGGCTGCTCCATGTCAATAAAAGCTGCTCCACGTGTGGTTAGAACTCCCAGACGGATGTCACAATGTTACTTGGTCCATGTCAACCGACGCTGCTCCAGATGAAATGGGAGCTCCCATCCCTGGCAGCTCACATACCGCTAAACAACCATAGAAATACTGTCCACTGACTATTTCCATCACTGGAGCCATTGGTGCAATATCCACATCATGAGAACCTAATCTTATTTTTAATCACCACCGACTCATTATTTCCAAAAGGACTTATTTCTAAAAACTTATTTTGCATGTGCATATTGCAGTCAATCAGAAGTAAGATAATCGTGCTAATTGACGTATGCTCACTAGAAATCACATTCTATTTTTCATGTTGAGTAATTGCTACTTAGCAAGGACAATGTTTGTATTGGAATCACTCTTTTATTTCACGTGAGGGAATTTGGTTTGTATTATTTAAATTAAACTTGATCACTGTGTCAAATGATCAAATAGATCTCAATTTCTGAACAAAATTGGTAATTTTGTCATCCACCTTGAAATATGGTGTCTACTTCTTTCAGCCACACGGGTATTAGAACGAACCGTCTGTTAATGGCATGCATATAAGGACATTTTAAAACAGTTTTCATGTTTATACTGCATAAATCTGAGGTTATTGATACACAGTTTAGGTTCAGTCCCTGCAGTTAACTTGCTGACTTCTCCAGTTGTTCATAGTTCAATATGATGCATCAAGTGTGTGCATAACGAGAGGGAGCTTACTTCCCACACCTTGTGTTGAGATGTGTCTTATGTCCAGCATTCATCAATGGCGAGAGCAAGGGGGAAAGGATGAGACCAATGTGTAAGTCTGTCCGTGCCCAAGCACGGCACCCACATCGGTAATTCTCTACTGTGCATTTACAGCCAGTTCTCGGGTGCCCCTACACCCAGCCCCTGACTCTTTTGAAACATCTCCATTGTTTCGTGCTATCTCTCTGTGCTCTTTTCACCAAGATGAATCACTTCTACCCAACCTGCTACAGATTTCATCTGACAAAACACTTATTAAGAATCGCATGCATCAACTTGCACTTCGTATCTTTCGTTATTTGGTTCTCCCGGATCTCTTTCATACGATAAAAGTTCACAGCAACTTTACTTGGAAAAGACAATCGCGTTCCTTTTCATTGTCCCAATTCAATCTACATTTCAATGCAGTTTAGGCAACAGACTCAAATTATTCTTTGAGATTTTATTATAGCGTCGATGCATAAAAACAGACCATTGGACAGCTGTGATCATCCAAAGATAGCAAAATTGAAAATCGTTGATAACAACGACGAGAGTGTGATGCGAGCCCACGCGTGCAGAACCGAATGGATTAGCAGGTCATCGCCTTAACCTCTCGGCCACCTCGTCACATAGCCAAGGGCACATTTGACCTTATGAATAAGTGAATTGCGTAAATTATGCTGAGCAGCAGATATTTCTCCATGGTATTGGTAAAATGATAAATAGTACAGTACGGTTCCAAGAGTATCGTCTTACCTCTGAGTTGTGGGGCAAATACACTCCCACCGTGACACTCTGCTCACATAATCTGAACATAAATGAAGAAATGACGATGTAACAAGGTCTGTTGAATTCTGTGAAGATTTGAAGTCAACGGAATGAAGAGCCCGTGACAGCAGGAGGTGTAAAGTTGTCTGTGAGGAATTATTTTCCAGACTGGAGGAGAGTGCACAGTGCTCAATGTCATTATTCAGAACACCTTTCTTCCACTCAGATATTTTTGACACCTGTGTACAGGACAGACAATTTCAAAATCCTAAATAAGGCTAAACTGACAATTGAATTCAACAATGCAAAAATCTTGATCTGTATCATTTTCCTGGCTGTGTGACACCAAGTCACTCTATGATCACAGCTACACAGTGAGCAAGTGTCAGAAGGAAAATGAGTGCAGTGCCAGAGCGAATGCTGGGAGCAGAAGTTGACACACTGGCAAGTGCATTCCCCTGAACAGGAAGACTTCTCAAACAGTGGACTGCGGTGGAAGAATTCAGAAGGGGTTTACATTTTGGAATTTGATGCCAGAGACACAGTGGAGATCTGTTATTGAGTCTGTTCAAGATGAAGGTTTTAAGATTTCTGCAGATGAAAAACAAAATAAAAGGCTCATGGGTTAGTGAAGGCAAAAGTTGAAGTTGCACATTTTTACATCTTTGCAATGAGTAACTCACCGCTTGCCTCACACGGGGTCAGAACCACTAGTGAAGATGATCGTATAATCGCAGTGACCAGCCATGGAATCAGAGAAACTCGGTTTCCCAACCGTTAATGTACAACCAGGAATGTGCAGGTAAGCATTAATGTGTTGCTCCAGTGCTGCAGGTGACCAGTGCACGGTATCTCTGTGCCAGTATAGTGGGCTGCGCTCTGCCGAAGTTTTAAGTTTGAGCCTCACATGGAGCAGCTTCAATTTGTCGTGTTGAGGGGTACGGATAGAAGGTGATATTGAGCAATGTCACGTTTATGGGAAAGTACCACTTTTTGTGGATTGAGAAACGACCTTTTCAGGATAATGACACCTTGATCAACAAACATACTGCAAATACTTAAAACGTGAAGAGACATTTGTGGAGGGAGAGCCGAACGTGATTTTTCAGCAGACGGGTGAAGTTTCCCATGAGCACTGCGTTAAATTCCGGGAAAATAGATGTTGATCTGTTTTCATGTTATGCAGTTTGTTGCAAACTCGCAATGGCCATTGTAATAATAATAAAAAAAGTAGACTGATCGCATAGGACCGTCTGAATATTGTATTCACTTTTAGTCTGAGCATCTTTCAGCTGGAATGGTGTGCTGCAGAGCAGCACAGACGGTTAAAATACAAAAAAGACAGAGTAGACTTGGTGGTGGATATAAGAAAGCGTGAAATGCACCTAATGTCATGTGAATGTGGTCAAATCTTTAAAATAGGTGTTGCGTCTCCAAATGACGATTTAATTGCCACTCATTAGGATGTAACTTCTGTCTGCAGTTATTTTACGACATCAGCCCCATTTACAATGCTTCACCTTGAATAATACGCTTTATCTTTCAAATCCAGGAACTTTTTATACTCAATTTTATTCAGCTGAACGTGTTCATGAAGTGTCTTTGTGTCTGAAAACAACCAAATCGAAATTAATCCACACCCACACTTTTCCTTTCTTTCAATGGTAAATTCCCTCCTTGTATGTTTGTTCATGTGTTTTTTAAAACACTATGAAATCATAAATCTACGTTTTATTTCCAGAAAGTCATTCAGGAATTCAGCAACTTTATTGAGTGGAAGAAACTCTCATCCAATCTTTTCTTAATCATTCACTAATGGTTTTGAAGCTCCAACTAAAGTTGTTGATTCACTTGAAAGACGGAATTTCCCCGATTTAGTCACTTCAAACCACACGTTATGAGAAAATCTCTTTTGTTTACTTTTAAACTTGCGTGTTTCTGGTCCAGCATTTCCACATGTCGTGAATAAACTCCGTCATTCTGTCCATAAAGCGGATGAAATCATTTCTATCCTTTCTGATGTTTTTATGTCTCAGTACACCCCGTCGCTGGGCTTCCTATCTTGCTATTCAGTCAGCAGCGTCTGTGCCCTTCCTCACCTCTTCACATGTCTTTGTTGGAGAATAAGGACAAGGATTATACACAATGCTCCCACTGAGGATGACTTAAAGATTTCACAGTTACAAGATGAACTATTTGCTTTAAATATGATTTCTCTAAATCTCCATGATCTGAGTGAGTGTCAGCTATTTCTAAAGGTAACTGAAGTTCAAATACATCACAGTAGGGCTCGAGTCATTCCAGTGCAGACTGGTTCTGGACAGTAAATATCATTACCAAAAGCCACCGTGAGTCTGAAATCGACACTTTGCACATAGAAATTGTCGTAGCTATTGTGTATCATATTTCCGTGTTCTTGCCCACCTTGGTGATCACTTCATGTGTCCTTGTATTGAGTTCTACTGAATGATTAATTTGTGAATGGAGACATTCCCTTCACCTCTTATTTGAAACTCCATGGAGCATTGAATAATTGTACTCATAAGCTTCCAGAGGACAGTCCTGCCATTACTGGGATGAATCAGTGAACATTCCGCACGTATCCTCGAAGGCAAGGATTTCCTTCTACAGTTTAAGAGATCATTACAGCACTGAAACCCATGCGTGCATTCATGAAATCTAAAACTGATGCTGCAAAACTTTCAGACTAAGATTTTGCAATCTGCTTGTCTTGCTTGCCCTGAAAGTTACATTCCACATTGTGGTATGTTTGTGAATGCTAGCATTTTCTGAATCTTGAGCAATGACATTTACATTTTGCCAGAACACTATCTTTCACTGTTCTCTCTTTCCCTTATGGTTCCCCATTTAATATACTGTATTATATCAGTATATCTAACTTTTTCAACAAGTCAAACCATCTCGCTCCTGATTACCAAATCGAGAGAATGCCATAATTTTGTTAATTTATCTGCAGTGCAGCTGTCGGGCGCAGTGATCAAGTGGAAAGGCATTGGTCACGTGAACCAAGTAGCAGTAGCGGGCTTTTGAAATCTGGCAATTCTATCGCAGTCATATTCAAAATATTCAACATAATCTTAAGCCAAATCACATTGGTAGAAAATAAGAAAAAAAAACGAAAGATCCGCCGATGTTGAAAATCAAACAAATACAGAAGTTGCTGGAAAAGTTCAGTATTTCTGACAGATCTGTGGAGGAACGGACCAATGGATCAGAAACTGGATTCGTGATGGAAGAGCACAGCAGTTCAAGCAGCATCCAAGGAGCAGTAAAATCAACGTTTCGGGCAAAAGCCCTTCATCAGGAATAAAAGCAGAGAGCCTGAAGAGTGGAGAGATAAGCTAGATGAGGGTGGGGATTGGGAGAAAGTAGCATAGAGTACAATAGGAAGTGGGGGAGAGGATGAAGGGGATAGGTCGGGGGAGCGGGGAGGGTGGAGTGGGTAGGTGGAAAAGAAGATAGACAGGTCGGACACGTCAGGACAAGTTGCGGGGACAATGCTGAGCTGGAAGATTGGGACTGGGGTGAGGTGGGGGGAAGGGGAAATGAAGAAATTGTTGAAGTCCACATTGATGCTCTGGGGTTGAAGTGTTCCGAGGCGGAAGATGTGGCGTTCTTTCTCCAGGCGTCTGGTGGTGAGGGAGCGGCGGTGAAGGAGGCCCAAGACCTCCATGTCCTCGGCAGAGTGGGAGGGAGAGTTGAAACGTTGGGCCACAGGGCGGTGGGTTGATTGGTGTGGGTGTCCCGGAGATGTTCCCTAAGCGCTCTGTTAGGATGCGTCCAGTCTCCCCAATGTAGAGGAGACCGCATCGGGACCAACGGATACAATAAATGATATTAGTGGATGTGCAGGTAAAACTTTGATGGATATGGAAGACTCCTTTTGGGCCTTGGATAGAGGTGAGGGAGGATGTGTGGGCGCAGGTTTTGCAGTTCCTGCGGTGGCAGGACAAGGTGCCAGGATGGGAGGGTGGGTTGTATGGGGTCGTGTACCTGACCAGGTTGTCACGAAGTGAACGGTCTTTGCGGAAGGCGGAAAGGGTGGGGAGGGAAATATATCCCTGGTGGTGGGGTCTGTTTGGAGGTGGCGGAAATGTCGGGGGATGACTTGGTTTATGTGAAGGTTGGTGCGGTGGAAGGTGAGCACCAGGGGCGTTCTGTCCTTGTTACGGTTGGAGGGTTGGTGTCTGAGGGCGGAGGTGTGGGATGTAGACGAGATGCGTTGGAGGGCATCTTTAACCACGTGGGAAGGGAAATTGCAGTCTCAAAAGAAGGAGGCCATCTGGTGTGTTCTGTGGTGGAACTGGTCCTCCTGGGAGCAGATACAGCTGAGGCGGAGGAATTGGGAATACGGGATGGAATTTTTGCAAGAGGTAGGATGGGAAGAGTTGTAATCCAGGTAGCTGTGGGAGTCGGTGGGTTTGTAAAAATATCAGTGTCAAGTCGGTCGTCATTAATGGAGATGGAGAGGTCCAGGAAGGGGAGGGAGGTGTCAGAAATGGTCCGGGTAAATTTAAGGTCAGGGTGGAATGCGTTGGTGAAGTTGATGAATTGCTCAACCTCCTCACGGGAGCACGAGGTGGCGCCAAAGCAGTCATCGATGTAGCGGAGGAAGAGGTGGGGAGTGGTGCCGGTGTAATGACGGAAGATCGACTGTTCTCCATAGCCAACAAAGAGACAAGCATGGCTGGGGCCCATACGTGTGCCCATGGCTACCCCTATGATCTGGAGGAAATGGAAGGATTCGAAGGAGAAATTGTTAAGGGTGAGGATCAGTTCGGCCAAACGAATGAGAGTGTCGGTGGAAGGGTACTGTTGGAGACGTCAGGAGAGGAAGAACCGGAGGGCTTGGAAGCCCTGGTCATGGTGGAAGAAGGTGTAGAGGGATTGGATATCCATGGTGAAGATGAGGCGTTGGTGGCCGGGAAACGGAAGTCTTGGAGGAGGTGGAGGGCGTGGGTGGTGTCTCGAACGTATGTGGGGCGTTCCTGTACTGGGGGGATAGGACAGTTTCGAGGCAGGTAGAGATGGGTTCAGTGAGGCAGGAGCATGCTGAGACAATGGGTCGGCCAGCGTGGTCAGGCATGTGGATCTTGGGAAGGAGGTAGAACCGGGCAGTGAGGTGTTCCCGAACAATGAGGTTGAAAGATGTGTTTGGGAGATGTCCTGAGGTTATGAGGTTCTGTATGGTCTGGGAGATGATGGTTTGGTGATGGAGGTGGGGTCATGGTCGAGGGGGCAGTAGGAAGAGGTGTCGTCGAGTTGGTATTTGGCTTCAGTGGTGTAGAGGTCTGTGCGCCAGAATACCACTGCGCCCCCATATCTGCTGGCTTGATGGTGAGGTTGGGTTTGGACCTTCCCCTCACTGAGGACGAACGATCAGTCCTCAGCAAAGGAATCACCTTCATCCCCCTCCGTCAATGCATCAATGAATTTAATACACGTCGTGACTTCTAATCCTTCTTCTGTTGCCTCCACCTCCGAGGTTACTTTCACAATCAGGACTCCCGCCCACCTTCCAAGGACTCCTTCGCCCACCTCCAACACACTGCATAAACCTGGACACCCCGCGCTGCCCTATTACCTGCCCTCGAATTCTTCATTTCCAACTGCCACTGGGACATTAACCGCCTCAACCTGTCTAGCCCCTCCCCCACCTCAATCTCCCACCCTCACAACGCGCAGCACTCCAATCCCCCTGCTCCAATCCCAACCTCACCATCAAGCCAGCAGATATAGGGGGCGCAGTGGTAGTCTGGCGCATTGACATCTACACCGCTGAAGCCAAATACCAACTCGAGGACATTTCTTCCTATCGCCAGATGCTGCCAGATCTGCTGAGGTTTTACAGCAATTTCTCTTTTTGTTTGAGACTGGCAGATGTTGTGCAAGGTTATGAGAACAATGCTTTCTAGCGGCAAACAGGCTCCACGCAACTGGCAGTGTGAAATGAAAGCGGAATAATGAATGAGTCGACAGTGTAATGCTGGAGAAGCACAGCAGGTCAGGCAGCATCCGAGAAGCAGAAGAATCGAATTTTCGGGCATAAGCCCTTCATCAGGAATGAGGCATGTGAGACGGCCTGAGGTACATTGCTGAAGACAGGCGCCAACTTGCTGATACCTCTTGCTACTGCGCCCGATCACAGCCACACTTCCCATCATCTCCCAGACAATCACAACCTCATCACCTCTGAGGAATCTCCCAGCCACTGCCTACAACCTGATTGTCCATGAACCCACCAATGCCTGATTCTACCTCCTTCCTTAGACCTGTTGTCTCAGCTGCGCCTGTCTAGCACGATTCATCTCTTCCTACCTCAACACCTTCCTGTCTCCCCAGTCCAGGAAATTCACACCTACGTTTGTAATACCAGCTGTGCACTTCATCTCCTCCAAGGCTTTTGTTTCCCTGGCCCCCAACGCGTCATCTTCACCTTGGACATCCAGTCCCTGTACACATCCATCTGCCATGATGAAAGTCTCCAAACCCTCTGTTTCTTCATCTCACCCCATCCCAACTAGTACCCTTCCATCGACACCCTCATCCACATTGGCTGAACTGATCCTCACCCTCAACAACTTTTCCGTCCAATCCTCCCACTTCCTCCAAACCAAAGGGATAGCCATAGGCACCCGCATGTGACCTAGCTATGCCTGCCTGCTTGTCAGATATCGGGAATTGTCCATCTTTCGCAGGTACACTGGCACCTCTCTCCACTTGTGCCTCCACTACATTGATAAATGCATTGGCGCCACTTCGTGCTCCCACGAGGAGGTTGAACAGTTCAGCAAGGGTGACCAGCATCTTTCACCTCGACCTCAACATTACCTGGATCATCTTGGCAACTTCCCTCCCCTTCATGGACTTGTCCATCACCTTCTCCAGCGAATCACTAATGACAGACATATACTACAACCCCACCAACTCCCATAGCTAAAAATACTACACCTCCTTCCACCTCACCTCGTGTAAAAAAGCAATCCCTTATTCCCAATTCCTCTGCCTCCACCACATCTTTTCCCAGGATGACCAATTCCACCTCAGAAAGTCCCAGTTGGTCTCCCTCTTCCATAATCGCAAATGCCCTTCCCACGTGGTTGACGATGCCCTCCAGTGCATCTCATTCACTTCACTCACCACCGCCTTTCAACCCCACCCCTCCCGCAACAAGGACAGAAACACTTGGTCCTCAACTTTCACCCCACCAACCTCCGCATAAAACACATCAGACTCCACCACTTCTGCCATCTCCAAACACACCCCACCATCAGATATATATTTCCCTCCTCATCCTTATCAGCATTCTGAAAAGACCATTCCCTCCACGAAACCCTCGTCAGGTCTACAACCCCAAATAAGCCCTCACCCCACTACTGGAATCTTTCCCTACCACCACAGGAAGGGTAAGGGTAACACGAGCGCCCACACCACTTCACTCATCTCCGTCCAAGGCCCCAAGGGATCCTTCCACATCCGTTAGAAATTCACCTATACCGCTTGCAATGTCAGCTACTGCATCTGTTGCACCCAGTGTTGTCTCCTCTGCATCAGAGAGACAGGACACCATCTTGCAGATCATTTCAGAGAACATCTCTGGGACACTCGCAGCCATCAACTTCACCATCCCGTGACTGAACATTTCAACTCCTCCTCCCATTCCGTCAAAGACGTAAAGTTCCTGGGCCTCGTTCACCACCAAACCACAACCACAAAATGCCTAGTGGAGGAACGCCAAATATTCTGCCTTGGGATTCTTTCACCGCACAGGATAAGTATCAATTTGAACAGTTTCCTCATTTCCCTTCCCCCAAGTTCAAAGCCTCAAACTTGGAACCGCGCTCTGGACCCATTCCATCTCTGCTCCTTCTGAACTATCATCTTCTCCCTCATCTTCATCCAACTATCACTTTCCCATCTTCATCCCCCAAACCCCACAACCCTAACATTTATCTCTCAGTCCCGACTCACAAGCATTATTCCTGTTGAAGGGTTTATGACTGAAACGTGGATTCTCCTGTTCCTCGGATGCTGACTGACCTGCTGTGCTTTTCCAGCACCATACTCCCGACTCTGATCTCCAGCATCTGCAGTCCCAACTTTCTTCTCGGAATAATCAATGACCTCGGAGTGAAGATTTACCGGATTGCAGTGATCACAGTGGGACTGAGTTTTGCATTTATTTTGGGTGAGGGTAGGCTGGATCTGAGACGAGCGCTTAACACCTCAACAACGGGAATGGTATCCGATAGCGATGTTAGGGCAGGCTGAAGTGAAGTGGAAAATTCTGTCAGAAGGTGGATCAGTACGACTGCATCATATCAACCAGACTGGAAAAGACATGCAGAAGGAGCAAATCAACTTCAGTGCAGGCACAAAAACAGGTAAACTGGAAAGAAGACAATACAACACAATGAGATGGAATGGACTTGTTTATGAGAAAGGATTAAATATTTAAGCTATTTTACATACAGACTGTCGTCACATTGGAAAAAGGAATTTACGGCAGTGTAACGGTGATATTTGCCTATGACATCACAATTCCAAGAGACATTGACATATTATCTTCTGCTGCAGCGTGGCCAAGTGAAAGCATGATCAGCCCATCAACCTGAATTCAATACTTCAAAGCTCTCCTCTGCGATGTACAACCTATTTGCTGCTCCTGTAGTCAGATCCCAATCGCTTCACGGTCTATCTTTTTCTGCTTCCTTTCTCACGTAAACACTTGAAACCTGATCAAATCCCGAGTTTCTGCTTTAACCCATATTTTATCGGTCCCGAGCTGACACAGGTACGAGTGACCAATTGGCCTTTTCGAGCGCTCTCACTCTGTATGATCTGAATGATAAAGTGCACTGTATCTGATCCGCAGGACACACTGCAGAAATTATCCCATCCCAGCGGACTGAGCTGCCTCCATTGATAGAGCTGTCTCCATTGGTATAGTGTCACACAGTCACAGCGAACATCTTTTGATGTCATCCTCGAAGGTACTTGCTACAAAAAAGCTGAAGACGGCTGAAAACTGCTGTCGTCAATGCGATATACAGAGGCCTAGCGGGAGCCTAGTGGGCCCATAAACCAGAAATCAATAATAAAAGTATTCTTCTTTTTAGAAGAATCCGATTCAGACCATCATCTTAACACTTCCTGGGGAGAAAATGGATGTGGGAGAGCGGACAGTCACAATTGGTTCCAGTATTTACAACCTTGGTCCGTGTGACAACAAAAGCAGAAACCTGGAACTGTTTACCTTGCTTCTGAAAAACTGGTTCGTAAATTTTGAAGAGCATAGATATTTCTTCCTGGTGTTCATGAAATGATCAAGAGCAGAGGACCGTTCCCTGAGTATGGTCTGACTTCTGGGTTATGGACTGTGATATTCTGCTCACATGGTCTGAACACATATGACTCAGTGACAAGATCTGCTTCATCGGATTCCGTGAAGAACAGAAGCCGATGTAATGAAAAAACCAATAAGAGCGGGAATGCAGCAAATTATTTTCCAGTCTCGAGGAGAATGCACAGTGCTGTTTCCAGGGGTCAATATCTGTGCAAGCAGCGTTGGGTGTTATTGTGCTGCATCTTTGGTATAATGGTGCAAAAGCACGGAACGTTTGTATAGAGGGGATAACTTCAAAATCCCCAAAGAGGCAAAACACACAAATGAGGTAAACAACAAAGTAACCACACAATCTGGTGTTACATCATGCGGTAAACTTCCCTGCTCAAATTTCGTTCAAAATCGCTCTTTGTATAATTCCTAAGACTGATATTCGAACAGTGAATGGTATGTCAATACAAGCTGCTCTGATCTCACAACTTCAGCATTTCATATGTCTCCTTGTGTATGTCTGGCAATAGTAATTGATCCCTCACTGTGTTACTTCAGCACACGTCGAGAAGAAATAACTATAAGAGCAACAGTCAAGTATGTGACTGGGATTTGACCCGATTCTGTTGCAACCAATCCATTCAGCTGTAATTGAAATTACTTCCACCTTTCCTATGTCGGTAATAAGATTGCACAGCTTAGTGGTGAGTGTTCATGCATTGAATTAGACCCAGCATCCTTTCTCAGGTTGAAATATACAGGGATATAAAGACATGATGATAGACACGGGCAGTATTTACTGGACTATAAAGACGTTAGGAATGACACGGCCATGATACCATGTCGTTAGAAACGATGGAAATGAGGTGTACTGGGAGATAAAGCCACGAGAAACGAAAAGAGGGGGTTTAATGGGATGGTGGCATAGATAAGGAATAATGCGGGAGAAACCAGGAAAGACTGAGTTGTGTCCGAAAAGAAGTTATCCATCTGATGTGAAGTTGTTAAGAGTAAATACGAGGGAAATTTCCTCGTTTAGGTGAGTGGAAACTAAAGGTTAGAACTTCAAACCCATCGGGGCACGATAAAGAAGTTTGGAGTAGGCATTTTTTATTCTGAGAGCTATTGAATTCGGAGATGAATTTTCAGAAATAGAATCATTTTAGGAGCTGATTCAAGAATATTTGAAAAGCGAGTGCAGGCAGACAAGGAGTGAATTGGATTGGATGAGATTCGATTAGATTACTTACAGTTTGGAAACAGGCCCTTCAGCCCAACAAGTCCACACCGACCCGCTGAAGCGCAATCCACCCAGACCCATTCCGCTACATTTACCCCTGCCCCTAACACTACGGGCAATTTAACACAGCCAATTCACCTAACCTGCACATGTTTGGATTGTGGGAGGAAACCGGAGCACCTGGAGGAAACCCACGCAGACACGGGGAGAATTAAACAGCGACAGTCATTCTGGGCTGCCTGGATGGGGATGCAAAATGGAAACGTTCCTGAATTCGTTAACATTCATGTGAAAAAAAATTGCATGGCACCTGCAACAGAAAATGTTACGTATAAGAAGAGCGAGTGGAGTTGGAAGGTGCAGCAACTCATTCAACATGAATTATATACTGTGAATGCACTGAGCTGTTTGGTTTCGCTCTGCATTGAATGGAAGTCTGTCAGCTCAGTCCGCTGACTAACTGGTTTATGAGAAAAGTGAGACAAACAGTGTGGGACTAATTCTCTCACTGTCTCAGGTTTCCACAAGGATCATCATCTCCCCCGCTCTCCTGATCTGTAATACTGTGGTGCCTCCAGTGAGCAAGATTTGGTCTGTCGATGTAAAACATCATTATCATTGCCATGTGTTGTCTTCAAAAAATGATCATAATCAAGGGAAAGGGGAGTGAGTCTATTTAATAGACTTTTATCTCCGCTTGAAAAATCCTGCGTCAAGACTCAAACTTATTCCAGTTTGACCCTTTATTCCTCCCAACAGCAAAACTACGTGCCCAGATCCTTTACCAGGTTTACTGACAACAGTCAAACGCTACAAAGAGATAATTCTAATACTTTCAATTGGTTGAATGAGCTGTGCAGCTTGCAGGAAATTGAATGATATGAAACGATTTTCCCAGACTTTCCCAGGATGTAATCCAGCGCTGGGTCAGCGATTTGAGGAAGGTCATCAAGCTAAACCTTCACCTCTGTTTCTCTATCCACCGATGAATATTCACGTGGGGAATATTTGCAGATTTTCTGTTCATAATTGGCATGTTTAACAAAGGCAAACTTTTCCCTACGTCAGAAACTGGAGTATGCAAATAAATGCTACTTTATTCAACATTGTTTTCAACTGCGCTTCAGTCTGATCTTCAATAATCCCTGGTCAATGTCAGTAACAACATCTTTAGATAAGCATTGAACTTACAGCCTTCGCATGTTATGCACTTTTAAGTATTCAGCGCTGACCAACTGCGTGACGAGATCCTGTCACGTGACCAATACGTACCTTGGGAACTTTAACTCAACTGCTCCACTTTTGCTGTGATTATTAGATTCCCTACAGTATGGAAACAAACCTTTCGGACCCAAAAGTCCACACCAACCCTCCGAAGAGTAACCCAATCAGAAACATTTCCCCTCTGACAAATGCACTATGGGCAATTTAGAATGACCAACTCATCTGACCTGCACAATCTTTGGACTGTGGGAGGAAACTGGAACACCCGGAGAAAACCCACGCAGAAACGGGGAGAATGTGCAAGCTCGACACAGACAGTCCACCGAGGCTGAAATCGAACTTTGGACCCCCTTGAGGCAGCAGTACTAACCACTGAATCACAACACTGTGGGATCTTTGGTGGTGATGTGCTGCCCCACTGGTACCTCAGTCACTCAACCTACTTCATTTCCCTGAACCGTCTGGTTCTGAAATTAAAGCTAATGTAGTCAAGGTGAAACTGACATGAGCATGTGATTATTGAAGCATCAGGTTCACGAAAAGGATACAAAAGGGACACAAAAATGTGAAAAAATAGACGACATTGAAAAATGGGTTTTCGTTGGTTCCTGCGTTGTTTACAGGCAATGTTACATTGCCGCTGTCGCAGGGCTTTTCCTTCGATCAGCTCCAATCGGCACAGAATTCGAATCAATGAAATTTCGCCGACTTCCTTCTGAAAGTTCATACGGGTAACATGAAACATAAAGATTTCATTAATAATCTTCACCATTCCTACATCCAAGAACACGTTGCACAGTTTGCATGGATGTTGAAGATGTAAGAATGTTATGCAATAATAAAAATTCAATTACAGTTTAAATCGTCAAGTAGGTAGAATGCACAGAAAGTCTTAGCATGTCAGAAATTCATGTGACTAGAACTGCAGCCCAGCAGATTGGATACCTTTCCCTGAATCCCAATATCCACACGTTTGCTTGCTCCATGTACCCAGTTGGAAACCTGTGTGAAGGAGCATGTAGTCTGAAAGAACGCCTGAGAGAATCCATCACTATCTGATTTAAATCAGCAATAGGAGCTGTATGTTCTGGCTGTGAGAGCGGTAGTGTAAAGGGGAGGATTTTGATATTCCGTAGTGTCGATTCACATTGCTCTCATCATGTTAATTTTGAAAACTCTGTAAGAAACAGCACAAAAAGAGAGGAACAGGAGGAGGCTATTCCAAATACCTGTACTACCCGCCGTTTGATATCATCATGGCTGACCAAACACGTCAATGTCTTTCCACAGCTCATCTACAGCAACCTGTCACACAACGGGACAAAGACATTTAAGCAATCGAACATTTCTGTGCAACTTTGGGAGGGAAATGTGTTTGGAGACAGTGGGTTTCTGCACGAAATTTGCAGGTTTTGCGGGTGAGCATATGATTCTGGTCGGAACATGATTCCGTAAAAACTCACAACCAAGAAGGTGAGGAATTTCCTATGGTCAGTAGCACGGACGAGAACTCCAGAAGACATAAATTGGCGATGAATCAGCATAACAATCAATGATTCAGCTGAAAACTGAACTAAACTCCAATTCTGATGCGGTTCAAACTCACAAACTTTGAATAGCAAAGTTACCAAATTTGTAGAAATCTAACACACTTTTCATTGCGCCACAGAGCTGCAGTCGCCACAATTTTACTGCACCCAAAGTTGCGGTTGTCGTGGAGAA
This sequence comes from Chiloscyllium plagiosum, assembly GCF_037043375.1. Taxonomy (NCBI): domain Eukaryota; kingdom Metazoa; phylum Chordata; class Chondrichthyes; order Orectolobiformes; family Hemiscylliidae; genus Chiloscyllium; species Chiloscyllium plagiosum. Next base: position 16,478,646 of record NW_028270189.1, read on the forward strand.
AATGTCAACAATCACCAGGAGATGCGGAGAGTTTTTCAAGGAGTATATCTTTTATTTGCAAACAAAAACAGTGACATTCAGAAAACAAATTCTTGAATCCCCTGAAACTTAAGGTTCTTGGCATAGAGTCATAGAGTCATTGAGATGTGCAGTATGGAAACAGAACCTGTTGTTCAACTTGTCCATACCGACCAGATATCCCAACCCAATCTAATCCACCTGCCAGCAACTGGCCCATATTCCTCCAAACCGTTCCTATTCACAAGCCTCTTAAATGTTACAATTGTACCAGCCTCCACCACCACATCATCTCGCAACTCATTCCATTCACGTCCCACACTCTGGGTGAAAACGTTGCCCCTTAGGTGTCTTTTTTATCTTTCCCCTCTCAAACTAAACCTATGCCCTCTAGTTATGAATTCCCCGAACCAGGTAAAGGACTTTGTCTATTTATGATATCCAAGCTCCTCATGATTTTGTAAACCTCTATAAGGTCACCCCTCAGCCTTCGAAGCTCCAGGGAAAACAGCCCCAGTCTGTTCAGCCTCTTCCTATAGCTCAAATCCTCCAACACTGGAAACATTCTTGTAAATCTTTCTGAACCCTTCCAAGTTTCATAACCTCTTTCCGGTAGGAAAGAGACCAGAATTGCACGCAATATTCAAATAGTGGCCTAACCAATGTCCTGTACAGCCGGAACATGGCCTCCCAACTCCTGTACTCAACACTCTGACCAAAAAAGGAAAGCATACCAAACGCCTTCTTCACTAACTTATCTACCTGCGACTCCACTTACAAGGAGCTTTGAACCTGCACTCCAAGGTCTCTTTGTTCAGCCACACTGCCTCGGACCATTCCATTCAGTATATAAGTCCTGCTAAGATTTGCCTTCCCAAAGTGCAGCACGTCGCATGTATCTGAATTAAACTCCATCACTTTATACCTTGTATTTAATCGTGTTTTTTAGCTTATCAGAATGCCCAACTGTGTTTGTCAGAATTACCTCACTCCAGTTATACAATAAACCAATGGTGTTAATTCCCATTGTCGTTCTACTTCTGCCACTATGGTTTTTCCTAATTCTACTTAATATTATTCTACTGTCACTACTAGGTATTCTACTGCCACCTGTGCTACAATGACCTTCCATCCCAGACTAACCTGTCATGATTAGATATTTAGCTACCCCATCTATCACAATGTTTTCCTGTCCCAAGCTGACTCTACTAACTACTGATTAGATATTTAGTGTCTTATCTTTCCGTCTACAAGCGTCTCAAGCAGGCTGACTGTACTATCAATTATTTATTTAAAGTCATGTCCTAAGTATGTATTATCACGACTTGCCCCAAACTGCCATGATGATATTGAGTAGGCAAGGGTGACTTTACTAATTGCTTTTATCTCCGTCTGCCATTGTAACCTTTCAGCCCAGTATGACTCTGCTATTTGGTGTAGGAGCATTCCACTATTCTTTTCCTATCCTGCCACACTGGCCCCATCCTGCCCCAGTGACCCTGTGACGAATGTAGCATTCCGCAGACCCCTTGTAACAGATCGCCAGTAGTTTCCATGTCTTTACCCTTCCCATGCTTTCATGCTCTGTATTTTCTGTACAGTGTTCGGTTCTTTCATCAGACATCTGTATAACTTCACCCCACTTTCCAGTACCTGGGCCTTATCCATGTGTGCTCTAACTTCTCAAGTATTCGGTAAATACTCCTGACGCATAGTTTTACCACACGTTCAAACAGTGAATTCCAAATAAACAACATTCCCAGAGTGAAAACGTTCTTCCAATATCTCCTCTGAACATCCTCTTACTTGCGTTTGACGGAGATCCCTGGTTGTTAACTCTTCACATTAGAAGTTTATTCCCATCACACCTATCTATCCCCTTAATGTGCACCTTAATCACTTCCTCACTCAGCCTTCTCCGCTCTCAAAAAACGAGCCTGAGCTGAGATCGTCTATCTTCGACATGGCGATAGTGTCATGCTGGAAGAGAACAGCAGGTCAGGCAGCATCCGAGGAGCGGGAGAATCGGCGTTTCTGGCATAAGTCTTTCATCAGGACTGAGTCTGGTGGGTGGGGGCTGAGAAATAAATGTGTGGGGGTTAGAGTTGGGTGCAAGGTAGCTGGGAAAGCGAATGGTGGGTCGAGTCGCGGGAGGAGGTGATATGTCAGAGGGGGAGAGATGTATGGGTCTGGAGGGTGATGCTGAGTTGGATGCTTCAGACTCTAATAATGTGGGGGGGGAGGGAAATGAGGAAGCCGTTGAAATCCGCAATTATCCCGTGTGGTTGCAGGGTGCCAAGGCAGAATATGAGGGGTTCATCTTCCAGGCGTCAGGTGGTAATGGTTTGTTGGTGGCCTATCCCCGATACATCGATTGTCCTGCTCTGCACTTCACATGACAGGAGAGATGTGAAAAACAAAGACTAAAAAAAGGATAAAGACTTATAGATACAGAGTTAATGGAATTAGACACAGTGCATACAGAAACCATTTGGCCAGTTGTGCCTGCACTGTGCCGTGGAAGAGATTACCCCACTCAATCTTTTTAAATCGCATTTATGATCCACCTACAAAAATAGAAATTGTTCCAAAAGCTCAGCGAGTCAGGCAGCATCAGTGTAGAGAAATCAGAGTTAACATTGCGAATTAAAATCAGTTCCGTGGAAGGGTCTGTTGACCCGAAATGGTCATTCTGTTCTCCTCGAGCTGAAATTCTGACTTTTGTCTCTGTCTTACAACACTTACAGTCCATTCAGATTTTGTTTGCCATTGACCTGAATTGCACACCTTTGCACTGTGGGAAGTAATCGGAGCAGCCAGAGGAAACTCACAAGGGAGAGAGAGAGAGAGAGAGAGAGAGAGAGAGAGAGAGAGAGAGCATGAGTGTGCAAATTCCACACAGTCAGTCACACAAGTCTGGAATAGAATGCGGGTTTCTGGCGTGGAAAGGTTCAGTTCTACCGACTGAGCCCTCCCTATATTCAAGCATACGTCCTGGAAGCGAATTGAACCGGATCTCACGCAGCGACAGGCGGTAGTACTATCCAGGAATTTTATGTAAAAAGAAGCCTATTTGGTATTACTGGAAATTAACATTCGCTTAACTATCCGAACACTTTTTTAAATCACTTGGCCTATAACCTCATCTGTGTTGACATCACAAAATTCACAACTGAATTTTGTTATGAGGATTTCTGCCTCTCCAACTTTTGCATGCACTGATTTCCAGAATTCAACTAACCGCTGTTTTAAATCATTTGTCTTTGCGTTCACTCAAATATTTCCTCTTCTATCCTTAGGTCTATGCCACTCTCCCCTCCCCACGTGATCGATCTCACCATCAAAGAGAGTCTACACCATCCATAGTTCTGATTATCTCAAACATGTCTCCTCTCAATTTCTTCTGCTGTAAGAAAAACATCTCCAGATTATCGAATTTTTCTTCAAATCTGTCCTGCATCATTTCCAGTGCTATCATATCCGTGGCATCATGCGAATTACAGAACTGCACACAATAGACTAGATAGAGCCAAATGAGCAAGTGAAATAAATGATGTAGAATTCCACAGAAAGAGGTACTTTAAATATTTTTTTCTTTTCCTCACTGCTACCTGTGTCCTTTTCGTGAGCCTGATGTTCCAATAATCTATGGTCCATGTTGTAAAAGCTGCTACATGAGAAATGATCTCACAACCACGGTATCGAAATTGAATGATTGGTTTGAAAGTGAGGACGTGGTTCTTCTATGATGGTACAGAGGCGCATGAAATGCCAAAGCCGGGAGTGCTCCTGGTCAAAGGCGGGGCGGAAGCGCATATTTGTCTCCGTGTATTAGGTTATTAAGATACAATAGCAGCATTAACCCGCACTGCAGATTGGCTCAGCAGACGCATGCTGGAGCCTTTCGCAAGAGGTCGATTAATTGAAAGCATTCTCTGAAATTTTCCTTAACAATGCGCTGTTTTCTTACTTTGACAGTAAGAGCTGTTTTTGATCACATCGACTCCATATCAGCCTCTTGCTCCCAGTAAACACTCCAATCCAGCATACATCACTTTCATTCTGACACAGCCACATTTCATATTCTCATTCCCTCTGTGATAATTGGAATTGACAATGTCATTCTCTGAGATGTAGCAATGTAGCATGAAGTTCGTAGTGTAGTGAACAAAGAAGAACAAAGAACACAGAAAACTTACAGCCCAAGAACAGATCCTTTGGACGCCGAAGCCTGAGCTGATCCACTGTCTAAACCTATTACCCAATTCCAAACCATCTGTATCCTTTTGCACCCCACATACTCATGCATCTGTCCAGACGCACCTGAAATGAATCTACCGTGCTTGCCTCTACTACCTCTGCGGGCAACTCTATCCAGGTACCAAGCACCTTCTGTGTAAAATACTTCCAACGTTGCGCTCTCTTAAACTTTTCATCTCTCACCTTGAACGCGTGACATCTCATTATTGAATCCCTCACCTTGGGAAAAAGCTTATCTCTATCCTCCCTGGCTATACCCTTCATGATTTTGTAGACGTCAATCAGGTCCGCCTCAATCTCGTTTTTTTAGTTAAAACAAACGTAACCGACTTAACCTCTCTTCAGAGCTAGTACCTTCTCTACCAGGCAACATCCTCATAAACCTTCTCTGCACTCTTTCATAAACGTGCACATTGTTTTGGTAATTTGGCGACCAAAACAGTACACAGCATTCTAAATGCGGTTGAACCAAAATCTTTTACAATTTTAGCATGACCTGCCTGCTCTTATACTCAATGCCCCGTCCGGTGAAGGCAAGCACGCCATATGCCTTCTTGTCCACTCGATCTACCTGTGCAGCTACATTCAGGGTACAAAGGACCTGAACTCGCAGATCTCTCTGCTCATCAACTTTACCCAAGGCTCTTCCGTTTACAATATACTTGGCTGGAGAATTCGACTTCCCAAAATGCATTACCTCATATTTGCTTGGATTCAACTCCATCTGCCAATTCTCCACTCAACTGTCCTGTCTATCTATATTATCCTTCATTCTTTGACAGTCCCCTATGATTTCTGCTACTCCACCAATCTTCCTGTCATCTGCAAATGTAATGGCGATATTTGGGCTAGCAACCCTTGGAAAATGGAGCATGGCAGCTGCAGGTAATTAGATATGATGAATAAAATCTGGAATATAAACCCGCTCAGAGGAAGAGTGACAAAAAGTTTTAATTTGCTGAAAAACCATTCATAAATTTCCCTTCATAAGGGAAATCTGCCGTCCTTAACCAATATATGACTCCAGCCGCACAATAGTACGGTTCACCCATAAATTCCCTCTGACTCAGGTCAAGGAGAGTTAAGGATGAACGGCAAGTGCTGTTCAGACTATGATGGTCACACTCCGTGGGAGAATAAGGAAGGATATAAAAAGATGCATGGATGACGGGGATAATTGGGAGTCGTCTCAGCGTGGACTCAAATTCAACTGCTTATCCAATCTAAACAGACCCAAGGATACCCACGCCGCAATGAAGTCAGGTCCATGGGGGCGGGGTCTGCAGGAAGGGATTCAATTACCCGTTGAAATGTAAACTCACTTGCTCAGTCACAAAGTGGACAGGTCATTCACCACTCCCATATTTGAGAAAGAATCAGTCAGGAGACCAACCTGCAGAGTCACCATCAGGTTTACAAATGACAGCAAGGGTCTGATTCTGCTGTTATTTCAGGTATTCATCCCATTCAAAAATGAAGCATGTTTGGATGCCTTTTTGCAGTGGAGTACCACTGTTTCCTGATGTTGATCAATAATTCAAACTTAGTTGTCGGAGTCATGATTTAGAAGTTGTGTAGTTGACTATGATGAATAATGTCAGGGACCGCAGGGATATAACAATCAGGTAGAAAGGGAAAATGGAGAATGTAATTGAATCCAGACCGATGAGTGATAATGAATTTGGGGAGTTGAAACAATAACAGTGAGGATTCTGAGTGGTGTACTGGAACAAAGAGATCTTGGAGTGGACATTCACAGATCTCTGAAGATTGTTGGACAGGGAGATCAGTTGTCGAGAGGGTTTTTGGCTATTTTCTATTGTTGACCAGCGCAAGCGCCAGTTTAGGAAACAACTAAAGGAATGTGTACAAGTCTGGTCAATGCAATAATCATTTTTTAAAAAAAATGTATGATAAAAGAGGGAGGGCTGAAGTATAACACTTTGCCCATCAAGACCGCTTCACCACTCAATGCATTTACCACTGGTTCCTCTCCAAGTCATGCTGGTATGTTCCTTGGAGGGTAATTTGCAAACGGTGACGTTTCAGTGCATCTTCAACCTTGTATTATAGTCGGTAAAGTTTTTGAACATTGAAGGTTCTGTCAATAAAACCTGGATAAGTTACTCCAGTGAATCTTCTCGGTGGTGCACTCTGCTGCAATTATGCTTTAGCAGTTAAGGGAATAAATATTCAGGTATTGAAGAATGTACAGTTAAGTGATGCATTGTCGTGGATGGCGTCCAGTTCCGTCAGTGGTATTGAAGCTGCACCCACATAGGCAAATGGAGAGAGTTCTGTTAAACATCTAATTTGTGCGTTGCGGACAACGGAGGCTTCACGGAGACAAGAGTTGAGTTAATAATCAAACAAAGTCGACCGACGGACATGTTATTGTAGTCAACTTCTTTATATGGGCGGGCAGGTTCCATTTCTTCTAAATACTAGCTCCCAGGACGATCACACTGAGGAATTCAGTTACAATGAAGCCATTGAATGTCAATCGATAATGATTAGATTCTCATTTGTCAGAGTTATCATTGCTGCATTTGGTCCTTCTGTGGATCAATCCGATTCCAATCGCTTTCCGATTTCAAGTTCCAATTCCCATCTGCGCCTGAAATTTCAACCCGTTTCCTCGCCGAAATTTCTTCACCTGCCTTAATAATATGTAAGGACGCTGTAAGGGACAGCAGAGATTTACAAATGTATTGCTAACTCTGTACAAAATGGAGCTTCATGGAATGATTTGTTAGGCTGGGATTATTCTCCTTGAAACAAAGGAGGTGGAGGGGAGCTCTATAATCACATAATAATATTTATAAACGTTCACTATTCACTGGATCTTGACAGGGTCGATACAAGCAGGTGTAAGGAGAGCACCAATTACATGAACACAGAATTAGATATTGTCTATTTAATTCAGAAATGATGAGTAATTTCTTTGCTCAGGGGTCAGAATGTCTGTGGCATTTTTGCGGCACCCACTGCTGAGGTTGAGTTGTTGGGTATTTTCAAACTCTGCCAGATAGTTAATCAGAAAGATGATGGAACTTTGTCGAGGTAAGTAAGCAGAATCGAGTTGAAGATTATCATATCAACCATGAGTTCATTGAATGTTGTGGCAGACTCGATGGGCTGAGGGGTGTACTTCCATTTTGTTTAAAATTTGGTCTAACGCCTTATTTTATGCATAAGTTCAGAATTGTGAGGGGATGGGCTGAAGTGATAGGAAACGTTTATGAAAAAGATCAGACAGATCAGGAACAAGGCTCATAAACTCAGGAAGAAGAAATGTGCTGTGGCCTGGGTGCAGCAAATGACACTGGGCACAGCACAGGTGGCTGTGTCCAGAAGCTGTGATTGCTGAAGAAAGTTGGTAGACTTTATACAGTTGGCAAGTCAGTGATCACGCTGGGTGATGGATCGTTGTATGATTCACACACAGCAGAAATTTGTGGAAAAATGAAAGGTTCGTTTCATTGGAGAAGATTTCTGTGGTTCCGATTCCGAGTGACAGTTTGAATCTTGTGTGAAGTGTTTGGTTAAAATACTCGTGAACAACCCCACTGGATAAACTTGTGCTCCCGATCTCTTGTTATCTGTTTCTCTTTCTTTCGATGTAACTTCACAGAAAGACAAGACGGAATGTGGGGCAGAAAGAAAAATGCATTCTTTCTTTTTACAGCAATTTAATGCACAATTGAATAGAATGTCTGCTCTCGCTCTTCATTTCGACTTTAATGTGGTATCGATTGCTGGTGAATCTCCCGTGCAGTGAAGGGCAAGAACAAGATTCTTGATCCAGTGTATACCAGAGTGTGAGACGCAAAGAAAAACTGCTGGAGCTGTTTGTGAAGTTAGCAACTAGAGTGTGACTCGAATCTGTGAATGTGGAGCACAACAGTATAATAACCCACCACCATAATCGCTCGGTCTCCTCAGCACATTTTGTAAAGCGGTGACATGTGACCTCATCACGGTTACATGCAGTGAAAGTCTTGGATGAGAAATTTCCAGAGCGGAACCGATTCCACGCCAATGTGTTTCTGCTTTCACCAGAATTATAAAGATTGCAAATTCCAATAAATAGCCATGCTGGTCAGAATGAATAGCTGTCAGTGATACATTCTGAGTCAGAACTATGTCAGAATCAAACAGAGAACAAGACTTTTACGTCATATTCTCATCTTCATTTGACTCATAATTTCACGTGAAGAAGCAGCCATGGAGAGGGAAATAAAGGCGATGTTGTGGCTCAATGTCCTTTCTCATATGGCTGAACCTGAATTGGATTAAACCGCAAGAAACGCTGTTTGTTCGTTCCATTTTAATTTTGCTGCAACCTGACAATGTTCATTGTAATATCGCAAGTGAATTAGATTTATCTCATTGGAACGATTAATGTTGTATTCAAATTTGCTCCGACTTTATTTCAGCTTAAGGAGAATACTTCATAGAAAAGCAGAGGGTTAAAGTGCAGTTTTGTTGCTCGTTACTTTGGCAGATTTCACCGAATATTAAATGGACCAAACATCATGGTGATTGTCCTCACATCTTTAACGCAAGTGATTAAAGCACGAAGTCGATCTCCAAGCAACTGGTCACTTCCTATTCATTATGTAATATCTTCCCATCGCAATAAACAAAATCCACTCAGCTCCATTTACAATGCTTTAAGTGGAATATTATGCCAAAGCTTTCAAAATTTAGAGTTTTGGAATCGAATCTTATTCAGCTGCACATCTTCACGAAATGTCTTCACATTTAAAGTCAACCAAATTAGACATTGTTTCCCCGCAACTTCCGACCGACTACACCCCACCCCTATCCTTTACCTAGCCACACGCTGTCTCTTCTCCTTGTGAAATGTATTCCTTGTTTGTCACCAAATGTGCCTTTTCAAATATTTAGCAAAACAGATTCTCGGAGTGACAGCGATTCTGTTCTCATCATGTCTTTGTCCTTCAAACGTTTTATTAAAGGTATTGAATGCCTGACATCTAGATGTTTACTTACTTGAAAGAGGGAATTTTCCACCTATTTACTCTGTCCAAACATTTCATAACCTGAAAAAAACCCTTTAATCTTCCTTGGTTCAGGGATAACTGTTCTCAATTTTCCAAGAAGACAAGTGAATAAAATCTCATCCTCAGTACACCCCCATCAGCATCGTCTCTAATGGCTTTACACCCCAGTAAACGTCGTCATTATCAATTCATAGAATCACAGAATCCTACAGTGCAGAAAGAGCAATTCAGTCAATCGAGCCGGTGCGACTCTCTGAAGGTCATGTCACCCAGACCAAGCTTCCTTCCCTATTCCCAAATATTTCACCTGAGGAAGAGTGAGCCCTCCCCCTTATGGTTTCAAATAAACCTGTTGGACTATAACCTGTCGTCCTGTGACTTCTGACATTGTCCCCGCGTTACCCATGGCTAATTCACCTAACTTACTTAATTCAGTCCCTGGACACGAGAGGGCAATTCAATTTTGCCAATCAACCTAACCCTCCCTGTGAACAGCAGTGCGAATTATTGATACAATGTTCCATCATAGTGACCAATTGCTGTATCATTTCTTAATGGCTTTATACGCTGGTAACTCGGCCTCATCAAAGCAAATCAACCCAAATTCAATGTATCGAAACGCTACTCTTTCCATTACAATTTCATTCGTGCTGAGGGAAATGTTTCTGCAATCATATTTGAATTTTTTTACGCTGTTTCTTTCTCACCGTCCTGCTTCCAGTAAACACTTCAATCCAGTACAAGTCTGTCAAATGCTTTTCATTCCAACACAGACACAATGTACAGTTTGCTGAAGTCACGTGTTTGTATTTTCACTGACACTCTGCCTCCCTGAGAGCTGCAGCCCTTCCCTACACTGATTCAGGCAGCACTGTCCTTCCTGTGACATGCACCATCTAGAATGGAAGGACAGGTATCAATGCCCGAACTTGGGAATGGAGTGACAGTTTTAAAACATTTACACTGTCCCCAGCGGAGAATTGAGCCCGGTGACAGGCGGGGACACTAACCATTATACGACCGAGGACAGGAGTGTAACAGAAGACCCTTCAGCCAATTTTGGCCACACTTGTCAAAAACAACTGCCTAATGAACTGAATTGCATTTCTCAATGCTTATCCCACAGCCTTATATGTCTTGGCATCACAAGTTCACATCTGAATATTTATTCAGGTTATAAGGGTTTCTGCGGATCTGAACAATGCAGGCAGTGTATTCCAAATTCCAACCACCCACTGGCTGATAAAGGTTTTTGCACATCTTCTCAAACTATTCTGCCTTTCTCCTTAACTCTCTGGCCCCTGCTGATCGATCCCTCCATCAATGGGAAACACGTTCAGTCAAATCTGTCCATACCCTAACTCATTCATGACTTCTCTACATCTCCTTTGCAATGCGACAAACAGTCCACTCTGTCCTGTCTTTCTTCAAAACTGAAACTCTTCATCCCAAACAACATCCTGGTAAATATCTCCTGCAATTTTCTCAGTGTGATGACATCCCTACTATAATGTCACTTGCAAAACTGCACACAACACACTTGCTTGAGCCTAATGAGCATTTGTTTTAAAATTTCTGTATTAGTATGAGCGCGATTCTGGCTAGGCAGAATTTATTACCAATTCCGAATTGCCCAGAGGGCATTTGAGACTCAACCATATTGCTATGAGTCTGACGTCACATGCAGGCCAGACCAAGTAAGGATAGCAGATTCCATCCTGAAATGACATCAGTAAACTAGGTGTATATTTTTCAACCATTGTCAATGGAACTATAGTAGTCATTGGATTCTTCATTGCAGATATTTGCTGAATCGAAATTTTACCACCTCGCATGGAGGGACTCAAGCCGGAGTACCCAGATTATTACCTGGGTCTCTGGACTATCAGTCCCCTGAAATTATCACAAGATCAACGCAGAAAGCCACAAAAGCTGATCTTTTCCAATAAAACGTCTTTTCACTAAATCTGCCCTGGGTATTTTCCATGAGCCTGGCGCTTCAATTGTCTCTGGCCGATGTTAGTAAAAGCTGCTACATGGGGATTGATTTCACATCCGCGGTTTCCAAATGGATCGATTTGTTTGAAGGTCCCGATGGTGGTATTGGGGCACGTTCACCCAACAACAATCACCGCAGCAGCAGCACAGACAGAACAGTATGAACGTGAAAGAAAGTGATAGATTGTGCATTGCCTCAGAGAAATGGGAGGAGGGACGGAAAGGAGGTTTAATGATCGTGGGAAGGAGAGAAATCTCCGACAACGGGTGTGTTTGAATCCTGATATATGAAACGCAGAGACGTGAGAGAGCGGAATTTTAAGGTAAAACAATTAATTTCTTAGCATGTATCACAAAAAGGACAACGGAGAGAAGACTTAGTGCCGTGATTTGGTTTCAAATCCAGATTACTGTGGTCACAATGCAAAATACCGACAACCACGATCACAGCAACCACAGAACAGGATACTCGCAAGCAGCAATAAGTATACTAGCAGAGGAAATGTTCGGAAGAACAGCAAATGTACAATATCAGTACCCAGCGAACAGTGACAGATATGTGGGAACTGAGAATGAGCTGAATCTTTCAGTTCGATGTCCTCAGAGGCTGTGGAGATCCCTTGAAAGAGAATGTTGAAAAATGAGATTGATCGATTTCGACAAAATATCAATGACTTGGGGGACAGTACAGGATATTGTTGAAATGTATGCTTCAATAGCATTTTAGCTTAACATCGGCACAGCCGCCCAGATCCAACCGGAAATGGGGATGGGAATGAGTGCGCAGAGTTACTCTCTGGCTACAGTGATGCAAGAGGTGAGCGTCCTGTTCTTCGTTGACGGTATAGAGTCGGAAGAAATTCCTCGGTTGAGTGTGGTCCTGCTCAAGGGAATAGTTGTCCCCGTTTATACTATCATATCGATTTCTAAGACAGCTGAGTGGCATAAGTGGAGCGTGTTGAGCCCTTAACTTTGCAGTGGTGGGTTTAAAGGATGATTTTACTATTTGGATCTGTGTTTCCGACACTGGCGGTGGCAGCTACATTTGCTCGCATCAGCTCAGCATCAGTTTCTTCCACACAGTCAAGATTTCAATCTGGAGAAGGTGGTGTTGGGGTGATATTTTAAACTAGTCATCCTTGGGAGTTGGGACACGGAAACGGTGTTGTTTAAGTTCGATCAATAAGACCTGAAATGCAAGCCTGACCTCAGAAACAGAGATCATGACTTTAATTTCCTGCAATCTCATTCATTCATGTCCCTTATGCGGGGGATTCTACCATCTTCACCCAGTCCTGCCTACGAGAGACTCCAGGACCAGAAAAAAAATTAGCTGGCCCTTATTCCAAGAATCCCCACTGTGTGGGATGCAGTCTAGACGGCCCTTCCAGTCTACACATCCATCCGAAGCGCATCCCACCAGACCCCACGGTATTCCTTATCCCATAAGCCGGCATTTTCCATTGTTGATCCCTGTAACTGGCACATCTTAGGTCAGAGGGAGAAATAAAAACACAAACACAGAGAGAATGTGCAGACTGCCCACAGACAGACACCCGAGGCTGGGATCGCACCCGGGTTTGTGGTGCAGCAACGAACGAGGGGTGAAAAATAAATGTTATCCTAACCAGTGATACTCACACCCTATGGGTGAATGAGAAACAATGAAAACACATTCACAACATGGAAAACGGGATTTGTATCTGTGTGGACACAATTTGAAAGGATCGTTCACCCTGGGTAGAAAAAGGGACGTTGATACCACAGAGAAAGCAGGGAAATATGGGAGCCGCTGGAAGGGATTCAATTAACCACAGAAATGGAAACTAATTTAATCAGTAACACTGGGGAGAGGCCGTTCACTAGTCCCGTGTGTGTGAAGGGATCACTGAGCAAAACGAACTCCGGAGACTCCAGCAGGATTGCATATCCCATCAGGTGTGCGATTATGCTGTCAATGCTGCTGTTAATCCCAACCAGCTATTTGTTCCATAGCGTCAATCATAGAGTCATGCAGCATGAAAACAGGCCAGTCAGTCCAACCAATCCATGCTGAACATACTGCCAAACTAATCTAGTCCCATCTGCCTCCTCCTGTCCCCGTTATGTGGTTATAATGCCCTTGTAGTTTTATTACTGTGTTGTTAATCTAAAAACCCAGGTAATATTTTGGGGACAAAGAGTTCAGGTCCTGGCATGACAGATAGTGGAGTTTGAATTCAATAAGCACCTGGAATTAACGGGTCTCGTGATGACCTGAATCAGTTGTGTGGAAAATCCCATCTGATTCATTCATGCCAGTTCTGGAAGCAAACTGTTATATTCATCTGCTCTGTCCCACAGGAGACTCCAGATGGATAATACCGTGGTTGACTCTTAAATGTCCTCTGGGAAATAACTGATGTACGAGGCATGAATAAATTTATTTTAAAAATTCCACTTTCCCATTCATGTTTGGAATCAATTGTTCACTAAATGTTGCAAACGTACACTCATCCATCACTTCCTCAGCAAGTTAATTGCACACGTAAAACACCTTCCTTAAAAAAAAGCCTCACATGATTTTTATTTTAAAAATCTCTCTCTTTTCATCTTAAACATATGCCCTCTCATCTTGAAATCCCCATCCTGGGAAAAGGCAGCTATCGTTAACTCTAACTTGCCTCTCAATAATTGATAAACTTCCATCAGGTCGCCGTTCAAACTCTTAACCTAGAGTGAAAACAGTCTCAACTCGGAGACAGTGAGAACTGCAGATGAGAGATCAGAGTCCAGAGAGTTGTGCTGTGAAAGCACAGCAGGTCAGGCAGCATTTGAGGAGCAGGAGAATCGACATTTCGGGGAAGAGCCTGATGAAGGACACTTGCGCAAAAAAAATTATTCTCCTGCTCCTGGGATGCTGCCTTACCTGTTGTGGTTTTCCAGCACCCCGATCTCGAATCTGAAAATAGTCTCAGCCTATCCAGCTTTTCATTATAACTCAAACCTTCCACACACGGCAACATACGTGCATACTTTTCTGAACCTGCTCCAACTGAATAATATCATTCCAACAACTGGGCGACCAGAACTGGACATAATATACCAGAAGTGGCCTCATCAATGTCCTGCAAAGCTTCAACATAACGTCCCAACTCGTATACACGAAGGACTGAACAATGAAGGGAAGTATGTTAAATGCCTTTGAACCATCTTGTCTGTAGGTGATGCAAACTACAAGGAATTATGCACCTGCACCCCTAGCTTCCGTGTTCTCCAACACTACGCAACTTGTTGTTGTACCAAAATGCAATACCTTCCATTTATCCAGATTGCACTCCATGTCACATTTTTTCAGTCCAACGACTCATTGGATTAAGATCCTTTTGAAACTTAGATAATCTTCTTCATTGTCTACAATTCTGGCGTCGCCTGCAAACCGACAAAGCATGCCTGCAGTGAGTTCCACTGTTTTCTCATATAGATCAATGACTCATATTTACTTGTAGTGGCCGTGATTTAGCAGTATGCGGATCATACAACAGTTAGTCATGCAATTAACCATGAGGAAGAAAGCCGCAGACTGCAGGGAGATACTAAACAATTGGAAAGAAAAATAGTGAAAGCAATTCATTCCAGGCAAGTTGGTGACAGTGAAGCAAGTTCAAACTTCAAACCAGCTGCCCACGCTCCAGTTGTGGCACTCAGCTGTCTCAGCAAGATGCACTGTAGATTGTTATAAATGGGAAAAAATTACCCTTCTGCCCCGCCTTTGACCAGGAGCACTCCCAACCTCGGAATTGCTTGCGCCTCTAAACCGTGATAGAAATGCTGTGCATTCACCGGTTGTGTCACTGGAGTCCTCGAGTATCTGTGCGACCTCATTCCCATCCCGACTTCCAGTTTGATCTTTGCGACTGCGCCACTCAGTTCCTCTGATTCTGGGGCGGGGAATTGGGACTATGTGGCAGCAGTGGTTACTGCCTTGTGTGGGGAAACTGGTGAAATAGCCGATGTTAAACTGCATTACTATTGAAGCATACATTTCAACAACACCTGCACTGTCCCCGGAGTTTTTGATGTTTTGGAGAAATCTATTTATCTCAGCCTTCAGCATATTAATGATGGAATCACCACAGCCTCTGGGAGAACCGATATTAAACGGTCAGCCCATTCTGAGTTCCCACAGATCTGCCACTGTTCGCTTTGCACTGATATTGTGCATTTGGTACGCTGCCTAACATTTCCTATAATACTGTACTTATAAGCCACACTCAGTGTGTGCGTCTGTGGAATGCCGTGATCGTATAGTGGTTCGTACTCTGCGTTGTGGCCGCAGTAACCTCGGTTCGAATCCGAGTTACGGCAGTAATCGCTCTATCTGCCCCAGATTTTGTGAAACGCAAAGGAATCAGTTGTTTTAACATGGTAATTTTCTCCAATTTTCCCTTCAAATTCTGCTTGCTCACATCTCTGTGTTTTATATGTCCGAATTCAAATCCACCCGTTCTCAGAGATTTCTCTCCCTCCTTCGATCACTAACTGAACTTTCCGTCCCACATCCCCATTTCATTAATTTAGAGATGCCGGTGTTGCACTATGGTGTACAAAGTTAAAAATCACACAACACCAGGTTAGAGTCTAACAGGTTTAACTGAGCACTAGTTTTCGGAACGTGCTCTTCCATCATGTGGTTGTGGAGTCATTTCCTATTTCATTAAGTCACTGCAGAATCTAATACTGACTCTCAGATTGGTACTGTTCACTCTGTGCTGCTGCGGTCACTGTTGCTGGATGAACGTGCCACAACCCCACCATCGGGACCTGCAGACCAGTTGATCCATTTGGTTACCGCTGTTGTGAGGCCAATCCTCATGTAGCAGCTTTTACTGATATGGACTTGCGATTATTGGGAGTCAAGCTCAGGAAAATGACACATTACAATATCAAGGAAAAGCGACGTCATTGAGAAAGATTAGTTTCACAGGTTTTCTGCTATGGCTGAGCTCTATTACCACTGGACTGTTAACTCAGACACCATGCAAATGGAGTAGGGACCCGGGTTTGACTCCAACCATGCCAGATGTTAGAATTGAGATTCAATAAATATCTGGAATTACGAATCTAATAACACCTGTAAATCCATGGTCAATTGTTGAAAAAACAAAACCATCGGGTTTACTGACGTCCTTTGAGGAAGGAAAATGCTATTCTTACCTGTTCGGGCCTCCCGGTGACTCCAGACCCATTGCAATATGGTTGAGTCTCAACTGCCCGCTGCGCAATTAGGGGTCGCAATCAATACTGCCGAGCCAGCGCCGCCCTCATACTGTAACAGAATAGGGAATAAAAGGTTAATTCGGCTCTAGCTAGATTACTGTGTGCAGTTCTACAATTCACAGTATAGCAATGATGTGATCGCAATGGAAACATTGCAGGACAGATTCAATGGGATATTGTCTGGGCTGAAGAGTTTCAGTTATGAGGAGAGATTGGGGTAGTTTGTCACCGAGCAGAGGAGATTGGAGAAGACACGACTGAAATGTAGAAAATAATGAGGGATATGGATAGGATAGACTGAAAGAAGCGTTTGTTATTGATATAGTGATCGAACACTGGGGCCAAGAGATTTCGGGAAAAGGCAGAAAGTTTTGAGTAGATGTGCGGAAAGAGTCAGAGAGGTGGAAACCCTTCCAACCTGAAAAAAATTGACATGCTAATTTGCCGTTCCCAAACATAGAAGACTGTGGGCTAAACAATGGAAGACTTGATTCAGGTCGTTAAGCAGTTGCGTTGGACAAGTGCAGCCACAACAGGCTGAAGGGCCTCCTTCGATGTTGTCCTCCATAGTATCGTGGTTAGTGTCCCTCATGCTTGGCCTTCCATTCTCGATTGGATATGTCACAGGAAAGACAGTGCTGTCTGAATCAGCTGGGGAAGGACTGCAGCTCCTGGGGAGAGAGAGTGACAGTGAAAGTGCAAACACGTAACTTCAGCAAACTGCACATTGTGTTTGTGTTGCAATGAAAACCATTATATAGAGTTGTTCCTGACTAATGTGTTTATTTACAGCAGGAATCTGAGGCCGAAAGCAGAGTAAACCCATTCAGACCTGAGTGCAGAAACATTTCCAGCAGAACGAATGAGGTTCTACAGCGCAGAACCACGTTTGAGTGCATTGAATTCCGGTTGATGGGCGCAGCTTGCGTACACTCGGCTGAGTTACCAGTGTGTAAATGATACAGATAGTGTTCAATGTGATGGTACATTTGCTCAGTGGTTCAAACTGCTGTTAAGTCTGTAGGTTAGGTAGATTGGTCATGTTAAATTGCGCTGATGTGTCCAGAGAGTGAATTCAGTAAGTTAAGTGAGTTAGCCATGGGTAACACAGCGATAAGGTCAGCAGTCACACGATTTCAGGTTTTATTCCAGCAGGTTTATTTGAAATCACAAGCCAAGGGCCTGCGGGGATAGAGACGGGAGCTAGATCTGGTTGAGATGCTGTTCAGAGTGTCCCTACAGACTCGATTGGCTGAACTGTACTTTCTGCCTTGGAGGGAATCTGTGATTCGATCAGAGAGGACACTGCCAGCGTTTACTGGGCTGCTAAGACATTAGAGACGATGCTGACGGCGTTTAGTGGGGATGGAATTTTATTTATTTGTGTGTTGAAAAATTTGACACTGAACCAAGGAAAACCGAATGGAAGTTTTCCTGAGTATTTTACGTTTGGATAGAGTAAATAGGTGGTAAATTCACTCTTGCAAGTTCGTATATTTCTGAACGTCAGGCTTTCAAAACCATCGATGTAGGACAAAGAAATGATGGGAGCAGAATTTCTGTCACTCAGAGAATCCGTTTCCAAAATATTTGGAAAGGCACATTTAGAGACGCACAAGCATTGAGTTTCACCAGGAGAGAGAGACACCCTGTGGCCAGGTAAAAGTGTAAAAGTGGGGTCTGGGGGGTAGAAGGTGCGAGGAAACAATGTCTAATTTGGACGACTTCAGATGCAAAGAAATATCGGGAACGTATTCAGCTGAGTAAGATTCAGCAAAAAAAACCTCAGAGTTTTGAAAGATTTCTATTAATATCCCACATGAACCATTATAAATGGAACTGACCAGATTTTGTATATTGTCAAGGAAAGCTATTCCATAATGTACAGGAAGTGACCCGTCTCTTGGAGATCGATTTCCTGCTTTCATCCGATGGCTTAAAGGTGGGAGGACAATCGCCATGATGTTGGGTTCATTTGACAACCACTGAAATCTGCCAAAGTAACTGAGCATCAAAACTGGCATCTTGTTTTGTAGTTTAACCTTCTGTTTTTCTCATCAGTATTTTCTTTAAGCTGAAATAAATTCGGAGCAAAATTAAATGCAACATTTAACGTTCCAATCACATAAATCAAATTCACTTCCGATCATTGCAATGAACAGAGTGAAATTGCAGCAAAATTAATAAAATTAAACAAACAAAACTGCATTTCCGGGAATTTTACCCAGTTCAGGTTCAGCCATGTGAGAAAGACCATCGAGCTAAAACATCACCTTCACTTCTCTCTCCATATAAAAGTCTTCACGCGAGAGAGAAACTGTCTGAAGAACTTTTGCGTTAAGACTAAATGTGCGTGTGAATATGACGGGAATTTCATGTTAGCTGGTTCATTCTGAGACAGTTCCGATTCGGAATGAATCAATGACAGGTATTCCTTCCAAGGACGAGGTCAATTCCTTGGATTTTGCTGGTAATATTATTCCACTGAAAGCAGAAAAATAAAGGTGTGTATTCGATTCCGCTCAGGGAATGTCTTATCCCCGAGGTGCACCACATGTAATCTTGATGTGGTCACATTTGAGACCCTTTGCCATGGGTTGTCGCGGCCCAGAGGTTAAGGCTCTGTCACTGTGCATGTGTGGATTTGAATCCTACTCTGGCTGTTGCTTCTATCAAACGCAGCTGTGGTTTCCCTTTGCGCCTTGCATCTTCAGTATACACTGGATGGAGATTCTTGCCCATGCCCTTCGTTGCACCAGAGATTGGTGATAAATCGATACCATATCAAAGTAGAAATACACCAATTTGTTTCTGTTCTAAGTTAAATTGGGATAATGAAAAGGAGTGCAACGTTATTTTCCTCCTTTCATTCCATCTTGATTTTCTATGAATTTATATCGAATGAAAGCAAAACAAATAAGGAGAGATCGGGTGCAATAGTTTATCCAGTGGGATTGTGAATTTTAATGCAACACTCCACACAAAGTTCTGATCAGTATTTCAAACAGTCAATTGGAATTGGAACTGCAGAAAACTTCTCCTATGAAACGAACCTTTCATTCTTTCACAAACTACTGCTGTGTGGATCATACCGCAATCCATCATCCAGCGTGATCACCAAGTTGCCAACAACATTTGATCCACGAATTTTCTTTAGCAATCACACCTTCTGCACATTTCCGTCTGTGGTATGACCAGTGCCATTTGTTGTCTCCAGGCCACGGCACATTCCTTGTTCATCAGTTTATGAGCCGAGTTCCTGATCTGTCTGATCAGTTTGGTAAAACTTTACTATCACATCATCCCATCCCCTCAGAATTCTAAACTTATCAATAAAATATTGAGTTAGACCAAATGATATAGGATTGGAAGTCGGATATTCAGCTCATCGAGACTGCTCCACCATTCAACGAACTCATGGCTGATCTGATAAGCCTCAACTCCATTCTCCAGCCTTACCTCGACAGAGCTTCATCGTCTTTCTGGTTAAATATCAGTCTGGCACAGTTTGAAAATATACAACTCAGCCTCAACAACAGTTTTCGTAAAGTGTTCCACCGATTCACTGATCCCTGAGCAAAGAAATGACTCCTCATTTCTGACTTAAATAGGCAATATCTAATTCTGAGTTCATGTACTCTGGTGCTCTCCTCATACCAGAGAGTAACCCACATGCCTGTACCTACCCTGTCAAGATCCTATGAATAATAAACGTTTATAAATGTTTTTATGTGATTATACAGGTCCCCTCCGCCTCTTTTGTTCTAACGGGAAGGTTAGAACTGGCGTAAGATGAGGGAGTGGGGATGAGGAAACTGATGAAGTCCACATTGATGTCATGGGGTTGAACGTTCCCGAGAAAGACGATGAGGCGTTCTTCCTCCAGGCATCGGGTGGTGAGGGAGTGGTGATTAAGGTAGCTCAGGGCCTACATGTCCGTGGGAGAGGGAGTCGAAATGTTTGGCCATGCGTCAGTGGAGTTGAAGCTTGCAGTTGTCCTGAGATGTTCTCTGAAGTGCTCTGTCAGAAGACATCCCCAATTTAGAGGCGACCGCATCTGGAGCAGCAGATACAACAAATAACACGTGTGGGAGTGCGGGTGAACATTTGATGGATGTGGAAGGCTCCATTGGAGCCTTGGATAGAGATGAGGGGGGAGATGTTCGTGCAGGATTTGCAATTCCTGTGGTGGCAGAGGAAGGTGCAGGGAGCGAATGGTGGGTCATTTGAGGGCGTGGACGTGACTAAGTAGTCACGGAGGGAAAGGTGTTTGAGGAAATCGGATAGGTTTGGGGAAGGAAATATATCCCTGGTGCTGGGGTCAATTTAGAGGTGGCGAAAATGTCGGCATATGATGTGATTTGTGCGGAGGTTGGTGCAATGGAAGGTGTGGATTTTCCTCTGTCCTTGTTCCGTCCATGTTGTGTTTGGAGATGTGGGGTTCATGGATGGAGTGCGGGACATGGATGAGATGCATTACAGAGCATCTTCAAACACATGGGAGGGGAATTTCCGATCTTAAATGAAGGAGGCCTTCTGGTGTGTTCTTTGGTGGAACTGGTCCTCTGGGAGCAGATGCAGCGGGGGCAGACGAGTTAGGAACACAGGAAAGCTTTTGTGCAGGAGGTGGGGTGGGAGGAGATGGAATCTACATATCTGTGGTTGTCAGTGGGTTTGTTAAAACTATCAGTAACACAGACCTCCAGGGATATTTCTTTCCCTCCCCACCCTTATCCATGTTCCGCAAAGACCGGTCTCTCCACGACTACCTCGTCAAGTCCCCGCCCTCCAATGACCCACCGTCCCCTCCTGGCACCTTCTCTGCCACCACAGGAATTGCAAAACCTGCGCCCACACACACTCCACCTCTGCCCAATGCCCCAAAGAAGCCTTTCACATCCATCAAAGTTTCACCTGCGCTTCCACACATGTCATCTATTGCATCCGTTGCTCCTGATGCAGTCTCCTCTACAGTGGGGCCACCGGCCATCTTCTCACAGAGCGCTTCAGAGAACATCTCCAGGAGACCGGCAAAAATCAATCCCAACGCCCCGTGACCGAACACTTCAACTCCTCCCCGCCACTTTCCTGAGGACATGCAAGTTTTCAGACTCCTCCACCGCCACTTCCTCACCACCCAACGCCTGGAGGAAGAACGTCTCATCTTCTGCCTCATGACACTTCAACCCCATGGCATCAATGTGGATTTCACCAGTTTCCTTATTCCCCCACCCCGCCACCCGCCTTACACTCGCTCCAACCTTCCAGCTTGGCACTGTCCTACTCACCTGGCCCACCTGTCTATCTTCCTTCATACCTATCCGCTCCACACTCTTCTCCGAACGAACACTCTTCTCCCCACCTCCATCCACCTATTGCACTCTCAGCTAAATTCTCCCAAGCCCCACCACTCCCATTTATCTCTGCAACCTCGAGACTCCCAGCCTTATTCCTGATGAAAGCCTTTTGCCCAAAACGTCTTTTTTTCCTGCTACATGGATGCTGCCTGACCTGCTGTGCTTCTTCAGCACCACTCTAATCTTGACTCTGATCTCCAGCATGTAAAGTACGCACGTCCATCCAACTGATTCTCCTGTACATTGATGTTCAGCGATCATGAATGTCCACACCAAGATCTCTTTGTCTGTCTGCACCACACAGAATACTCACTGCTATTATTTCTTCTCCCTAATTTCGTTAACACTCCTTGGTCTGGATTCAATTCCATTCGCCATTTTCCTTTCCACCAGATTGATACTTCCTTGCAATCTCTGACATTCGTCGTCATAGTCAACTGCACGACCAATTGTTGCATCATCAGCAAACGTCTGAATGTTGGCTACTACAACTAAGTCTACATCACTGATCTACATCAGAAAACAGTGGAACTCCACTTGAAACACGCATCCAAACAGGGTTCATTGCTGGTTGGGATGAACAGCTGCAATAACAGCAGTTTCTATCTCCTGCTGTCATTTGTAAACTCACTGTTGACTCTGTCAATTGGTCTCCTGAGGGATCAGTTCTCACATATGGAAGTTGTGAATGACCTGTGCGCATTGTGACTGAGCAAGTGAGTTTACACCTAAGCAGGTAATTGAATTCCTTCCTGCAGTCACCCCATGGCCCTAACTTCTTGGCGCCGTGTTTATCCTTGTGTCTATTTAGTTTGATAATCAGTTGAATTCGAGTCCACACAGGCACGATTCCCATTTTCCCTGTTGTCCATTATTTTTATTCTTCCTTATTCTCCCACGGAATGTTGTTATCCTTGGTCTGAAGAGCATTTGTTGTTCATTCTTAATTCACATTGAACTGAGTCAGACGGCATTCATGGGTGGACTACATTTTTGTGGGTCTGTAGTCACATGTTGACAGGACTCGTTATGGTTGGCAGATTTCCCTTTCGAAGGAACATGAATAAATGAGTTTTCAGCAATATAAAGTTATTGTCTCTGTTGCTGAGATTGGGTGTATTTTCCAGATTTTACTCATCGAATTTAAGTAACAGCAGCTGCCGCATTCCAGTCTCCAAAGATTACTAGCTCAATACATCGACGCTGCACTAACAACTCCCTGCTGGATTTCTCCATTCAAAGAATGACATTATCAAATCAGGTTATTCCAAATGGAGAGAGAATAGGACGTGTTTCTGTGTTGGAATGGAAGCAATGTACGCTGGATTGGAATGTTTACTGGAGCAAGAGAATGGTGTGGAGACGATGTGAGCAAAAGCAGTTCTTCCTGTAAAAGTAACAAAATACCGCTTTGTTGAGGAAAATCTCTTAGAATGCTTTCAATACATCGACCTCTCTCTTAAGGCTCCAGCACGCTTTCTCTGAGCCAACCCTCAGTGCGGGTTAATGCTGCTGCTGAATTTTAACAATCTCATAAATTGAGACTAATATGCCCTTCCACCTCGCCTTTGACCAGAAGCACTCCCAGCCTCAGCATTTCACGCGCTTGGATAAATAGACAAAGTCTTTTACCTGTTTCGGGGAGTCCAGAACGAGAGGGCATAGATTTAGGTTGAGAATGGAAACATATAAAAGAAACCTAAAGGTTTTCTTTTTCACACAGAGGGTGATGCGTGTATGGAATGAGCGGCGAGAGGAAGTGGTGGAGGCTTGTACAATTGCAACATTTCAAAGGCATTTGGATGCGTATGTGAATAAGAAGGGTTGGAGAGATATCGGCCGGGTGCTGGCAGGTGGGACACGATTGGGTTGGGATATCTGATCAGCATGGACGGGTTGGACCAAAGAGTCTGTTTCCATGCTGTACATCTCTATATCTCTATGACTCTATGACTGCACCTTTACCAGTCATGTCACTGGTGCCATAGAATAGCTTCACGTGCTCATTTCCACCCCCACTTCCGGTTTGGTATTCAAGGCTCCTCCACGAAGATTGTCTGATACCGGTTCTCAGAACCGGGGTTATGTGACTGTCTACAGCAATGGGTACCTCCTTGTGTGGGGAAGTTGGTGAAAAAACTGTTATTAACACACTGTTATTTAAACATACATTACACTAATATCCCGCACTACCCCCTGAACCTTGTTGTTTCTAGAAATCTATCAAACTCAGTCATCAACATGCAGTCCTCGATGGAACCACCACAGCGTCTGGGGATATCGAATTTAAAGATTCGGCTAATTCTGAATTCCCACATGTCTGATATCGCTCGCCTAATATTCCTGTTGTGCATCTGCTACTCTTCCTAACATATCCTCTGTCACTGTGATTATCACTGTTTTAAACGCGTGTCTCCTCATGACTCAGTGATTGTTTAATTGTTAAAAGATTCTGCATTGTGGCCGCAGTAAGCTCGTTAGAATCCGAGTCACTGCATTTTCCTCCTTGTGACTCATGCTGAAGAAACACGGAAAGGAATTAGTTGATTTTACATGAAAGCATTCTCAGAGATTACGATTTTCCCCCATCAAACCCACTCTCTCACACACATCTCTGCGATTCATATTTAAGGATTCAGACTCACCCATTCTCAGAGAATTCCCTCCCTCCCGCAATCACTTACCACCTTTAAGTTCCCCCTCCCATTTCCCTTACAATCACTTTCACATTGACCCCGTTCAGCCTGTGTTGCTGCGCTCACTGTTGCTGGGTGACCATG
The DNA here is from genome assembly GCF_037043375.1 of Chiloscyllium plagiosum. Lineage (NCBI taxonomy): Eukaryota > Metazoa > Chordata > Chondrichthyes > Orectolobiformes > Hemiscylliidae > Chiloscyllium > Chiloscyllium plagiosum. The sequence goes on from NW_028270189.1 coordinate 16,503,348, forward strand.
CGTAAGTCTCACCATCGGGACCTTCAAACCAGTTGATCCATTTCGATACCGCGGTTGTGAGATCATTCCTCAGGTTGCAGCTTTTACTGACATGGACCTGCGATTATTGAAACATCAGGCTCAGGAAAAGGGCACAGGGCAACATTGAGGAAAATAAACTTTATTCAAAAAGCACCAGTTTCTGTGGACTTCCGCATCATTTATTTCACTTGTTCATTCGGCTCTAGCGAGACTATTGTGTGTAGTTATGCAATTCACATTATAGCAGGGATGCGACAGCACTGGAAACAATGCAGGGGAGATTTGCCAGGATATTGTACGGGCTGAAGAAGAGGGATTGGACAAACTGGAGACATACAAGGTTATGGGTCAAGTGATTTTAAAAAGGAGTTAAGCAATTCTTATTGGGCAATACAGATATTCCGTTCAAAGTACGGGTTATAAATAACTGCCCTTCCATTCTCGAAGGGAAATGTCACAGGAAGAACTGTGCTATCTGAATCAACGTGGGTGAGTACTACTGCTCCCGGGGAGACAGACTGACAGTGCAAACACGTGACTTCTGAAAGCTGTACCTAGTGTCGGCATTGGAATGAAAATCATTTGGAAGTTTTGCTCCATTGTGAGGTGTTTTCTTATAACAGGAAGCTCAGGATGATATGCATTCTACTGCCCTTTCTTCACTAACCCATACAGCTGAATACCGGCACTATGCAGGACAATTTCTCTCTGTACACCCTCGTCCAATCCTCCTTGACCCTTCAGCACTTTCCTATATTAAGACACCATTCCACGAAATCCCAGGAGGTGTAATGCTGCTCGATTACGATGTTCTCCTCACTGTGTAATGTTCCAGTGATTTATCTTCCCATCACTCAATTTAGCAAACTGCATTTCCGGCTCACAATGTGATATCGTCTAGACTGGGGAGAGAAAAACAGAGCGGATGAAAAACGTGAGTACAATATACGTTCTATCTGCAAGCATGAAAAGGTACTGAGCTTCAAGGTCCCTGTCACTGCAACATCCCACTGTGTTCCCATGCCTCTATTTCAGTTTGGTCTGCTGCAGAGCTCCCGCATAGCAAAGCGCAAGTTGGAAGAGCGACACGTCATTTCCTACTGAGAGACCATGCAATCTTCATATCCAACATCAAGTTCAATCATTTTAGACCCTGTGCACCTTCTTTCACCTTCCTGTCCCACTTACACATATCATTCGTTCCAAAGGCGGATCGTTTGGCTCGAAAATCTCTCTTCAGATCCACTAGACCTGCTGGTTTTGTTCAGATATTTCTGCTTTTCTTTGGATAATTTTGTTCTGTTCTGATCGCCAGCCACAGGCAACGTGTGTTTGCACGGGAGGGTGGTCAGAGGAGATTTACCAAGGTGGTGCACGAGCTCGACTATTCCCCCTGCGAAGATAAGCGAAAGTGAGGGCTGCAGGTGCTGGAGCTCAGAGTCCAGAGTGTCGTGTTGGAAAAGCACAGCACGTCAAACAGCATATGAAGAGAAGAGAATCGCTGCTTCGGGCACAAGCCACCATCATTCCATTACCAGCTGATGCCTGGAGGAAGAACGTCTCATATTCCACCTTCGGATCTTGCAACCGCACGGGATAAATGTGTATTGCACCAGTTTCATCATTTCACCTCGTCCCCCCATTATTCCAGTCCAAAGCCCCCAACTAGGCACCGGTCTCTGGACCCGGCCATCAATTCCCCCCCCCCCCCGGAACTACCACCTTCTCCCTCACCTTCATTCACCTATCGCTTTCACCAACCTGACCAACAACCCCATTCCTCTTCCTCAACACCGACTCAAAATTCTCATTCCTGATGAAGGGCGTATGCCCGATACATCGATTCTCCTGCTCCTCTGATGCTGCCTGACCTGTTGTGCTTTTAAAGCACGACATTCTCGCCACTGCAAAGATAGATGCGCTCGACTGGAGCTCATTATCTGAGAGCGAAGAAAGCTGAGAGGAATTGTTTAACGTGCACAGAAAGGGGATAGATATGTGATACATGAAGAAACTTCTAAGGGAAGTATTAATAACCAGGGATATAGATGAAACGCTAGAGAGAGGATGTTCAGAGAAGATTTAGGAAGAACGTTTGCATCCTGAGAGTGTCGTTTGTCTGGAACTCACTATTTGAAGGTGTGGTGAAGCGAAGGGTCATTAAAATGTTTCAGGAGTACTGAGCCGATCACTTGAGGGGCTAGACCATACACGGATAAGGACCAAGTACTGTAAACTGGGGCGAGAATAAAGAAATGCTTGATGAACGACTTGTGCACCGTAACTTTGGGTGCAGTAAAATGGAGGCTAGAACAACTCTGTGGCACATTAAAAGACGTGTTGGACTTCTACTGAATTGTTAAGATTGCGATTCAAAGTTTGTGGGTTTGAGTTACAACAGAATCGGAGTATAGTTCAGATTTCTGCTGAATGAATACTGATTCACCATCAGTTCCTGTCGTCTGGAGGTCTTCTCCCTGCTACTGAACAGAGAAGATTCCTCACTTTCTGGGTGGTGAGTTTTAAGGGAATCATATCACTTGAAACATGATCACCCGAGAATCGACTTCACATTCGCAAAACCCACTGCGGAAGCCCACTGTCTATAAAGACATCCCCCTCCCACAGTTACAGAGTTTTTCAGCTTATTCTGTGCCTTTTTTCCCTTTGGGCTATATATTGATGTGGATGTTCTGGGAAAAGACATTGATGTGTTTGGTCAGTCATGGTGACATCAAATGGTGGAGTAGCGCTGGCAAGCGAAATGCCCCCCTCCTATTCCTCTCTGTCTGTGCTGTTTCTGACAGAGGGTTTTAAACAATAATATGATGAGGACCCTGTGAATCTACACTACGGAATACCATGGACCTCCCCTTTATCCCACTGCTCTTACAGCTGGAATACACAGCTCCTGTTGTAGCTTTAGATCAGACAGTGGAGGATTTTCAAGGTGCTCTGTCAAACTACATGCCCCTTCACACAGGTTTCCAACTGGACACATGGAGCAACGGCAGTGTGGATATTGGGGATTCAGGGACAGTTCTGGCCCCGGTAATAATCCTGAATTTGGGAAATTCAGTATCTCACTCTGGATTCTTAACACGTTACAATTTCAGTATTCAGGAAAACCGTGCAACATGTCCTTGGATGTAGCCATGGTGACGATTGATGATGAGTGCAGTATCCTTTATGCTGTCAGTAGGAACTTGCAGAAGGAAGTTAATGAAGTGTGGTTGAATCGAATTCTGTGCTAAATTGAAGCAGACCGAATGAAAAGCCCTGTGACAGCGATAATATAACATTCTCTATAAACAACGCTGCGACCCACGGAAACCCAATTTTCAATCAAGTCTATTTTACTCAACATTTCCCTGTGTCCCATTTCCTGAACCTGATGATCGAATAGTCACAGAACCATATCAGTTCCTCCTCCTCTGCCTTCGCTTTAATTTCAGAACCACAGCAAAAGTAGAACAGGTGGGTCAAAGGTCCCAGAGGTACGAGTAGGGCACTTTATAGGCTTGCTGCCGGCGGCTCCAGTGGAGCAACTGATCCGCTCTTGGCACTGAACAGTGTGTTAAAATGCCGCAGTTGTAATTTCAATCCTTACCTAACGCTGGTTTTACTGACGTTAATCAGGAATTATTGGAGCATCCGACTGAAGCGTAGTTGAAGAATAATGTCGAATAAATCAGCATGATTCTAAAACTCCAGTTTCTGATTTGTGGGATTGTTCTGTCTTTGGGAAAGGTATCAATTATTAACGGTAAAACTGCACATATTCCCCACGTGACTATCCATCAATGGATCAAGAAACAGAGGTGATATTATAGCTTGATGACGTTTTTCAAATCTCTGAAACTGCAATGGATTACATTCTTGAAAAGGCTGTTAAACTCGTTTCATATCATCCTGTTTGCTGCAAACTCACACAGCTCATGAAACCGTTCGAAAGGAATTCAATTTATCTCTTAGGGTAGATTGAATGTTGTCAGCGAATCTGGTAAAGTCATGACAAATAGTTTTGCTGCTGTGCAGAACAGAGGGTTCCAACAGGAGTAAGGATAATTCTTGTCGCTGGATTTTCCGGGAGGAGATCAGTGAGTTTTAAAAGGTCTCAGTCCCGTTCCTGGTTATTGTGAACAAATGTTCAAGGCAACAGATGGCAAAGATAATTGTGCTTGACATTGACAGGTCCATTCCTACTTACTAGAGTTACAATTGTATTACAGATCACATGAGTGGTGGTGATGATGATCATTATGGCAACCTGAGACAGTGCGACAATTAATCCCACGTTCTTAGTCTCACTCTATACCATAAACCATTGAGCCAGTGGACTGAGGTAACCGGCTTCCAATTAATGCAAAGCTAAAACAAACAGCTCAGTACATTAACAATTTGTAGTAGTTCACGTCGAATCAGCTGCTACACCTTTCAACACCACCAGCTCTTCTTACACTTAACATGTCCAGTTGCAGGTATGATGCAATTTCTTTCCAATGAACGCTAAACAATTTGTGAGCGTGTCACTTTTGCCTCCCCATCCAGGTAGCCCAGAATCCCTGCCACTATTAAATTCGCTCTTTGTGTGTCTGCAACTGGCCTTTGAAATATGCTGGAATCATCTTCTAATTTTTTTTTCTGTCTGAAAAGTAATCTGCGATTTCAAAATCTCAGAATAAAAAGTACCTGCTGCAAACTTCGTTGTCTTTCCTCGCTGGTTTTGAAGCTCTAACCTTTCGTTATACACTTACCTGAACGAGGTAATTTCCCTCTTATTTACCCTTACCAACCTCACATCCGCTGGAAAACCTCCATTAGGGCACAACTCAGTCATTCCTGATTTATGTTGCGTGAATCTTCATCTATTCCACCATCTTATGAAATCCCTTCTTTTCTTTTATCGTGGCTATACCTCCCAGTAAATCTAATTTCCATCGTCTCTAACGATTTTGTATCAAGGGAACTCTGACCATATCCTTCCGAACAAAATTGAACCCCCCAACCCCCGTGTATTTCATCAGTAAATCTCGCCCTGAGAAATGATGCTGGGTCTAATTCAACTCATGAAAACTTACCACTATGCTATGCAATCTCATTACTGGTACAGGAAAGATGAAGGCTATATCACTTACAGCTGAATCTGTTGGTTGTAGCAACATTGGGTCAAATCGCAGTCACATAGGTGACTGTTGTTCTCATTTTTATTTCTTCTCAACGTGTGCTGAAGTAACACAGTGCAAAGTAAATTAATATTGTTAGACATAAGTAAGGAGGCGTGTTAAATCTGAGGTTAAGAGAACAGGGCAGTTTTGATTAACATAGACCAGAGATTGTTCAAATCTCAGGCACATGAGATTGACAGAGAGCGATGTTGAGAGAAATAGACTGTCTTGGCAAATGCCAGTGTTATGAAGTTGTGGGTGTAACGTAATTTTAATGGTGCTGAAATGTCTGGCGAGCACAAGGAGTCCAGAACAAGGCAACAACATAACATTTGGTCAAAACAACTATGAACCGTGTTACATGGATACAAAAATCAAATTTAAAATCGGCCAATCAGTTTAAATTAAGTCCCAATCAAGTTGAAATTTGGTATTTTTACAATATTCAAACCAATGAAACGATCCGACGTTTTGTGGGACAAATATCAGACATTTTAAACAGTTAACCAGAGCGGCAAAGAACAGCAAAGAGAGCAGCTAAAAGACCAACAAATGTAGGATGCTAGTAAAATCTCCAAGAGGTGACTATCTGGAGATATAAATTGCATCGAAAAAAGGCATCAACACCGACCTCGAGAAAAACATCTACAGAGGAAGATACAAAGAGAAGATTCGGAAACTAGCTGGTTTGTAAATTTAAACTTTTTTGTAAAAGTTATTGGGATCGGAGTGAGGGAAGGTATTGTAGAGCAGAAGGTTTAAAGAAAAGAGTTGTAGGTTGATTATTCTCTGTTATAAAAGCAGTAAAGTTGTTATTTTTAACTTTAAGTCGTGATTTTTGGGTTGGTTCTTTGCCTCTGGAATTTTAACAGAATACAGCAAGGGGTGAATCCTTTCTGTTTTGCTGGTTTACATTAGCAGAGGGGGTTTACCCCGTCACGTAACACCAGATTCTGTGGTTGCTTTGTTGTTTTGCTAATTTGTGCATTTTGCCTCAGTTACGATTTTGACGTTGTCCCCTCTACACAAAACCTCCGTGCTTTTGCACCATTGTACAAAAGGTGCAGTGTGTCCAAGCGACAGGGATCCCTACAATAACATTCGACGCTGATTCAATCTATCTATCGTGTTATTGACCCATGGAAACAGCACTGCGCACTCTCCTCCAGTCTGGAAAACGATCCCCACACAGTTAATGTTACATCCCGCTCTCAAGGGGCTTTTCATTCCATCGCTTTCAATTCCTCACAGAATCCGTTTCAACAGAATTTGTCACTGAGTCATTTCTTTGTTTGTGCTCAAATCCGGTGAGCGGAGGGTCACAGTTGGAGCGTGCTGACCCCATAGCCCAGAGATTAGACCATACTCTGTGAACTGTACTCTGCTGTTCATCATTTCACTGACAGCAGGAAGACGTATCTATGCTCTGCAACATTTTCACGCCTGTTTTAAGAAGCAAGATAAACAGTTCCTGGTTCTGCTTTTGTTGTCACACAGATCAAGATTGTAAATGCTGGGAACATGCACTGGTCGAGACTGTTTGCTCTCCCACATCGGCTTTCTCCCCAGCAGGTGGTAAGATGATGGTCTGAATCGCTTTCTTCTGTTCCCTGTTACTCTGGGATGATGTGAGCTGTGAAATCTGTTCTCTGAGCTGTCGGTAACGTGATAAAACTTATACACATCAGGTGCAACGTGTCTGAGCGACAGGACTCGCTGCAGTTACATCCCATGCTGATTCAGACAGCAGAGCCCTCGCTGTGACTTCGAGAAGGACAAAGACACAGATGACTGGGAGAGATTCTTTCTTTCCCTGCAGTTCTTCACATTTCTATCTGTCTCAGATGGCGTTATTTGCACAAGGTTCCCTAAAGATTATTAAGTCCTGTGCATGCGCGATCTCTCTTTTGTGCAGCTTTCCAGAATTTCCATAACTCCCTCTACCTCTAACCCCCTCCCGCGCTCCACAACCCCGTGTTTGATAGTGGGCTGAAAAGCGTGTTCATGTTTCTCTCCCACAACACTAATTGCCAATTGAAGATGAGTTGGTCCAGCTGCCAATTATGGGAACCTGCTTGCAAAGGAAGTGGCGAGCACAGCCTCCGGGGAACCGGAAGTCAGAATGGCAAGGAGCTACTATTAAAACTCAGTGCGGCCTTCCCTCCGAAACACCAGAAAACCCCTATTTTTTTAAACAAGGAAACTCACCTGATTTATGGATCATGCTTATGTTGCGGTTCTGGCTTGTTGGTCTTGATTGTGATATCGCCTCGGGTGGGTGATGTTCGTGTGAGAAGTCACACTTGAGCAGTGGAGTTTTGCATATGGTTCTATTTTTGAATCAGAATGTATAATTTTGATGTGCTCGAGTTCAGAACAAGGCACCAAAGCTTAAAGACACACAACAGCAACTTCTTGGAGGTCGTTCCAAGAATGAGAAATGGATTCCCTAACTTCAAATGATGCTGATCCTGTTAATGTGGATTTTGCCGAGTGCACGTCCTGTGTGGAGTAACCTGAAAGCCTTAATCAGTCCAAAATTTTGTTTTACTTATGCTGTGATCTGCATGTCCTTGATTAGTATGATCTGCCTTTACCAATCGCAGACAAAAGATTTCACTGTACTGAGGTTCATGTTATAATCAATCAATCAAATAAAGTCAATCAATCGACCGACATAGACATTTCGTTATTGTTTGGGGGCTGCATTGCCTCACTTTGCACTGTGACATATTTTGTGATTCTGAGTGAAATCACAGTTAAACCAACAGAATATGGCAAGTTAGTCACAGGTTATATTGACACAGCCGGAACACATCTGTGCTAAAGTGTGTCACACAATAATAGTGAAGACCTTTTGAAATCATCCTCTGAGGTACAAGCCACGCGCCAGACGAAAAGCTGAAGACTGTGTGAGACTGCTGTGGTCAGCGCTAACAGAGCGGCCCAGTGGGGCGTATTGGGCTCATAACCATGAAATTAATGGATTGAAAACATCCTCTACTCGTTGACAATTCCATGTTTCAGTGTGTGAACTGCCCCCTCCAGTGTTTCTCTATAATAGATCTCCATTATAAGCATTGTGTGCTGTTTCATTTCTGCTTCCTTTCATTCAATGTATCAGAAATGAATATTTCATACCGATACACACGCGAAATTTACACAAATGAGGAAACACACTTGTGAAGTTCTGGAAGCTCTTTACCTGTTCTCTGTCGGTGTGCTCTGATCTGATTCGCAAAATCTCTTGCCAGAGCTGGGAATAAACTGGTGAAGGTGAGATACATCAGTTGTAGAGTGCTCTATGCGCATGACGCCCTGCAGTTATTCCCCACGCCGTTTCACACAGCAGTGTTCTTCCTGTGAAATAAAAAGCTGTGAATTACAATTGGATCAATTTGTTGCAGACAGAATTGCGATACAGGGACATCTCCACATTATTAGGACATACATCACCAACTATGAATAACCGCAGGGATATATAAGCGTCAGAGAGTCGCTGTGGACTCGATGGGCTGAACAGCTTCTATCGGCGCGTGAGTGACGCCACGGATTGATGCTGTCCCTCTTCCTGTCTCTGGGACAGAGTGGCTGATGGTGAAACAAAGTCTCATTGTTAACCCTATCTTCTGCGTTAAACTGTCTGCAGGCCCGCAGCTCAGGGACGTGGGGATGGCTCTCAGTGAGTGAGACTTTCAATCGAATTATCTTTATCTAGGAAAGTTGGGGTTCAGATGTTCACTGCTGCCCGATTGCAGCAAAGAAGCCGATGTTAGTGTTACAAAAGCCTTTCTGCAGGATTGCTGTGTGAAGATGGATTTTGAACAGCAATCAGGCTGCACAAAAATGCCCTCACATGACTTTACCTGAGGGTGGAGAGTCCGGATTACATTTGTTTCTTACCCACCAGCTCAACATCTTTATCGTTGGCTCAGATAAATGATATTTGCAGGAACCTCCCAATCAAATTTGCTGATTCGTAGCACTTGATGGAACTGGCCGGGCCGATGACAGCGAGCTTTAGAGTGTAACCACACTTGCCTCTCCTCACACTGCTTGCCGGTGGAGGGAAATAGCTGAATACTCTGCCGATGGAGACAACTTAGTCCAAGCAGAAGGGATAAACAGTACTGTTCTGTGAACAAGGAGACAAAATGTCAAGGCGATATTCTCAAACTTTGATGCTTAAAAATCTGAGAACAAATTGGGATGTAGTTGGACCTGACCGAATCTCAGCTGGTTTGGTGTTGGCAATGTAAGAGTGTCTAGGGCATGATCTTCGCTCAGCAGCTTGTGGTTAATACTGGCATGGGAGAATGTCTTACTTCAAGTTGCCATCGAGCCTTGGTTGTTTGACTTCACTTTTGCTCAGTCGTCCTATCAACTGTCTGATAAAAAGATGTAAAAAATCATTAAGTTGCACCTTTTGAAATAACTTTGAGTTTTGGGGTCAGAAGTGTCATTGTAGTGGGCATGGCACAGTACCACATGTGGTGGAAGTCAAACAAGTGTTAGAGGATGTTCACCCACAGAATCGTACTCTGAATAAATCCACCATCTGGATATTCGCACAGTTCTGGGTGTGAAACTTTAGGAAGTGGGGACGTGAAATGATTGAAAACAGCGCTGAACAGGTTGATGAGAATAGTGTGGTATATGAGGAATATCAACAATAAAGGTCATTTGGAAAGTTGGGACAGGACTCCTTGGAGAGCAGAAGGCCAAACGCTGGCCTTGTTCAACCTTTCCAAGACATGAGTAGGTTAGACAGAGGGTATAGGGAAGGGGAAATGCTCCCTACGCCTGAAAGGATCGAGAACGATTCGGCAGAGTTTTAAAGATATTAGTAAAAGAAGAAAAATGGACATGAGGAGAGATGTTTTCACATTGGGAGTAGTTAGGGTCTGACATTGACAAAGACGCAGTTTCAATCGAGTTGTTGAAAAACTAATTCAATGTTCATGTAGAGTTACAGGGAGAAGTCAAGAGAATGATACGAAAAGAGAAACACATTTATCTCTGTAGAGAGCCAGCACAGCTAAGGTGTTTTGTTACACATTTGTGATTCTGACTGGAATCACAGTTCGACCAACAGGATGTAGGGAGATAAACAACGGTGATATTGGCAAAGCCGGGACACATGACACAATAGAAGGTTATCCAGCACGTAAATGTCACAGGGAGGATGGCGCTGTCTGAAAATCCTGCAGGATGTCCTGCGGATCAGAAACAGGAAATTTCACTATTCGAACCGAATCAGCCCGATGAATGGGAGCCAAGGAGCCGGAGGCGCCTGCTTCAGAACTCAATTATGAAATAAGCTTAGGCTCGAGTCCCCACACTGCAATTTCTGTGGCTGCGGCGTGTTGAAATAATAAGGAGGATCGGGAGTTTGCTTTATGGAGACGGGGTCAGTGTCCATCTTGTCATGATCGTGTGCGCCTCCCACATGGTAAATCGCGGGCTCAAGCTGCATTACGTTCCTGGCGAGTTGAGCTTGTACGGGAACCGAATGCAGGCTGTTATTTCATCGCTGTTGTGAAACAAAGTCCTGCGGTGACTCGACTCGCCCTAATTTGGTTTTCTGGCGAATGGAAAAATCGTTCCGATGAATTTCAGTGTCATATGTGATTGAATTTCTCCCATATCCTTCATTTCCGTCCTGGAAGGGACAGTCAAGACTGTGAACTAATCGAGACTGTGAGTGGTGAAATTCACTTTTTATGGCCCATTCTTATTAGGTTCTTTCTTTCTCTCTTTTCAGTATTGACTGGGAAATGGTGGTGGATGCCACAAAGCCGCAGGAATGGCGGCAGGGGCTGGTTCCGGTAGTGTAGTGGTTCTCGCGTTCATCTAAAACGCGAAAAGTCCCCAGTTCGAAACTGGGCAGAAACTGCGTTGTTCTTCAACTGCAGCATTTAACATGGACAAGAACGGAGCTTTCTTGCTTGCTTTCCCGTCTGCAAACTGCCTTCGAATTTGCATGAACAAATCTGCTCTCGTAGTGAAATGTAATGCAACTCCATTTAATTACTGTGCAAAGTATTGTAAATTTTTCTCCAACTTGGTTGTGATCATGTGCCATTCTGTTTGAGAGTGTAGTGGCCTTCTGGTCCTTCCACGAAAAGCAGTACCGCATTGGCATTCCTTGCGCGGGCGGCCCGTTTCCAAGACAGGGAAGAAGCTGATGCGCTGGTGTCACAGCGCACCACGGATTCCTGAACTAATCGGTCTGTCAAATGTACCCCCAAAGTCGTCTATGAAAGACATCATTTGGAAGCTGTCTGTCGTTATTCAACGTGCGAGAGTTGTCACCAGAAGTCCTGAATCATGTTTTGGAGCAGTTCGCACGTTAGTGGCTCATTCAATCAGCAACAGCAATGAAAGAAATGACACTCTCAGGGGAACCTCTGCACCTGTGCTTTCATAGCGTCGCAAGTATTAAGGTGCGCCCCGAGATCTAAGCCACGTTGGAACTGAAACGGAGGAATCGACAGCGAGGCTACAGAATGACATCGCATCCATTTGGTTTTCTTTAAATCACTGACGAGCAGGAAAATGTAAACGGGGAGGGCGAGTGGGGATGTGAGGCAGTTGCAGCTCTGGTGAAATTCCTTCTTTGTG